>NC_091684.1:99530000-100183750 GCF_041296265.1 Equus caballus | reverse complement strand
ATGGCGATCACCAGAAGCTGGGAAGAGGCAAGGAGGGTTGCTGTCCAGAGTGCTGGCGGGAGCACGCTCTGTGGACACCTTGATCTCGGACTTCTGGCCTACAGCACTGTGAGAGAAGAAATTTCCGTGATGTTAAGCTACCCAGTTTATCATACCTTGTCATGGCCGTCCTAGAAAACTAACCCATCCAGCCTTTGGAGCTGGTGCCAGACGTTATGACTGAACCAGCAGCAAGCGGCACTGACCTCTGGGGTGACTGGCAGAGGTACTCAAGGTCGAATTTGCTCTGAGAATTTGGGATTAGATTGATCTGGCGGGAGAGGCATGAATTAACTAAACTGGGGAGAGCGGGGAGTTTCAGAGGCTTGTCACCCATGAGAATAGCTAATAACAAGAGTTAACACTTGGTAATTATATGCACAAACATCACCATAGCCTTATGTTTACATGATTTTATTTATTCCTCTAAATAACTTACGAGGCAGATTCTATTATCCTTATTTGCAGATAAGGAGAACGGGGAACAATGGGATTAAGAAATGGCAGAGTCTTGACACGAACCCAGGCAAGTGTGAAGGACAGACAGCGGGGAAAAACATCCCAGAAAATGCCACTTGGTGTATGTACAGCTATTTAGTTCCCAAAAATATTTGTTAAGGATTCACAGGGGTCAAATCACTTCTCAGGCCGCCACTGTGTGCTGAGATTGAGCGTTTTTCAAAGCTGTTATTGACATACAGGTATATGTGTTCTATTTTTAAGTTTGTTTTTGACAATGGTGTCAATCAACCTAAATGTTTCATAACCCCCTTGGCGATGCGATGTGATGTTGTCATCACATTCAAAATTTTGGTTTCATATATGCCTCATTAAAACCCAGAAGTACTTATGACATTCCAGTGCCGACTCCCTCCTCTCTTAAAGGTTCCTTTTCTTCTGCTTCCAAAGTAGGTCAACCAGTAGCCCAGGCTCAGAGGAGAAGAATGCAGAGGAATCAAAAGCTGGAAGGAATCTTAACAGGAAGAGCTCATTAGTTCTCCCTCCAGAGACAACTGCCTCTCTCAGAGATGAAATCTATTCTGGGAATCCCCAAGAGGAAGAGAACCCATTGAGTCTGAGTGTGGAGAGTGTGAGATCGTGGAAATCTTGGAAACAGGGTGGAGTTGTGGGTCGGAAGGTCTGAGCTTCCAACCTCGGTCTTCCTCTACGGAACAGTCACCCAGCTCGCTGCCACTCGCTCCGTTTCCTTATCTGTGAAATGGAGATAACAGGAGCTTGCGTGCTGTCAGAGTTTTCTGAGATAAAAATGAGAACACGTTGAGGAAGGTATTTCTTCACTCAGGGCAATTCCACTGAAAAAGTCCTATCAGGAGAGAGCGTCTTTTCTTTCCTTTTAGGTAGGTGACCATTTGTAATATTGTGTCCCAGAGATCTTTACCTTTTGCTTTTCTAGATTTTTTTTTTTGATGAGGAAGATTGGCCCTGAGCTAGCCTCTGTGCCATTCCTCCTCTATTTGTGTGTGGGTCACCACTACAGCATGGCTTGATGAGCAGTGTGTCGGTCCCGCTCTGGGATCCGAACCCGCGACCCCTGGGCCGCTAAAGCAGAGCGTGTGAACTTAACCACTATACCACTGGGCTGGCTCCAGTTTATTTTGTTAAACAGCAGTCATCTCTCCTAGTCTTTGGCTCTTTTTCAGTTTTTCACTTGCTGTAACCAGGCAGAGGCTCAAACTGCACAGAGCATCCTACTCTCAGCTGCACGCACCAAAGAGGTCACACACTCAGAGAAATGCTGTTTAGAGGAACTTTATGTGCTTTTTATTCTATTGTCGTTCACTGAACCCGTGGGTTAATTTTGGTAGTTTTGGGCGTGGCAGTGATTTTCGTGACTCCTTTTTCCTTCTCTAGATACACTTCTCAGACTTTCTGTTTCCTTTAACCTGATTTTGGTCATTTCGTTTTCTTGTTAAGATCATCTCAAGTAGTAACGGCTTTATTCCAAAACACAGACAGCCCTTTCCAAAAACTGTGATGTTTGCCCTTGAAAAAAAGTGTTTGTTACTCAAATCACAGGGCCAAGAAATGTGATCATTGATCCCAAGCATGTTATAGGAATGTCAACACATAGGTACTAACGACTGGTGGTAATAATAACAACAATAATAAAAGTTAGGGACGATTCACTGAGGTCACATTGTGCAACAGGAACTGGTTAAGTTCTTTTCACATTTCCTCTAGGCTTCTTTAAAATGATCCTCCAAGTGGACGTGACTATCCTTATCCTGCAGAGACGAAAGCTGAGGTTTTCATAAATTAAGTAAATCGTGAAAAACAGTGCCAGCAATTTAGGTCCAGGGACTCCAGAGCCGAGCTTTTTCCTGTGCCCTCAACTGCCTCCTGGGGATGCTGTGGCGCCTTAAGGATGGGGCAGACCTGGTTTGGGAACCCATGCAGGATCAGGGCATCAGAACACTGTGGAGTCGTTTTCCTAATAGCTGTAAAAATCTGCTTCCTTGCCCTTTGCTGGAGCTGTTACATCCATCTGCTCACAGTAAATTTCTTAATCACCTCTGGTGATATGATTCTGACTCCTTGCGTATTTTGTCCCTGCCACCCATGGGGACTGCTCATTGTTACAGCATCTGCTCCCCGCCTTCCTCCTGCTAAACTCTGAGGCAGAGAATTCACTGGAGGGTTTTTAGCGACGTCTACCTTTTCTGGCTGGGAGGAGAGTTTGCCATCTGTCAGCGGGCGTGGAGGATCCTTCACCGACCTTTTGCATTTATTTCCTGAACCCTCCGCCACTCTGTTTACTATGAAGATTTTTGGCCTTTCCTTACATAAGTGGTTAAGAAATTCTAGTTCCTCCAGGAAGGACTAAGGCTGTGCTTTTCAGCAAGGCAAAGAGTATATTCCTCTGTAACGTGACTTGGGTTTTCTAAAGGTCGGTTCTATTATTTGTACTAATGCAGTATTGAGCTTCTTCGAATTTGCTTATCATAATATCACACGGCCATCTGAACTATAGTCTATAGAAGCGTAGGTTTCGTTGCTTCCCCCGCCTTCCTGAAAGCTCAGCATTTTTGAATGAATAAATTAGAACGATGCAATTGCATCTTGACCAAGGGGTTGGCTTTTTATGATGGTTGACTTTTTCCTTTAAGAATAGAACTTAGATTAACGGGTCCATCCACTCTTCAGATGCATGCTTTCCTTCTCCGTAGAGAAGCTGCCCAGATGGGTCTTGCTCAGTTTCATGGGCATGGCCCTAAAATGCATGGATTTGTTTAATAGGGCACGATCCTTTTAAGTACATAAAAGTACAATCCAAAGGTGGTCAATATACAAAATCTTCCTAGAGTTTTCCAACATGCTCTAACAGAAGCGTTTCACCAACAATAAAAATCACCACAATTAACGCATGTGCAAAATGTGGCTCTTGATGGCGCTGCCTCGACTCTCTTCCTGTATTTCAGCCTGGTGCTGCTTTCCTTCTTCAGTAGGTGAGGACAGCCGGTCTTACCCACATTCTCTCTCCAGCCTCGTATCTGTTGCTCTCCTCTTCATCTTCAATTCTATGAATTTCCTCCTTTACATTATTTTAAGATTTAAAGTGTCCAGATGGATGCTGAATTCCTTCCTCACACCTGGCTTCCTGAGCAAGCAGTCAGTTTTGATTTTTCACTGGGCATGGGCCCTCTCTCCTGGCTTGTGTGTCTGTAACACACTTCCTCTCCTCCTGGTTTTAATGGTCTCATTGAGTCTCAGAAATGGTGGCTCTTGAATATCATTTATCCAAGTCCCATCAAGGTTTCAGTGGAAAAGGGGCTGAAAGGAATGGGAAAACACAGTCCCATATTTCTATGCATCTTCAGCCAGCCTTATCGCTCTGTCCTTTCAAGGATGCTTAATAATTAATATGGGCAACAGAGAGGCTGGCAGTGTCGCTGGCTGCCCAAACAAGTCGGCTTAATGCTTTTATACTGCTAATAAGACATAAGCGTGGCTAAGAGCAGCATTTTCATACTGCATTAATGAAACACAGTTTCTGAATGCGCTATGAATTTTATCTAATTAGTAGCTTTAAAAATGCCTCAGACAAGCCTTCAAAGGGAATTTGTTGCACTGAAAAGAGATTCAAGAACCAGAGACCCCAAGTGGCTCAATGCTCTGCAGATAGTGTGAGGTCGTTTCCAGGAGGCTCAAGACACCCCTTTTCCAGGAAACTTGATTGAGCATAAAAGTTCTCAAGTATTTTTCCTCCGGGAGAACAATACCTGGGACTCCTTACGTTACTCCTTCCTTCCATTGATGAGCTAGAAAAACAGCAAACAAAACTAAGATAAATCTTTTCTTCAGCTTGGGGTCCTCACAATTCCTGACACTTTCTCATGGTACAGCAGGTCACAAAGCCCGAAAGAGGGCCAGTATGCAGTGCAAATACGGACGACGTTAGCTGGAGCGAGAGTTGCTGACACGCCCCACTGATGCCCAAGGTCTTTACCTGAAAGTTACCTTTTGGCTAATTTGCCTTTCTACCCTTCTTCTTTTCTCCCCTCCTTCTGTCTCTTCGTTAATTTGTCTGTTTCTCCCTTTCTCTGTACCTGTTTTCTTTTCTGTGGACCTCAGACATTGGGAATTGAGTGAATCGTATTTCTCAGTTCATGATTCCCTAACATGCAACTTGTTTTGTTCTGTATTATTGTTTTCTTCTTCACTGTCCATCTTTGGGTTCATTTCTCTACCTTCCATAGGCACCCGCTCTAGAGCATTTTATATCTGTATGTAGATAGGTGTCAGTGAAAACCATGAAGTTTTATTTGGCAAGTAGGTCTTTTTAATTTACAAAAATGGTGTTATGTTACAAAACTCATTTTGTTTTATTCATTTACTCAATCCTATTGTTAAAAGATTTAATGGTGTTGCTGTGTGTAAATCTCTAGCTTTGTCTGTCTGCTACAGCATCTTCTATCAAATACCTGTACCACATTTTGGTTGTTCATTAGTCTCGAGATGGCATCTAGGTTGCTTCTAATTTGGGTACCACAAGCAGTGTTTTAATGAGCATCCTTGTCCATGCCTCCTTATGTTCCTCTGTGAGAGTTTCCCCGCTGAGGAGGAAGATGGCTAAGGTTGTAGGTATGGACATCTTTAATTTCACCAAGTTTCACCATCTTTCCCTCAAAAATATCTTCTTTACTAGGAGGCATAAAAGGTCTTATTTATCAACATTCTTGCTACTTCTGGGTATCTTCTAAGCCTCAGCTCAAAGTCCAGAATCTCAACATCTAAGTTGATATTTAAGATTTAAGAAGGAGTAGATTTAAGAACGAGTAGATTTAAGAACGAGTAGAATTTTTCTTGATCTGGGAAATTAAAGACACGCTATTTGTCCCCCACATACCCAACATTCAGGATGGCACAGGCATAGAGTAAGCTCTGTGGACATTCCTATTCAAAAAGGAAGAAAATCGGAGGCACAGAGTCACTGGAGCGTAGTAATTATGAAACATAGCTGAGCAGACGTTGGAGTTCCTTCATTAGAACATGATTCTACTTCTGCTCAGGAGCTGGTCTTTGGGGCCCTTGGCTCTGCTCTCTGGGCTCTTGGTTCCACTCTGAGTCATCCTTGATTTTTACGAAAGGAGCCTGTGTTTGCAGCCAACTAATTTTCCCAGTCTGCCCCCTGTTTGTAGACGTTGGGCGGTCTTAAGTCTCCTTTTCATTTCGTACCGTCTCCGTCCCTTTCAGTCCAAGCTGGTGATGTTTCTGCACATATCGCTCTCTTAAAAACCCTGTGGGTCCTCTCTGCGTCTTTTTGGAGTTCACGTCATCAGACAAAAGTAGACTGACAAATCTCTTCAAGATAAGCCCTTGTCCACTTTGCACTTCTATTGAACAACCACACTCTTAAGCTTCTTAGAAGCTCTATTGTTTGATTTAAAGGAACTCTGAGTCACACTCTTAAACCTTAAGAGAGCTTTTTTGTCTGATTGAATGACACTCTGAGGCATCACCTTTGATCTCTCTGAGGTCTTAAAGGATTTTATGCTCACTCCCTCAGCTTCGTATTTAAACCATGTTTTCTTGAGAGTGTCCTGGATTTGGTCTTTGCTTGGAGCCATTTCTTTTTTATTTATTTATTTTTTTGAGGAAGATTAGCCCTGAGCTAACTACTGCCAATCCTCCTCTTTTCGCTGAGGAAGACTGGCCCTGAGCTAAAATCCGTGCCCATCTTCCTCTACTTTATATGTGGGACGCCTACCACAGCAAGGCGTGCTAAGCAGTGCCATGTCCTCACCCGGGATCCGAACAGGCAAACCCCGGGCTGCCGAAGCGGAATGTGCAAACTTAACTGCTGCGCCACCGGGCCAGCCCCAGCCATTTCTTAAATTTAGCGTTGTTTGCCATCTGATGAGGCTGGGAATCTTTGAAAACTAGACAGTTCTGGTTCTTTTTGGATAATAGTTCCTTCTTTAGCTTATCACTATCTTCTCAGATTTTTCTATAAATAGCATTAATGTGGCATTTTCACCACCATGTCTGGAAATCTTAGCCTGATCATCCAGTTCACCAGGGACATTTCCAACTTTCACATTACTTCTGGTTACCATTGCAAAACTTTCTGCCACTACAGAATAAGGATCTCCTTTTCTCCAGTTTCCAATAAGATTTTCTTCATTTTTCTTTTAAGCCCTCACTGGCAGCCTCCTTAAAGTCCAAAATTCTACTACCATTCTGATCAAGGAAATTTAGACTTTCACTAATCCTCTCTCTAAAGTCCTTTTTCCGTCCAGTTCCTGTCCGCCACCTCTCCCAAATGTAGGCTTTTGTTACGGCATACCCCACTTTCAGTATCGAAATCTGAATGAGTTATTTATTGCTACATAACAAATCACCCTAAAACTTAGTGGGTTAAAACAACAAATATTATCTCACATTCTCAGACCTGGGAATCTGTCAGCAGCTCAGCTGGGTGGTCCCGCCTGAGGGTCTCTCGCCAGGTTGCAAGTAAGCTGTTGACCAGGGTTGCAATAATCTCGCAGCCTAGAAAATCCGCTGTTAGGCTCAGTCGTGAAATTGTTGGTGGCCCTCAATTCCTCACTGACTGTTGGCTGGAGGGTTATTGGAACGTTGTCATGCAAACGTCCCTGGAGGGCTGTTCCCAACCTCGCTGGTGCTTTCCCCAGAGCAAGGAATGAGAGATGGAAAAAGAGAAGAGAACCCAGGATGGAGTCACAGACTTTTATAACCTGACTTTGGAAAGGATCTACTGTTGCTTATATCATATGCTACTAGTTACACAGACCAACCCTGAGATAATGTGGGAGAAGCCTGCGTAAGAGTGTGAATACCAGGAGGCAGGTATCACTGGGAACCATCCTGGAGCATGGCTACCCAATGACTCCATTTTCTCAACACTATTGTTAAACCATCCACTGTTTCCTCATGCCTTTTGAGTTATTATCCCCGGCATATATGAAATTCTTGTATAGATATGGGCTAATTTCTTGCTTCTTTATTTTGTTCCATTTGTCTCTTTTTATTACTTGTGACTTTTCAGTGTGCCACAATCTGTGACCTTTCAATAATTTGTCTTGTTATCTGGAAGGACATGAAGGAGGTAAGTGGTTAAGCAGCAGGTCTATGGTCCTTTCTCTCGCAGGGAGTTTTCCACCGGAAAAGAAAGAAGGCATGGACTCAGTCAAATCTTCTCGTAATGGCAGAGCTGACAAGCAACTAATGGTTTTTGCTAGCGGGAGAGTTTATCAGGATGTCCAGTTGTCTAGTATTGTTTGTGTAACAAGCCTGGGGTCTCTGGATTTCTGAGATGCAGCTCCCTGGAAAATGTGACATAAACTGTCTGACTCTCTGACTCTACCAGATGAGCAGAAATTTCCCGCCAACTTGGCAAAAAGGTGATCAAATATTGAGACTTCCTCCAGCTCTGTCTGGATGTTTTTTCCTCCAAGAATACTTCTTGGCGGTGTTGTGATCATCTGCAGGAGACACACGATACCTGTTTGTCTCTCTTTTTTGTCTCGTTGACAATCATTGACCATCAATGAAATAATGTCTAGATCAATTAATTCCCTAGGGGTTGCAAAATAGTGGAATTCTGGTTCTATTATTCCTTCGTTTATTAGCTGAAAGATTCCTATAAGAGAAACTTCCCCTCACCTGCTATTTGGTAATCCATCAGTATAGTTCTTACAGGAAAGGCAGGATAGATGCTCTAGTCTTTCCCTCTGTCTATTAAGTGACTTGGTTTGCTATCATCTTTCAAAGTTGACCTGTTATTATTATTTTGTGGTATTATTATGAAGTCCTGAATTTATATGTTTTCTGTATTTCAGTCAATCGTGGTTGTTATCCTTATTGATGCTGACAGTATACCATATTTGGTGAGTGGGAACCTCATCAACTTGGCTCTTGAGCCCTTTAGCCATGATTCCAATATTCTTTGACAACTCCCTTTTTATCAGGTATGACGAGAAGTTCTAAGCTCGTCTTGTATATTTCTCCTCTAGACTGGAAATCAGCTGTTTCTTGAGGATCCCTGATTTCCTTTAGAGGGAAATGTTATTTAGAGCCCATAATCTGAGTGCTAAGGCTCTTATTGCTACTGGGTTTCTCCACAGTCTTGCCAACGAAGCACGTTGTTAAACTTTTGAGAGAATATGTTTTTCTTTTGATAAATGGTATCTTGGCATAATTTTCGTTTTGTCTGTTTAATATGAGCAAGCTTGACCATCATTTAGGAAGTGCTGCTTCCTTTTTCTGTGAACAGTCTGTTCATTTCGCTAGCTCACTTTAAAATAACTTTGTTGGACTTTATTTTCAGAAGTGTTTTATACTAGCAGTTCTCGAAGGGTAATGTGGGGAAACCCGGGGGCTCCCTGAGACCGTGTCACGGTGTGCATGAAATCAGAAATGTTTTGGTGACGCTCAGCTGTTCTTTGCCTTTCCACCGTCATTATCTCATGAGGGTCCAGTGGACGCTTCTCCAGGCTGCGTGACGTGTGATGTTCCAGCAGAAACAGAGGCCTTTCATTAAGCTAGGCATCTTCTTAAGTTGCAAAAATGTAAAGCAATGACAATCTTGCCATTGATTTTTTTATTTCAATTTTCATATAATCAAGATTATGAATTCTTTTGAATCTCATAAGACATCAGACTTCTTGCCAGTAATACTATATACAAGAAGATAAGAAATATTTTTAGCTGCTGAGGAAAAGAATTTTGAGTCAGTGTTGTAGACGCTGTGAAACTACAGGTGAGTGAGAAAAGATACTTTTGGACCCTTGAGACCTCAGGAAGCTCAGCATGCAAAGATTCTCCTCAAAGCACTTGGATGGGGAGGCGAGGAGAGCCTTGCCATCAATGTCTGCTAAATTGAGGTGAGCAGAACAGTGCATAAGGTCCAGGCGAGTGGAGGTGGTCTGGGGGCGTAAACGCCTTTCTCTCTACGGGCAGCAGGCTCTGCCAGGTGATTTTAGGCATGATTTTTGGGTCTAAAAACTGTTGGTGTTGACCCACTCTTATGTTAAATTTGTTTTGTTTTTTCTTTCTACCACATCCTATAAATGATTTATTGCTTACTCTTGATACTTAAGCAGATCTTTTTTTTGGCAGAGGAAAGGGTACTAACTACAGGATTTTATTTTTGAACTTTGCATATTTAACCTTTTGGATATCTGCTAAAACCTAGTTTGGTCATTGTTGGGACTCAAGTCATGTTCAGAGGGCCAGCATTCCCCTCTGCGTGAGCGTGTGTGCACACAGGAAGGAGGGGAGATCTCGACTGCCGTTTTGTGCTAGTGATACAGCGTAGCTCATATCTAATTCCATATTCCTAATTCCAGGGCTGCCTCCCTAAACTAGGAAAAGAACTGTGCAGAGAGACCACTGCTGTGAGAATGGTAGATTGCTTCTGAAAACCTGCTTTCCCAGGACCTGACCCCTAGGAGGTTAGCTTCATTCGTATGGAAAACAGCAGTTACACATTAAAGATTTTCAGCAGTCCCAAGCTGAGGACTATGCATACTGTAGCAGCATTGTGGGAAACAAATAAAAGCAGTCATCAGTTATTGCAGTAATCAAGCATTATTGTGCGAAAGCTTGGGAACAACTTCAGGACCCCCAGTGTATGGGTTTCAGGATGCATTCCACAGCTGTGCCCTCGATTCTCGTCATTTCTTTCCCCACGGCTTAGGAGAGAACAAACTCATCTGCACAGCAGTCTGTCATCTTCATTACCTGGGAGATAACCCGATTCTCCTAGAGTTTCTTCCCCTCCAGCCTCCAGTTCTCCCCTGCAGTTTAATTTGCATTTGTATTACTCATTTGGTTGTTATTTATAAAATGGCAAAGATTAGGTTTCAGGGTAAAGTTGGATTTGGTGCAGAAGTTCATAACTACTTTTCAAAAATGAAATTTCTTAAATAAACCCAAATAAGGAGGAATTGTTCCTAGGAAGATGCTGACTTCGTCTTAGGATGGAATCTTCTTCCTGCACAATTCCTGACTGTGGGCATCGCTCTCCAGTTCTTGGGTCCTAGTACTTCGTGAAGCCAGAAGCATCATTTTGGAGGTATAGTTAGGAAATGATTAAAGGTGAGCAAGTATTTGTTATATGTTATATGTTTTTATCAAAGTAGAAGATGGAGTTTTGGAATCTGCCTGGCTTGTTGGCTGCTCTAGAAGAGAAGGCACTTGGTCAAGTCAACCAGCAAGGTCTTGTCCTTAGGTTTGTGCAACTCAGCATTGCCCAAACTCACAGTTAGATCTGCAAATACCAGATCTTGATGTATTAATTTACAGTGAGAGATTCTCTTTTATGGATTCTAGAACACTTGACTCTGTTATCCTGAGCGTTGTTTTCTGAAATGCAGCTCCACTCAGTGGTTGGAGCCTAGTGAACCGGATTGGGCTACTCTTGCAGGATATGGGTAAGGTCCTGAAGGGTCCCCTTCCACTGACAGGGTTTCCGTGTCCTCCTCTGCAGCTGTGTGGAAACAGTGCTCACCTGCACCTGTGTTTTTGCTCGCCTCCAGTTAACCTCTACTTCTGCATAGATTCCACAATTATTTTGCAACCCCAGAGAGTGGTTTTCAGCTTATTTTTGGCAACACCACACTCATGTCCTTCTAGGCTTGTATCCTTAGGGGTAGAAGATCCATAATTAAGTGCTTAGACAAGGAGAGCTGGTTGACCCAGTTCTAATGCATGCTCCCTAGAGCCTTTGGGTCCATTATCGTAACTTTTCTAAATTGTAGTTCCCACATCTATAAATGGGTATCATCTTAGTAACTATCTTATCTCACGAGGCTAGGATTGAAAGAAATAGTTCCTGTGAAGTGCTAACTATGTGTGGAATGCAGCCTTCTTGGAGGCTCCAATGAGCATCTCTTCCTGGTATTCATGTCCTTATGTAGCCCCTCTCACAGGCATTAGGGCTGATGTGTGTCAGCTCTCGGATGGTGTGGGCATGATGGGGTGTGACTTGTGAGGCTAGATTATAAAAGGTACCGTGTTTTCCATCTTGCTTTCTTGGATCATTTGCTCACAGGGAAGGCAGACGACACTCAAGTAACCCTTATGGAAAGGTCCATATATGGAACCCAGCAGTTCCTGCCAATAGCCAAGCCAGTTTGGAAATGGAGCCTCCAGCCCCAGACCAGCCTTCAGATGACCGCAGCCTTGGGAGGGCCCCTGAGCAGAACCCCCTACTGAGCCACTCCTGATTCCTGATCCACAGAAACTGTGAGACAATGACTGTTTGTTGTTTTAAACCCTGGAGCTTTGGGGTAATTTGCTATGCATCAATAGATAATCAATACAGTATAAAGGTACTCAATAAATCATAGAAATTATTATTATCACAGTCTAGTCAATAGGTTAGATTTCAGTGTCTATCTGGTTTTATTTTGATGTGGGAGAAGTGCCAAGATAATCGGAGACACCTGTAAAACATTTTAGCGCAGGCCATTTCTCCAAGCGGCTAATTTGTCTTTCAGAATGCAGTGGTGATTTTCATTAGCTCCACTTATCTTGTGACACTTCATATAGTTATTTGAATACTGGAAACACCATTTAATTATACTAGACAAATTGGATTGGCAAACAGTTTCAGGATCAAAATCTTTTAGGAGGAATGCAAAAGAAAGCAGAGATAGACCATTCAATGCAAAGCCCTTTGTCTCTTGTGACAAATTCTGAGTTGTGGTTCCTCAAATGGGTCGTGATTATGAGACTGGCACATAAGAAACTGAAATAAATTCAGATAACCAAGAGCCCTATTGATTTATCTTCCAATTAATAGTTAAACTTTTATGATTATTTAGAACATTGGTTTATCTCTGAAAATATAACCAGGTTGCAAAATTGAGTGAATAGAGAAGAATTTTACCCACAAATAAACAAAAGGAAATACCATCTGCCCTGGGAGACTGGTTTCTGGAGTGAACTAGCCCTTGAGGTGTCTTTCAGCTGTAACTCTATGTTCCCCCAGCCTGACCGCTGGGCTCATTTGCACAAAAGATGCTGCAGTGGTGATCTAGTGACAATCACGGTCCCCGGGGTAATCAGCGGTCTTGAGGCAGGAGAATTAGGGTCAATGCTCATCCAATTTCTTCCCAACTGTGTGGCTTTGAGGAAACTAACCACTGTGAGTATGAGCTTTCTCATGTCAAGATAGAGTGGGAATCACCTCACAAAATCCTTAGGTTTAAATAATGTGATGGATGCGACCATGTGTGTTCAGTGCATGGTCTGGTATGGAAACACGGTAAAGACTGCATCTGAATGAATGGAGATGTTTGCATGGCTGAGGAAATGACCTTGTGCACATGCTTCCTACTCTGTGAAAGCTTGTTTGCTGGGCTCCTCCTCATGGAATGTGCAGCTAATGTGAAGGTTTCCCAGGTTCCTTCTCCCTTGGAGTTTGGTTTTGCCTCCCTTACAGCACCAGTTGTCCTGCATTCAATCATATTTCATGGGCCTCTGGTCTCCACTAGGGTCTGAAGCTTTCTTTGGGAAAAAACTATGTCTTATCTATTTGCTATTATTTTTAAAAATTCTTAAGACTGGGCTCATGTAGGTTTTTACTGATTATTTGACGAGGAAATGAATGTCGCAAATTTTTAAACTAAGCTCTCATTCTTGGAAACATGGACACTGCCGTGAAGGTTTTCCAGTCCAGAGGGCCTGCAGCAATTGTTAATTTAAAAACGAAAGAAAGAAATCAGATGGGGGGTATGTGAAAACAAATATGAATGTTTCTGCAGAACCGTATCTCTGTACTCAGTGACCTTGAACTGAATCTAATTATGTGGGATTTAATCAATGCAGGTGAATCAGCCCTTTATAAAAAGTCTCAAAAGCCTTGTGCTTGCGGGAACTGCCATAAGGATTTTTAATAGATGTGCACATCACCCAGGGAAACGGACTTCCCCCGATAATTAACCCTCGCTCCGGATTTTGTTGGCACAAACATTTTGCAGCAGTTAATATATATGAACTTTTTTAGGCCGAGCAGGGATACACGGGGAAGCAGAGGAGGAGCCCCAGCTCATAGCAATGTGCGTTAATAACAGGCGCGGAGAGTCAGACGGAGGGAAATAGGGCCCCCTGCGACCTACATGGCCAGTAATGAAATGTGGGCCATTCTAACTGCTTAAACAGAATGTGCAAAACGCCAGATAACCATTTAATTCATTTAAAAAAGTAAATCACATCAAGAACAGAACTTTTCCCCTTGCACAAGTAACTGAAAAGGGCCAAGGTGAAAATATTAATTAAGATACACATTATATCCTCAGTTAACATTAAAGTGGGGTTGCTTTCAGTGTTATTTACTGAGGGAGTGGGCCTGGTGACAGAGCTGTCGGCAAAGTGAAGGGAACTGGGAAAGAGAATTCTACTCCAAAATGTATTATTTTTAAAAGTACACTATTTCTTCAAAATGCTCTCCAAAACTATTTTCCGGGTTCAAGGAAATCTGGAGACTAGTGAATACAGAAACTATCCTTTTAGAGGGACACAATGGATCTTTCTTTAATGTCAGATGGATTTTTAAAAAAATAATCATTGTAAAAGCAATACAGGCTCGTTCTAGGGGCAAATAACCAACCAAAACCCAACAAACAGAAAGGAAAGCCTTCCAAAGACATTTTTAGAAGACTTCAGCTTCTCCCTAATTGCTGAGTTGCACTCAAGAGTAGAAAACAGCTGAGAAGAGCTACCCCAGGTTCTCCACATTCTGCACATGGACCCAGGAGGTTGGGTTGGTAGCACAGGCTGTGGAGCCAGGTGACCTGGAGCAGATCCTGCCTCCTACACTTGCTGTGCGACTTCAGGTGAGTGAAAAGACACTTAACATCTCTGCAACTCAGTTCCCTTACTAGTAAAATTCGGAAAGTAATATCAATTTTATAGAGTATAGTGAAGGTTAAATGAAATGATACAGGTAAATTTTTTTTTTCTTTGGTGAGGAAGATTGGTCCTGAGGTAACATCTGTGCCAATCTTCCTCTTTTTGCTTGAGGAAGGTTGTCACTGAGCTAACATCTGTACCATCTCCTTCTGTTTTGTACGTGGGATACTGCCACGGCATGGCTTGATGAGTGGTGCATAGGTCTGAGCCCAGGATCCGAACCTGCAAACCCTGGGCCACTGAAGTGGAGTACACAAACTTAACCACTATCCACGGGGCCAGCCCCAAAGACTTTTTAAAATAGACATATAATGAACCTATTTCTGTGATAGGAGCACCCTAAGACCTGTGCCAAGCGCCAGGGAGCAGTAGCCCACCGCCAGAGTAACTCAGATCCATGGAGCACTAAAGGTAACCAAGCAACAAAACACCCAAACTCTGTTCATCTCCTCACTGGACTGACTCGATCCCTACGCCCCCATTCCCCACAGACTGGACACAGGTGAGGAAAGACACAGTGAACGTGGAAGACAGGCCAGTGGAAACGATCCACGTTGAAACCCATGAGAAACAAGAGCAATGAAAAACGGACAAGGGCTCTCCTTGAATGTTGGCTTGGGATCCAAGAATATAAGATGATTTTATTAAATTATATTCTTGACAAATAATTCTACATTGGCACCGTTCCTTGATATTTTGAACTGTTGTCACATTGAAGGATGGCATGAGATGGATGTCTGGTGGATGTGTTGTTCCTAACACATTATGAGAAGAATTGGAACTTCCCAGTATGACAAAGACTGTAGAAGTTCCTTAAAAATAAAACAGAATCCAACATAATGGATTGCTCAAAGTTGGGTACATTTACCCCTAATCTCTCCTGTGACTGAAGCCCACAGTGAGCGAAGGATGTTTTTTCGCCAAATGTGACTCTATTTGTATAATTCGGTTTTGGAATTCTGTTGTTCAAGCAAATCTGCGTACATAGAGGTACATAGAGAATATGCCTACAGTCTTTTGTGTAGTCATTTTCCTTTACTAGATCATTCATTCCAGAATCCACAACCATTTTTGCTTTGGTTTCCCTAAGCACTTGGCAGGAAGCAAGAAACACTCATATTATAAGTGATGCAACTAAGGCGAAAGGAGGTTGTGAATATTTTACATTAAAGAGAGACAGCGCAAAAAATCCCCTAATTCGTTGTGTTTGACTAAATTATGAGGCTGCTCAATTTTTTATCTTAGCAACTTATCAATTTTCTCTGGGTCAATGATTACTTGCGGAAAAGAGTAGATCTATTTGCCCAAGGAAAAGACCTGATCTGAATACCAGAACACCGCTGGTACATGTAGAGATATTGGTCTCCTGTTTATAGTTGATATTTCCATGTTAAGATGAAACAGCTGCCAATTCAAAATTGCAGCCCTCAAGCAAAGCCCCACGGCATTATAAAAAAGCATATACTCCTGGCACTTTCCAGCTGTCAGCATCGACACTCGCCTTTCTTTTTGCATTTTATTATAGATATTTTGACCAGGATGTATAATGAGGAAGCAGGAGGGAAATTCACCTGTTCCCCATCACAAAACACCATGGTGATGGGGAAGATGGGGAAAATCAGAGGGGAAGCTTGGTGTCTGGAGAATGATTTTGCCTGGGGAGGATCCAAGCCTGTCACATGGCTATGTGGTACAGTAGTTGGGCCTGGAGAGCTGCATGGCCCTGAGTTGGACTCCTGGACCCCCTGTTCACTGGCTATAAGACCTCGAGCAAGTTATCTGGTATCAGAGAGCCTCAATTTCCCATGTTTGAAACTGAGATAAGATGTATATCTGATTGAGTCGTACTGAGCGTTACATGAGATGTTGTGTGTCTATCTTTTGGCTCAATCCTTGGGTCAAGTACTCATGGGGGATTCAAGTGAGGAACTGAGTCGATGCTGTGGCCTAAAGATTAAGCATGTCCACCCTGTTATGAAAGGGATTTTGCAGCCGGTGGGATAGACCCAACTGTAGTGGGGAGGACGAGAGCCAGCATGGCTGGGGAGCCTGGTGGCAGGGAGTAAGTGAGTGTGTGGCTGTCCATTGGTCACAGAGGGTCTAGAAGGAGAAGGCAAGGCCCGAGCAGGCATCAGAGTGATGGCTGGAGGTCATGTTGAGAATGAGGCAGTGTACTCTTGGTGGAAAGAGCACACAGGAAGTTACCCTAGAAAGGACTATGTGGGCCCCTCATCAGGGGCCTTATGTCGTTGGATAAGGTGAGGAGTATAGGGTCCCGGGCAGGATGGGACTTGCCTGAGGGATTTCAGTGGCTCCCGCAGGGTGGGTTGGATAAGACGAAACTGTGCCGAGAACTGAGCGGGCATTGCAGACTTTGTTCTCACACACCCAATCTGAATAATATTGAGCTTTTATTCCAGAAGCTAATAGCTTTCCGACTTCCCATTTTACTTGCATTGCTGGAATTTTATTCTCCACTAGATTTGGACACCTAGAAACAATGGCCAATGGGTAAGTTATAATTGGATGGGCTCGGCATCATTTCCCAACAAAGCCTTCCACTTGAATGCTGTCTCTTTTTCAGTTCTCTTATTCTGCCCTTCGGAAATCTCTCTCTGTAGGCAGGGCTTTCCCCAGTTCTGCGTATGAGGGTGAACTTGCAGATAACACTTGACTTTCGTGGCAGAGAAAGAAGATTTTGCCTGTCCCCTCTGCAGGTGCTGAGTGCATAGGAACCTGGCAGTCAGGCGCATCCCTGGACACGCCCTCTGCACTCACGTCTTTGCAGATCCAGATGGCTAGAAGACAGTTCAAGCAGACGGCTCGCAGGATTGAGACCTTCTCTGGCTCCAGATGTGGTGATCTAACTTCTGCATTGCAGATTTTAAATATGGCTGTTCTCCAGATATGCACGATTAAAATTCAAAACACATGCAAATACCACGTTAGTCAAGGGAATGGAGATTTTTTTCTTTTGAAAGATAAAAAACGGATAAATCACGTATGTGTCTTGTGGTGCAATAATAGCTATACTAATGTTTATGTCAAATCTCAAAGGAGAACAGATAGTTTAGCTAATGACGTGTGACAAAAATCTCTCGGTATGGAATGTAATAGGACTTGTTAGTCCATAATGGGGAGTACCTGGGGAGATGGATTTTAAGTTGTCTGGGGCAAGCTGATCTGCTATGTTTTAAATAGCAGGAGAATAGCAGTTGCTTTGAATTTAGCATGCTTTAAAACCAATAATCTATAAATTTTTACTTTGTGAATGTAAAGTCTCAGTAATGAGAAGACATTCTGGGGTATTTATGACTTTCAATTGCAACAGAGCAATTGTGTGTGTTATGTGATATGTATACATGTATGTTTTGTGTGTGTATACACTGTCTGCCAGTGTGTGATGTGTATGTGTTTGAGCAAAGGATTACTCTTCACCTGATTGGGTAACTAAATTGAGTCAAATTCTGAAACCTCGTTTCCAGACTCTAGGTATTTCAAAGTCACCATTTTAAACTTGACAATGGAAACTTCAGAGATATTGTAAAACTTATTTAATAGATTCATTTGATCTTGAATAACAGCATACCAGTGATTTATTTTCTTTGAGTAAGATATTTCAAAGGGCCAAAATTGTAAAACATTAAAGAGAAAAATGTCACCCTTCCTTCCTTGTTAAAGATGATCTTGGTGATATATGGCTGGGCTGGAAATATAAGGAGCATCTCCAACAGCATCGTTCGTAGATTCAGGAAAGGATGCTGTGTGGCATCCATTTTGTGTGTTTTTTTGTATTCACTGATCAACACATAGTGAGAGGTTATAGCTGGTCCTTATTTGAAATGGTACTTTGTACGCATAGTCCTTACATTTGTTTATGATAACTGAATTTAGTTTATATACGGAGTCCTAAGTTTTGCTAGTGGATAAGCTTTGACAAGACAGTGCAATGGGTTTTTGTCTCCCCAGCGTTTCTCTGGCTGTGATTGGGTCCTGCAGACCAGTTGAAGATATAATGTAAAAGGATTTTTGGGTTAGAAAGCCAAGTGAGGGGCAGTGATTAACCCAATAATGTTCTCAGTGCCTGCTCACAGATACACCCAGTGTCTCTTGGTCAAGAGGCAACTGGACTGTGAGACCTAGGAAAGAGTTCTAGCACCATGCTTGTAACTTTTAATCAAGCTGGTGAAGAGCTTGGCATTTTGGATGATAACCTTTGGCGTATGCCTATAATATCTTTTGTATTTTTAAAGCTTAAAATAATTTTACTAAGATATGTCCTGGAGTTCAACAATCTGGATATCTTTTTCCAGCTACTACAGGCTCTTTCAAAATCGAGATTTAAGTCATTTTTGATTTAGAAAAATATTTTTGAACTGTGAATTTAAATACTAGTTCTGTTTCTATTTTTCTTTTGATATTTTAGCCACTGGAAGGGGTCTGGGCCTTGGTCATACTCAGAAGCATCCTGTTCAGTTGCTCCTAACGGGTATCTTCCCATCGCTGTCCCCCATCCACTCTTTATATCCGATTTTGAATATTATTGATGCCCTCCATAAACTACCAGGTCATCCTACAGCCCAGGGCCAGTGCATTGATCTACTTCGGTATAATTATTCTGCCTATGATGAGCTACACCAATTCTAATTTAGCTTTATATTTGCTGTGCCTCCATGAGAGGGGATACATAGGGATTCTGAGACTCAGATATAAAGCTATGGATTAAAAATTATTTAATAGGTTCTCTAAAATCATTAATCTACGACAGAGCCATTCTTCTAGAAAAGCATGTCCTAAAAGGTCCAGGATCTTGCAAAACTGGATTGCATTGCTCCACTGTGCACAGCTTCCGTCATGCCTATGGGTATGGAGCTCCTCACTTTGAGCCAGTGGTGTGCTTGGTCAATGTTTAACAAGTGGCTCTCCGGGAGGAAAAACCAAACCCAAACCAACAAACAAAAATCCCAAATCGATAGCACTTGCCAGTTTCCTTGGTGTAAATACTTTCACCGTGGCTGATTTCAAGTTACCAGTGTGACGTCACTGAACATGTGGGAAGAGATGCCCACAGCTGGCTCTGGCTGGGAGGTGCAAGAGCAGGTGTGAGCTGGCTCCAGCCCGCCATCACTCCTCACCTAAAAGCGTCACTCGTAACCTCTGCTTTCCTGCTTCAGGTGCTGAAAAATGGTTGAAGTTTTTCAAACTCAGTTTCCCTAGGTCTTACTCTGGGGGACCTGCCAGCGGGAGTGGAGAAAGCTGTTTCTCTGGTTTCTATATGGTGGCATGTACACATGTGATGTTATATAGCAGAAAGGTAGCTAAATGTATTTCTCTGATTATTGGGAGCCACACTAGGCTCTGGTTAGTCCTGATTGTTGTTGCCAGTCAAATTCAGTGGTTCCCAGCTGAGGTGATGCTGTCATCCAGAGAACACTTGGCAATGTCTAGAGACATTTTGGTTGTCACTACTGGGGAGAAGGTGCTATGGCATCTAGTGAGTAGAGGCCAGAGATTTTGCAAACATGCTATAAAGTTACCCCCTAAAACGGCAACCCTCACGACAAAGAATTCTGGCCCAAAGTGTCGGCAGTGCTGAGGTTGAGAAGCCTTGGTCTGGTCAGATCCAAGCACACCTTAGTGTGCATTGGAGCCTTCACTCCACAACTTCTTTTTGGAATTTGCTACCTTATACTCCACATAAGGGACATTCAATCCAGAGACACTCAGTTCTGTTATGTTTTGCCATGGAATGCGGGCGAGATTTTATTCATGAAGGATTTGGATACCAATATCCAGCACAGCCTGGCTTGGTTCTCCTACTACTGTCACTTGAACCTTTGCCTGTCGTTGAACTCTCCAGTTCTGGGGGAGGTACCCAGAGATGCTGCCAGATGGGCCTTAACCTAACTGAGTGGAGATCCCAGCTGGCTTTGCACTGTGTGACCTTTGAGCAGTTTTGCTACTTGACCTCAATGTATCTGCATCTTCTGTCACACCAGGATGATTCCCTGGGTTTGTGTAGCTCGGCATTATATCTCATATCTGAAAGAAATTGGAGAAAGGCATGCCAAAGCATCCTTGTTATCTCTAGAGCAGCAGCCAACTTTTCAACAGGATGTATCACAGCCCAGAGGTGGTCTCAGCTACCCTTTCTGTAAATTTTCATAACTTGCTTTGTATACACTTCCATTTGGATATGCTACATTAAAAAGGAAAATTCCTGAGGGTCCTTAGGCTGTTCAGGAAACCTAGGGCTGCAGAGATCTCCTGATTTCACTTAGAGATTTTTCTAATCTCAGTATTAAGGATCTGGTCCTCCTTTTTTGTTCTGTTGAGCCACCAGAATGTAGAAGGCCAACTGCATACCCTCCAGTAGTCTTTATCTCACTCCAGGCTCACAGCAAGGCTCTACGCCATTTAAAAGATATTTACGGCCCACAGCCAGCATTGTACTCTATGGTGAGGGGTTGAAAGCCTTTCCTGTAAGATCAGGAATAAGACAAGGATGCCCACTCTCACCGTCCTATTCAACATAGTCCTGGACATCCTCACCAGGGCAATCAGGCAAGAAAAAGAAATAAAAGGAATCCAACTGGAAAGGAAGAAGTAAAATTGTCTCTGTTTGCAGATAAAATGATATTATACATACAAAATACTAAAGACTCCACCAAAAAAACTGCCAGAAATAATAAACAAATTTGACAAAGTTGTAGGATAGAAAACCATATACAAAAATCAGTTGTATTTCTATACGCTGATGACAAGTTATCTGAAAAAGAAATAAAGAAAATAATCCCATTTACAATAGCATCAAAAACAATAAAATACTTAGGAATAAATTTCACTAAGGAGGTGAAAAATCTGTACACTGAAAACTATAAGATGTTGATGAAAGAAATCAAAGAAGATGAAAATAGTGGCAAGGTATCCTGTGTTCATGGATTGGAAGAATTGATATTGTTAAAATGTACATGCTATCCAAAGTAATTTACAGGTTCAATGCAATTCCTATCAAGATTCCAAAGGCATTTTTTACAGAAATAGAAAAATGATCCTAAAATTCATATGAAACCACGAAAGAACCTGAATGGCCAAAGCAATCCTGAGAAAGAAGAATAAAGCTGGAGACATCACACTTGCTGATTTCAAACTATATTCAAAGCTATAGTAATCAAAACAGTATGATACTGACATAAAAATAGACACATGGACCAATGGAATAGAATAGAGAACCCATTAATAAACCCACGCATATACAGTCAACTAATACTTGACAAGGGAGCCAAGAATACTCAGTGGAGAAAATATAGTCTGTACAATAAATCGTGCTGGGAAAATTGGACGTTTATAGCCAAAAGAATGAAACTGGACCCCTAGCTTACACCATACACAAAATCAACTCAAAATGGATTAAAAACTTAAATGTAAGGCCTGAAACCATAGAACTCCTAAAAGAAAACATAGGGAAGAAGCTCCTTGACGTCGATCTTCACAATGACTTTATGATACGACACTCAAACCACAAGCAATAAAACAAAAACCAACAAGTGGGACTACATCCAACTGAAAAGCTTCTGCCCAGTAAAAGAAACGATCAACAGAAAGAAAAGGGAGCATGCGAAATGAGAGAAAATATTTGCAAACCATGTATATAGTAAAGGATTAATATCCAAAATATATAAGGAACTCATACAACTCAATAGTAAAAAAAACCAAGTAATTAAATTAGAAAACAAAGGACCTAAATAGACATTTTTCCAAGGAAGATATTCAAATGGCCAACAGGTACATGAAAAGGTGCTCAGCATTGCTAATCACTAGGGAAATGCAAATCAGAACCACAATGAGATATACTCTCAACCTGTTAGAATGGCCATTATCAAATATGCAAAGATAAATACCAGTGAGGATGTACATTATTGGTGGGAATGTAAACTGGTATAGCTTCTATGGAAAACAGTGTGGAGGATCCTTGAAAAATTAGAACTACCATATGATCCGGCAATTCCACTGCTGGGTGTACATACATAAGAAGGAAATAAAATCACTATCTTGAAGAGATAGTTGCACCCCCATGTTCTTTGCAGCATTGTTTACCAAGGCATGGAAACTACTAATTGCCCATCGATGGATGAATAGATAAAGAAGATGTGATTATGTAACATATACATATATAATTCAACCATAAAAAGGAAGACAATCCTGCCATTTGGGACAACATGGATGGACCTTGAGGGCATTAGGCTAAGTGAAATAAGGCGGACAGAGAAAGACAACTACCGTATGATCTCACTTATACGTGATATCGAAAAAAAACTGAGCTCATAGAAACAAAGAAGGGATTGGCGGTTCCCAGGGGTAGGGGGTGGGGATGGGAGGTGGGAGATGGGGATGGGGGTAGTGGAAATGGGTGAGGGTGGTCAAAAAGTAGAAACTTCCTGGGGCTGGCCCAGTGGCTGAGTGGTTAAGTTCACGCACTCCGCTGCAGGCGTCCCAGTGTTTCGTTGGTTCGAATCCTGGGCGCGGACATAGCACTGCTCATCAAACCACACTGAGGCAGCGTCCCACATGCCACAACTAGAAGAACCCACAATGAGAAATATACATCTATGTACTGGGGGGCTTTGGGGAGAAAAAGGAAAAAATAAAATCTTTAAAAAAAAAAAAAGTAGAAACTTCCCATTATAAGATGATCTCTTTCAAATCCTTGCATTTTAGAAATCTAAAGGCCACATAAAATCTTTGCTATCTTGCAAATTGTCAAAAACTTGATGATTACAAAGAGGAATGTTTTTGATTTTATAAGAGGGGATTTAATTTTCTTTCCATTGTTTTCTGTTTGTCTAATTTCATTGTTCATTTTGTTTTTTTTCTCTTACTTTCCTTCCTAGAGCATCCTTCCCAGTCTCCCTTGTGTCAGTTTTCCCATTTGCTCCCGGAGAGCCTTCTCACACAGTTTATTGCGCTGTGATGGCACCCTGTAACAAGGAATCCATTTGTGCAATGCTTCATCTTGATTTTTTAGGTTATGTCGACGTCAGTATTGTGGTCCTCCCTTCCTAATAAAGAATTAAGTATTTTATGTCTGCTTTAAGGCAGTCTTCTTGTACCTCCTTGGATAAAAGTGAATGATTTATGGTGAGAAAAAATATTGACTTATCTGAATAGCTACTGTACCGTTCTCTTCAGATAAAATGCATTCTGGGTCAGACTCACAGCTGCAGATTGGAAATTTTCCCTAGAGACTAAGAAGAATTTAACAGTCCAGGACTGCAGAGTGGTGTGGTTACTTGTCATGGGTGTCTGTTCTACCACCATCCATGGTGCTACTTTCCCATATTTCCTTGTTCCCACTGATGAATGGCTGTGCTTAGGAAATAGTGGTGCTACTAATGGATTAGCTATGAGAAGGTGTTAGAGGCCCTGATCACTTCTGAAGGATGTTTCTTGGTGTTTTGCTGTAATTCCTGGATGGTATAGTGTCTATATTAAAAATCTAAAAAAAGGAGATTCTTCAGAGTCCACTCATAGGCCAAACTGAAAATTAAATTTTATCTTTTTTCATTAACAGTGAAACTACAATTTGTATAGCACTATGTACCTTTCAAAGGATTTTCATGCCTACCCTCCTATTTCATATTTTCATAAACTTTTGTGCCATTGTCACCATTTGACAGGAAAAACAACGGCCAAGGAGATTAAGTGACTTATTCATAGGGTGACCATATGTCTTGGTTTATGCTGAATTTCCTGGTGTTAGTGCCCCCACTTTCTCTCATGTGCACCAAAATTTGGAGAATGAATGTCATCCTCCTTCTCCAGGGCTGGGTCACAAGCCTTCTCACTTGCATTTTATCTGTTTGGGGAGCGAGGTATAGACACCCTCTGGGAGTTGCTTCCCTAGCCTAAGAGTTATGATGTTTAATACGCATGGGGATAGGAGAATTCCTACCCTATGGGCATCACTGTTTGCTTCTTGTGGGAGATTTTGAAGTGTTTTCATCCAGTTGCTCTTATAATAACAAATGTCTTGAGAAGGCAATTTCATAAGTGTGCTAAAAACAAAAATTGTTAATCAAGACGCTTGACATATATGATGCAACATTGAATTCATTAACCCTAAAATCATGAAACATGCACTGTGATTTAATTCTATATGTTTTGTGACTTCTGCTTTTATTGATGCTATTAAAGATTGGATTTCAGGCATTGAGATGAGGAGTGAGGGAATGTGTAAGTTGTTATAAAGGATGAGAACTAAGCTTATTAATTTTGTTCGTTGCTTGGTCTCCAGCAACTAGCTCAGTGCCTGATCTGGCAGATAGTAGGCACTCGATAATTATTTGTTAAAGGATTGAATGAGTAAATGAACGCATGAACACTAATTTTCTAAAGAGTTAATAACACAAACTTATTTTGTGCATAAATTATTCATAATGAGATGGAAAATAATTACTATGTAAATTAGATGACAACAAACACAAACAGTTTAAAGTCAGTGAAATACTAGGTGTTGTAAATTTGGTGGAGGTATCTGATATAGAACCCCCTTGCTGGTAGAAATACGTCAATCTTTCCACTGTATTAATTTCTGATGCTTTGATAAGTTGAAATGTGGAATAGTTATTTTATGTTGGTGTGGTTCGGACATTTCAATAAACAAAATAATAATTCAAAATGCCTATAAATGTTTCTAGTGATTGTAAAACATGATACTTTAGTTGGAATTTTGTATGGAATTTTTGTATGTAAGCATATATATATTTTTAAAGAGCTCAAACAGCATGGGGAATCTTTTAATAGTATTTCTCATGATAGCACAGCCAAAGACATATGGAAAGAATGAGACTGAATAGTCAGCAGACATTCTCCAATAAAATTATTTTGTTATTTTAGGGAGAGCCCTGGAGAGTATACTTTTAAAAATTGACTCTAAAAGTAAAAGAGAAAGTAAAACATCTGGTGCGTGTTTTATCAACCCAGACAGAAGTTCACTGCATGTGTGAGCTTGTCCCAGAGTTTCTGTTTAAATAGTAAAGTGAATAAAGACGTGAATGTCATTATGACCTTATTATATATTTTATTACTTTTTCTTTCCCGGTTGTCTCATGTCTGGTTAGAACCTAGGCATAAATTCATGTGCTGTTAGAAATGAGTATAATGATAAAAAGTGCTAGTGTTTGGGGCTGGCCCCATGGCTGAGTGGTTAAGTTCACATGCTCTGCTTTGGCGGCCCAGGGTTCACCGGTTCGGATCCTGGGCGCCGACCTAGCACCACTCATCAGGTCATGCTATGGTGGCATCCCACATAGAAGAGCTAGAATGACCTATAACTAGGATATACAATTATGTACTGGAACTTTGGGAGGAAAAAAAAAAAGAGGAAGATTGGCAAAAGATGTTAGCTCAGGGCCAATCTTCCTCACCAAGCAAAAAAAAAAAAGTAAAAAAAAAAGTACTAGTGTTTGTAGGGTCATATCTCCATGCTAAAAATGTGCTTAGAGATCACACAAATGGACTTTTCCAAAAGCTTTCCAGAATAGTTCCACTACTGGTACATGTCCAACTGGGTGCTTTCCTTTCCTTTATTAGAAATATTTGCAAAAACTTTTGGCTGCTGTCTCTTTCCCAAAGCATCTGGATGTGTGGATTCAGTGAATGGAACCACGTATTTTAATGTGGGTACTGTGATGGAGAAGTATGTGTTTTCTACAGAAATCTGTACTTACAGTTGCATTAGTCCAACTCCAATGTCCTCTTGGGCTGAGTTCATCAATTAGAAAGTGGTAGGACTGAATCATCAGCAAGGGTCTTGAGATGGGGAGGTTGTCCCAGATTATTCACGTGGACCCAATGTAACCATAAGGGTCTTTATCAGAATGTTGCAGGAGGAGCCAGAGTCAGAGGAGAGGGCTGTGTGATGATGCAAGCAGAGGTTGGAGGGATGCACTTGATGAAAATCGAGACGGGGCCACAAGCCAAGGAATGCAAACGGCCACTAGAGGGGGAAACAAGCAAGAGAAAGCGTTCTCCTTAGAGTGTCCGAGGGAACCAGGGCAGCTGTTGGTCTGGGGAGCTCATGCTGGACTTTTGACTTCCAGAAATACAAGAGAATAAATTCATGTTGTCAACCAACAAGTTATGGTAATTTGTTACAGTGGCGACAGGACACTAATAGGTTCGGTCAGGACAGAGATGGTGCATGTAGCAAAGGCAACGTCCTAGACCAGCAAGAAGCTGAAGACAAAGCTGTTTTCCTTTGAATGATGAAACCCTGACATTTGGTGGGGTTGGTTATTTTCTCTCTGCTTTGACTTAGAATTGGAGGCCATTGGTGACTTTGAGAAGACGATCATCACACTGTCCTCTTCTGGAGTTCCTGAAAGGCAGCCAGAGGCTGGCTCATTCACATACATTATCTTCCGTGTTATCCTCATAGTCTGGACATGGTCCCCCTGTTTTAAAGTGAGAATTAAGGCATACAGAAGTAAAGTAACTTGAGAAAGACTTTATAGCTATTAAGGGGTAACAGATGGACTCTTACCCATTCTTTTTTTTTTTTTTTTTTTTTTTTTTTTTTAAAGATTTTATTTTTTCCTTTTTCTCCCCAAAGCCCCCCAGTACATAGTTGTGTATTCTTCATTGTGGGTTCTTCTAGTTGTGGCATGTGGGACGCTGCCTCAGCGTGGTCTGATGAGCAGTGCCATGTCCGCGCCCAGGATTCGAACTGACGAAACACTGGGCTGCCTGCAGCGGAGCGCGCGAACTTAACCACTCGGCCACGGGGCCAGCCCCTCTTACCCATTCTTATACTTAAAAATCTTTGAACATCTTCACAAAAGAATAAGTTTTAAAACTCTGTTAAGACAGTTCGTTTTGTGTATTTTCTTCCATGTAGATGCAGAAGCGATAGGAGGTGAGAGCCTGCTTTACTCGTTTGTGTTCCCAAGGCACATTGGCAGGTGTCTGGGGCCAGCGGGTGTGGGTGGCACGATCTATGGCGAAGGCATAGAAACAGTAGATTCCCAGTGCTGGAAGGTGGAGCTGTGCTGGGCACTGCTTTTTCGTATTCTCCTCTTGGACTTTTCTCTCCAAGAACTCGGCGGCAATAAGACAGACTTGCAACCAGCTCTGGCCTGGGAGAGGAAAGTGTCTTTCTGCCCTAATAAGGCCTGAGGGGCTGGCAAATTAGGCCAGCACTGCAGGAAACATTGAGAAAGGAGCGTTTAGGACCCTAGATTCTGATTCTAAATAGAGTAGGAACAGGGAGAAGGGGACTGTTAGTTAGTGTGACAAGAGTCGTTGCAGACAGTTCGGTGGAGGAGCTGAGGCTGAATTACTCAACAGCAGACGTCCAGAGCAGTAAGACCTGGAGGGCCCTTTCATCCGTGCAGACACCCAGCTGGAGCGAGTTGCTCTGAGTCTCCTGAGCTCCCAGGGTGGGTTCAGACAGAGGTGGGTCCTCAGCCTGGTCACCTGATCCCAGACCACTGCTGTTCCCATAGCCGCAAGACTTGTGCTATGAGCAGGTTTTGTTGTGGAGAAGAAGAGCCTTTCCAGATGGGTGAGGAGAGGAGGAAGAAGGGAATGTGGTCCAGGTGACCCTCATGTTTCTGAAGGACACGCAGAATGGGTCTATTGGGAAGTCATGGGAAACGAAGTGGGATAGACAGGGCCGGGCTCCCCTCACTGGAAGCATCATGCAGTTGTTTGTCATCGTGCATTTAAGTGTCCCCAGGAAGGATACACTCACTGTTCTATGTCCTACTCCTGGAAGGCTAGCATCATCTTATATCCACGTAGTGCTTTAAAATTGACATGGTCTTAGGGGCTGGCCCCGTGGCCGAGTGGTTAAGTTCGCGCGCTCCGCTGCAGGCGGCCCAGTGTTTCGTTGGTTCGAATCCTGGGCGCGGACATGGCACTGCTCATCAAACCACGCTGAGGCAGCGTCCCACATGCCACAACTAGAAGGACCCACAACAAAGAATATACAACTGTGTACCGGGGGGCTTTGGGGAGAAAAAGGGAAAAAATAAAAAATCTTTAAAATTGATGTGGTCTTAAATATATAAAACTAATGATAATTGCTATAATTTATACAGACCTGGTTGTGTATGGAACACACTCTATTCTGTGCTGTCCATATGTCCTCTAATGAAATCTGCAGAACAGCTCTGAGTTAGGTGGTGTTGCCATCGTTTTAAAGAGGAGGAAATTGAAGTCCATTTAATATTCACAACCACCTTTGTTTTTCAGTAACTTTTGTAACAGGTTATTTGCTCAGAATAACTCAACAAAACCCTGGCAAAGGTTGGATCTGGCCAAGGGTTTCCAGTCTCTCAAAGCATTATTTGCATTGCTGCATAAGCTCAAGTGTATTCCGAGGACCAAAGCAAAGGGCAAATGTGGGCTACCGTTTTGGAGGACCCAGGCTTGCAGGTCAGATTTGCTGTTCCCCATCTGCAGCCCTGGGCCAGCTAATTCACCTCCTTGAGCCCCAATTTGCTAAAATTGTTAAAATATGAATAAGTATAGCACCTTGTCGAAGGATTGTTGCAAAGATTAAGTCGTAGGAGGCATTTAAAGTGGCTGGCACATTGTATATCCTTAATAAATGTGAGGTCTTCAACCTCACTATCTTATTTTTATTTTTATTTTTAACTGAGGACAACTTTGAATCTAATTCTAGATGAAATAAATCCATTTATGAATGTCTCAAAATGGTGTGGAAAAGGTTGTTCTGTGTTTTTAAGTCCCTTGGGATAATTTATTAAGTTTTAGTTGTCTCTTCCAGCAGCCACAGCTTTGCTTATAGGTACTTTTAAAAATGGAATTCGATTACACCCAGGTGTAAGGTAAAATGTTTATACCTCTCTTATCCTGTCCAATTCGTTTCTGAAGTACAATTTTCAGATGAAAAATTTTGAGAAGATCTTAGGGATGCATTATAGATAAGGACAGTCCAAGATGCAAGAACGCTTATGTTGGTTAAACTCAGATTTACCAAGCAGGTTGTGAAGTAAAAATGTAGGAGCGATGTTTTAAGTAAAATGCTCTAAATGCTTTTGAAGTGTATTGAAATACATGGTTGCTGGGGAATTTTCAAGAAGACTGGTTAAACTTTCAAAAATGAACATTTCTTCTCTTCTAAGAAAATATGATATGTTATCATTATAAAACAACTGGAAAGATAAAAAAAAAAGGAAAATGTGTGTACGTGCACGTGTGTGTATTAGCATAACAAATTCAATCTCGTTAACTGGGATGTACAAAGCAGTTTGGAAATTATTGCTTTATAACTGTCTTCATTTTCTGCATGAGCTCCCTCCCATCCCCCACTCCACTGGGTGGGAGGGAAGACTAAAGAGAGGGAACAACTCTTTAGTCCAAATTCATAATGTTTTCTCTAATAATTTAAACTGCCTTTTAATGAAAATTAGTCTCTCTTGGATGACTCAGGCAAATGATTGTTCTTTTTCTTGCCTTTTCTGAGATCATTCTTAGTAGTATTGGGGGAGGTAATTTAGTTAATATGACTTTGTGAAGATGGAAGCGGGTTCCTTGAATCTACAGAATGTTATTTGGATCATTTTGTGTGACTGTCATGGAATGACCAACAAAGACTGAGCCCTCCCTCATGACTTTGGTAGCATAATTTGTTCCATCTGACTGTTTCAGGAGATGTCATGGAACTACCCACTAATAACAGTCAGCATAATTTGACTCTGGTTTCAAATGCCCCGTACCTAGAGTGGTCTTTGCCAGAAGCCAGTGTTCTTCTGGCCTACCAACCCTTCTAGTACCTCCATATCGCCCCACGGATTTGGGGACACGACTGGGTCTCTTGCATGTGCATTCTGGCTGTAGGGAACCAGGAGCCCTCCTCAGTCCCCTCCATCTGCTGCACCATGGGCTCAGACTGTGCCTGCATTGGCTACATGCAGGTCTTTCCTGGGAGACATGGGGTCTCTCACAGCGTGGACTGGGCTGCTGCTGTCAAACTTTTTGGACTTCCCCATGCTTACTGGATGTGTTTGAATGACTGCCTTCCCCACCCCCAACCTCTCCTTCCTTGTATGGTCGTAGAGGCGATGAGAAATGGCTTCTCACAATCTTTTTCTCCTCATGTCTGCCTCATCTTTGTAGAATCCGACTGGGATCAAAAGCGATGGTATTCTTTTTCCTGTTAGTTTCACTTCTTATCTAGCTTTGCCTTCCCTAAGTCACTTCCTCCTTTCTACTTCCTCCTTCTTCCTAAATCTAGACTCAAAACTAAATTAATGATGGATAGATTATAGGGAGCCAGAAACCCACTTATTGATAAGGGGTCAGGAAGCATTTAAAAATGTCTCACCGGATCTCTCTCTTTCTCTCATTTCTCCCCCAGGAACAAATTTAGCAAGAAATGACGTGGCCCTGTATGAGGCAACACAGAGCGCTAATTTGCTTCATAAATCAATCTAGAGAGATTGTATGTTTCTGGTTCCTGAAAATGCTGATATTTTTGGATAGCCTCATACTTCACATCATACCAAAAAAAAAAAAAAAAAAGAATTCCCTGTTGACCAATGAATTTTATGTAAAACATAGACTTAATATGTTTATTTTTATTATTTCTTGGTGATAGTGGAATTTCTAAGCCTCAAATTAGAGGAAGAAAATATATCATACAGAAATTATTAATACATTTGATCACATAAAAATCCACATATCTTAAAATGGTATTAAAATTTGAGGCAAACTACAAACTGGCCAAATTCTGTTGTAAAATCTTTGACAAAGAATTATTTTTTAAATAATCTTATACAGAGTCTTTATCAATCAATAAAAAACTAAAACTCAATGGAAAATTAGTAACAGTCACAATTAGGGAATTAACAAAATATAAGACACAAATACTCAATAAATTTATGAAATCTAGTTCAATCTCACTAAGAATCAAATAAAATCCTATTCATTCCATGATGTGTAGATTCCAACACGTCTAACAGGCAGTTTTCTTTAATCCAGTGTTATTCTCTGCTGCCGGGTGTGAACTTGTCTAGACAGCATCCTGGCAATATGTTAACACTTGTCTAAACATGCTCATAACCTTTTCACCAATAATTCCGCTTCTACACATTTTATCTAAGGGAATTATTTGAAATGTGTGCAAATGTATTTTCCCATTCCTATTCCTTACAGCATTTAAAAATAACCCCAAACTAGAAATATCCAAATTATCAAATGTTGAGATTGATTAAATAAACACATAAATCCATATAATGGAAACCATACAGATGTTAAAAATGCTGTTGTAGAAATGCCACCATCTTAATAAATTGTTTAGTGAAGAAAGTCGGTTGTGGAGAAGACATGATACATTTGAAATGTACAGGGGTGTGTATGTGCTTGTGTATGGCCTCAGTCGTGAGTTGGCATCCTGTTGTTCCCCTCCTGACTTGTGTCCCGAGGCTGGCTACTCCTGCAAGGGCACTGAAAGTGCACGTAATTGAGGTCTTGTCAGTCTTTTTTATCAGGTTTCCCTGGACTGGGACTCGAAGCTGCCTGCACCACTATTTCTAGCCACCCCAGGGGCCCCAGCTGGCAGCTTTGCTTGCATTGAAGCCAATAGGAGGAGAACATGTGCAGGGGGTGGCCAGGGCTTTGCCAGGGTCCCCCTACACCTGCAGTAATGATAGAGAGGCTGTGTCAGCCTTGATGAGCTCAGAGCTGCCCGCCACCCTCAGTCAATTTGCTTCAACAGTCCGAGCTGGGCAGCCCTCCTCTGACGGGATGGATAGAGCAGAGAGAAGCTGTTGCATGGGGCAAACACGTGTTTCAGAGACAAGTAATTATGTTGTCCTTTCATCCCCAGCAAAGATAAGGGCCAGAAAGTATTTTCTTGAAACCGAGAAGTCTATATGCTGACATCAGTGTACCAGCTTCTTTAAATGAACTGTCTTTAAGATGATAGTGGATTTGAGGATTTTTATATTTAGTGAGAAATAAATAAAATCTTGACCACAATATTTCTTTATTTAAAATAAAATAAATTTAAGAATATAAACCTATTGCATTAGAATACCAATATAGAAATTATTCTGCAATTACTGTTAGGAATGTCCCTCAAAATTCTGACTTGTGTGGCATCACCTCCTCTTGTAGCTGCCAGTTTCCTGACACTACAGCATAAAAGTGTGGGAAGTGAGCAAATCCTGAAAGTTACAAAACCTCTAATAAGGATTTTTTTTGTTGTCTACCTTCCGTGTGATTGCTTTTAAATCATAAATTAGTTGGTAATGGTAAGAAGTGCTATGGAATAGAAAAACTTAATCAGGAGAGCACCAGTGGTACTTCAATATGTGACTTCCGACACTTCAATTTTTCAGTTGTAATGGACATTTCAGGTGAAGAACCTATTTGTTGTAAAGACATACTTGTGTATTTAACTATTTAAATTTTGAGATAAATTTGTGAGTTCATCCTGCTGTTTTCAAAGTTTCTCAGTACTAAAGGTGATGTGATGGCTTGATTTGTATGATGCTTCTATTTCTCTCCCATCAATGCTATGCAGAGGCAGGGTAAGCCTGTTTGCTCAAATAAAAAATTAAAAGGCAACCGAGTCATGGATTTAAATCTATATTGCAGAGCTTCATAATTTTGCACAATTCAGTAAGACCTCAGTATTTCCTTTTTTGCTAACTCACAGGCTGGAAGAAGAATTAATGAGAAATTTCACCTGAAGTGTTCCATGATGTCTCTATTAAATTAGATATCACTTAAATTTGGAATATGTTTTCCAGGTATTGTTTTTATTATTATTGACTTTGAAAAAGAGGAAACATAGCACACTTAGATTATAGATGTGAATAGTTCAGTTCAGCTTCTTAATAAAAATGCTTGAGCATCTACGAGGCATGCAGCATTCTCTACATGCTCTAGACAGTGTGCTACATAGAGTGACGAGTGAGGCGTGGTTTCTGTTCCAGAGAGACTTATGATCGAGGAGATAGGACTTTAGACATTTGCCTGTTCCGTAGTGTAGTGTCATTGTCTGCCTAGGAGAGAGGGGGTGTTAGGTTATGGTGGAGAGACACTGCGTCATCAGCCCGGACACAGAATAAATGACCCATTTAGGACTAGAGAACATCTGAGTGGCCATTCTTTTTAATAACATTCCAACATAATTTCTGGAGAGAAGGGATAACGTACTGAAGCAAGAGTGGACTGAGGAATCAGAAAGATGCATCTTCAAGTCCTTGTTTTGTACTGTACGAGAATTTTATGTTTGGGGGCAAATGACTAATGTCTCTGAATCTCAGTTTTCTCGTCTGTAAAATGGAGACAATGCAAAGAGGATGAAAGGAAATAATAAGCAAAAAGCAATGTCTCAGTTCCTTACTCCCAGTAGGTGTTCAAGGATGGTAGATTTTATTTGTCGTAATAAGGGCTAGGAAAGGGCTGATGTCTGGATAAGGGGGGTTTCAGAGAATCATGTTCCAAGTCAAAGAAGACGACCAAAGGCCGTCAGGTTATCTGTGTGTAAGATCATGTGGTCAAAGACTGTAGATCAGAAACGAGAGTTCCAGAAACAGCACAGGGATCAGAACCTTTGTCATTTCCCTGTTGCGGTTTTCATCACTTCTTCTTCATATGCTCCATCTCTTTTCTCAGAACAGCAGTGAACGTGTTGAATAATTAGATTCTGTGCTTTTATACTTCAGGACAAGGAAGGAGGGGGTTGGTGGAAAGGCAAGGCTAAGGAGGAGTGTGAATTTAAGACTTGGAATAAAGGCAAAGGTAACCACTGAGAGACAGCAAGGAATGTGGCCCAAAGTCCTGAGGCTCCGGGCAGAAAGTGAGTGGAGTGAGAACAAAGTGTGGCCCTGCCGGCTCAGGCCAGGGCGCCCCTGGTTTTCCAGCACTGGCCTGCTGCAGGGCATGAGATGGCAGGACGAGAGGTGAAAGCTGGAAACTTCTGGAGGCCTGACTCCCTAGAGAGGCTGCTCTACTCCTGCATCCTGGGGAGGCTGAAGGGAATTTGCTCCCTATTCCAGAGGTGGAACTCTAATAATCAGGCGAAACCACAGGTCACAGCCGGAGGAGGTGAAGGTGTAGAAGGAAGGAAGCCGCCCTGCCTGAAGCGGCCACGGGGGCTGTGGTGTCAGCCAGAAGACTCAAGAGTTTTCACCCTAATAGATGGAATTCTAAACACTCTGCATTAGTGTAAGCACAGGAACTCTGCTAAGCCCAATAAACTGCCTTATTTTAATCTTTTACAAGATATGTGTATGGCATTTATAATTTTTACTAATTGCCCCAATGTCCAGAAATGCACACAGATGTCCAGCAGAAGCTGCCCTTGGTGTGCTTGGTGGATTGTGACGAGCGCTTTGTTTGAGTGACAAGTTGATCCAGATGAAAGGGAACAGCAGACCAAAGGAGAAATTGTTAATTGGTCCATTAGTGACTTGGGAGAGAAGAAAACCTTACGCTTTAAACTGTTGTCATTTGACTGTAAGAAGAAATTTAATTTCTCTAAAATGGGAAAAAAGTACCATTCAAAACAGTCTACTTTAAGTGGAAAATTAAGAACTGTTTCTCAGGCTTTTTATCATCTCTTTAGAGGTAGATAGGTTTCTCATCTCAAGTTCTAACCAGATATAGATACAGATATAGATATATTGATTGTTATATTGATTCACGCATCCGTCGATCCTTACGTCCAGCACGCTACTCTCCCTCTCCTTCTGACATTCCTCACTTAACCAGAGGAAACAGACCTATCCCACATCAGTAGGAGGAAAGGAAGAGCGTTGTGCCGTGATTAAGCTTCCGCTTTTGAAGATCCCAAGACTGGATTGCAACTCTAGACCTATTGCTTACTTGCTATGTGATCGTACATAAGTTATTGACTCCCTCTAAGCCATTTATCCAGGAATAAAAATTAGGTAAAATAATGGTGTTATGAGCATTTCATGAGATACTGTTTGTAGAATACTTTGCATCTTTTCTGGTACTTGGTAAGCACTCATAAATGTTTTGCCTCATCATTAGTACTTTTGATATTGATAACTATACCAATAGTAAAAGTTTATTGGTAAAATCCAACAATAAGAAAGCAAACAGACGAAAAAATGGGCAGAAGATCTGAAAAAACACCTCACCAAAGAAGATATACAGGTGGCAAACAAACATATGAAAAGATGCTCAATACCATATGTCATTAGAGAAATGCAAGCTAAGACAACAATGAGATACCACTATGCATCTATTGGAATGGCCAAAATATGGAACACTGACAACACTAAATGCTGGTGAGGGTGTGCGGCAGCAGGAGCTCTCATTCACTGCTGGGGGGAATGCAAAATGGTGCAGCCACTTCGGAAGACAGTTTGGCGGTTTCTTACAAAGTTAAACATGCTGTTACCAAATGACCCAGCAACTGCACTCCTTGATATTTACTCAAAGGGGCTGAAAAATAATGTCCACACAACAACCTGCACGTGGGTATTTATAGTAGCTTTACTCCTAAAGGCCAACTCTTGGAAGCAGTCAAGATGTCTTCAATAGGTGAATGGATAAACAAACTGTGGTACAACTGTAAAACGGAATATTACTCAGTGATAAAAAGAAATGAGCTATTATGCCATGAAAACACACAGTGGAATCTTAGATGCATATTGCTGAAGCCTACATACTGTGTGATTCCAAGTAAATGACATTCTGGAAAAGGCAACACTGTGGAGAGAGTAAAAAGATCGGTGGTTGCCAGTTCTTGGGGGGAGGGATGGAAGAATGAATAGATGGAGCAGAGGGGATTTTTATAGCAGTGAAACTATTTTGCATGATACTGTAATGGTGGATAAATGGTGGATAATTACTGTATGTATGCGAAAACCCATAGGATGCACAACACAAAAAGTGAATCCTAAGGTAAACTATGGGCTTTAGTAAATAATAATAAATTATCCATATTGTCTCATCAACCTAACAAATGTACCCCACTAATGCAGGATGTTAATAAGAGGAGAAACTGTGTGTGTGGGGGAAGGGGGCTGACGGAGTGTATGAGAACTCTCTACTGTCCACTCAACCATTTTTTCTGTAAACCTACAAGTGCTCTAAAATATAGTTATTAATTAAAAAACACTGGAGATAAAAATAAACTTAAAAAGATTATAAAAGACAGTGGTATTCAAAGTCTCAAGAATCAGACCAGTATCAGACTTCTCAAGAACAATGGCACAATGCTTTCAAACTGGAGGGAACGTGATCTCAAATGTAGATGTGTATGCCGGGCCAAACCATCGCCTAAATGGGGGGAGACTAAAATCATTTTCAAACATGAGAAAAAAAGATTATTGATGCCATGACCAAAAGTCTGTAAAGTACACAGCGAGGCAGGAAGGAGAATTCAATGCTACTTTGGGGGAGATGTAGGAAGTGCTTGACAGAATAGCCCGTGAATCTTAGCAAGGAGCAGGTGACTAACAAATGGATAAGTGTGAGAAATATTTACTGGGTGGAGGGAGCAGAAGGAACACTAGCTTCAAGAATAAAGCAATCTGGAACATTCTGGAAACTGCCAATATTTTCATATGGCTGTGCTTTAGAGGAGTAACGGGAAATATAGTGAAGATGAAGCTCGGATGTGGAGTGGTCACCTTGGGAAGAACTGGTATGTTCTGCCAAGCTTCTGAACTTCACCTTTTAGACTAGGGACTGACAAACTTTCTCTGTAAATGGCCAGATAGTAAATATTTTTGCCTTTGTGAGCCATATGGTCGTGTGTACAACGACTCCCCTCAGCTGTTGTAGCCTTAAAGCAGCCATAGGCGATATGTAAACAATGGGAGGGGTTGTGTTCTAACACAACTCTGTTTATAAAACCGGGCAGTGGGCTGGGTTTGACCTGCAGCCCATAGTTTGCCAACCCCTCCTCCACACCACGGAGACTTAGAAAGAGTTTTAATCAAGCAAATAGACTTCATCATATTTGAGTTTTTAAAAAATTATCTTGATGGCAGTGCAAAGATGTACCAGGCAATAGTAGGGCTAGAGAGAGGAGGATTAGTTAAGAGACTTTGATGAGAATCTAGGCAAGATACAGAAAAGCCATGAGAGGCAATGGTGATGGAGATAGTGTGCAAGAGATGAAGTCGAAAATCTAAGGGGAGTACAATTAATAAAATGATGACGGATCAATTAGAGTACTTGAAAGGTATGGACAGTTGCTTTAGCTTCAATGACACAGATAGAATAAAAGAAAAAGGTAGGATAAAAGAAAAAGAAATTATAATTGGTAGAAAGACATTGGGTTTAGTTTTGAGGTTCCTGGAGTTCATCCAGAAATCTGAGTTACTGATGTATAAACGAGCCAAATGGTCTCTGTATATTGGCCCCTAGTTTGTTTATTTCTTCACAGCAGGCTGCGACCCATTAGGGCAAAAGCCTGCAAGGCCAAACTCAAAGTTTTACACACGCAGTTGTTTTAAATATAACACAAACGAGCAGATTCCTAGCAATTTAGAGCATGCTTGCTCTGCATACACCACAAAACTGCACCCAACATCTGCTGGCCATAGATAGAAAAAATCCTTGGTGCTATTGAAACCCTAAGCCCTATTGGAACTCTGTGACCCAGAGATTCCCTTCTGTGCTGCTGAGAGACATCATTTAGACATGTAGGCACCCTCTCTGATCCTCTTTGTCTCTGAGTTCCTTGCCTTCCCCCTCAGTGGTCTCATGCTGTGAGGGACTTACCCATATGCAAACGAACTGAAATAGCACCAAATAGCACCAATAACACTTGGTTATGTTTTTCTTGATCGGCTCCCAAAGCCCTCAACATCCTATCGTTACAGTGATAGATGTGACCTTTATTGGCATATATGGGATGTTTAATGTCAAAGGTGTGGGTGATTTTTTTCCCAGGGAGACCATATAGAGTGCGAAGAAGAGGTTACCGACAAAACCTTAGGGATTCCTCAGGAAATGTCATTACACAATGGCCAGGAAGAAGATGAGAAGCTTGAAAAAATTACTAAGAAGGAAATAAGACGATCAGTTGAGAATGGCACAAAGGAAAGAGGCAATTTCAAGAAAAAGGGAATGGTCTATCATCGAATTCCACAGAGAGGTCAAATAAGGCCAGAACTGGACACGATTCAGTGGATTTGGCTATTAGGGGCTTGTTGTAGGAGTGCTTTCTGTGGTACCATTGAGTCAAGCCTACTGATAGTACATTGAAAAGTGCCTAGAAAGTTTTGAAGATTAGGCACTGGGAGTGAGTAAAGCATAAACAGAGATGGATGGCTGAGTGACACAGAGGTTCTTGATGAGGATGAGAGTACGCAGTGATTCACACAGTGCTTGGTTTTCTCCAGTGGTCTGTGGACACCCAGAAAGATAACCAGTGAAGGAAAAATTGTGTCAATCTAAGGAGGAAGATTTTAAGGGCAGAAATCTTAGGTAAACAAAGAGGTAAAACGATCGCAGATGTTGGTGAGAGCATGTTTGGTGTGTTGAATCATAATGTTTACATTGGATAAAGAAAAACATGAATCCTTGACTAGATCTTGGCCCTAAAATAGAGATAAGTTGAAAGACATGAGTTTCCAAAGAATGCCAACAGCAGAAGCGTTGGGAATGAACGATAAGGAAGCCGGAAGGGAAGGACATTGTTAAAGCTCATATCTGGGGTAATGGAAAGAGAACATGGCTTCAACTCAAACTAAGATCTGACTTTCACTCTCTCACTTCCTACCTGGCTGATCTTTGCTGAATCACTTATCGCCTCTGAGCTCAGTTGAATGGTAAAGTGGAAAAATTTGCTTCTCTGTGGCATTCATTTGGTATCAGACTCAAGTAAAATAACAGGCGTGAGGCTGTTTCACGCAGATGTAAGACTGCTGTACTATAAGGCCTGTGGAATGTTGTATCCACAGCACTCGTGATTCTCTTTCTGTAAGAATGCAAAATATTCAGATCAATGGCTCTGAATCAAGACTGCTAATCATAATTTTCTACAGAGGCTTTTAAAAATACATATGCTCAGCTCCTGGTTCTCATTCCAGATTCAGAAGGGGAAAAGAAAGAAAAAGAAAAGAAGAAACCCTCCACAGCTGATTCTCATACGTGATTCAACAATAGGGACCCTAAACTCTTGAAACTGAACAGAATAAGACAAATTCCTGAATACCTCTGTGACGGTTTTTCTGAAATGGCAGAATCCTTTACTTTATTTGATTGTCTTTGAATAGAACAAATATTATGAGAAATACTAGATAAATTTTTCCCGCAAGTAATATTAAGACGTATTATTTTATTTTACAATTTTATGAGATAATTTTGGCTTATCTTTCTCATAAATACATTCCCATTTAAAGTATTTTTTATGGTAAATAAGTGGCAAGAGTATTACAGTCTTTGGGAAAATTGACAGAAAAGCGATTAAGTGAAGACTAAGTACTTGGGAAGATTGTGTATAGAATTGAATGGCCAAGGGAATGGGTGATCAAAAACAGCTTTTCGACATTTGGTATTTTAATACAATTGGTATTTTTATCGTGTTATATTTAAAAAAAAGTTTCAAATACGTGCACATTATTTCATTTTGTACACACAATACCCCTTCAAAGGTGATTGTCATTATTGCTAATGTACAAATACCAAAACCAAAGTTCATGGAGTGACTAACTGGCCCAGATGAACTTCAAAATCAGATGGTCTTACGTAAAAGGTCAGACCGTTGAAAGATCTCCCTGAACTGGGAGACAAAGGCAAAAACTGAGCCAGGTCCAGCGTGGCTGAGGTAAAATTACAATTTCGGTAGCATCAGTGAAAATGTCAAACTAGGGAGCTCCAAGAGTCTGTTTCTCCACAGAAACACTGAAAGATTGAACAAAAATCCGTAAACAACTTTGTCAGAACTCTGGAAAACAGTAAAGTTTTAGAGAAAACAAGCAAACACTGACCCGAGGAAAAGGTGACACAGAAATGGCAGGAAAGCTTTGTGATGGTTTTACACGCCCATGCCCCTACCCGCTCTCCAGCTGGCAGTAGACTTGAAGACAGAAGCTCAGGTTCCCAGCGTGAAACCGCTCCCTGGTTTTGGAGGGAGAAGAGCAGACCTTTTTCTCAAGGAATGTTGTGTGCCTTGACCCGTCTGTGGGCCACCTGAAGGACTGATGAAAGGCACTTGTCCTTGCTTTACATAATTTGGGACTTTTTCAGGGCAGAGAAGCAGCTATGGAGAGGGCATTTCTTGAAATAATTGTAAGGCAAATGCACGACCCATTGCCACGTGGGGCTAAAGACGTAAATAACAGACATGCTGGAAGCCTGGAGGAGAAGCTGGGCAAAGAGTTTCATAGGGAAATTAGAGAAAGGAAACTCATCCATGGACATCAGGGAATTTAGAAAGTCACACAGAGGCCCAGGGCAGTGCACATGCCCAGAAAAGTCCTGAGAAGGTCCTAAGGTCTCTCCTCTGGTTTGTCTCCAGGCCCAGCACAAGCCAAAAGTGAGGTCTAAGGCAGAGTTCAAAATAGGCTGGCCAAGCCCTGAGGGAGGACCCAGCACAGCCCCACTCTGCAAGGCTGAGGAGAGAGGTTTTCTTTTTTTCCCTTTTCGTTCTTTCTTTCTTCTTTCCATGCTGTCAAGGTGGAAACATTAGCCGATTACCAGCTAGAGGAAGAGACTTGACAGACCACACGTGACAAAGAATGCTACCTTTACAAAAATAATTTAGAAAACTCACTCAACAAACAGCTACACCCAAAGCAAGCAATGAAAACAAACCCAGAGGAGGGAGGACGAATCACGTTTGCAGAGTTACTGCATTATAATATTCAAGGTATTCAATTTTCAGCAAAAAATTGGAAGCATGCAAAGAAACAACAAAGTATGGCTCAGGCACAGGAGAAACTAGGGGAAACTGTCCCTGAGGAATCACAGACACTGAAGAGCTTACTAGATAGAGACTCTAAATCAACTGCCTTAAATATGCGCAAAGAGCTAAAGGCAACCAGGAGAACAACGGCTCACCAAATAAAGACTATCAACAAAGAGATAGGAACTGTAAAAAAGAACCACACAGAAATTCTGCAGCTGAGAAGTATGTGACCTGAAATTAACAAGTCACCAGAGGGTGTCAAGACCAGATATGAGCAGGCAGAAAAAAGAATCAGAAAACTTGAAGATAGGTTAATTAGAATTGTCCAATACGAGAAGCAGAAAGAAAAGAGAATGAAGAAAATACAGAGAGCCTAAGGTAAAAGACCTGTGAGATACGATCAAACATACTCATAAACCCCAAATGGGAGTCTCAGAAGAAGAGGGAATGGGGAAGAAAGAATATGTGAAGGAATTATGGCTGAAAACCTCCCAAATTTGATAATAGATGCAATTATAGAGATGCAGGAATCCCAGCGAACTCCCAATAAAGCATAAATGCAAAACAGATCCACACCGAGACATTATAACGAATCTGTTGAAAGTCAAAGACAGAGACAGCCTTAAAGTAGCAGTAAGGGAATGCGTGCAACCAGCCTGCCCACACCTTGATCTTGACTTGCAGCCTCCGGCACTGTGAGACAATGCCTATTGTTTAAGCCACCCAGCCTGGGGCATTTCGTTATGGCTGCCCTAGCAAAGTAACACAAGGTTCAAGGTACAAAATATTGCTTAAGAAATGAAGGAAGATCCAAACAAATGAAAAGATATCCTGTGTACACGGGTTGGAAGACTTAATATTATTAAGACAACAAGACTACCGAAAGCCATCTACGGATTCAGTATAATCCCTATTAAAATTCCAATGGCCTTTTTTGCAGAAATGGAAATGGTGATTCTCAAATTCACGCGGAATTTCAAGGGTCCCCAAATAGTTAAAACAATATTGAAAAAGAACAAAGTTGGTGGACTCATACTTCTCAGTTTTAAAACTTGCTACAAAACTTCTGTGATCAAAACAGTGTGATATTGGCATGAGGATATCTATAGATCGATGCAATAGAATTGAGTCCAGAAGTAAACTGATATATCCATGGTCGACTAGTTTTTAACAAGAGAGAAAGAGTAGTTTCTTTGACAAATGATGCTGTAACAACTGGATAACCAAAGGCAAAAGCATGAAGTTGGGCCCTAGCTCAAACCATGTACAGTAATTAACTCAAAATGGATCAATGACCTTAATGTGAGAGCTGAAGCTATAAAACTTTGTTTTTTCTTTTTGAGGAAGGTTAGCACTGAGCTGCCTACTGGCAATCCTCCTCTTTTTGCTGAGGAAGACTGGCCCTGAGCTAACCCCCGTGCCCATCTTCCTCACTTTATACATGGGACGCCTACCACAGCGTGGCTTGCCAAGTGGTGCCATGTCTGCACCCGGGATCTGAAGCAGTGAACCCCAGGCCACTGAAGCAGAACATGCGACCTTAACTGCTGCACCACCTGGTTGACCTTAAAACTATGAAACTTTTAAGTGAATACATAGGACTATATCTTTATTGTCCAGAATTTTGCAACGGATTGTTAGGTATGATGCCAAAAGTATGAGCAATAAAAGAAAAAATAGATAACGTCAAAATAAAAAACTCTGTGTATTTAAGGATATTATTAAGAAAGTGAAAAGACTATCTACAGAGTGAGAGTACATACTTGCAAATCATATATCTGATAAGGGTATAGTGTGCAGAATATATGAAAAACTCTTAGAACAACCAAAAGACAACCCAATTAAAAAATTGGTGAAGGACTTGAATAGACATTCTTGCAAAGACACATATAGAAAGATGCTCAACATCATTAGTCATTGAAGAAATGAAAATCAAAACTAAAATAAGATACCACTTTACACCCATGAGGGTGGCTAAAATTAAAAAGGAAAAAAAAGGAAAATAAGTGTTAGTGAGGATGTGGAGACATTTGAACGGTCATACATATCTGGTAAGAATGCAAAATGATGCAGTTGCTTTGGAAAACAGTTTGGAAGTTCTTCAAAAAGTTAAATATAGAATTATCATCTGACCCAGCCATTCTACTCTGGGGTATATACCCAAAAGGACTGAAAACAGACACTCGAACAAATGCTTGTTCATGAATGTTCATAGCAGCACTATTTACAATAGCCACAGGTGGAAACAACTCAGATGTCCATCAAAGGATTAGCTGATAAACAAAATGTGATAGATACCTACAAGGGAATATTATTTAGCCTTAAAAAGTAGTGAATATTGATGCATTTTATACTGCGGATGAATCTTGAAAACATTTTGCTGAGTGAAAGAAAGCAGACACAAAAGGTCACATACTGTATGATTCTATTTATATGAAGTATGCAGAATTGGTAAACCCATTGAGACAGAACACAGATTAGTGGTTGTCAGGGCCTGGGGCAGGAAGAAATGAGGAGTGACTGCTTAGTTGGTTTTCTTGTGGGATGAGCAGACATTTTGGAAATTGAGACAGGTATTGATTGTACAGCCTTATGAATGCACCAAATGCCATAAAATTGTACACATTAAGATGATTAATTTTGTTATATGAATTTCGTATCAATACATTTAAAAAAATTTTTAAATTTTATTTATTTTTTTGGTAAGGAAGATTGTCCCCGAACTAACATCTGTGCCAGTTGTCCTCTATTTTGTATGTGGGATGCTGCCACAGCATGACTTGATGAGCAGTGTGTTGGTCTGCACCCAGGATCTGAACCCATGAACCCTGGGCTGCCAGAGTAGAGTGCAAACTTACCCACTACACCACCAGACCAGACTCTCAATAAATTTTTTTTAATGTCACATTATCTTCTGAACATCATAAATCTTAAATTCCTGCATTTTTCTGACCTTTGAGGGAATTATCCTAAACTGATCTCAGGGAGAACACTTTCTCTTCCCTGACTGTGTCAGTTGGCCTTCAACCACAGGTCCATTGTGTTGCCTGCAAGGCTTCTTTGACTGGATCTCACCTCCATGCTCCTCTCCTATATGCTTTTTGCTTTTACTGAAAGTGTTTTTTTAATATAATGCATGAGTATGGCAAAAAATTTGGAGTAGGAAGGACACGAAATGAACTTTAGATCCCCTATCTCTAGGCTCACTCTCCAGAGGAAATCTTCTTAACCGTTTCTGTATTGTTTCTGTGTGGATGTCTCTACAAACTGAAGGGATGTATCAGTATTTCATAACTTGTCCACCAAGTATCTCCTGGCTCCTGTTTTTGAAGGATGAGGAATTAACTCCTTATATAACTGCCACTTTCTTCTTGAAGAGATGGTTCCCATAGTCCTCTGATCCCTTTGCAGCACGTGCTGGTTCCTCTCCAGGCCCACAGCGACTATCGCCCCAAGCCTGCCATTTATTTCCTTCCTGAATTTTGTATTCTCCATGTTTTCTCACCCTACTCTTCAGCTTAATTTTCTTAAGTACCTTCTCAAATAAGTCCATGAATATATGTAAGCAAGGTAGACTTTCTAGTCTTTCTACTTAAAAATGTCTCTTTTTTGATGTCCTATTTTGATTTTTTTTTTGAATATAGAATTCTACGGTCAAAATCTCCTTCACTTCGAACCCTGCAGCGAATGTTATGCTGCCATCTTGCATCCCACTTGTATCACCTACTATTGACTCCTAGACACTTGGTGACCTGAAATTGGTACACTGATGTGTCTAGCTTTGTTTTTCATTAATATTCATCCTTTTCCTTCTGAATATTCTTGTACCTCTGCAGCTTTGGGAAATTTTCTATGATTATCCCTTTAATAATATCTGTTCCTCCATATTATTTTTCTCTCACTTTCTAGAATTCCAATTAATCAGCTTGTGATCATCTTTTGGATCTCTCCTTTATTTCCCTTATCTTTTTCTCCTGTCTCCTAGTCCTGCCTTTTGTTCCATGTTCTTGAAGGTTTCTACAACTTTAACACTTCTATTGATTTTTAAAAGTCAGTTTTCAGAAGTATTTAATTTCCCCAGACTCTGGTTCTTCAATTTCTCTTCTATTTATAGCATTTGTTTGTATTTTAATGATGCTGTATCTCCTTGAACTGTCTGGAGACACTAAAAAGTAAGCTCTTGTCTTTTGGTTTGGGGTTCATTATTCTTCCCTGAAAATCTATTTCTTCCTGGCTTAGTTTCTCTCTCTCTCTCTCTTTTTTTATTTGCTTGTTTTCTCTGATGCAGGTTTTCTCATTTATTTGATGACTGTGGTTTTGGTTTCACGTTAGTGGGAGTGAGCCAGAAGCTGGAGGTCTCCACCAATACCAGAATAAGAAGGCTTTATTCTCACAATAGCCAGCTTAGTTCTCCATGACTTTTTGTTTACTTTCTTAAGAGAAAGGCCTTCTTTTTTCTTTTAATTTCATTTGTTTTTGTGTTTGAGGCATCTGTGCAATCCTGCTTGTCATTCTGTCTGTAGTGGACATTGCTCAGAGACTGGTGCTGGATTATCAGAGGCAAACCTTGAATTACCCTCTCTGTTCTCTAGCTGGTATATTTGAGTTGTGACTTCCTTTTTTTGGTTTCAAATATAAATACATTTTTATGCATTTTTCTCTTCCAGAAATTTATCTTAACTTTCATATGTGGATGATGCTCTCTGCTGCCCCTTTCATTTATGGGTTAATTTCACTTTGAATTCTTTTAGTGTCATTTTATTGAGGTCTCATGGTGGGGGCATGGCAAATGTTGTGCTCAGTCCTTCAACTCAATTCAGAATTCTTGTGAAATTAGTCTTCTTTCAGTACTTTTAAAGCTATGTTGCTTGACTCCTAACGTAGATTATGACTAGGGTATCTTTATTGTAGATAAACTTTCAATTAACTCCAATGTGTTGCAATTCCTTTTACTCTCATCTTTGAGATTCTGAAATTAGACCTCCTCTGAAGTTCTTTTGAGCAGGTGAGAGGGAAGATGAAGGTAGGGGTGGCCTAGATGTACAAAATCATTGCATTTCATAAAGGCAAATCGGTACATTTTGAATAGAGCATGTAAGTCAAGAAATAGGTGTGTGAACACATTATTCAGTGTAATAGAAGTGTTGCTTCTATCTGGAAGAACAAGTTAAAAGTGTTTGCCTCTGGGGGGCAGGATTATATAGGGTGGTGAGCAGAGAATATATTCTTGTTGATTGTAATCTCTTATATACTTTTTTTCAGTTTTTACTCACGTGCCTATTTGAATATTTCTATTTTTAGTTTTTCTGATGGTCATATCCTTAACTCCAAATAATATGCTTATGATTCTATTTTCCATTTTTCAGCATTTGATATTATCCACTAACTCCAGGAAAGATGAGGAATCTCCTTACCCTGATTTTTTGTCTCTCCTTTTCCCAGATACGAAGGTGTGCCGGAGTCCCGCCCCGGCTGAGTCCAGGTTCCTGAGCGATGGATGGCGTCGGCGCAATGACGGGAAAATAAAGGGGACGTGAGACTTGGGTTGGTGTTAGCAAGTCCAACTTTACTGTGCACAAGTGTCGTTTATATATTTTTCAGGATTAGTACAGAAATAGTTCTACAAATATTCTCAGAGAGATAAGGAAGTAAAAAACGAGCACAAGAATATTTATTAGCATTCTATTCTATAGAGCATAAGGTTAATGGTAGTCTTCTCCGCAATTAACTAGTGTTTGTTGTCTCTAAGCTAAAAGAGATAGGTACCTAGACATCTGTTGTAATTCATGGTAAAATTAAATCAAAGAGAGAAGGTCCAGGCCTCCGGACAGGACAGCAGTCCGTCTGGTTACATCCTGGGGGAGCCATCCCTGCCTCCCTCAATCATTTACGCCGTTAGTGTAGATGGTTAATGGGAACAAAAGGCGACTCCGGGGTATCTTATCCCCAGGGCTATCTGCATTCTCAGCGGGCAGTTAAACATTTTTACATTTTCGCGCCCTTTAGGGGGTGAAAGCATTCCTTTGTCTTTTAGATTGTAGAGCTAACAGTCCCTTAAGCACACTGCCGGAGAAAGTATCATTTTGTTAGTAAAGTAAAGGGCTGAAAAGCTAAGCTAAACTATATATCTTCACGAGTAAAAAACAGAAATAAGTATAGACATAACCTTGATAGAAAGCATGCATATAATTCAGAAAATATCAGGGGTGTCGGCCGGCCATTCTTCACCGAGAGGCATCCCTGCACCCCTCAGCCCTTCTACTCATCAATTATTTATTATTTATTGCTTTTAGGAGAAAACCTCTATAACATTTTAACAGAAAGCAGAAGGTCAAGAATAGTATATAGATACTTCTTGATCATCCAATTAACCAGCAAACTTGGGAGGACGATGCATATATATTTAGACAAAGAACTGGAGGAAGAAGGAAGCATTAACCAGATGGAGGCCATAAACCTAATACGACATCTTATCTGGGCAGGATTCCTATCTGCTTGTCTCAGAAGGGACTGTGTGCTCCTCCATTAATTAACTGCATCAGGCGAAATTAGCTCTCAGAAGAATATCTTGAAAGTTACCTGCAGGTGGTCACATTCTCTTATTATATCTAATTTTCCCAGGAGTTAGTGCCTCCCAAGCAGCCACCCAAAGGAGTGAATACTAGAGGTTAAGAAAGGAAAAGGAATGAAGGGCAATTAGAAGCAGCACAGGTTTCAGAACTATGTGAGGGGCCGGCAGGTTATTCTTTACCAAGGGGCGACCCTGCGCCCCTCGGCTCTAATTGGCTGGACCCTGTCAAACAGCCGATCAAATGATGTAGCCACGGCTCCCGGCAAAGGTGCATGTCCATACATTCAGTTGTTATTGGTGGTGCTTTTCTTCCTCTTCCTTCTTTTCCACTTCTTCTTCTTTTCTCCTCCTTGTTATCCTCTTCCTCCTTTTTCTTCTTCTTTTCCTTCTTATTCTTTGTTAATGCTGTAACAGAATTCTGTAAAGCTGTAACAAGAAAGCCACGATAGAAACATGAGGCAAAAATATGTGGACTCATCTAAAGCAATGTGGTAGGTGCTGGAGTTTGCTGTCTGGCTCTTCCTTCTAGATGGTGGCCCTCCCTCCTCTAGTTCCGGGAGTGTTGACTACAGATGGATTACAGTTGCTTTGCTCTCTGGTCATTACTCTTGGTCTGGGAACTGCCTTGTCCAAGGTTCCACCCTCTTCCTGGGGCCACCCACATCTAATGACTGTTGAGTGAGAATATAAAAAGGCCCACCTCCCTTGTCTCAGTTTGTGACAACTCTGAAAGACCATCCCAGCTCCAGAATTTCCCGTGGGGTCAGCTGAGACCTCTGGTGCAGCCGCATCATATTTTCACTTCTTATCCTGCACAGTCCTGCCTCCTCAATGCTTTATAGGAATAGATCTCTAGAGCCGTCCCCAGTGAACTTCCTGCATAAATCTCCACCTCAGACTCAGTTTCCTGGGGAACTGAACAGATGATATTAGGAGTCATCAAAGTTAAGTATGGGAAGAACTAAACACAGGAAACGACAAAAGTAATTCCTCTGCTTTAGGGTTAAGGAGGGTTTGGAATACTTCACATCACTTCTATCTCTTCTATCATATTTACTTTTTAACATGTTAAACAGCAAATAAGATTTAGGGCTATTGAAGTTTAAGAAGAGCAAACTAACAGCAGAGAGGACCATGGTTCAATCTGGCAATTTCAGAACTACATTCATCATCCAGCTTGGATCAATTCCCATTGAAAGCGTAGAAAATGTCAGCATTGAAAACCATGCCAGGAATTTTACAGAATTTCTTTCCAGTAGATATACCAGAAAAGTATGTATATATATATATATATACCAGGAAAGAACTAATAGACTAAGATTAATTTTTTTGTGGAGGAAAAGATGACTTGAGAAATGTTTATTCATTTAACAAATATTTATTGAGCACCAACTATGTGTCAAAAATACCAATATGTGTATGTGGGTGGATGGGGACAGGCAATAAACAAATGAATCTGTAAACATATAATTTGTTGCATGGCGACAGGTGCTAGAGAGAAGGATAAAGCGTAGCCAGTGGCTGAAGCAGCCAGAGAGAAAGGTGGGCCAAGGGACAACTTTTTGGAAGAAGCGATTTGAATATTTTTGGTGAGTGCACAAAGGACTGTCACGCTAAGTAAAAGAGGGGACTCCAACCCAGAGGCTGCTGGTTAGAGGCAGGGCACGCTGCTTCAACTACCTTCGTGCTTTCATAGTAAGCTCAGAAAAACGCAATACTTTGGGAAACCGTTGAAATATCTATGTCCTCTCCACTCCACACAGTGACTTAGAATTCCAATAAAGAAAAGTAAAAGTCTAAACTGACTTGTTATTCTTTCACAAGATTTGAAAGTTGTGGAGAGGTTCAATCTCTAAAAGAAATTATCTCTGAATCTCTGAAAGATCGATCATCCTATTGACCATCTCAGACAATCGTAGCCTCTTCCCACGGGCAACAGAGGGAGAAAATGACCAGGGAGAACAGCGTTTCAGTGTTTGAAAAGGTTGGCTTCATTCAAGGAAGCAAGGTGAGTGCCCATTGGAAGTGGATACTACAAGTAAAAGGAGAAAATGTGAGAAAGTCTAACTTAAATGGGTTAAAGAGAGCAAGAGAAAAGACTGCAGTGAGTGAAATACTCTGACACCTGGAAAGTTTGCCTAGAAATGAAAAGCATGGTTTCCAAAGATATAAAGGAAATTCAAGGAAACGGAGGAAAGCAGATTAGATTCTGCGGGAAAGCAAATCATAAAATGTGACGACAAAGTAAGAAATTCTCTCAGATTCCTAGGAAAGAATGAGGTAAATAAATGGGAGAAAAGATTTAAAATGACATGGAGGATGGATGTAGATTTTTCCTTTTTTTTGTCATTGGAATTATAGCACAAAAGAGAAGAGAAAATGAAGAAGAATAATAAAAATAGGCATTTATTGAGTGGTTGCTACATGCCAGACCCTGTTCTAAATTCTCGACCTGTATTTACTGGCTGAATTCTCCTAATAGTCTTACAGGATGGTGCTATCATTATCTCCACGTTACAGTTGAAGAAAGTTAGACACCAGGTGCACCTTGCACAAATTATAGGACTATGAAATTTCCTCGTCTGTCCAAGGTCGCACAGCTTAGAAGAACAGAGCAGGGATCCAAATCCAAGATTATAACCACGATGCTGTATTGTCCTTGAGAATTAAATGACATATAAAAGAAAAATGACTCCGTTTTATCTTTACCATCAGACTGAAAGGGATTTGTAAGTAACTTAGTTGCTTCTGACTTGGTTTGAAAGGATGAAGGAGGTTACTTAAATGTCATGTTATTTTCCTGTGGTGCTTTATGGTCTTATATTTGATTGTTTTCTTTTTAATCCAGCTGGACTAAATGTTAGTCCATGGTGTAAGGTAAAGATGGAATATAAATATTCCCAAATAGTTAAACTATTATCACAGACCATTTATTGAATTTCAGAATTCCCCAATGATTTGACATGCCATCTGTATGCTCTGAACTTGATAAATTCACATTCCTGCTTAATCCCGAATGTAATTTACAATTTAACGTTTTCTGTATAATTATCTACTTAATTGAGATTTTAAAGTTTATTAACAGAGAACTCTGTTTCACATAGAACAATTTCCTCAGCATCTGTGGTTATATACACTTTTAAAAAAATTTCCAGCTTGGGTTGTTTATTTAGGACTGACACAGATTTTGGCAGAAGGATCACGAGGGAGTTTTACCCACGTCACTGTAATTAAAATAAATTGGGTACCGGTAGGAATTTCCCAGAGCTTCTTTTTCAAACTTTGTGTAGCTCCTGCATAGTTCCCTGTGCTGGGCTCTCTCCCTTGTCCTCTTGCACGTGTGGGGCATGAAGGACATGTCCACGGCCTGAAGCTGGGGTGCGAGTGGGCCCATTGGGCCATGGTGGTTCTGGTTAGCACACTTCGCCTTTCTCTTGTGTGAGTACTGTAACCATGGCCTCCTGACCAAGCTCCAACTTAATTCCTTGTGCTCAGATACCAGCCACTGCTGAAAAAGATGTTTTTCTCTGGGTTTATGCCACAGGAGAGAAAGGGGCAGTTATATTCAGGATGTGCTCTCCCATGGGAAGTGGAGCTTGTAAGACACTGACGGAGTGTGCATCGATGGTGCTCGACAGCACTCAGTCTTTCTGCAGCCTCATGCAACTCACAGCCTCCCAGGTAATTGCAGGCATGGAAGGTCACATGAACTAATGTCTGTGAATCCTTAACGTATGTCCTGCTTCTTGGGGACGGGATCAGCAACTATTCCTGCAAAGTTTCTAGGCAAGATCCTGTGCTCAAGCTTTATGCAAAGGTGTGCATCCTTTAACTGCATATTCTAAACAAAGCAACAAAGAGCCTGAATGGATAATGGTAGGAAATCAGCAAAACAAATTATTCTGTATGTATTCTATGTAGCAGGCAGAATTTTGGTCTCCACAATCTCTGCCCCATTGGTGGTACTCCTATGGTTGTGCTATGTTACATGGCAAAAGGGACTTTGCAGATGTAATTAGGGTTGCTAATCAGTTCATCTTAAGATAGGAAGATCATCCTGGACTTTTGGGTGTGCCCAGTGTAATCACATGAGCCCCTAGAAGAAGGGGAGGAAAGCAGAGAGAGGCGGCCAAAGGGGAAGTCAGAGAAATTCGAAGCACAAGGATTTGATGCACTGTCGTTGGCTTGAAGTTGAAGGGTCCCTGTGTTAAGGGAACAAGACACTGCCTCTCCAATTGTGAGGAACTGAGTTCAGTCAACCACCAGTGAGCGTGGAACCCCTGAGCCCCAGCTGAGAACTGTCGCCCCTGCCGATACCTTGCCTCAGCCTTCTAAGACCCACAGGAACTGCGAGACAATAAGTGAACGTGGTTTAAGCTGCTACGTTTGCGACAATTTGTTATGGCAGAAATAGATGATGAATGCATTTTCGGAGGTATCATATATCTCTTACAATTGTGTTAGAAATAATCAGGTATGAAATTGCAGAACTCAACTGAAACTATGACTCCAATGTGGAGTAAATGTCCTTTTCTTAATTTCCGTCTATAATGTATGCAGCCTTCTCTCTCAAGGACCCGCTGACAGGTGACTGGGAGGAATGACCTGTGTTTAGTCCAGTTTTAATTCTAGTCCAGTCTGATCACGTAAACGGTCCCTTTGGGTAATATGCAGTCACTCATAAAAATGCTCAGTTTCTCGATTCCTTGCCTTCCTCCTGCTTCCCTCTCTGAGTTGCTATATGTGTGACGGGACATCCGTGTGGATGACTCAGGAGAACTCGTGGCGTTGGAGGGGGATGAGGTGCTACTGACTGTTAACTGACGTTTGATCTGCTGGTCCTTCCGCCTGGATTCGGTGACCCTGCTGGCACTCAGGACACAGCATTTTGGCTGCTCTAACTCACATTCTTCTCTTTCTCGGCTACGTTGGGCTTGGCGGTTCTCTCTGGCTGACTTTGCACGCCTCCACCTTGCCTCTGCCTGGCAGGGAAAGACGGCCCAAGGTCTGGCTGGGTCTCTGCTTTAGTTTAGTTCAGAGAAATAGCTTTGTGATCACGGCCTTGCTCCCTTTCTGGCACATCCTTCAACAGGCTCCATAGCAGGACTGGCAACATTTTGGGATCCTGTCTGTGTCACATAGAAACTAAGGGTGGCCCAGGAAAAGCCAAGTCTCTCTGGGGTCAGGCGGTGGCCAAGCCTGCAATGACCCAGAGCATGTGTCTGCTTGGCTCCACCCCGTCCTCTGCCTCACCTTTCTCCTTCCCTCCTACATCTCCTATGTCGTGTCCTCCTGTCATCAGGAGGGAAGACTTCTGGGTTGGTTGTCATATGTAGAAGGCACAGCTCTGCCAGACTCTGGGAGATGCGCTGTCAGCATCCTCCAGGAGTGGCTGTTCGATTTTAGGTGGGGGAAGATAAGGGAAGTTTGAAAATCTTGTCTCAACAGCACTTGCCTCTCACGCTAACTTTCTTGCAGCAAAATTCTAGTTTTCTTATCAGAAGCTGAGTTTTGCTTTGTTCTTTCCCTTTTTATTTCTTCTGAAACGTGTTCAGCTCTCTCTGCAGGAGGATGGACAACGTAGGAGAGAAAGTGTATTCACAATCTTCAAAATACCACACGTTAAAGTTACTTACTTATGGTCATAGTAAAATGATCATGTCTTACTAAATAAGAGAATAAAGTTACCAAACAGTAAGGAAACTATAATGATACAAACAAATTGAAAAGCTGAACACTAAAAATTTAAATTGCACAGCAGTAGACTTGGGGAGACTTTGAGTTTGTTCTTTGTGTCTTTTCTGACTTTTCTGCTGTGAATATAAATTGCTTTTATGATTGACAAAACAATAGCATTTTATATTTAAAACATAGGATACTGCATTTACCTGTTCTTCCTTCTTTTTTTCCCTTTGTGCTCTAAGTTATTCCTCTAGTAACTTCCGCTGTCTCAGGTCCTGAATGTCAGCTTGGTCAATCTTGGGTCAAGTCAGGTCTGTCATACAATTTGAAGTTACAATTCAATGTGAATTCAGAAATTTTCAACGTGAACCAATGGCCCTCTCAGAATGTTAATAGTTTGAACTTCTCACGTCTCTTGAAATGCATAATTATTCCGTAAGTTTATTTGGCTTTATGTTATTTAATATTTGAATAGCTAAATTCGTAAAGCTCACATATGTTTTTCTTGAATAAGAGTCTAATTCATTGGTGCAAATGTCCAGTGTTTTGTCAGTTCTGGGTACAGTCAGGAGACAGAGAACCTAACGGTTATATGAACAGAGACAATTTAATATATAGAACTGTTAACGCAATGTTTACTAGGAAAGTGAAAGGGTAAAAAGCCAACTTTAAAGTATGAGGGCACTAGAGCTGTAGGAAACAACTCACTTCTAGGGCTGGGGGAGCAAAGGAAAGGAGTCTGAACTCTTAAAAATTGATAACTTAGAGGAGGAGCCCCACAGAGCTGAAACTCAGACCTTTGCCGAGGGAGCACCGCCTGGCTGGTGCCGGTGTCTCTAAGGTTGGGGCAGCATTGAGGCTGGTTTTCTAAGTGATGGAAAAATTGCAAACTGAGTTGAGCAGCTCCCACTGCAGCTATGAGGGTAAAGACGCAAGGCTGGGTGTCGCTCGGCAGACTCTCTGGAAGCGAATAGGAAGGAGGGACTCTCCTCCCCTCCTCCAGCCTTGCAAATCTCCCTCTGCTGGCAGAGCCCTACAGGAACAGCTGGCAAAGCGAGAACATGGGTTTGTAGTTTCAGCCTCTGCTTTACTGAGCGAAGATGGAAGAGCTGGTGCGGAGTGGAAAGAGTTACTTTATAACTGGAGCAAATATAAGATAATGGAAATATTTATGTTTAAATAAAATAAGAGAACCGTCTTAAATTTCAAACATCTGTCATAGGAAAAGAGTGTCGTGGGCAAGTAGATAGCCAGATGTTATTTTAAACAGTCAATTTCTTCTTCTTGAATCAATGAACAAATGAATGAACAATCACATGAATGAATGAATGGGTAGATGGAAGGAGACATGGATGAATGACAACCAAAGGCCTCCTTCCGGGGTTTCCCTCAATCCGTCATAGAAGCTCCTTTTCACAGAGCTGAGTGGAGAGATTGTCTTGGTAGGATCCTCGTCGGTCTGGATCCTCAAATGCTTTACTCACACAAGTTGTTTCTACAGGCAGTCTGGGTTGCAGTCATGGAAAAGGGAGAGAGATTTCATGAAAAGTGTTTTGTTCACATCTGTTTCTCACAGAATCACAGGGAGATGCTTTGGGTTCTATTCTAAACCACACAAGACAAATTTTGTTGCTAAATAGGAATAAAATCAATGAATGGGAAAAACATATGAATAATGTCTATTTTAGAATAGACAAAGATTTGTTATCGACTGATGTGGCTTAGTTTGCAATGAGAACTCAGGTTACTGGCTGTGGCTGAAAATGAATTCTAAGACAGTGGAGACAGCCCAGAATAATGTGCTCATTGGCCACTAAAACCCAGACCTCTTTTAAGAGCTCTTGCTGAATTGGCTTTCTACTTATTTCCAGAAAATATATTCAAAACCTTAGAACAAATGATAAAGGACTTCCTTTGGCATTTACCTATTAAAACATAAGGTTTGATTTCCCTCGTGATTTTTGAACCTCTAAAATCAAGTAGGAAGATAAAGCACAGTAAATATTATGTCGAGGTTTCTAACACGATGCAAAATCCTCGCCTATGTTCTCTCTTTCTTCTGTCTTTACAACTCGAGTTATCTGAGAATCCGTTACTTTGTAATAAGAAACGTGTGCATGTTCTGGAACTAGGGTTAGACTTCAAGAGGTTTAACTAGTGAACGAAAACAAAAAGCAAACTTAAAAACTCCCACTCCACACCGAACCAAACCGCTCTTGAGATCGAACAAAAAACAGGTATAGCGAGCACAGTAAACTTTGACCTTTACTCCTAAATCAGTGGTAATGAAATCTTTTTTTGTGAAAACACAAGATCAAAGCGTAAAAATCTCTCAGTGAAATAATTCCCTTCTCAAAGTGAGTAAAGAAATAAATAACAGTGAAAACATAGGTATTCCTTCGTAACTCAGCATATTTATTCCGGGATCAATAGTGTATATAAGTTTTAAACACGGGGCTGAGGATTTAGATTTGGTTATATTAGTACTGATATATTAAGCAAATTATCTTTCAAAGAAGGAAATGCTGTTATCTTCTTAAACATATAGCCAGTCCAGAAAGGATTGTATTAATATAATTTCAGGACTTTTAAGTCTCAATTCTGATGCGGGGTCAGTGAGCTGAGGAGTCGAAAGAAAGATTTCTTTAGACTCTTAAGATCTGGCAGTAGTGCTCTTTTATTTAGAGAATAGTATAGAATAGCATGGGGACAGGACCCATGGGCAGTCAGAGCTCCTGCTGCTGCCCCGAGTTGAGGGTTAGGGCTAAATTTAAGGCATAGGTATGTGAGTTATCTCTTTACAAGACAAAGAATATGTAAAAAAGTTAAAATGGTATCAGTGCCCGTATGGTCTGGCCATTTGGCGGTCCCACAACTTTTAGATAAGAATCAAACCGGATTGAGTAAATGGCAGAAGTCACCGCTTGAATTTTATCCTCGTCTAAAGACAAAGGAGGATTTGGGGGGGGGGGGGGGCGTCAGTTACATGAGGTTGCCAGACAGTAACTAACTTAAGTTCTTGCCTCTGGCATTGATTAAGAGCTTCTAGAGATAAGACCATCCCCCTTCTTCCTGGCACAGAGAGGGAGGCATCTTCACAGATAGAGGTTTTCCTTAGAAATGTAAATGTTTCCCAACAAAGGGGCAAACAAATTCCACTCCTTGGAGCCTGAATCTCATCTGTAGTTTTAAAACTAACCAGCCTAAAAATCCTCATCATAAACCATTTTAAAATTAAGCAGCCTAAAAATCCTCATCAAATTCCTGAAGTTTTTCTTTCTTTAGTACTGATTTCTGTCCTCTAATAAAAATAATGCCAAGTAGCATCCATCGATGATGTTAGTAAGAACTAGACCCTCTTCTGAGCGTTTGCATCTATTACCTCATTTAGTTTTCACATCAATCCTCATTAATATAGTTAATAAATGTTTGTAGGATGTCTATAATATAGCTTATACTTTGCCAGGTCCTGGTGAACCACTGTTGAAGGTAAAAAGAAAAAGAAAAAAAAGAAAAGGAAGGAAAAGAAAAAAAGAAGAAAAAGAGAAAAAAATAACCTCGAAGCCAGTCCCAAATTTTGCGGAGTTTACAACCTGGTACCTGCCTTGTGAGGCAGTGTGAGATAATAGAAAATAGATACGTTGGTCTCTGCCCCCAGTTCCTGGCACAAGGCTCCTGAAATCCATGTAAATTCCTAAAGATAAGAAGAGCAGAACAGCATCTTTTGTTCTAATGTTTGGTTTTTCACCCTGGTTCCTGACACAGGGCTCCTAAATCCCCTGGAATTTCCTAATTGATAAGAATGTTTTTTGTTCTAATGAGATGACTCTAGGCGGCCTTCTAAATGGCCCTGAGTAGGGGCTGGTCACCAGAAAGATCAAGTCATGTTAAGAGCTTGGATTTTCAAACCCACCTCCCATTCTCAGGAGAAGAGAGTGGGGCTGGCGATGGAGTTAATGATTGACCCTGCCTGCATGAGGATGCCTCCATAAAAACCCCAATAGTCGGGGGTTCAGAGGGCTGCCAGGTGGGCGGACACATCCGAGAGCTGGGAGGATGATGTACCCCAACACTGTGGGGACGGAAGCTCTTGCACTTGGGACCCTCCCAGGCCCCGCCTTATGCATCTTCATCTGGCTGACCTCTGTATTTTATCACCTTTAATAAACTGGTAAACCCAGGTGGTGTTTCCCTGAATTCTGTGAGCTGTTCTAACAAATAATTCAGTCCAAGGGAGAGGAGGTCGTAGGAACCTCTGATTTATAACCAAGTTGGACAGAACTGTGGGTGACCAGGGTGATGGGGGGGTCGGTGAGCCAAGGAGGGGAAAGAAAGATTTGTTGAACTCTCAAGATCTGGCAGTAGTGCTCTTTTATTTAGAGAATAGTATAGAATAGCATGGGGACAGGACCCATGGGCAGTCAGAGCTTCTGCTGCCGCTTCTGCTGCCCCTGCTGGCATGGGGACAGGACCCACGGGCAGTCAGAACTCTTGCTGCTGCTGCTTTTGCTGCTGCTGCTGCCGCTGCCTCTGCTGCCAAGTTGGGTGGAGAGTAAGGCTAAATTTAAGGCATAGGTATGTGAGTTATCTCTTTACAAGACAAAGAATATGTAAAAAAGTTAAAATGATGTCAGTGCCCATATGGTCCGGCCATTTGGTCTGGCCATTTGGCGGTCCCACAGCTTTTAGATAAGAATCAAACCGGATTGAGTAAATGGCAGAAGTCACCGCTTGAATTTCATCCTCAGCTAAAGACAAAGGAGGATTTGGGGGGGGGGGGGGGTCAGTTACATGAGGTTGCCAGACAGTAACCAACTTAAGTTCTTGCCTCTGGCATTGATTAAGAGTTTCTAGAGATAAGACCATCCCCCTTCTTCCTGGCACAGAGAGGGAAGCATCTTCACAGATAGAGGTTTTCCTTAGAAATGTAAATCTTTCCCAACAAAGGGACAAGCAAATTCCACTCCTTGGAGCCTGAATCTCATCTGTAGTTTTAAAACTAACCAGCCTAAAAATCCTCATCATAAGCTGTTTTAAAATTAAGCAGCCTAAAAATCCTCATCAAGGGGACCTACTACTTGTGATTGGCGTCTGAAGTAGGGGGTAGTCTCAGGGGACTGGGCGCTTGACCTGTGGGATCTGATGTCTTCTCTGGGTGCAAAGTGTCAGAATTGAGTTAAATTGTAGGACACTCAGCTGGTGTTATAGAATTACTTGGTGTGGAAACCCCTGCACCCCTGATCTGGTTTCAGAAGTGTTGTGTGATAGTAATAGGAGAGTAAAGGAGAAGCCAGGAGGAAAAACTGAGTTTTTCATTTATAAGTAATTACCATTATGATGCCACATTTACAGAAGAGAAAACAAAGTTAGAGAAAGAAAACGTGCCTTGCCCAACGTAATCCCATGGAAGGTGTTGGAGACAAGGCTTATCTCAGGCCTGTCTCCGAGGCCACTGTGCTGGTGGACTGCCTCAGACTATGACACCATGCCCCTCCCAGTTCCACCCAAGTCCCACACTCCTTTTGTCCCAACACCTGCACTTGCTCAGAATGTCACGTGATGCGTACCTTGAGGGGAAGCTGTGCCTTGATTGTATTGAGCACACACCTGTCTCCCCACTGCAGCCTCAGCCTCCCAAGGTCAAGTGTCATTTTAATACACCACCTGCACCTCTCACTCCATTACCAATTTGATGTTAACACTGCCCAATGAGGAGTAGGGTTTCTTCTTCTTTTTTTTGTTCTACTTAAGACAACAGAAATCAATTATTTCACAGTCCTAGAGGCTAGAAGTTTGCAGTCAGTATCACTGAGCCTAAACCAAGGTGTTGGCAGGGCCAACACTTCCTGTGGAGGCTCTCCCGGAGTGATGCGGGGTCGGTGAGCCGAGGAGTCGAAAGAAAGATTTCTTAGACTCTCAAGATCTGGCAGTAGTGCTCTTTTATTTAGAGAATAGAGATAGAGTAGCATGGGGACAGGACCCATGGGCAGTCAGAGCTTCTGCTGCTGCCCCGAACTGAGGGTTAGGGCCAAATTTAAGGCATAGGTATGTGAGTTATCTCTTTATTAGTGCCCGTTTGTTCTGGCCATTTGGCGGTCCCACAACTTTTAGATAAGAATCAAACCGGATTGAGTAAATGGCAGAAGTCACCGCTTGAATTTTATCCTCGGCTAAAGATAAAAGGAGGATTTGTCGGGGGGGAGGGTCAGTTACATGAGGTTGCCAGACAGTTTCCAGAGATAAGGCCATCCCCCCTTCCTCCTGGCTCAGAGAGGGAGGCATCTTCACAGATAGAGGTTTCCCTTAGAAATGTAAATGTTTCCCAACAAGGGGCAAACAAATTCCAGAGAGGGAGGCATGGAGATTTCCTTTACAAATGCAATTGTCTCTGATCAAAGGGCAAACAAATTCCACTCCTTGGAGCCTGCTTCTTATCTGTAGTTTTAAAAGTAACCAGCCTAAACATCCCCATCAGGAGGATCTGCCTCTTGCCCCTTCCGGCGTCTGTTGACCGCTCACGTTCCTTGACTTGTGGCCACATCACTCCCATATCTAGCTGCGTCTTTTTTTCTTTCTTCCTTTCTTCAAAATCAACTTCAAAGACCTTATTTTTTAGAGCAGTTTTAGGTTCACAGCAAAATTAAGAGGAAGACACAGAAACTTCCCACATATTCCCTGCCCCCACACGTACATAGCCTCCCCCATTATCAACATCCCCCATCAGACTGGTACCCTGGTGTCAAGGGTGAACCTGCATTGACACGTTGTAAGTAGCCAAAGTCCATTGTTTCCATTAGAGTTCCCTTTACTCTTGTACATTCTATGGGTTTGGACAAGTGTATAATGACATGTGTCCCTCGTTAGAGTTTCATACAGAGTAATTTCACTGCTCTAAAAATCCTCTGTGCTCTGCCCATTCACCCCTCCCTGCACCCTAATTCCTGGCAACCATTGATTTTTTTACTGTCTCCATAGTTTTGCTTTTTCTAAAGTGTCATATAGTTGGAATCATACGGATGTAGCCTTTCAGACTGGCCTCTTTCACTTCATAATATGCATTCAGTTTCCTCCATGTCTTTTCATGGCTTTATAGCTCATTCATTTTTAGTACCGAATAATATTCCCTTGTCTTATTGTACCACAGTTTACTTATCCATTCACCTGTTGAAGGACATCGTGGTTGCTTCCAGCTTTGGCCATTATGAATAAAGCTGCTATAAACATCCATGTGCAGGTTTTGTGTGGACATAAGTTTTCACTCCTTTGGGTAAATACCAAGGAGCACAATTGCTGGATCATTTGGTAAGAGTATGTTTGGTTTCATTATGAAATCCCCAGACTATCTTGCAAACTGTACCACTTTGCGTTCCCAGCAGCCATGAATGAGAATTCCTCTTGCTCCACACCCTGGTCAGTATTTGGTGTTGTCAGTTCCAGATTTTGACTGTTGTAATAGGTGCGTAGTGGTACTTCATTGTTTTAATTTGCATTTCCCTCACGACATATGATATTGAGCATCTTTTCATGTGTTTATTTGCCATTTGTACATCTTCTTTGGTAAGGTGTCTTTTAAGGTCTTTGGACCATTTTTTAATTGGGTTGTTTGTTTTCTTGTTGTTGAGTTTTAAGAATTCTTTGTATATTTGAATAACCGTCCTTTATCAGATGTATTTTTTGCAAATATTTTCTCCCAGTCGTGTGGCTTGTCTTCTCATTCTCTTGACATTGTCTTTAGCAGAGAAGAAATTTTTAATTTTAATGAAGTCCAGCTTATCAATTAGTTCTTTCATGGATTGTGCTTTTGGTGTTATGCTAAAAAGTCATGGCCATACCCAAAGTCATCTAGATTTTCTCCTGTATTATCTTCTAGGAGTTTTTACAGTTTCACATTTTACATTTTGATCTATGATCCATTTTGAATTAATTTTTGTGAAGAGTGTAAAGTCTGTGTCTAGATTCATTTTTTTGCACGCAGATGTCCAGTTGTTCCAGCACCATTTGTTGAAAAGACTATCTTTGCTCCAATGTATGGCCTCTGCTTCTTTGTAGGAGTAGGGAATTTTCCAGTGTGAAATATTGGAAGGAACACCAAATTTGAACCAGGAGTAAGAACATAGGCTGTGGTGTTAGATGGGCTGGTCTTGAAGTCACACCTAGGCCCTTTCCATCTGTAAGAACTTATGGAAGCCACTTAGACTCAATTTTCAATCTTTAAGCTGATGATTATAATATATTAGTATGAATAAATATAGTTTATGATTTAATGTGCTTTTAAAACTATGGCTTATGAAATACACACCCCAGGCTGATTGGTGACAGACACCAATCCACTCCGAAGGCCTCCGGGATATGCAGTTTCACAGTACAGTATATGCATGGATCACGGTACTGCAGTGGTTCTCAGTGTAGTCCATGGGCCAACAGCATGGGCATCATCTGGGAACCTGGGAGACATGCAAAACTCTCTGGACCTGAGTTACACCTGCAGAACTCTGGGCATGGGGCCCAGCAATCAGGGTTTTGAGACCCACTGCTGTACTGGAAACCTATCTTTGTGACTTTGAGCAAACTTACCTCCTCTCTCTGGAATTATAGTTTCACATTTTACATTTTGGTCCACGATCCACTTTGAGTTGATTTTTGAGAAGTGTGAAGTCTGTGTCCAGATTCATTGTTTTGCACGCAGATGTCCAGTTGTTCCAGCGCCATTTACTCGCCTATGAAATGAAGCAGATCACGTGGTTCTTAAGGCCTCTCCCACCTTTGAGAGTCTGTAATTACACTCTGAAAAACTGCTAGTAAGTGTATTAATAAGTCTTATGTGTTAGGTGCTTTGCCAGCTGCATGACATGTAGTATTTCAAATAATCATAGAAAATCTATTTGATGTAAAACTGAGGTTTAGTTCACTTCTGTAACTTGTTCAGGCATAATAAAACAGTTCATTGTGAAGCTAGGACACCAAAGATGCCAGTCTCCACAGCTGTGGGCTTAGTCACTTTGTTACATAAACCCATGGGAATGAGTGTCAGCATTGCCGTTCCATTTCCCATTCTGAGCTCACAGTGAGGAACGATATATTCTGCATTTCACTTAGGTAATCTTTCACCAAATTTACAATAGATTGAACTAAGGCTGCTGGTAGAAGTTTCCAGTGGAGAACAGATGCAAACCAAAACCCAAATGTCCCTATGTTATGATGGAAAAAAATTTTACATAGCATTTTACATAGCATTTTTTTCCCAAAATCTTAACATCTCTTAATCTGATTTTGTGCAAGGTAGAGCAATGCAAAATTTTAAATATGATCATTTAAATTGTTATTTTAACTTATCAGAAATTAAGTAGTCAATTCTAATCACAACTTTTAATGCAATAAGGCAAACTCAATGGATATATTATACCAATTGTCTTGGTAAAGCATCTAGAGATGTAGTTTTCCTGGAAAATTCTGCTATGGTTAAGACTCGTTGATTCTTCTTTAAAATGGAGCAACAAGTGGCCTTCTCTCTCCATCGTCTTCTCACTAGGTTTGGCAAGACTTAGCCAGCCCTTTGACGATCTTTTTTACACCTTTTGTAATATTGTGTAGATAACTTTGAATGAAAATCAAGAAAACCTGGATTTGAGCGTCATCTCCTCTAAGTCTTCATTCCTTATAGAATAATGATGATATTTCAAAAATCTATTTATTTCCTAAGGGTTTAGCGAAAAACAAATATGATAATATTCGGCATACTGTTATTTATAAGCTATGTAATCCTTTTCAATCTTTACTACTTTATGTGTAAAGAACCTAAAAGATTGTTAGAATGAAGCAAGTCATTTTACAGTATGCATGGCACAGTCTCCAGCACAAAGAAGGAGCTAAACACATATTTCATTTAAACGTTAAAATGAAATAAATGGACTCTCTTTATGTTCATCTCTAGTTCCAGCCTTTGAAAACATTTTACTTTTCAATAGAACTTTGCCCTCTATGCATGCTTATTTATGTTTAAGTTTTCTCATTTAAAAGTTTCAGTAATTGAAAAATGTTTATATAATACTTAATATACTCCAGACTCTGGGCTGGATGCTGGAGAAATGAAGAACCTCCTGTTAAGGGGTACAATCAGACTTATATATAAAAATTCAATTATAACAAAGTATGGCAGGTCCCACAATAAAGGGTGTTGAGAAACGGATGGATTTAACTGATACGTAAAGGACGTAATCAATAGGATTTGGTAAGTCTTGGATTGCAGGAGGTGAAGGAGAAGGAAAACAAAGGATGACCTTAGCTTGGGAAGATGGGTAGACAGTAGTCTTATTCAGCAGGATACAAATTTTAAAGAATAGTAGGTTAGCATGGAAAGTGATGTGTTCAGTATAGAATGCAGCTAGTTTAAGGCGCCTTTAAAGGACCCAAATAAAAGTGCCAATTGGTACTCCAGAGATAGAGGTTTAAACTTGGGGATTAGGACTTAGGAGTCATCAGCATATAGATAACCTTTCCATCCTCCTACTATGACAGTCATACAATCCTCTTTGAGGAGAAAACATAGATGAAATATATGAGCCCATGAGCATTTTTCCCCAACATTCAGGGGCTCCTATTTAAAAGCACTAGGAAAGCACACTCTTCCCATAATGGAGCTGAACACAGTTGATCCATCATCTTTCATCGTTAGGATGTGGATTTACGTAAGAGTGGGGTTATACGCTCACACAAACTGAGAATTCATTCAAAAGAGAGAAATTGGTGGAGTCACACCTGCCAAGAGAGAAATCTTCACCTCCCCCACTGAAAAGCGTCCCTTCTGTGACAATTCAGCAATCTGAGAGAAAACAGGGCTTAACAAGCAAGTCGTTGTTGGGATGCCCAGGGAGCAAAGTTGGGTCGATATTTTAATTTGAGTCCTACAATTATGGATGCGGATAGCATTTCTTGACACTGTGCTGATTCTCATAGCCAATGCTTAGCCACGTTCCATTTTAGATCAGTCACTCTTGAAGACCTAGTTAATATATAAACCCTCACATTGCTCTTCTAAAAGCTGAATTTGCAGATGTTGTTAGAGGCTCTGATCTCTACCACTCTCTCTCATCTTTCACCTCTCTGTTCAAGCCACTCCATCTAGTTATCTCTGAAGACTTGATTAATGGTATTAAAACCTTTTTTATTTATGAGATTTTAAGAAGTAAACTTCCCTTTTTTATTGATTAAATTTTTGGAGACTTTACCATTAAAATAACAGAAATAGTTAAATAAAATTAAAAATGAAAAGAAAATAAATAATTTCATGTTTAGGCTTTACCCAGATGGATGTAGTTTTAACTTTTATCAAATTAACCTTTTCCTTTTTAAATGTAACTTCCCTTACTCCCAAATAGACGTGACTACAGTGAATAGCTTCAGGTAAGGCTTAGTTTTCTTTTTTTGAATTGTTCTGTGTAACAAATTAAAAGTTTAATTGCTGGATCGAAGAAAACTTCATTTAAATTTTCATACTACTTTCCAAATGTGTGAACCATTTTGCCACATTGATTTTAGGAGCAATTATTTTGTAGCTTTCAAATCTATGTCCTCATGAATCCCATTTCTCTATCCTGCTGAGTACCAAGTTTCTAGGCAAAGTTGCAAATGTATATTTTAGGTAATTTCACTGTACTGCTATTAAAGTGTTTTTATCAGGGTTGGAAGGAAGGAATTAGAAGAGTTTTGTTTAATTTTACACACTAAAAACAAGAATAATATTAAAAATAATCAGTTGTTTGCTTGGCATAGGCTTTGCTCAATGAGAAGTAATGTCCGATCAATTAGAATGCAAGGCAGTGTGAACAACCTGTAAAATTGGACTAGTGTGTCTGTCTGGATGTCAGCCCTCTCTAGGAAGTCGCCCTAGCTAGTAAGACAGATAATTAGTTAGTAATATAGTTGAAAAGCTGTAGCTTGGATTCAACAGCTTGCTCTGAGATAGGGTCTTAGAAACTATTTAACAAGTCGCTGGTCTTTTCACCGTCAACTTCCAACTGATGCTAAAAAGACGGGGAATTTGAAAAGCTAGAAAAAATTGAAGAGATGCTCAATGTTCCTTAAAAACAGAGACATGTAATTCAAAAGAAGTCGATCTCATTTTATACTCAAGATTTGCAAAGATTATACTGTTGGATAATTCCTGGTGTTGGCCAAGATATGGAGAAAAGAAAATGTTACTGCTGTTGAAAGTGTAAAATGATGCCTTGTTTCTGAAGCGCACTGGCAACCCTTGGAGAAGGTAAGTATGAGTTCTCCTTATGAGCCAGGGTACCACTCCCTCAGGTCAGGAGTCAGATGAGGGCAGGAATGTTCATCATGGCATAGCTTGGGATGGGCAACCGAGGTGCCCACATCCATGGTAACAGATAATTCAGTGTGAAGTATGGACAGAAAGCCATATGACAGATTTTAAAACACAATGTTGTGTGAAACTATTAATAAACAAAAAAAGATCTATAGCACAATGTTGTTTATGTAAACTAAAATATTTAAAATAACAAAAACATGATATAAGTGTGTATGCAATTTTAAAGAGAGATTGCAATTAGATAGATAAATATAAATGGCCAAATTTCCCTCCAAATGAGGCTTTACTAAGGATATACATCAAGAGTCTTTGAAAAGGATCCTATAGAGGAGGGAAGAATAGTGGGGTCAGGGATGAGGGAGAGTATAATAAAAGTCAACAATCAGGGGTGGAATGTGGAGACTTGATTATAGTGTGCCTTAATCTAAAGATTGTGATTCATTCAACTATCTGTATCAGAGCTCAGAATAGAAAGAAAAGAACAAAGAATGGAAGGAAGAAGCAGAGGAAGGACAGAGAAAGAGATGCAAAGAGAGAGAGATATGAAGACAGGTAGACATGAAAACAGCACAAGGAAAGGAAGTAAGAAAAACCAAATGGAGGCTGTGGATCCCACATAAAAATTAAATATAGTATCTCAAAAATGCAGCTACAAAAATTTTGTGAACAAAATTAAGAAACAGCGATTGGAAAAAATAATGCAAAATATATGACAGTCAGAAGATTATTTTTTTTGGCATATTAGGAAATCTTACAAAATGACAATCCAATAGCAAAGAATATCTATAGTACAGATAGTTATAGGAAAAGAATTATAAATATCTAATAATTATGTAAAAAGTTGCCTACACTTATTCATAATTAAAGTCATCTGAGCAAGACCAGCACTTCAATTTGTCCACCTATTAAATTGACACAAACTAACAAAGTTTCACAGCGCCCACCACTGGTGAATGGAAAGATTCTGGAAATTTTGTATCCTGCTAAAAGGAGTATATAATTGATACAGCTTCATTTAAAGAGCAATTTGGTCATAGCAATCAAAACTTAAAACATGTATTCTCTTTGATTCAGATGTCTTGGAAATTATCCTATGTGTTTATTAACATATGTGGAAATATATGCAGACTTACCCCCTGTGTAATTTGGACAATTTAATTAACTTCTATGTGGTCTCATTTTCCTCATTAGTAAAAGTAAGGTAACAATAGTAACTACCTCATAAAGCTGGGGTGTGGATTAAATGAGTTATTATATGTAAATTACTTATAACAGTGCCTGTAATAATAGTAATGTAATAAATAGTAATAATAATAATAATGTAGTAACATTAACAGTTTATTACAGTAATACTATAGCTGCTACTACTAATTTTATTTATTGCAACATTATCTGTAATACAAAAAAACAACCACTGAAACATTAATTTTTATCAGCAGAATGCCAGTTAAATTAATCATGGTATATCCATCCAATGGCTTATTCTGTGTATAGCGAGACAAAAGATTTCATTATTACATTATTACAATATTACATTATTCTGTGAATAAAGAGAAATGCAGAACAGGCTATATCCTAAGTTTGCATTTCTATGAAAAGAAAGGAGATGTTCTACATGAGAACATAGAATTGATGGTGGGAGTTATTGAGGGAGATGGGATGGGAGAGGCTTGAAACTGCTTGAATTCTTAAGTCCTTTGTTATTTTTATAATGATAAAAGCCCTGTCATAGTAAATAGAAACAGGAAATATTTGTTGGTATGGAAAACCACTCTCAATACATTCCTAAGTGAAAATAGCAGGCTACAACAATAAATATTTATTCACCCTGCTACTTGTGTATACGTATACACAAACAGTTCTGGAAAGCAATGTGCCAACACGTAAATACTGATTATTTCTGAGTAGTGGCATTCTTGGAAGGTTTATTTCTCTGGTCTACTTTATTTCTAAAAATTTTTAAAAATAAACATTATTTTGACACAAGGCAAACAATTAGAGATATTTTCAAATATGTGTATATAAAAATATTAATATTCACTATCTCAAATATAAGATTAGCTATTTTAAGTCTGTATGATTTTCTGTATCTTCTACTATAAACATTCATTAATATTTAAATCAGAAAAATGCCATATTCTTGCTTTAATTTCAGGTTTGAAAATTCCCAGCCATGTGTAATTAGTCTATTTAAATATTTTTTCTCAGCCTTTGTTTGCTTATCTGCAAAACCCAATGATCAAATTAGAAACAAATATGCAAACCTTTTGGCAATTTTGTTGACTCTTTACAAATGTTAGTTGCTATTGTTATTATAAACTTGTATGAGAACATCATGTTCAATGAGGGTGAGAACATTTCACAAATTAGAAAGTAAAACAAAGAAATAAAGAAAATAAAACTAGCTCATCAAATTGATGAGGATTGTTTTAGGCTGGTTCCTGTTGAAAACTGCAGAGGGAAGGAGGCTCTGAGGAGTGGAATTTGCTTGCCCTTTGATGAGAGACATTTGCATTTGTGAAGGAAGTCTCCATCTGTGGGGGGTGTCTCCCTCTCTGCACCAGGAGGAATGGGGGATGACCTTATCTCTAGAAACTCTTAATGGGGAAGGCAAGGACTTAAGTCTTGTTTACTGTGCTTGTCTGGTAACCTCATGTAGCTGACTCCCCCCACCACCAACATCCTCCTTTGTCTTTAGCTGAAGATAATATTTAAGGTGGTGGCTTCTGCCATTTACTCAATCTGGTTTGATTCCTATCTAAAAGTTATAGGACCACCCAATAACCAGACCCCACCAGCACTGATACCATTTTAACAACTTTTTTTACATACTCTTTCCTTTGTCTTGTAAAGAGATAACTCACATACCTATGACTTAAATTTAGCCCTACTCTCAACCCATGTTGGCAGCAGCAGCTCCTCCTGGCCGTGGGTCCTGTCCCCATGCTATTCCATACTATTCTCTAAATAAAACAGCCCTGCTGCCAGACCTTGAGAGTCCTAGAAATCTTTCTTTTGACACTTTGGCTCACTGACCCCACATCAAAATGATCTGTTTCACTTCTGTCTTCACGCTCAGCAGTGTCGAAAACAATTTGTTTAATGTAACAGAGGATCAATTAATTTTATCTGAATTAAGTGGAATGAGCTTTACTGATCATTGCTTTTATCTGAAATAATATTTCCATGGCCCTCATAATTTTTTCTCATCCTTGGGAAACATTTAATCTGGTTCTCTGTGATGAGGAGAATGCAGAGGGGATTAAAAATGCACGAGGATGTGTTGCTCAGCAAACTCCCCCGAGTTTGGCTCCTCTTTCTTTTCATTTCCCTTTTGATAGTGCTCCTGTGGGACCAAATTCTCTTTTATACAGGGACAGTTTACTTGGTTCTTTTATGACTTAGGGATAGTTAGATAATCAGGATTGAAATTTTCAAATTTATATCTTCTTGATGTTTGCCTTCTTTTTGAGGAAACTTGAGGTTTTGAAAAGCTTCCCTGAGTTTAAGAAGCCCTGAGTGCCTTTGTAGAGATGGTGACTTTCAAGTGCTAATTGACATTCTCTGTATATCACGGGATGCCAAGATCACCAGATGAGACACTCAAAGAGAAGCATCAAAATCTCTCTCCTTCAGAGGAGCTCCCATGCACTCTTTGTTGGGAGTGCAAATTGGTACAACTTTTCCAGAGGACAATCTGCCAGTTATTATCAAAATTTTAAAGATTTTATTTGTTTCCTTTTTCTCCCCAAAGCCCCCTGGTACATAGTTGTATATTCTTAGTTGTGGGTCCTTCTAGTTGTGGTATGTGGGGTGCCGCCTCAGCGTGGCTCAGTGAATGGTGCCATGTCCGCGCCTGGGATTCGAACTGACGAAACACTGGGCCGCCTGCAGCGAACGCGTGAACTTAACCACTCTGCCACGGGGCCGGCCCCATATTATCAAAATTTTAAATGCACCTACCCTTTGAACCAGCAACCCCATGGCTTAGAATATATCTTGTGGATATACAGGCATAAGTTAGTCAAAATATACATGGTTATTTTTTTAAAGCATCATTAGTTCTAGCAAAACAATAAACACAACAAAACTGTCCAATATATTGTAGTAAGGAAGGAGAAATATCCTTATTCTTAGGAGATGCATCCTGAGGAGCTCAGGAAGAACAGTAATGTGACAAAATGTTAGTATTGTTTTGTGTACGTGATAAATATGTGTGTCATTAAAGAAACAATTTTCAATGACACTTGTTAAAGATGGTAAGGCAGATTTTATTCAGGACCATTGCCGTAGGTCTGGGAACCGCTGCAGCGGGATTTCACAGAGGCAGAGAGAGATCAGGCTCAACTCCAACTCCACATACAGCAAAGGCAAGTGAGAATTTGTAGCCAAGGGCAGGGTGGGTTGACTAAGAAGAAACATCAAGGGCATTCCTGGTAAACTATTGTAACAGGCATCTTGCTGAAGACGAGCTGGAGTGATCAGACATCACCTGGGGGATGGTGGAGGATCAGAACTGGTCAGATAAAGAAAATGCTCAGATATGGAGGGTTGGGGGTTCTTGCTAAAACTAGATTTTACAAGAATTGCAGAGATGGGCCTAGGAAAAGGCTCAGAAGCCTAAAATTTGCCAAGCAAAGAGGCTTTGTCAATGGATCATGCTATTTCTATTTTTCTCCGTGCGGAAAACTTTAATGACAAGAAGTTAGAAAAGAGGAACAATGATAAGATATTCAGTAAATAAATTATGGTCTCTCTATGCAATGGTATATTATGCAGCTATAAAACAAAAATGTAGATCTGTGTGTGCTGCTACAAAACTAAATATTAGTTATATTTTCAAGTGAAAATGGTAATGGGCAGAAAAATCTTCATATTGTGATGGATGTAGAGTATTTGAAAAGACTCTTGGAGCAACGGTGGGATAGCTTGAAGAAGGCACACGCTGCTAGGGAGAACAGTTAGGAGGCTGGATGACACGGCAGCAGGACGTGCTTGAAGCCAAGAGCCACTGAGGCAATGGGGATCTAAGGTCCAGGATCTCAGAGACAAGCAAACCTTGGACAAGCAAGATATTTGTAGCTGCTTTTTTCCCTCAGGACATTTGGTTTTTCTTGGTAGTGAGCAAGTGGTTGGGAGTTCAAGTGCAGAGCAGGAAGCAGCTTGCAGCTAGGAGGGAGAGAAGTCAGCACAACGTTTGGCAATCTCACAAGACCAAAGAGACAAAACTGGATGTTTAGGGACATGGAGACAGCCAAGACACAGGGTGAGGTGAGATCCTGGTGGAAAGTGAGGCATAGAAAAGTAAGACCAACACATGACCAGTTCTGTCCTGGAGGCATTTGCCACGCTCTTAAACTGCACGGGTGTTGATGCAAATAATCCATAATCAATCTATAAATGAAAATTTGGGTGAGTTTATTCTGAGCTAAAATGTGAGGACCATGGCCCGGGGCCTTTCTTCCTAAAGGAAGAAAGGGCACCAAAGAAGTGGGGTGCACAGAGTGGTTATATACCCCCAGAGAGGATGTTTCACATAGGATTGAAAGGTTCCTTTTACAATAGTTACAAGACTGCTCTATCGGCACAGCGATTGATGGACACAGCTGGTAGGACTACCATCTCGGTGAACACAGCAGGGTGGCAGGTCTGCTGTCTCAGGCTGGGTGGTCACAGGTGAGCTGGGTGGTCAAAGATGAGCACAGCCATCAGTTCCTAGCCCAGGGAGAGATGCTTATCCCTAAGGAAATGCCAATGTGGGGGAAGTTGCATCTTTATCTTACGGCCGTTTGTTCTTGCCTTTGGGACATAGCAAATGCTTAAAACAGACATACAATATGTGCTCAACTCCAGCCATGTCAGCCCCTTTTGAAAAAACAAAGTCAGGCCAAATTAGGTTTACACCAAATGGCTTCCTCGTACACTCCGATATATACTCTTGCTTGCCATTTTAATTCGTCACAGGGCAGGAATGTAAGATGGTAAGCAGAAAGCTCATGAAAGTCAGAGTGGAGTTTTCTACCATTTCATGGTGGCAAGAAGACAAAAATTATACTTCAGAATCCACTTAAAGGAGGGGCTTTGTAAAACCTCTCAGAGAGCTCCAGTCTAGGGGTGGAGGTGAAACAGAGAAAAATGAAACCAGGAAAACTGTGACTCAAATTGCCAACTCAGTCTCTAACTGGATGAAGGTGACCTGCACGTGCTCTGTCTAGCAGAGGTAGACTGCAGCTAGGGGAAGACCATACCTTCTGGCACATCTACAGTCTGTCATACAAAATGCCCAACAAAAAATTATCAGCCATTCCAATAATTAGGATCTAGAGGGGGAAAAAAGATAATAGAAAGAACCACTGATGATCCAGATACTGGAATTATCAAAGATAGACTTTAAAATAGCCATGATCAATGGTTTTATGAAAATAGATAGTTAAGTGGAGAATGTCACTAAAGAAGTGAAAATTTAATTATCAAAAAATGAAATGACAGTAAAGATTTAATAGATGAGTTTAATAGTAGATTGCACGTAGCAGAAAAGAGGATTAATAAACTGATCAGTGGAAGATATCCTGGCCAAAGCACAGAGAGAAAAATGTATAGAAAAGAAAAAAAGATACATCTGGGATATGGTAAGAAAGTCTAATATATGTGTAATTGGAGTCCCAAAGGTGAAGGAAAGAAAGAACAGGGAAGAAAGAATAATTGAGGAAACAAAGTCTGGGCATTTTCTAAAAATTAAAAAAAAATCCTTCTACAGATTCAAGAATGTTTAGAATTCAAAGCATGGAAAATACCAAGAAAAGGATATGTAAGTGCAGTATAGTAAAGTTGGTAAAAAACCACAAAGAGAAATTAAAAGTATCTAGAGAAAAAGAACACATTACCAGAAAGAAGATATCAATAAGATGGGTGACTACCTTCTCAAAAGAAATTAGCGAAACCAGGATGAAAGGGAAATCTAGCTCTAAAACAAACAAACAAACAAAAACAACCGCCAACCTAGAATTATGAGTGCGGCAAGAATATTCTTAAGAGTTGAGGCAAATTAAAGATATTTCCATACAAGCAAAAATTGACTAAATTTGTTGCCAACAGTCGCTCACTGAAAGAAATACTAACGTGGAAGGAAAATAATCTCAGAAATAAACATGGAACTGTAGGAAGAGCAATGAGCAAAGTAAATCTCAGAATTAATATAAATGAACATTGGTTATTTAAAAATAAGAACGATGCATTGTAAGATTTAAAATATGTGTAGAATTAAAATGCATAAAAGCCATAATACAAAACGGAGAAAGGAGTAAATGGAACGTAAGTGTTCTAAGATCTAAGTATTATCTGGGAACTGGTAAGAGTAAGTTCTAATTTATATTAAGTTGTAATTTATAATTAAGTAATTTATATTGTTCTAAATTGTAGTAAGACAAAAATGTCTATTGCAATCTGTAGGGAACCTCTATCAATAGAAAAAGAATGTTTATTTGAAGTCTATGTAGAGGGAAAAACAAAATAATAAAAACAATTTATTAATCAGAAAGGGACAAGAAATCTAAAAGAGGAGAGAAACAATGATAAAAAGAAGAAATAGAGTCATGATAGATATAAATCTAAATATATCAGTAACTATGGCCAGTTCGTCAATTAAAAAACTAAGACTGACAGATGGATGAAAAGCAAATCCTGCAACATACTGCTTATGAGAGACATCCCGTGGGGCCAGCCCACTGGTGCAGTGGTTAAGTTTGCGTGTTCCGCTTCAGCTGCCTGGGGTTCATTGGTTCAGATCCCAGGCATGGACCTACAGATGCTTGTCAAGCCATGCTGTGGCAGGCTTCCCATATATAAAATGGAGGAAGATGGGCACAGATGTTAGCTCAGGGCCAGTCTCCCTCAGCAAAAAGAGAAGGATTGGCAGCAAATGTTAGTTCAGGGCTAATCTTACTCAAAAAAAAAAAAAAAGAGAGAGAGAGAGAGACATATCTTATACACAAAGATACAGAAGGATTAAATGTAAAAGAATGAAGAAAGATATACCAAACAATGCTAACCAAAACCCCAGCTGGTGTAGACATACTAATAACAGACAAATTAGCGTCTAAGACAGAATCTAATATTTGGAATGAAGATGGGCATTTTATAATAATAAAAGTGTAAATCTACCAGGCAGATATAATTAGATATAGATTTTAGAAGTAAGCACAAGAAATCTTGTATCATGACCACAGAGTTGTCAAAGAGTTCTTAAATAGGACACAGGAAGCACCAGTCATAAAAATAAATGAACTGTATAAATGGAATACATTGGACTATATTATAACGAAGGAATTCTGTTTAGCAGAACACAGTAATAAGTAAATGAAAAGGCAACCAACAGAGTGGGAGAAGATATTCATGAATATATAAAGGACTTCTAGGCACCAATAAGAAACCAACAGATAACCTAATAGAAAAATGGGCCAAAGATTTGAACAGACGCTTCACTGAAGAGAACACCCAAATGGCTAATAAGCAAATTTAAAAAATGTTCAGATTTGTTAGTGACCAAGAAAATATAAATTAAAACCGTAACATCGGACAGACTACACACTCATCTTAACAGCTAAAATGGAAACCACCAAAAATGCTAAGTGTTGGCCATGATCTGGAAAAGATGAAACTCTCTTCACTACTAGTGGCAGGATATTCATTTTTTAAATTTATCGATTTATTGGAATCATGAAGGTTTATAACATTGTATAATTTTGAGTGTACATTACTATTTATCAATTTCTGTATTGACTGCATGGTGCTCACCACCAGTAGTCTAATTTTTATCCATCACCATACATATGCGCCCCTTTACCCCTTTCACCCACTCCCAGCACCCTTCCCCTATGGTAGCCAGTAACTTGTTCTCTTTATCCATGTGTTTATCTTCCGCATATGAGTGAAATCATGCAGTATTTGTCTTTCTCTGTCTGGCTTCTTTTGTTTAACATCATACCCTCAAGGTCCATCTGTATTGTTGCAAATGGGACAATTTTATCGTTTTTATGGCTGAGTAGTATTCCATTGTGTACATATATATACACCACATCTTTATTCATTCATCAGTCAATGGGCACTTGGGTTGCTTCCACATCTTGGCTATTGTGAATAATGCTGCAATGAAGATAGGGGTGCATAAATCTCTCTGAGTTGTTGATTTCAATTCTTTGGATAAATACCCAGTAGTGGGATACCTGGGTGTTCTTTCTATTTTTAATTTTTTGAGAAATTTCCAAACTGTTTTCCATAGTGGCTGAATCAGTTTGCACTCCCACCAGCAGTGTATGAGGGTTCCCTTTTCTCCACATCCTCTCCAACACTTGTTATTTCTTGTCTTTTTAATAATAGCCATTCTGATGGGAATGAGTTGATATCTCATCGTAGTTTTGATTTGCATTTCCCTAATAATTAGTGATGTTGAACATCTTTCCATGTGCCTGTTGGCCATCTGTATATCTTCTTTGGAGAAATGTCTGTTCATATCCTCTGTCTGTTTTTTGGTCTGGTTGTTTTTTGTCTTGTTGTTAAGTTGTATGAGTTCTTTATATATTTTGGAGGTTAACCCCTTGTCCGATATATGATTTGCAAATATTTTCTCCCAGTTGGTGGATTGTCTTTTCATTTTGTTCATGGTTTCCTTTGCCTTGCAGAAGCTCTTTAGTCTCATGAAGTCCCATTTGTTGATTTTTTCTTTTGTTCCCCTTGCCTCATTAGACTTCGTATTCAAAAAGATACTGCTAAGACTGACGTCAAAGAGTGTACTGCCTATGTTTGCCTCTAGGAGTTTTATGGTTTCAGGTCTTACCTTCAAGTCTTAATCCATTTTGAGTTAATTTTTGTGTATGATATAAGATAACCGTCTGCTTTCATGCCTCTGTATGTTGCTGTCCAGTTTTCCCAACAGTATTTATTGCAGAGACTTTCCTTTCTCCACTGTATGTTCTTGGCTCCTTTGCTGAAGATTAGCTGTTCCTAGATGTCTGGGTTTATTTCTGGACTCTCAATTCTGTTCCATTGATCTGTGTGTCTGTTTTTGTGCCAGTACCATGCTGTTTTGATTACTATAGCTTTGTAGTATATTTTGAAGTCACAGATTGTGATGCCTCCAGTTTTGTTCTGTTTTTCTCAGGATTGCTTTGGCTATTCAGGGTGTTTTGTTTTGTTCCATATAAGTTTTAGGATTATTTTTCTATTTCCATGACAAATGTCATTGAGATTGCATTGAATCTGTAGATTGCTTTAGGTAATATGGATATTTTAACTATGTTTATTCTTACATGAACTTTCAATTTCTTTCCATCTTCTTCAATTTCTTTCGATGATATCTTATACTTTTCAGTGTATAGGTCTTTCACCTCTTTGGTTAAATTTATTCCTATACATGCTATTCTTTTTGTTGCAGTTGTAAACAGGATTGTATTCTTGACTTCTCTTCCCTCTAGTTCATTATTAGTCTATAGATATGCAACTGATTTTGTGTGTGTGTGTGTATGTGACGAAGATTGGCCCTGAGCTAACATCCATTGCCAATCTTCCGCTTTTTCCTTGAGGAAGATTGTTGCCAGCTAACAAGAGTGCCAAGCTTCCTGTATTTTCTATGTGGGATGGTGCCACAGCAGGCTTGATGAGCCATGTGTAGGTCCATGCCCAGGATGCAAACTTCTGAATCCCTGGCTGCTGAAACAGAATGCGTGAACTTAACCACTATGCCACTGAGCCGGCCCCTCCATTTTTAAAAAATCTTACTTCTCTCTCCTCCTCCGCCTGAAGCATTTATATATTTCTATTCTCTAATTCACTAATTCTTTCCTCCAGAATGTCAGCTCTATTTTTTAAGGATTCTAGATTATTTTCTATTTCATTAATTGTGTTCTTCATTTCCAGAATTTCTGCTTGTTACTTTTTTTATAGTTTCAATGTCTTTGGTGAAATATTACTTTTTCTCCTTAATTTTATTCCTGAGCTCACTGTCACTATTCACTCTGCTTGGTAACCTATATTTTAATTTAAATTACACTTTGGAGATATCTTTCCATATCTGCTTACTTCCTGAAGTTTTAAGTATATAAGAGGATCCTCTGATTTCCAGAAGTTTCCCCATTCCTATTGTTGGAATATTTAAAATTGGTTGGCAAAGACATCAAACGCAGGGCTTAGGACTCCATTTTTGTCCTAGACATTATTTCTTTAGTCTTCCTTCTATGCACTATATATTTTTTCTCTTCTAATCTTTGTATTTTTGGTTGCTAGTCTTCATTCTACTTTCTCCAAAGTCATCTTAACTTCCTTTCAGTGATTTAATTTTAAACCCAGTTTATTATTGTTAAATGTATATGCTTTTTGTTCCATTTTTGTTTTTTCTACTCACAAATTGTTTTGGCAAAGACATTCTTTTTCTACTCATACTTCCAGCTACTTTTAACCTTAGATTTATGTTTTCCTGCTTTCCATGTGCACTCTGGTTCTTTTATGCCAGGAGCTCTCACCTACTTATACTTTCATTTTGATTTATCTCTCAGCTAGTATAACTTTTTAAAGGGAGGAATGCTAGTAGAATATTTATGCCCCTTTTATATCTAAAAATATCTTCTTGTTGTCTTGAAGGTAATCAAAATATAGAAACATAGTTGGCTATGGAATTCTTGGGTCACAGTCTTTTCTTCAAACCTCTACAATTATTTTTGTTCCATTTTTCTTCCGGCGTTTGATTTTTCTTTGTCTTCCTCGATGATCTGAGAAGCCCCATCAAATTAGCACTGAGTGGATGGAAGGTGTGTCTTTGGACGTCTGTGCTGGGGCATCTCAGAAGCATCACCATCCCTCGGTGACAGAAAACTCAGCATGCACAACTATTAGGAATATGCATTACTGTATGCATTTCCTGCCTCCATCTGCCTGTCACCTTCTGATTTCTTGTCTCTCATCACAGCTTTCAAAGTCACCCATAGCTGTCCCTCATCCTGATCCTCTCTTGGCCCTCATCATTAGATGCTCTTGAGCAATGGAACAGAATTCTTATGTCCTCTCACATACTGTCCTGGAAAAATAAAGAGCTCAATTTTGCATAATAAAGGGAATTTCTAAGTGAAAGAAAAACCCGCCGCTTAACAGCAACTATTGCAATCGTTTGTCCTGTGAGAAAGTGAGGTTCAGAGAAGTTAATTTCTTGCCACAGGACAGGGTGTGGCAGAAACAGTACAAGGATATGAGAGAGAAACAGAGAGCTTCTCAGGGAAGGGAGAGCAGCAGTCCTGGCAGGAGCCGGGGAGAACCTGACAGGTTAGAGGCCAGTACAGAGACAGCCTGACCCGACCATTCAGGCCCGGTGTTGCTGAGCCTCAAACGTTGGCTCAACACGCAGGCCAGCGAGGATCAGAGCAAAGATGAGGCACCCTGTCTGGGGGCGCTGTGAGGACCCAGGGGCCAGGGAGAGTGTGCCATGGGGCCAGGGCCTGCACCTGCTGGGGCCGCTGTCCACCTTGACCACGACCACACTCAGGGTGTCTCCACAGGACTGAGGTTCCTCTGGACTTGGAGATTCAGTTGTCCCTGGAAGATGGCAGGCCACATGTTGGACTTTTAATGAGATTTGAGGGGAAAGCTCCTGGGTCCAAGGATGACTGTTGTGCACAGCAGGATTGACCATCCTTCTCTGAGCATTTGTGTACTAGTTTTTATGCGGACACGTTTTCATTTTTCTAGGATACACACCTGGGAGTGGAATTACTGGACTATATGAAAACTTTCTATTTAATCTTTGATGAAGTAGAAGCCTGTTCTCCAAGGTGTCTACACCATTTCACGTTCCCACCAGCAATGTATGAGAGTCCCAACTTCTCTAACGCCTCATCAGCACTTGTTATTATCTGACTTTTGTATTCTAGCCATCCTAGTGGTTGTGAATTGGTGCCTTACTGTGGTTTTAATTGGCACATGCCTGATGACTAGTGATGTTGAACACCTTTTCATGTGTTTATTGGCCATTTGTATATTTTGTTGGAAAAATGTCTATTCAGATTCTCTTAATTGGGTCACCTTTTTATTGTTGAATTGTAAGCATTCTCTATATATTCTAGATACATGTCCCTTATCAGATATGTTATTTGCAAATATTTTCTCTCATTTTTTTTTTTAACTTTCTTTATGGTGTCCTTTGAAACACAAATGTGTTTAATTTTGATAAAGTACACTTTGTCTATTTTTTCTTTGGTTGCTTGTCCTTTTTGTGTCATATCTAAGAAACCGTTGTCAAATCCTACTTCATGAGGTTTATATCTATGGTTTCTTCTAACATTTTTATAGTTACACTTCTTACATTTAGCTCTGGCACTCATTTTGAATTTATTTTTGAATATGGTTTGGGGTAAGAGTCAAACTTTATTCTTTTGTGTATGGATATCCAGTGGTTCTAGCACGTTTTGTTTGTAAAGAATATTCTTTCTCCAATTGAATTGACAACGTCGTTTCTTCCCCCTGGATTCTGAATTTTAATCCATTGGTCCATGTGTCTATCCTTTTGTCTTAATTACTGTAGCTTTGTGATAAGTTTTGATATCAAGAAGTATGAATGTTACAACTTTGTTCTCTTTCAAGAGCATTTTGGCTATTCTGGGTCCCTTGCATTTCCACATGAATTTTATGATCAGCTTGTCAATTTATGCAGAGAAACCGGCTGAGACTTTGATAGCAATGATGTTGGATTTGTAGATCAACTTAAAGAACGTTGCCATCTTAACAACATTGTTTTCCAATCCTTGAAATTGAGATGTCTTTCTGTTTATTTAAATCTTTTAAATTTCTTTCAACAACATTTTATAGTTTTAAGAGTATAAGTTTTGCACTTTTTTTGTTAAATTTATTCCTAAATTATTTATTCTTTTTGATGCTGTTGTAAATGTAATTTTTTTCTTAATTTTATTTTCAGATTGCTCATTGCTAGTGTATAGAAATACAATCCTTTGAATATATTGATCTGGTATTATGCAACCTTACTGAACTAGTTTCGTAGCTCTAACAATCTTTTAGTAGATTCCTTAGAATTTTACATATCCAAGATCATGTCACCTACAAATAGGGATAATTTTAATTCTTTTCCAATCTGTATATCTTTTATTTCATTTTCTTGACTAATTTCCCTGGCTAGAACCTTCAGTACAATGTTTAAGAAAAGTCCTTAAAGAGTGCATCCTTGTATTTTTCTGATCTGGAGTGTGGGGCAAGGATTCAGTTTTTTGCCATCAAGTATAATGCTAACTGTGGGGTTTTCATTGGTGCCCTTCATCAGGGTGAGCAAGTTCCCCTCTATTCCTATTTTGCTGAGTGATTTTTTTATGATGAAAGTGTGTTGGAATTTTTCAAATGCTTTTTCTGTATCTATGAGATGATTATATAGATTTTGTCCTAAATCTTATTGATATATTACAATACATTAATTGATCTTCAAGTGTTAAGCAAACCTTGCATTCCTGGAATAAATTCTATTTTGTCATCGTGTATAATCTTTCTTATGTTGCTGAATTTGCTTTACAAGTATCTTATCAATGATTTTTCTGTCTATATATTTATAATAGTTATTGGTCTGTACATTTCTTTTCTTGGGATGTTTTTGTTTGGTTTTAGTATCAAGGTAATATTGGCCTCATGAAACTCTTTTTTGAAAGAGTTTATAAAAAATTGGTATTAATTCTTCTTTATAAATTTGGTAGAATTTACTAGTGAAGTCACCTGAGCCTGAGATTTTCTTTGTGTGTTTTGATTTCCTCACTAATTCAGTATCTTCACTTGTAATAGGTCTATCCAAATTCTCTATTCTTTTGTGAGTCAATTTCTGTAGTTTGTATCTTTCTAAGAAGTTATACATTTCATCTAAATTAGCTAATGTATTGGCATACAATTGCACGCAATATTTTCTTATAATCCTCTTTATTTCTGAAAGGAATTGTCCTCCCTTTCTTTTCTAACTTTAGAAATTTGAGTGTTCTTTCTTTTTCAATTTGCCAGTCTAGCTGAAAATTTGTCATATTTCGGCTCTTTTTCAAATAACCAACTTTTGCTTTTTAAAATTTCCTGCATCGTTTCTCTATACTCTATTACATTAAGTTCCATTCTAATTTATTATTTTTTTCCTTCTGCTTCTTTAGATTTAGCTTACTCTTCTCTTTCCAGCGTTTAAGTTGGAAGGTTAGGTTATTGATTTGAAATCATCTTTCTCTAATACAGAAATTTACTATTATAAAGTTCTCTCTAATTTTCTGCTCTAGTTGTTTCCAGTAAGTTTTGGTATGTTGTGTCTTTGTTTTCATCCAGAGTAACGGATTTCTGATTTTCCATGTGAACTCTTCCTTGATCAATTAATTACTTTGGAGTGGGTTTTTTTTATGTTAATACATGTGAAATTCTCAAATTTCTTTTTGTTATTGTTTTCCAATTTCATTTCATTGCTGTCAAAGAACATCTTTTGTATGTTTTTGATACTTTTAAACTTGTAAATTCTCGCCTTGTGGTCTAGCCTGTGGGCTGTCCTAGAGAACACTTCAGTGTACTTGAGAAGAATGTGTGTTCTGCTGTAATTGGGTGGGATAGTCTGTAAGCACCTTTTAGACCTAGTTGATTTACAGTTTTGTTCAGGTCCCATGTCCTAGCTGATCTTTTGTCTGCTTGTTCTGTCCATTATTGGGGTATTCATATCTGCAACCAGTGTTGTTGAATTGTCTATTCTCCCTTCAGTTCTGTCACTTTTTGCTTTATGTATTTTGTGCTCTGTTGTTGGGTGCATATGTGTTTTCTATTCTGTCACAGACAGGCTCTACTCTTGACTGAGAGGTGATCTTACTCACTTAAGCCTCAGTTTCCTCACCAATAACATAGGAATCTTAATGAAAATTCCCAAGGGAGGAGGAGTTCTGTCCTCTTAGGCTGACCCAACTGGAGCAACGGTTGAAGCATTGGCTTCTGAAGGACAGGGCTCTTCCTGGACCCCTGTGTCCCACAGTCAATCTGCATGTGTTCTTGAAAACATCACAGAGGCAGCTCCCTCGATCCTGGGCAAATGGGGCAAACCAGGCTCTTTGATTAGGCTTACCAGATTTAGCAAACAAAAATGCAGGATGTCAGCTAAATTTGAATAATTTCTAATAGCTTATACATATGCACATTGAGATAACATAGAAATATCACATGGGCATATTTAAATTAAAAATTATGGTTTGTCTCAAATAAATTATTTATATCTAAATTATATAAGACTTTATATTTCCTTGATGTTCTGATTCTCTTTAATATTTCTTGTTTCGTTGAATTTGCTTGTAAAATTCCTCACAATTATAACCTTTGTTCCATTTATATTTTATCATAGCTTCTATAGTGGTTACATACAATTTATTTCATTCTTTTGTCCATTCATCATTTATTAATGAGAAAATACACCCAACATTAGCCTTATGAGCCACATTGAATGTCTGTGGTCTAAAGTTTATGGCATAACTTGCTTTTCCATTCTTTAGGATTATGTTATATCTCTTGATCAATGGCTCTTAAAAATATTTTTCATTGACAAAAAGAGCAATATTGTCAATTTTTATTCCCTTCTTCAATACTATGCATTGGGAGTTCACTTGTTCCCATGCTGGAGTGTATTTAGTAACATCCATGTAAAAGAATGGAATTCTTCAAGAAATAAAACCCACTTGGAAAGATTGTCATGGGAAATGCTGCAATAATTCTCCTCTTCAAATCAGAATTTGTTTTCTTGTTCATAAGTAACATCATGCCAAGTAAGAACAACCTTGACACGTAAAGGAATAAATTTTTTGTAATTTCTTTTTTAATCCTTTCAACGTGTTCCTTTAAGCAATGGAGTACCGTAATAACACTGTTTGCTCTTCCTTCAATTTGAATAATCATTTTGCCAAAGAGATATTGAAAACTATGAACAAGAAATAAGTAGGCTTCACTCAGTGAATTATTTAAAAAGTCAACAAGAAATTTTGGGGCCGCCAGAACTCAAGTATGATTTCAGGGCTTCAAAAGAAACTGAGGATCCTCTAGAGAACCAATAGGTTTTTAAATTTGAGAAAATCAAAGAATACTGAATGCAAACGAAATCACAAAAAATTCTTTAACTGTTCAGTCCCAGTAGCGCTAAAGAACAACTTCATGACTACCCCTTCAATGTCAATAGAAAGAATCCAGGGGTGCTGTGAGTAACGTCATGCGGAATATGGACAGAACGACTGATACCTTCCATAGAATTATTCACGCCTAGCTTCAACTTTGAATAAAAGTGTTTGTATCTTTACATCAACATTTGTGTTTTTACTATTTCCATCCAAAAGAGTACAATTTTAGAAATTAACTCCTATTTAAATAAAAGGATTTTCTACACATATCTATCCGTCTTTGTTTCCGCAGTCTCATCTGAAAAGGATTTTACTTGCAGTCTTGGAAGTTGGCCCTTTTCATGAGAAAAATATTGCACAAGCAATGGAAAAATTTTTTTTCTGCATTGTGATTACTCACAATCATGGCTATGTCATAAAAAAAAGATGAGACATTAGATCTTTGATAATCTCTAATAGTAAATGGAGCTATTACATTTTTTATTATTGCCGCAGATTTCATCCTGGCACTTGAAAATTTACTTGCAATTTTGGAACCCGAAAATACTTATGGTAGCAGTATGTTCAAACAGTCATTTGAGCCGAATGACTGATAATGATATACAGCATGGGAAGCCATTACAATTTCTACTGTGATTATTTTGTCTTCTCACCTGAATCTCTCTTAATCAAAAAATTTGTTATTTTATCACTTCCTTTGGAAGCAGTTGAAGAAATCATACATCTCTCAGGCTGAGCTGTCAGTATGTGCTGGCTTATATCTGAGTTCCAGTTTTCCCTACTGAATAACAATTGCCTACTGCTCAAAGAGCTATAAAGGGACATTTTCCTCATTTAATAAATGTCCACTGTTTAGAAAATTCATCACAAAATTTACACCTGTGTTTTGGCATTTGGGAGTTCAAATATACACAAATAAAGAAGAGGCAACAGCAGCCATCCAAGAATTGAAACCATTGCTAATCTCTCCTTTCTTCGGTACGTCTGTTGCTCCTACATCCAACCTCATATCTAACAGGAAACAAAGGTCAGTGTTGAAAGGATTGAGACTTTGTGAACAAACAATAAATTAGAAGTGATAGAAAATGAAGTGACCTTCCCGATCATCTGCAAGGGGGAAGCTGTGCTTGTTGGGTGTAATCTTCCCAAACAAAGCCGGAGCTGGTCTTACACAGGCTTTGGGAAGCCTGGTGTTCTGGGACTGGTGGATTTTCAGAAGCAGGAGTGTTTCAGGACTGGCGGATTTCCACCTGTGTTAGTGTGGTCACCGGATTAATACTGCTGTCGACCCGCTGACTTTCAGGAACACGCCACAGAGTGAGGCACTGGGTCTAAAAGCTTGGAACTGCCTCTGATGGGCTCACTTCCACAGATGCATTACCTGCGTGAGGCTGTGGCCAAATGGTTGATTTCAGAGCAGGTGTGCTGCTCCGAAGTTATCCCTAATGGTGGCTCCTTATTCCTGATCTGGGACTTTGGCCAGAGAACAGTCTTGTCCTCTCTTGAATATGAAAAATAAGTGGTTTTAGTTCTCGGCCTCTCTCCTCTCCACACTCCACACCCCTTTTTGGTACTCCCTTAGCCAAACCTGCAAGAAAGACACTAAGGGATTGTTCAGAGCTTTATTTATGGAGATAAGATTTTTCAGCTAATGTTGCTATTTAAGAACCAAAAATCTGTGACAGAAAACTCTAACTGCTGAATTCTTGTAATTTATTGGGAAAAAAAAATCTGATTACAGGATATTTAGGGCATCTTGACAATGCAATATAGGCTACGGGACAAAATCATATACAGAATACGTCTGAATGCTTGTCCACCTTATCTCTGATGGAGGAGAGGCGAAATGTGCTTTATTGAGAGTACTCTCCTTCCCAGCCTTGACCTCCAAGGTCTGCACATCCTGAGAGTCCATCCTGCTCCCCTCTGGCCAGGGCAGGCTGAGGTGGCTCGCAGACTAGGACTAGAAAGCCCCTCTGTGTCTTGCAGGTGACTGTGACCTGAGGGCTGGCTTCCACCAGGCAAGTGAGCCATTTAAATTTCAGTGCTAACATGGAAGACGTTCTCAAGTGTGTTCTGATATGTTCTGTTCTGCCAATCACACTCTTTTCTTAATGAAGGTTTTGGTTCTGTTATTTCATTTAAAACTCTTCACATTATTTCTTCTTTACATTTAATTTCCTTCTGCTTGCCTCTCTTCTTCAATCTGCTGATTTATCCAGCTATTTCTTTTATTTTGTTGAGTCCATTTTTGCTGATTTTTTTAATGCTGAACAAAAAATAGGTACGAACTAGAACATCTTTCTAGTTTAAATTTCTTTAGAAATTTCTTCTTTCGTGTCGTATTTTCCTTCTTTGACGATTATTCTTATTTTGAATACTCCTTCCATAAACTCTTGGTGTTTTAGTTTTTCTTTAAACAAAGTGAGGTATAGTCTGTTTTTCAAGTGCTGCTTCCTTTCCGCCGTTATCAACTAGATATGTCCATATTCCCTCTGTGGTTCTGCCGAAGCGTTCTCGGTGGAGCGAGCAGTGAGCGGGGGCTGGACACACGCCCCGTGGGGCATTGTTTCCTGGTACAGTTTATTCTCTGTGTTTATTGAAGTTGCTGCAATGGGTCCAATATTCTGGATCCAGATTTTATTTTGTCCTGCCTCCATTCCAGACACGTCGTATGTTCCTGGCAGTAGTTTCTTTTTTATGGTATAGAATCACTTCCCTACTCTCTTCTTCATTTCAAAGAATGGGTTAAACTATATTCTGGCATCTTTGGGGCGGGTGCCAGACTCTCTGGGGGGTGCCCACGGCCATCAACTCTATTTTTCATTGATCTTGATTTTCACTAATATAAGGACATGCCAGGGTAGAGAAGCCAGTTTTCTGTGGTCTCCCATGTCACAAAATACAATCCTTCCAAGCTACATGGTATCTGCTTATTCTCTGTAACATAACTCCACATTTTTTTTCCCCAAAAGGGAGTTATTTCTTTAGTTTCTTCCAAAGCTGTGATTTCATTTATCTTTTATCTAGGAAAACCGTCTCACAAAATTTCTCACATTGTCAATAGCATCCTTCCTACAATGCAGGGCTGTTGACCATTTCTTTTCTATGTTTTCCTATTTGTCTGAATATTTTAGTAGAGATCAGAGACAGTTCAGATTCCGTGTTCTCAGAGCCCTCAAATCCAGAAGGCTCTGTTGGCATTTAATATTACTACAAACCTAAATACATGTTATTTGAAGAAGATGTAGGTTGGCTTAAACTTTGTGACTTTCCTTTATGTTACTTTTGCTATTTCCAGTATATTTTCTCTCAGTATTGACCTTACAAATATTGTTTCAAAAATTCCCCCTCCCTTTTTTTCCCCCAGAAATCAGTGTAATTGTGTCCCACTCTCTAGTCAGGGATGGAGACGATGCCCCTACCTCCTGCCCAAGTGATCGAGTAGCACGTTAAGTCAGTATGCAGCAGAAAGGAAAGCGAGAAGCTGGGCAGGAGGTGAGGAGAGGCTGCCCTGAGTCTAAGATGTGCTGCCAGGCTTATTACAGACGCATCTGTGACCGTGGTGTAGACAAGGGGAGGCAAACGTTTCCCTTAATGGGTCAGATGGTGAGTTTGTTGGACTTTGCAGGCCATATGGTCTCTGTCACAACCATTCAACTCTGCCATTGTTTCACGAAAGCAGTCGTGAACAGCATGTGAATAATCGGTGTGGCTGTGTCCAATGGAAGTTTAATGACAAACAGAGATGGTGAGCCAGATTTGGCCTGTAGACCAGAGGTTGCTGACCCCTGACTTAAATAATAATCTTTGAATTATGACTGTTTAGTAATTAGTAAAAAAAAAGAAAGAAATAATGTTTGAATATTAACAGGCCTTAGAAAGCAAATATTAAATCCATTACTTATTTTTGGATAGGTTAGATTGTGACAATGACAGCAGGGCTTATACAAACATGCAGTATTTATATATTTTATTATACATATAATACATTTTTTTCTATACACCCAGCTCCAAGCACTGTGCCTGGCCTATGCTCGGAACTCAGTAAGTATTGGTTTTGGTTTTGCAAAAGAGTAAATAAATGAGATTACTAATCCACTCTTCTCTGTGGCTCACATTACTTGGAATTATTATTGACGTGTCTTTCTTGATTTTCCTTTGTCCAAACTTAATTTGTGGACCCCTTTGACCCTCAAAAAATTTTATTCTGAGAGACATACATACACCTGAGCTTTATTTCTATCCTGTCCTGTACACTTGCTGTTCCTGAAATCTATCGTCTCGTTTCCTTCATCCTTTTCTCCTGTATCCCACCTCAGCCTCAGCCACCACTCCATCACTAAAACTAGCTGCACATTTGGCTGCAGGAATTTTCCTCAATTATTACCCTCAGATAGAGAACACACTTTCTTGTAATTTTCAAAATTCTTGGGCTGTTTTTTTAGGTCTTCTATACTCTCTGATCAAATACTCATTGGACATTGTCTCCAACGCATGAAATGCAGTCCTTTATACTGTCATGTGTGAAATGCCAGTATTGTGTTTTCAAGGCCCAGAAAACGCCTTCTGTGAATAGATCAGGAAACTCTCAGATATTTCTCACTTTTGTGGTCTATCCTTCTCATCTTTTGTGACATCAGAGCTCTCTCCATGGGCCACTTCAGTCCAGAGAGACTATCTAATCGCATGGGCTTCCTTTCTGTCTCCTTTCACAGCTGAGTAAGCTCTACGTGGCTCCTTCCTGACTAGCCTAGCCCTTTGGGGAGGAGCATGAACTATCTTTACTGTCTTGTTCCCTTAGTGACATAACCACTCATGCAGTCTGGCCCCTCCCATGAGTAGGAAAATTCCTCCACTCCAGGCTTTCCAGCGGTACCCTGGCAACAAGCTCTTGGCCGATCACTCCACATAGCAAATGTTCTTCTCTCCTGGAGTTACCTGAAATCCCATGAGAGCTGTTCTCTCCAGGATAGACCCCAATGTTCCCAGTTAGGTCCGGGTCCTCTTGGACTCTGGTACAAAACCATCATCACCGCCTCTGCCTAGGGTGTGCATAGACGAAGTTGTCGGCTCAGAAGAGTAAAGTCAACACAGGATGCTTTCTCCAGCAAATCTGAGGGACCTCTGGTTCCTGAAATTGTCCCAAAGGACCTCACTATGATTGCTCTTGAAGACCCTTAGAATTTATGAATCAAAACCTGGATCAAGATTTAAGGAAGCCACGTCACGCTCAGCACAGTACATTTGACTGGCTGGACACATCAACTGGTATGCATTTGGGGATCAAGGCTGATCCTTAAGCGTGGGTACATGTTCCTCCAAGGGCACAGAGTGACTCCAGAAAGACAGCATCCTATTCCCTCGGGGATCACTGTGACTGCACAAGAGTTCCTGCTCAGCCTTCGGGAGGCTCCTGCCTCACTACGCAGACATCCATGCTAAGGTCTGGATCTACCCGGCTGCTCTCAGCACATAACCTCACTTGCAGTCCAGGTAGGACCCCAGCAGTGATATTTTTGGGTGTTTCTCAAGCTTCTTTGGACATATTTTTTTCTGCTAGGCTCTTAGTGGTCCAAAAGATGAATAATTGTACCCTTGCCTTCTGAGTGAATTTACCACTTGCTGACAATCCTCTGCTTCAGGCTACTCAGCTGTGGTTCCTTGGGAAGGACCTGGAAGGGTCCGGGAAGCAGCTCTCAACACTTACTGTGCATCTTGTTAACAATGCAGATGTGTGAAGTCCAGCTGCAGGGTGTCTGAATCAGGCTATGTGGGGTGGGGCCTGGGAATCTGCATTCTGACAATCCTTCAGCTGGTTCTGACGGAGGTGGTCCAGAGATCCCGCATTTAGAAATGCTGGGCTGTGGACTAGACCGATTCAGGGGCCCCAGACGGTGAAGGAAATGCCTTTGGTGATGAAGAGGGAGGTGCAGGTGTGGGTGTGTCTGGATCTTTACTGACTGGCTGAATCCCGTCTGTCGTCGTCTTGGCTTCTTTAGAAGCAGTCAGTATTAAGAGGAGATCTGAATAGTCTTTTCTCTCCCTTTTCCAGGTCTGAAGGAACAGCTGCCCCCAGCCCCAGGGGCTCAGGGTGACTGGACATGGTCCTGGGTGCATTGGCCCTGCACAAGGAAGAGACACAGGGACCCGGGGATGAGTTGAATCTGTTACTGTTTGAGAGTCTGGTTCTTGAAGGTAACTGGGACTGCGGAGGGTAGAAGTGAGAGACTTTATAATTCAGAAGAGGAGGCGCTCAGGGCTAGGCCAGGCTCCAGGGGAGCACAGAGAAGCTTCTATTAGAACACTGTCAGGGTGATTTCCTTTGGTTTGGAAAAGCAGAAATTTTTTTTTTCACTACCAATCACCCAGCCTGTCAGGTCTGACTGTTCCGTTGATTGGCTGGTCTTTATGTATACAGGTTACAGATTTAGGGGCCTGAACAAAATATAAGAAGCCATGGTCTGATACAAACGGAGTATCTGAAGATGATCTATGATGCTGGCAGCAATGCACAAGCGGGCTGTTTGATCCAGGTCTGGGCCGGGGTTAAGCAGCTGCTTTCTGTCCTGATCGCTGGGGAAACTGCAGGGGCATGGAGGAAAGGGAGAGGAGCCGAAATAAGGAACTAGGACCCCTTCACAGGAGCCGGATGAGCAGAAAGGGAATAGACACCGTGGATGTGCTTGGAGGAAGTCTTGTCGACAGGCAAAGCCTATCATCTGAAAACAGCTGAAGTTGAGTATGAGGAGGGCTCCTCTCAGAGAATGGCGCGTCCTGAGAAAAAGACCAAATATAGAGACATGCCTTGAATAATAGCCAGGGAAGTGGCATCTGGCAAGTTGCCAGGATGGACTGCCGCCAGATGGCTGGGGGTTGATGTGGTTCATGTTTATAAGGCTGGGCGTGATGCAGGCACGGGCAGCCAGACAAGGTTGGGGCAACACTGCAGAAGTGCAGGCAACTGAGTCCTGCCCTTGGGTTTGGTTTGATTCTGTAGACTGGGAAGGAGGACTGATGGGGTGGGTGCAAACCCGGGGATGAGACCAAGACCTCGCTTCAGTCACGCCCATTGGTTTTGTAATGGAATCAGTTTTTCTAATACACTTTGACACTCAACTTTCTCCTCATCCCACTCCACTTTTGGCTGTTCCATCTTCCGCTTGTTCACAACTCTGTCTGCCCTAGAGTCTTGCAAAGGGCCCCTGGAATCTACACTTCTTGTCCTGTTAATCATCTTAAAGTTCATGGCTGCTGAGAACGAAATCTTCCTTGATGCACGGGCTTGTTTAGTCTCACTGGCAGCCCCTGTCAGGTTGCAGGTCACGAGCTCACTGTAAACCCTATAAAGTTGCCGTAAGCTCTTACCAGTGGCTGCTCTCCGTTCATTCAGTGCTGACTACTGGGGTTTCACTTTCTCACTCACTGTTTTTAGGATGCAGCCCCTTCAATAGTCACTTTAGAGTTTACCTTTTCCCTCCTTGCCTCTCTACTGGACAGAAAAGTCACTTTTGTATGTCAAGGGGGATACCCGGGATTTGAAATTCCGATCTCTGAGCTAAAGCTTTAAACTCATGTGTAAATTTTCTGGTCATGTTTCAGCTCTTTTAGGACAGTGTCTTTCCTGAGAGGCTGGAAGGTTACCTTTCGAGGAGCCGAATGAAGGAAATAGTGTTGGATGACTGTAAAGCTCTTCATTTCTCTCACTGGAGCTCGGCAGCCCGTAACTGCAATCTCCTATTGGGAAGTCAGACCAGCGGTTTGACATGGGCTGGTTCATAATCTCTGTAGGTTAGAAGAAAAGTGGGGTCTGTGATTAAATGCCTGTAAGTATATGGTCCATTATTTTATTCAACTCAGTAGTTTTACCAAATATCTACTCTGTGCCAGGATTTGGTTAGGTGTGAGAAATTCAAATATTAATAAGAGAAAAAGTGTTTTGGGTGTAGGATATTCATTGTGGGCTCTCAACACCGGCTACCATGTTATTTGTCAGTTAAGAACATGCCATCCATTTCTTACGACAAACTTGCGAGGTGCTGCTTTTCTGCAAGAAACTTTTTCAAGAAGGTTAAAAAATGTGGACAAGTCAACGTGGAATTTTAATGACATATAACCAAAGACCTAGAATTTCCATAATATAGAGAAATTATTGTACTTCTGCCCCAAACTATATATCTATATCTGTATCTATATCTATGCTATTTATGCACATTTATCTATATCAGTGGTCTTTGTAATAATAAAAACACAACAGGACACAAATATGTTCATCATCAGTAAAGAAATATGTATATATAAATTATATTCTCTTTATTCAGTTGCCAATTTTGCAACAGTGAAAATGGATACACCAAAGCAACATGTATCAATATGAATGAGTCTCAAAAATGTAACACCAAGTGAAAAAAATTCCTTCTATTAGTTGAGATACATAGAATGTTTTCACTTACATGGAGACTTCAAATAAGGAAAAGGAAATAGTGTATTATCTAGGCATATTTTCGTATATGATAAAACTATATAAATATGAAATAGATTAATTATAAGAAGTTCAGGAAAGCAGTTACCTTGGTGGGAGAGAGTATGGGATGTAGGGATAAACAGTGAGCTTCAAATAGATTGACGTGTCTTATTTTCTAAGTTTGGTGAAGGGTGAACATAATATTATTATTATTTAAGAATATATCTTCTATAGGAATGGTATTTTCGTAACAAAATAAGAAGGCAGACAGGACTGTGATTTTTGTTTGCGTTTATATGACTCAAAGCTGGTGGGCTATCATGTGCCAGTAGCTGTGGGCGAGGGGAGGGGGCCGGGTTATCAAGGAAGCTCGGAGCCAGGAGGCAATAGTTTCCTCTCTGAGCCTTTGCTACCTGTGTGACCTTTCCAGGTCTCTTAGTGGTTGGGCCTCAGTACTTCTCATAAATTGATTGAGCTTTTCTCCTCTTCTCAGAGAAGCTGAGCCTTGGCAATAATGATTGGAACCTCTGCAATGTGATGATTGTGTATTACAAATTCTAAAAGCCTGTGTTTAAAATGTGCATATTTTCCCAGGAATATACCAACTAGTCTGTGCTGATTTTTAAAAAAATTCCATTCTGGTTGAGTCCATCAATAGTTTCTGCATGTGGTTTAGAGACTTCTGGCAGCAATAGCATCTAGAGCGAAGCACAAGCCGTCTGCCCACAGTATTCTCTCCCTTCTCTATTTCATGACCAATCTCTGATCAGTTTTCTTCATTAACTGAGGACTTAAACGTCTTGCTCACAGTTTCCCTTTGCTCAACCTTCTGCCCTTCTTGTCAGTGGTTACGTCATCCTGGAAGATGAAATCCCTAACAATCTGGCTTCAGTTTCTTTGGACCTTGGCTTCCTCACCTATGTCAAAACTTCTCTTTGCATTTCAGCCACTCTTTTCAGTGGCCTCTTCTTTGGGATCATATTCCTATTCTTTCATCTACTTTGTCCAAACACCCTCCACTTCAGCCTCATCGAGACCTCCAATGCAAGACGCCACTACTTTCTTACAATCTGCTTAAGTCCTCTGGCTTTCTCTTGCCTCTGTCCACGTGGATCCCATGGTCCATTATTATAATACCCCCTGTCAAATACCTTCCCCTCGTTGCGCCCTTCCATCATTCTGTATGTTTGGCAAAACCTACAATAGACGTTCTAATGTGTGGAGGTGTTTGAGGCTGAGAAAGCAGCACCTGCAACATGCCCGAGTAGGGGATTCAAACCATGCAAGCCCCTGACTCCACCTGTGAACCTTCGGCCCAACCCCAACCCCTGACCCCTGTAAAAACCCACTGGTTTCCTTTCCTTTCTCTCTCAAGCCATTTTTGGAACATGTCGAGAGGCTTATTCTGCTCTCTCTCCCCAGAGAGCTTCATTATATAAGTAATAAATCTTTATATACCATCTTGGGGTGTGTGTGGCATCATCGCTGTCAACATTCAAACTAAATTTTGGTTGGAGACCCATCTGTGTCTATAGAGCGGCCACAAAAACTTTATCCAGCAAACAGGCTCACATGGACACCCTAGGAGGGGACCCACGGTGTGGTCTCTCATGGGTCATGGTGAGGGTATTGGATTTTATTTCTGACTATGCTGGGATTTAAAAACGTTCCCTTCGATCGCTTTAAGGAAAGTTGACTGTAGGGATCAAGAGTGAAAACAGCACGAACAGTAATGAGGCGACTGCACTTGTTTGATTAAGAGATGATGGTAGCTTGGCTTAAAACGGGAGCAGGGTAGAGCAGAGTATATTTTGAAAGTTTGAGCCAAAAGGATTAGCTAAACATTGCAATCATGGAAGATACTGAGAATGGAGCAGTTTTAAGGTTAGGGTGAGGGGAATCAAGAGTTTTATTTTTGGCAACTTGAACTTGAAATGGCTAGTAGACATCCAGATGGAGTATGCAGTTGCTTGTAGAAGCCTGGGGCTCAGACTTAGGGGCAAAATTCTGGGCATAGGCTAAAACTGCCTGAAAATTCCTGGTAGAGGAAGTGACGTCTAGCTAAAGGCAATTTACATATGAAATTGCAGCCTATGGTGATAACACACATTAAAGCCTTTGTGACTGAATTCTTGTGGAACCAACAATGTTGTAAAAACATGTACTCATGAAAATTTGAGGTCAAGGTTAAACGTCTCAGTGACTATTCTTGATACAAATTCAGCTAGGTTTATCGACTTTCTCAGTTATCTTTTATAAATGTCTATATTTAAAAACCTTAAAACTGAGCTCAATTCTAAATCTAACTGTTTTAAAAGATAATTAGCGGTTATAGTGCCCATGAAAATCAAGAATTACATAAGAACTTCATGCAAAAGAAAAATTCAAAGACTTCTGTTTGTTAATGTTTCACCTTTCATTGCTTTTGACAATTAGCTGGGTAAACTTCTATCTAAATTATTAGATAGACTGTGTTTATGGTCTCTAATATGTCTCCCTGTGGGGAGATTAAAATGTTTTCTTCTTTTTGAAGATTGGCAATACTGTATTCTTGTACTAAAAGGAAGTATCATGTGTTCCCTTATAACAACAACTTCCTTAAAAGTAATTTGGACCAAAAGTAAAGAAAAATTAATGCCAACTTCTCAGAAGAAAGTACATTAGCTATTCTGCAGCTCGGGTGGTGCTCTTCTGCTTTTTATTTTCTCCTTGGTAGCTCAGTTTAATTTAAAAAAAAAGGGGAGAGCTTTTATCTATGCTCTGCCTTCCTGATGTGGCCTGTGTACAAAATCAATATCCAACATGGGAACAAAACGTGTGGGAATTTCCTACGTGTGGGCAAGCTGTGATGAGGGCTAGTCAATGGAATGGTGGCCCTTCTCCCTGTTCTTGCTAGCATCTTCTCCATCTCAGGTGAAGGAAGGAAAGGTGACCATTCAGAATGGAATACATTGGTTTCTTTCCAACTTCACGTAAATTTGTTAGGACTGTCCACTAACATAACTTGTGCCTTACTTGTGAAGCTCACAATGCAAGGGATCCTGTTAGCACAGTTATTAAAATGTGACCAGTCTCTACTCTTCTAAACTTACCAAAGGATTTCATTCACCATCCCCAGGTAGGTAGAGATGAATCTGTATAGTGATCGAATGCTTATTTTATGGATTTCTGGAAGTGTTGATTATATTGTACTGACAAAAAAAATGAAATGTTAAATGATTTAACTCCTTGTTGGAAACTACATGCATTACCAGAAAAACCATCTCCTAGGTCAGGCTGTACAACAAACCAGTACATTTTAATGTAAATTAACTACAGCATTGTCCTCATTACCCTCAAGAGTTCAAGCAGTTGGCAAAAGAAATGGCACTTTAAGGAACAAAGGGGCTAATATCTGTGACCAAACAGATGTAAATTGCCCTAAAGGCTTATCTTTGGCCACAAAGGAAAATCCCATTCTAACTAATCGGATTTAGCCCAGAATTAAAATTATGTTTGATCAAAACCCTGAATATGAAACTCTGTCAAACAAATAAATGAAACTAAATCAAAAACTCCCTGAAATCATAATCTTGTGTAGGTTTGGGGACTCAAATGTTCCATTAGATGTAGAAAAACCATGGTTTTTTTGTAGGCCAATTTATGACTCTGACAATATCATCTCTCAAAAGGTAGCTGACTTCTGGTCTATTTGCCTCTAGTCAATTCCTCATGTAAATAATCAGAGCTGAAGATCTCATCTAGACATGATTCTTAATCCTGAAGACTCATTTATTTATTTATTTATTTTTTTGATGAGGAAGATTGGCCCTGAACTAACATCTGTGCCCATCTTCTTCTATTTTGTATGTGGGATGTCACCACAGTGTGGCTTGATGAGGAGTCTGTAGGTCCATGCCCAGGATCTGAACCCACAAACCCCGGGCCATAGAAGCAGAGTATGTGAAGTTAACCACTATGCCACTGGGAAAATTATTGTCCTCTATGGATTGCCTAGTCCTCTTTTCTTAATTTCATGAGGAAGATATATGAAAAACGTTGGTTCAGAAGGCTAGCCTCTCTTTTTCTTTTTTTGAGGAAGATTAGGCGTGAGTTAACATCTGTGTCAATCTTCCACTATTTTGCACGTGGGACGCCTGCCACAGCATGGCTTGATGAGCAGTGCGTAAGTCCACGCCTGGGAACCAAGCTGGTGAACCGAAGTGGAGCTCTGGAACTCAACCGCTATGCCACCAGGCCAGCCCCAAGGCTAGCCTCTTAACCTGATCTTTATTACTAGACTGCCTCGCGTTTCTGACAGAAGAACATCATTGGGAAATGTTAGAAAGAGACTGATGCTGTGAGTTTATCTCCTTCTAAGACTGTCTCTTCAGCGTTAGTGACCACGTGTACCAATGTGTACTAGGCAAGCCTGAACGTGTCTGTTGTCCCAATTAAGTATTACCAGTGTTCCCTTTCACTCACAAAAATAACCTGGTTCAGATGATAAATTGTATGGCCACCCCATTTCTAAATTGCTCCTTACAGCTGATTCAGTTTGAGACAGTCTTGGCCTGAGTTCATCACTTTCTTTTATGAGTTTTCCTAAAGTGGTTAGGAACTTCAACATACACTGGTTTTCCTACTTTTAGCTACTACTTCCCCTAGAGTTTAGATACACAGGCTCGGCATGCTTATGCTGCTGTCTTCCTGCTATGCCACGGTATACCAAGGTTTACCAGATTTCTACCTTGCAATGTCTGTGTCCAACCACCAAGCCAGTGCTAAACATTTTATGTATTATTTTGGAAGTACCAACTTCTGGTCTAAATTACTGTGTTATTAAGGACAGATTTGTATAACAAACGGATCTTAATATATAATAAATTAAGCTTCTATTACTGGTATGACTAAGTTCCTAAAGACCGACCCTTCTATTGATCTGGACAAAATGCAAAAAGGTGAAGAAATAAAAAAATCAACTGCCAGAAGGCACTTGAGGATGAACAAAAGCAGGAAGTTTCTGGAGGGGAGTTGACGCTTGGAAGGAGGGAAAGTTACAGGGTGATTTCTCCAAGTTTGTAGCTTTTAGCCTGGAATCTGTCCACTGCAGGTGCAGCATGGGGTAGTGAAGGCTTTGAGAGCCTCTCTGGAGGATAGGAGTTGGAGCAACACAGCAGCTGGAAAATGGGGAGAAAAGAGAGAGAGACACCCAAACTCCGTGTTCAGTCTGCCCAGATCCTTGGCTGACTCATGACCTTGGTTGCTGGGCACATTTCAAGCAGCCCAATGAAGGATACAGAGCTGAAAGGAGATTCGAGATGCTGCTGCAGAGAAGTTTGCAGTTGAAGTCCACACAGATTAATTGCCTGCTAAAACGAACAAACAAAAGAAAAGAACAGTTTTTGAGGGATTTTCCAGAATACTGGATCTTTACAACATAACATTCCAAATGTCGAGGATACGACCCATAATGATAAAGAAGTAGTCTCGAGAAGGAGAGAAAAACATTCAACAGCGTCCAACTGTGAGATGACACGGTAGGATCAGCAAAAAGGATTTTAGAGGAGCTGTTAAACTATGTTCAGTGATATAAAGGAGAACATACATGGAGTCAAAGAAGTGCAAACTATATAAAAAGAACCACACGTAATTTCTAGAACTGAAAAATGCAGTATCTGAATTCGAATTCACTGGATGGGCTGAACAGCAGAATGGAGGTGACAGAAGAATGAATCCGTGCATATTAAGATAGATCATTAAAAATTATTCAATCTAAAGAACAGAGAACCAAAACAAATGAGTGAAAATGGCAAAAAGTGGGGTACCTTTGGTCAATATCAGAAGCTCTAACATGCATGTAAATTGGGTTCAGAAAGGAGAGGAGAAGAAGGAAAAAATGGGGCAGAAAATAATATTTGAAGAAATAATGACCAACTGAAAGCAGAAAGTGGTTCCCTCACTAACGGGAACTTTAAGAGTCCGGAACTTGACAGTGGAAGGGAAAATGGTCACACTACAGACAGCATGGGTGCAGAACACCTGCCCATAGCTGCAGCAACTCCCAGAACTTCTTTTGCTTATCAGCTACCTGATATAGAACATACCATAAGAAAGCAAAGCTGTCGGAGAAAAGGAATTTATTATGGCCTGGTACTCAAAGACGATACTTTATGAAAGTGCATAAGCAAAGCTGTAGCAAGGCCTGGCCTAACCTGGAGTGATTTGACACAATCAGTAAAGAGGCACCAAGTGGCCTTCAAAAAAAGAGTGACTTTTCCTTCTTTCAGAGAGATGAAGAAGCACTGGGCTTTCAAAGAGCTTGTAGACCCATGAATTAGAGGGGAAACCCAGTGCCCAGGACTTTTTTCCTAAAAACATTGCATTTCCTTGTCTTCATTTCTTAGTAACACCATCCCCATCACATCAATTTTAAGACGTTATCAACATCACAGGAAGTCATCTTGAGATAAAGGTAAGTGGACCTTATTCTATAAATTAAGATATACGGACGCAATTTATTTTCATTCTTTTTACTCTGTTCTTCTCTTTTTCTCTTTATAAACGTAATAAAATTATAAACATAAACATTTTCATAGGCTGAATTTTCATCTTTCTGTCTGCACCCTACCTTAATTTAAGTTCTTAAGCTCCCCATCACTTACGAAAACTTAAACTTTTAGGAAACTCAACCCAGGGCTTGGGGAATGATTGCAATATTCTCGTACTTCCTTTGGAAGTATAATGCCACTACAATAAAACCACGGAGGATACAGGGGAAGAAATAGACCTTAATATGCTGATTTGTTTGACCAGGTCACCAAAGCTTCCAGCATCTTGCTGCTTAAAATATGGTTTGCAGACGAGCAGCAGCAGCATCACCTAGGATCTTGCTATAAATGCAAAATCCTTGGCCTCACTCCACAGCTACTGGATCAGAACATGCATTTTAACAAGTTCCTCAGGCAATTCTTTTGAACATGAAACTTTTAGAAGTACTGCCCTAGTATAGTTTTACCTTTCTCCTCCTTATAAAAGGTATAATCTTTAGACTGATTTAATTTCCACATCCTCATCTTTCAAGCGTTAATTAGTCATCTCTTTTATGGAAGTCATTTTATCATGTGGTCCATAGCATGTTAATGGCCGACAGGATTGAGAGTCAGCACACAGATAGTGTAAGCAGTACAAGTCAGGAAATCTGAGAGGCAGGCTGTTGCCCTGTAATCTCTTAAGTGAGTTGATATCTAAAAGGGTGGAACTCTCACCAATGTCTGATGGATGTTCCAGGCACTGACTAGGCAGGCTCCGTGGATTGATGCAAATGATAAGGTCAGGTAGAGAGAGGGGAGGTGTGATTACGGAGTGGAAGTGGCAGCGAGGACCCTTGGCAAGAATTTCTATTCCCAGAAAGACTTGTAATGTAAATTAAAGAGTCTTCAGTGTTTTAAAAAATTGGATGACTTGAATCAAAATGAGTCTGATAGTAAGCAATTTGATGTCCCCTTGATCTCAGCAGTGTTGGTGCTTTCCAGTAATGAAGTCTTCTCATGTTTACTAACATAAAACTCATTTTGAAGGAGAAATCACACAAACTCCAGCATACACACGTGCTCACGTGTGCGGACAAACACACACACAGCACTGATTAAAACAGATCTCATCACCAACTTTGGATACAGAAGTACTAGTAATGCACACCTAGGTCGATAATCATAACCTAGACTTCCCAGATGGGAGGCTGGACTCGTATTTCAGAGCTTCAGACAGTCAGTGCTCTGTTTCAAAGCACTGATTCTCGTGCTCCCTTTTATTCATTCGTCCTGGGCCAACACACGGTCCACTCTAATTAGTCCGTCTTTAATGGAGGCAGGAACTGGATGTCGACGCCAGGGGAGGTCACTAAAGGCCACTTCTGCTGTTAGAAACCAAGGAAATAGCAGAAAGAGCACACCAATGGCAACCAGAAAGTCAGACCAGTGAGAACATGGGGAGGAGGAGTCGCGGCCAATGAATGATAATGAAGCAAAAGAGGGCAAAGTCTCTTATGAGCTCTGAAGTTAATAACCTTATTTTCCATTAATGAGGGTGGAGAGAGGCCTCAGAGGAAAGGTATGATTCTGATATTAGTGGCAAAAGGATGCGGGCTAGACAGAGACTAAGCGAGGGCTTCCTTGTAAAGTGTAAGTTAACAGTAAATACAGTAGGAGGCAAAAATGATGCTCAAGACTTCTTAGCCTGGTATTTTAGTCTTTTTAGACCATAGGATAGTTGGAAAAGTGTTTCAATTAGGGTTGGGTGAGTGTTTGTTGTATTCTGTTTAAGTACTTTGGGTGGTATTTTGGGGTACAATTTGTTCTTCAAGAGTTTGATTAATTTGTCTTTCAAAAAGTTTCTGTCCATACCTGTTGTTATATTTGCATTTTACAAAGAAAAAAGCTGTGGTACAAATATTAGGGAGGAGGAAATGTTTGTAAAGTGAGTTATGCCTTATGGAAAATATCCCGTGCATATGTGGTGGTTCCTGATTATTTACTAAAGTTTTATAGTTATGTGCATTCTATGGCTCTCAAGAGAATATGGAATCTTTCAATTGGGAAAAATGCACAGCGTTCCCTGCAGCATCTGTGCAACAGTGTCCTGCACACGGTGGGTTCTCACTAAATGCTTTTGAAATTTACATACTTTTCAATGTTCATTTTAATTATGAAAATGTTACTTTAGTGTTTGTCGCAACAAAAATTCTCCTATTGAGTACTAAATTTTGAATCCCCAAATTTAGAGATTATACAGGATTTCTTATAAAGTATATTAATAGATTGATATTATTATTTGACCTTGTTAATTTTGAGTTTTTCTATATAGATTGGTTGATTTGGATAGGAGATGGCAAACAAAATACTATAAAAAAACCAATCTAATATTTTCTCATGGATTGCCATGACCAATATCTACTTTAGTGAGAAAAAGCTTCTTTGACTGTCTCGGAATTTAAATAGCTGGGTGATGAGGATTTTAACAACACCTACGATTATTTCTTCCTACCTTTAAACAGATATACAAACTAAGCTTAGAAATGTGTTGCTGAGCCTTTTAATAAATGGCACAATAATTCTGCATATATTTAGAAGAGTTGTGTTTAAAAAGATTTACCTAGCACATAGCAGCAGCTCAGCAAAAGTTAATCAGATGAATAGATCTATGAATAATTCCTTCAATTACCTTAGAAATTGGATCAAGTATATAAGTCTCCCCTCTGCACACAAAAAGTTAAAACACTGAATAAATGCCCAGGAAGGAGTTAAGTGCTAGAATCCTAGAACACGATCCTTGCCTCTGTTGGGGTCTCAGTCTAATATGCAAATAAGACCAAAAAATCAAGAATTAGGGAAACTGCATGATGTGGGATGTGGTATATTAATTGCATTGATGGTCCTAATTGATGCTGTCTCTGTCCACGATTTTTGTCTTCTGACTAATCCCTTTCCATTCTGACTCTGGGCTGGCCTCGTGACTTTCTCCATCTGGTAGGATGTGGTGGAAGTGACAGATGCTGGTTCAAAGGTTGTGTCTCAAGAAATTTGCATCCTTCTGTGGGTTCTCCTTTTCTTGCTCTTTCTAGTCCTCTGTCCTCACCATGTGACTATGTCTAGACACCTGGAGGATGAGACGCATGGAGAAAAGCCAAGGTGGCCCAACGACCAGTCAGTCAACTTCCAGAAGCAGATGCAGTCCTGCCCAGACAAGCTGAGGTTGACCAGAGACACATGAAACCAGGGGAACCACTCAGCCCAGTCCAGTCAAAATTTCCAAGCAACAGAACTGTAAGATAAAAACAATGATTATTGTTTAAATTCTGCATGTTTCGGTGGGTTCTTATGTAGCAGTAGCTAACTGACACATGACGTTAAGAGCTGGGAGCCTTGGATATGTCTGTTGATGTCTCTAAAACTTATTTCCTTTTATAGAAACACACTGTCCTTATCAAGCTGTTGTGAGACTTAAATTTGTGCTTGCTGCATTGCTCTAGATGCACTTAATAAGTAGCAATTACTAGTCCTATTACTCTTACCTCCTCTACGACTGCGATTGCTACTGCTATATTCATACTACCATTACTACTTCTACTACCATTACCATGAACCAGGAGTTGTAACAGTAATTCTTTAATATGCTCTGGGAACATGGAGAAGGTGACAACTCAACTGTCGCTTCAGGTGCTGGGGAAGGCTAAACAGAGGTGGGTATGTTTGAGCCGAGTCTTAGAAGTTCTTGCAGGTGTGAAGAAGTGTTGAAAAATACTAGCAAAAGGATGGCCTATATTGGTAAGGGAGACGAAAGTAACTGGATTTGTATAACATTGCACTTAACAAAGCATTTTCAGAAACAGTGGTTTATTTCATCTTCCTTTCACAGCAGAAAATTTTATTTATTTAATTTTTGGTGAGGAAGATTGGCTCTGAGCTAACATCTGTTGCCAATCTTCCTCTTTTAGCTTGAGGAAGATTGTCCCTGAGCTAACATCTGTGCCAGCCTTCCGCTATTTTGTATGTGGGACTCCACCAGAGCACAGCTTGATGAGCAGTGTGCAGGTCTACACCCAGGATCTGAATCCACGAACCCTGGGCCACAGAAGCAGAGTGCGCGAACTTAACCACTAAGCCACCAGGCCAGCCCCAGAAAATTTTATCTTTATTATATAATTTGTAAATGAAGATTCTAAGTTTACATGTGTTATTTAAGGCCATTCACTTTGAAAATCATGGAGCTGGACTTATATTCAGGCCTTTTGACTCCAACAAAAGTCTATTTCCCATATACCACAATGCTTCTTCTCACACCATAGTATTTCCTTAAATCAGTTAGAAGGACTGAAAATTTATAAAGGAAATATGTAAATGAAATTGTTAGCATGCTTATAAAAATATATGCTTTAATTCGGAATACAACAAATCCCTCTTTAGATTTTTTCCAACTATTTGATAGTTAACTAGAGAAAATGTCACCATAATTAGGTTAACGTTGAGAATTTATGTATTCCACACTTATTTTGTATAGTTTGTGTGTGTGTGTGTGAGAGAGAGAGAGACTGCATCCCATAATAACAGCAGTCTTTTGTCATATCACATTAAAAAATTTCCAATTCTGAGAAACAAATTGCTTAAAATAATGTGAGTTTAGAATGATTAGAGTTTCCTTATTTTCTTTAACTGGGAATATGGAAGAATTTGAATGACGTTCTTAAGGCCCAGGGAAAGACTTAATTTCATTTGCTGACGTCCAGGAAGACCTTTCTGGTAAGCAGTAAGCCTGTCTGTTAATAACTTGGGATGCCACCTGTGATTGAAGGCTAAATAAGAGTATATTTGCAGCCCAGTAACATCTTTTTTAAGGTTTCAGCTACACGGAATCATGAAATCCAGTTTCTGATGTCAGCACTTTCATTGTAAATCACATTTAATGTGGTCTCCTAGTTTAAAAAAGTGTCATTTTATAAGTCATTACTTGGTCGTCCGCCTTCAGGCCAAGGGTGGCCCTGATAGAGTAATAAATTTTGATGGAACTTTGGCTTATTAACAGTCTCCAAATTATGTTGATAATTTGTCCCGGGTTTACGGAGATTACTGTGTCATTATGTTTAAATCAGTCTCCGGCAGAACTCACTGAGAGTTGGGCCCCAGAGCTGTGGCTGACAGTGCCACATGCCACGTAGCTGGATTGACAAAGCACCATGTTCTCTTGGCTTTGTAGAAAACACCAAGTATTGTAGACTGAATTCCATACTGAATTCCATATCTGGTTTCTGCAGCTCAGATCGTGTTTCTGAGCTCTAGCCCCATGTATCCAATGGTCTGCCCTTCAAAAGGCCCATATTCAGCACAATTTTGGCATGAGCGGACTGATTCCCTTCCTTCTGACAACAGAAAGACAGACCATTCAGCAGAAAAATAAGCAAAGAATTTGATCGGCCATTTCACAAGATAAGTCATTCAAATGGCCTTTGATCATGTGAAAAAAGGTGTTCATCATCACTTGTTAATCAGGGAAATACAAATTAAAACCATAATGAGATGTTACTACACACCTATCAACCTGGTTAAAACTAAGAATGGTCGTACTGAGCGCTGGTAAGGATATGGAGCTATGGGACCTCTCATACGCGTCTGACCGGAGTGTAAATTTTTACAACCACTTCAGAAAAATGTTCACTATTTACTGCTTTAGGTTAAGATACACACACTCCATAATTCAAGAATTCCATTTCCAATAGAAATGTGTGTATGTGCACAACAAGATATGTGCACAAGACTGTTCATAGCAGCATTATTCTAAAACAGATCTCCCTCAACTTATGATGGGGTAACATCCCAATAAACACATGGTAAGTGAAAATATCGTAAATCAAAAATTCATATAGGGGCCCGCCTGGTGGCACAGCGGTTAAGTTCACACATTCCGCTTCTTGGCAGCCAGGGGTTCGCCAGTTCGGATCCTGGGTGTGGACATGGCACCGCTTGGCAAAAGCCATGCTGTGGTAGGCATCCCACGCATAAAGTAGAGGAAGATGGGCATGGATGTTAGCTCAGGGCCAGTCTTCCTCAGCAAAAAGAGGAGGATTGGCAGTAGTTAGCTCAGGGCCAATCTTCCTCAAAAAAAAAAAAAGAAAGAAAATTCATTTAATGCACCAAACCTACTGAACATCACAGCTCAACTCACCTTACACGCGCTCAGAACAGTACCATTAGCTTGAAAAATCATCTAACACAAAGCCTATTTTGTAAAAAAGTGGTGAATTTCTTGTGTAACTTATTGAGTACTGAAAGTGAAAAACTGAATGGTTATAAGCCTACAAGATGGTTGTAAGTGTGTCAGTTGTTCACCGTCATGATCACAGGCTGACTGGGAGCTGTGTTTGCTGCTGCTGCCCACCGTCACGAGAGAGGATATTACCGCATATGAAGAGCCCGGGAAAAGATCAAAACTCAGAATTTGAAGTAGTTTCTATTGAATGCATTTTGCTTTTGCACCATCGTAAAGTAGAAAAATTGTAAGTCGAGCCATCACAAGCCGGGGACTGTCTGCTGTTCCAAACTGAAAATTACTCAAGTCTCCATCACGAGTGTACGATGTGTTATGTTCGTACAATGGAATCCCGTGCAGTGATGTAAAGAGCAAACTACTGTCATGCATGACGGCAGGAGTGAATCTCACAGGCACAATGTCGTGAGAAAGAAGCCAGGCACGAAAGAATTTACTGTTGTATTATCAGCTCCAAAATGGGAAAAAAATAAACCATTGAGATAGAAATCAGGACTCAATTACGCTTAGAAAGAAGATGGAGGTGGTGATTGGCAGGGAGCACTGCAAAGACACCTGTATATTAGCAATACTCTATTTTTTGGACTTTGGTGGTGCTCACACAGCATTTGCTTGTGATCGTGCATCAAATAGTTGCATACCTACCATATCGGACTCCCAGAATGGATCATATTTCTTAACAACTTTCTCTTCCATATGAAATATTATTTTTCGTAATGATCCCATAATAATCAACAATAATCCATATTTTCTAGATTCATCTTTAGTTTCAAAACGACTAAAACAGAAGAATAAAATTCAAATAATAGTACAGTTTACAGTTGGCTCTCTGTTACATTGTTTTACACCAAAACGCAAATGAAATCACCAAGTGTTCACAGAGATAGACGTAATTAAGTAACTAAAACTCTGTGTCTTCATTTTGATCGTCGCTGTGCTATCATTATTTATTTTGAATCTACTGCTTAAACACAGGGACACACAGTGTCACACGTTGGAGACGCTAACTGCACGAAAGCAAGTTTGTGAGGTTGGAAACCATCATCATGTCAGTTTGCTTGGGCGGCCATAGCAAAATACCACACGCTGGGGTGGCTTCAACCAGAGAATTTATTTTCTCACAGTTCTGGAAGCTGGAAGTCCGCGATCGAGCTGGCTGCAGGCTTGCTTTCCTCTGAAGTCTCTCTCCTGGCGTGCAGGTGGCCACCTTCTCTGTGTCTCTCACGGTTGCTCCTCTGCGCTCACATTCCTGTGCGTCCTGATCTCCTCTTCTTCTAAGGTCATGGGTGAGATTGGATTAAGGCCCAGCCCAAGAGCCTCACTTTAATTTAATTACTTGGTTAAAAGTCTTGTCTCCAAACAGGGCTGCATTCTGAGGTACTGGGGGTTGGGGCTTCAGCACAGGAATGAGAGGGAGAGAGATGCAATTCAGCCGCTAACAGTGATGAACTTAACTCTCAGAATGAATGCGTGTTGCTTGTCCCTCATGTGTTGGGGTCTAACTGTAAGTCAGAAAGTTCTTTGGATTCACGTCTATGTTGAGAACTGAGTTTATTAAAGAATGTGTAATAACAATGTGCTCATTTGGCAAATTTTAATTTTATACACACACACATATTATATATAATTAAAACTCAACAGGAACCACACAACTCTTTAGAATTTAGATCAACACAAGATGTTTTTCAGCGAAGAGTATTTTATCACTGACACTGTTCAGAAATGCTGACCCATGGTGAAAACTAAATGCAGACCAGTGTTATTCAGTTTTTTATTGATAAAATTTCTACAGACAACACACCCTGTTATTTCCTGAAGTCGAGGCAGAGAGCTCCGGCAGGAGTGTCCTTGGGACATCTCTGTCATGGAATTTTATATATACGCTCTATACACTTTTCTATATTTGTGTTACATTTTAAGATTTAAAAAATAGTCATTTTGAAGACAGATCAGGGTTCAAATCCTCCATATCTATTAACAGTGCATCTTGGGCGAGCTGCTCATCTTCTCTGTGCTTCAGTTTTTCATTTGTAAAATGAGTATTATACCATTTACCTCATAGGATTTAATTAAAATCACGTGTAAAATATCTAGCCCAGTTTCAGGCACATGATAAATACCTGTCCTTGTGTGACTCACACAGAAAGTTCTAGTTACTGTCATTTTACTTATTGGCCTCATTTATGGAATTTTAAGCTCCCTGTGACTTGCGGAATAGGTAATCAAGTAAGGAAAACAGTCATCTGTTTTATTGTGTTAGTGAAGAAATGTGTAGGACGCTGTGGGAGCACCGATCAGGGAGCAACTAGTCTGCTGGAGCTCAGGAAAGGCTCCCTCAAAGAAATTAATTTGAGCTTGACTTTGAATCTTGTGATCAAGCAATGAAAAAGCAGAACCTGTCAGCAATTTCTTTATTTGAGAAGTGGTGCTGTTTTTCCTTTTGTTTTTAATATCTAGATTAATTGCAAAGAAATGACTGTTAGGAATTTATTGGGATTTTCCTTGTAGCATAGTCAATGATAAAACGTAAAATATTCAAGTACTTTTCAGAAGACTTTATATATATATATATATATATATACACTTTCATTGGAATTTTGGGTTTTTTCATCCTGAAATTTTGAAGTTATTTAATCAAATCCATATCTTTATTTACTTTTTCTTCCTTCCGTCAAAAGCCGAGGGGAATATTCTAAGTTTCATACAATGATAGTGATTTTGCCAATTTCTCTTTCTATATCTCATAGATACTACTTCATCTTTTTAAAAGACAGCAGAGATTGCAATTCCATGACCATAGTAGAATTTAAAGCAAAAAACATTAAAAACAGACAAAGAATGTTTTATATTGACATTTCATAATTAACGTCTTTTTTGTAGTTTGTGACTTTTTATCACTAATTACAAAACAGATTTGTACTTATATTTTCCCATTAAGGTCAAGAAATTAGAAATTCCTTCTCCTTGGTCTCTGTCACACTATCCTGCTTATGACCTTCACAGCAATTATTATTTTGGTTTGTTTTATTTGGTTTGTTTCATTTAACTAATCCTTTCTTTTTATTTTTCTCCACTAGGGCTCTGTAAAGGCCAGATCCACACTGTCTTGTAAGCTGCTGCATCCTCCAGACATAGCACAGTTCCTGCCATTTGCCTATATAATAAGTTTTTCTGAATCAATGAAAGAATGAATGAATAGAATGGTTACTGTTGATTCCCTACGATCAAGTCACAAATGTCAATCTACTTTCTTACTTCCCAGCACCTCATACACATATACTTCTTTTGAGTGTTTGGGACTTTAAAACTTCCTTAGGCTCTAAAATTGAGAATGCTTTCCCCAAAGATGGCCTCCTTAATGCTTCCCCCACCCCATTCCTGCTTACATGGAGACCACCAGGCCCACAGCCCCAGGAGACCCTTACTGAGGGCTGTGACTCCCACAGTCATTGATGCATTGATGTGTCAACCCAGGAAATGAGATATTCAACTCATTTGGCCAAGGACTGATCTAGAAAGCGAGCCCCTTGGCCTCTGCAAACACTGTCAGTTGGTTTCCCTGTGGGGTCCTCATACGCTTGGAACCTGGCCCAGGGACCCAAGGATGATGGGGAAGAAGAAAGCACTAAGGACCCCAAGGAACGTGCCAGGCTGTGGGTGTGATGCTCAACGCTGTTCTCCAGCCACGTCCTTCCTGAGGACAGGACCACATCTTCTCATTTGACCTCGCGCCTCCGGGGACTAGAACCGTGACCTTGTCATGTCTTTTCTTTTCTTTTGATGAATGAATGAATCACTTCTGGGGAGCAGGACCAGAAAAAGCCTTAACAAGAGCTGGTGGGGTTGGGGCAAGGCCTCTTTGAGAATTCTGATTAAGTTTTCCCCAAGAGGAGAAGTAATGTCTAGTCATCCGCTCAGAAATGCATTTCTTTATCAAACTTTCACTGAGCTCAAATGATGTCCATGGTTCTACCCTTTTTGCTGGGAAACAAAGATAATGCCTAGATATCCACTGTTGAAGGAGACTGATGTAGACCCAGGGTCTGTACCAGTTTCTTACTGAGAGCAGAACGCGTGAGCAGGTCAAGCGAGGCAAGCAGGAGAATATGAAGTTTGAGCTGCAGCTCAAGTGAAGTTGACATTTTGCTGGATTGTCCCAGAGGAGAAGAAGATTTTAAGGAGCAACTAATTTTCTGAGTGTCAAGGCTTTCTGGGGAAGGGGTGTAGTTTGGGGTGGCTTGCTGAGGAACGAGGGCGCAGAGAGAGTTGGAACAGCGAAAGGTGGGGATGCTGCTCGAAGGGCAGATAAAGACAAGAGAGCCGTCCCCGGGGCAGCACAGTAAGTGCTGGGGAGGAAAACAGAACTTTCAGTGTTTGTGAAAAGGGAGGAAGCAGCCTGAACCCTGAGGAGTCAAAGATCTCAAAGAGGTGAGCGTTTTCAAGCTGAGTCTTGAAGGATTCATCTCAGTCTAAGCAAGGAGCTAAGACTTTCTATAATGTTCACTCTGTGATGGACACTGTTCTGAGCTTTTTGCATAATCTTCCCAAGGAATCTACGAAGCAGCACTGTTCTGAGGAAACTAAGGCACAGATAGGTCAATAGCTTGTCAAAGTTCACACAGCGAATAAATGACGAGTCAGGACTCAAACCCAGTCTATCTGGAATCAGATGGTGAACTGTTCATAAGCAGAAAAAGTGGGGTCGGGTCACAGGTGGGAGGGCCTTGATCCAGAGCCAGATGTGATGGGTGCCCACCTCCCAGTGCAGGGCTGGGTGGGTCTAAAAACCCACAGAACTTCTAGGCAGAATGCTTTGTGTATGTGTTTTTTGTCTTTGTTGAAATGAAAGTCTGTGATGTTGTCAGATTCTCAAAGGTTCCATCACCAAAAGAGAGCAAAGGAAAAATGGCACAAGCAGAAATGCAGGGCAGCCCAGCGGGGATGTGGGTATGGAGCTGGGAACCATGCGGAAGGGTGACCCCCTGTGCTGCCAGATGCGAGAGTTCACAGCCTCCAAAGATGCTGGGGAGGAAGGGCCGTCCTGAGAGCTGTCAGCTGGATGCTGGCCTGGCCCTCACAGCTCAGCCTGGTGACTCCTGATTAACACACACACACCCGGCACCAGCCTGGGGTCCCTCTGACTGTGATGGAGTGAGACAGAACGAGGGCTCCCCTGCAATTGCACGGAGCACAGACAAGAAAGGTCACGATGCAACATTAAAAATGACCAACGTGGCCTGCTCTGGGCAGGCCTGAGTGTCCACTGCTGCTCCACCACAAACGGCTTCTTTTGTTGTCGGTGTCGTGGAGTCGATTCTGACTTCTAGTAGCCCTGTGGACAGCAGAGTGGAAATCTGCCCGGTCTTGTTGCACCATCCTCTCCCCTTCTGGTGCTGGATCAGACAGGGCTCTGCTGCTATTCACAGGGTTTACACGGCCAACTTTTTCAGAAGTGGGTGGCCAGGTCCTTCTTCCCAGTCTGTCTAGGCTGGAAGCTCCACTGAAACCTGTCACCATGGGTGATGCTCCTGGTATTGAAATCCCAGTGGCACAGCTTTCAGCATCACAGCAACACGCAGCCACCACAGTGTGCCAACTGACAGATGGATGGTGTGTGTCCCTGACGAGGAAATGGGCCCAGGACTGGTGAAGAGAGTGCCAAATCTTAACCATAAACCACCAGCGCTGGTGAACACAGCTTTAGCTCTGCTCTATTCCTGCCAGTCCTGGATACAAGTTATTAGGATACTGAGTCATTAAGTAACCCCTATTTCCTGACAGCACCCAACTCAGCCCAGACTCCAGATTTCTTGAACAACCCCCCACAACACCAAGCACAGACCCAATCCCATTAAAATGCCCTTCTGACAACCTGCGCCAGAGAGGCCCCGGGACTCCCCATGGTGGGAGCCTTCACTGCACAAAGTATCAAAAATAACAACTTTGTTTGACTGCACGCGTGCTCCTGCAGGTCTTTGGCTGGTGGCCACTGATGCTCCCATTCACTGTCTTTGTCCTACTTCATGGCGCCACTATAGAAAGCAGAAATAGGACCAGGAGCCTGATTTTATATCTATAAATACCCCAAAACTGGCCAGAATAAGTGGTTTGTCCAAATTCAGGTCGATCCTAAATGATGAGTCAAAATCAAGCATTTTGACTCTAGATCTCAAACTATGCCTCCAAGATGGGCCTGCCCGCACAGTTCCAGTCCAGGGTGAGATTACCGCACAGCTGTCCTGGAGGGAAGGGAAGGCCTTCTAGGACTGGCTGTCATGGTGTGCTGTGTGCCATGCAGTCTTCGTGTTGGACAGAAACGCAGGCATCCCGTCCAGCCACTCGGGGTGTGGTGGGTGTCTGGTGGGGTGGCAGGGTGGAGGCAATGCCAGGTGGGGCCAAGGTCTTAGAACAAGGGGACCCACGGCCATATCTGTGGGGTGTAGGTGCCAGTAAATCATAACCATTCACAGAATTCTGTGGTGTTTTTAACTGCCTGTGAAAAGCTTAGCGCTGTGATGATGAGGATTTACATGACCTCCACTCAACGTATTAATTATTTACCCACTGGAAGTGTACGTGAGATGACAAACGCCACTTCCCATGCATGTTCCAGGTGAAGGTGGTCTCAGATAGGGGGAAGGCAGAAGCTTAGGGGGTGCGGATGGGGATGCAGAGCTGGGAGGTTGGTCTGAAGGATCCAGTATTTCGGGAGCTGGTGGCAGATGCAGTGGTGAGGGGATGTCAGGAGATTTCGGAGAGGAGCCTGGGCAGCTGGTGAGGCTGGAAGGTTGGGGGCTAAAGTTATAGAAGAAATTTTCACCTTGAAAAATCCCTCATGGCAGGTATGACGCAGGGACAGTGTGGGAAGCTGTGAGACAGATATCGGGCTGGGAGGTCTCCATCCTTGTAACCGCAGCATCTTCAGAAATGTTGTGCTGTGCGCCTCAGGCTCCAGGGAGGTTCAGAGGAAATAAGAAAAAAGGAGTTGTGCTCTGGGTTCTGTTCCTGTCAGCCCCAGAGGCAGAGAAATGTGAGTAGGTGAATAATACTGTGGGGAAGAGAAACCATCTAGCGGGAACAGGGCAGTTTACAGCCCCAGAAACCTGCATCAGAGGGGACATTGGACGGCCCTACAATATGGGAGGTTGCCTCAGATCTGTGTGATGTGAATCTCACAGGATGGGGTGAAACTCAGAAGCCATACAGAAAACAGCTTGTCAAATCTGGTTCAATAACATGAAATTCTTGTGCATTGGGGGAAAACTACAAACAACATTAAAGATAAAAGACATAGCAGGAGACATTTGCAGTGCCAAATTGAGTGAACTCTACATCAACAAAAAGGCAGCAAAAACACCCCACTAGGGAATGGAGAAGATATAAGGGCAGGAATGTCTCACAAATAAAAATTTAAAACATATGATGTTGTGTATTGGCAGATGGAGAGGCGAAAAAGAAAAATAAATTCTTAAAACCCAGGGCTGGTGAAGGTGTTGGGAAACGGGCGTTTCCAAACGCAGCTCGTGTGGTTTGGAACAGACTTTCTGGAGGGGACTTTGATTCTTTTTTCTTGAGATTTAAGTGTCATGTCTGCCTGGTCTGACCCTTGGGTCAGAGGTGCCATCACGCCAGGGTGGGAGGGCTCTGTCCTGGCCTGAGGTGGGCAGGGGGGCAAGGCTGGTGTGAGCTGGATGGGTCAACTTGGGAGGGGCTCTCTGGAAGCCCCGTCTGGTCTTGGCCCCCTGAGAGTAGGGCTCCCTCCTGTGGCCGAGGTTGAGGGGCTCCCTCTGGGGTGTTTGCAGAGCCCCCACAGGAAGACCCTGGGACACAGGGGCTGGGAGGAGCCCCGTCCTTCACATGCCAAGGCTGCAACAGCTGAGGCGATCGTGGAACCTAAGAGGACTGTTCGCATCCCCAAGTTACAGAGGGGAAACTGAGGATCAGGCAGGTGGGGTCACTTCTGAAGACCCCACTCAGTAAAGGCCAACCCTGTCCCAGGCAGGAGAGAACCATGGGTGTGACTGGTATGATGCCCCTCCATTTCACAGGTGGAGCGGCTGGATCACACCCCCAAGCACCTGACCTGGGCTGCTGTTCTGGAGGGGCTGCTCTCCGAGGTATGAGGATCCTGGGGCCCAGCATCTCCTTTAGTTCTGAGCTGTGTGTGTTCTCCAGCAGGAGAGGCAGCCCTGGGCTCCAGGCTCTGCCCAGGCTTCCAGGAGGCCCCTCTGGGCAGAGTAGGGGCCCCCAGCTCCTCCCTGAGGTCTGTCCCCACTCCACCTCCAGGGCTCCTGACCACAGTCCCTGTGCCCACCCCCTCCTCTTGACAGAGGCTGGATGGGGTGGGGTGGAGGCCTCTTGATATTCGTAGGTGACCTAAGGCTGGGTGGGCTGTTCTGTTCTCCTCCTTGGGCTGAGGACCCCCTAAGACAGCCTCGGGGGCAGACTCCAGCTAGGCTGATCCTGCTGCTTGCCTCTACTCCCTTCAGGGCTGCTCGTAACAAGGCAGTGTGAGGTCAGAGGACTGCCAAAACAGAAGGTTTAAGTGAGATGCAAAGTTTCGTAACGTAATACCCCAAAATGCCCAAGCCTTAATATAAAATCATTCATCATACCAAGAACCAGAAAAATCCCATTCTGAATGAGAAAAGATAATAAACAGATGCCAACAGAGAGATGACACAGATATTAAAATATCTGACAAGAATCTTAAAGCAGCCATCATAAAAATACTTAAATAAGCAATTATAAATACACTTGAAACAAATTAAAGCCTATTAACTCTCAGGAAAGAAACAGAAAGTCTCAGCAAATTAAAGTAAGATATAAGGAAGAATCAAACAGAAATTTTAGAACTAAAAAAATTTTTAAAAACCCAAAACAAGGGATGAACTCAACAGCAGAATGGAACGGACAGAAGAAAGAATCGGTGAACTTGAAAGCAGAGCAATAGAAATTATCCAATCTGAACAACAAAGAGAAAACAGACTGAAAAATTTAATAGAGCCTCAGAGACCAGTGGAACCATCACAAAAGATCTAATATTCATATTACTGAATCTCAGAAGCAGAAGAGAAAAACAATGAAGATGAAAATGTATTAAAATATATAATGCCTGGAATATGTCCTTATTTGGCAAAAGACATATAAACCTACAAATTCAACAAGCTGAAAATACCTCAAATGAGATAAGCCCCAGAAAAATCCATGACAAGACACATTATACTAAAACTTCTGGAAACTAAAAAGAAAGAAAAAACACTTGAAAGCACGCAGAGAGTAATGACACCTTACCTATAGGGGAAAAATAATTTGATGGACAGTGAATTTCTCCTGAGAAACCATATAGGCCAGCAGATGCGCCAAAACATTTTTCAAGTGCTGAAAGAAAAAAAATTCAGAATTCTGTAATCAATTCAGAATTCTAAAGTTAGTAAAACATTCTTCACGAATGAAGAAGAAATTAAGACATTCTCAGTGGAGAAAAACAAACAGAATTTGTTGCTAGCAGACCTATCCTAAATGAATGGCTAAAAGAAGTTGTCTAAAGAGAAAAGAAATGGTAAAATAAGGAATCTTGGAACATCAGAGAGAAGGAAAGAACAACGGAAAGAGAAAAAATATGGATAAAGATGATAGACTTTCCTTCACCTTTTGGGTTTTCTGAATTGTTAGACAGTTCAATCAAAAATTGTAAGTCTCATGTGGTTTTAAACACATGTACAGAAAATATTTAAGACAATTATAAACGGATACATGAAAAACAGTGACAACAAACAGAAATGAAAAATAAAATGGCAAGTGCTAAAAAAGCCCTTCAATGATAAGGTGTGGAAAAGGTACACAAAAATCAATTGACAGAGTTCTCTGAGGCCAAAGTTGGAAGAATTTGAGTAGAAAAAATAAATAAAGCAATGCTGGATTATAACCCAAAGTGTAAAATAAATACGCAAGAGTTTACACTGATATAAATATTGATTGAATAAACAAGTGAGTGGAGGAGAAGAGGCAAATATTCAAGCAGAAGAATCTGGAATAGCTTATGTAGATATTCCATCTCAAGGAGGTGGGGCATAACTCCTCACTACTCAGGTATGGGCTGCACACACTTCCTTCTAGAGAATACATATGGAAAGGGGCGGGGAGCACCCTTACAGACACCATCAACCCCATCCAACACTATCTCAACTCGCTGACAAGGTTGACACTCATAGTGATGTCATGTTGATAGCACAGACCCTTGCTATGATCTGATGAGAATGACACTTAGACATTAGCCCAAGTGAATCTTCCTCAGCAAAAAAAAATAAAAAATAAAAAAATAATAGTGGAAACTGGATGTGGAGTATACATGATATTTTCACAATTTTTCTGTAAATATAAAACTGTTCTGAAATAAAAAGGCTTATTAAAAAATAAAACGGTGGATGTACCATAAAACATCAATTATTGCATTAAATGTAAATGGTCTAAATCCACCAATTACAAGACAAAGGTAAAAGGAATGCATAAAAATCGTGACTCAACTATGTATTGTCTAAAGGAAATTCACTTCAAATATCACAATATAGGTAAGCTGAAGTAAATGGATGGAAAAAGATATACCATGAAAACATTAATCAAAGGAAAGCAGGAGTGACTATGTTAATATCAGATAAAGTAGACTTCAGAGCAAATTATCTGAAACAGAGATATTCCATAATGATAAAAGGGTCCATCTATTAAGAAGACATAGCAATCCTTCATGTGTATTCACCTAATAGCGGGGCTACAGAGCATGTGAAATAAAAAGTGATGTAACTGAAAGGAGAAATAGAGAAGTCCACAACTACTGTTGGAGAACTCAATACCTTTCCCTCGACAATTGATAAAACAATCAGACAGAAAATCAGCAAAGGTATAGAAGAACACAACACCAGCTCCATCCAACAGGGTGTAATTCATAGAATATCCACCCAACAACAGCCGAATACGCAGTTTTTTCAAATTCCCACAGAACATAGACCAAGATAGACTATAGCCTGAGCCGTAAAACAACCACCAACAAATTCGAAAGAACTGAAATCAGAGTGTGTTCTTCGATTACAGTCGATTCAAACCTGAAATCAATTACAGGAAGATAATAGGAAAATATCCAAACCCTTGCAAGTTAAACAACACACTACATAACAATCCATGAGTCAAAGAGGAAGCTCTAAGGAAAATTAAAAAACGCATTGAATTGAATGAAAATGAAATGACTAGCAAAGAGTAAAGAATGAAAAGAGATGACACAAAATACCAATATCAAGAATGAAATAGAGATTATCACTACAGACTCAACGTGGAAAGCACAGTAAGGAAACACTGTGAACGTCTATGAACATCTCTATATGCTTTAATTTAACAATTTTGTCAAAATAGACTGATTCCTTGAAAAGCACAAAATACTATAACTTATCCTATATGAAATAGATAATTTGAATAGCCCTGTAACTATTATGAAAATTAAATTTATAATTAGAGAATTCCCCCCAAATAAATCTCTAGGCTCAGACAGTTTCACTACAGAATTTTTCCCAATGTTTAAGAAAGAATTAGCACCAATTCTATACAACGTTTTCCAGAGAGAGAATGGACACTCCCTAATTCACTTTATGAGACCAAAACAATATGATACCAAGCCAGGTAAGACCGTGCAAAAAAATAAACTGCAGAACAATATTCCTTATGAAAAATGATGCAAAAATTTTTAACAAAACATCAGAAATATAACAGCAATTTATAAAAAGAATTATACACCATGACTAAGTGTGCTTTATTCTAGGAATGCAAGGTCATTTAAATATTCGAAAATCAATCAATGATCTTATCAATTGATGTAGGGAGAACATTTGACTAAATCTGACACTCATTCATGAGAAAAACTCTTAGAAAACTAGTACTAGAGGCCAACTTCCTGAACTCCCACAGCTACAAAAACCCTTATAGCTAATGTCATAGTTTATAGTCAAAGACAGAATGCTTTCCTCCTTTGATTAGGAAAAAAAAGCAAAAATCTGCTCTTACCACTGCTATTCAGCACAGTACTGGAAGTTCTGGCCAGCACAATAAAGCAAGAAAAGAAAAAGATGGTGTACAAACTGGAAAGAAAGAACTAAAACTGCCTCTATTTGCAGATGGCACGAACATAGAAAATCGCATCAATAAAACTCTCCTAGAACTGATATATTAGTTCAGTGAGGTCTCAAGATACAAGATCAGCGTACAACAATCAACTCTATTTCTATATTCTACAATGAGCCTGTTGACACCAAAATTAAAGTACAATAACATTTAATCACCAAAAAAAAACCCAACAAAAAACCCCAAGAAACAAAATCACCACAACTTACGTGAAAATCTAACAAAATATGTATAGGACCCTTGTGCTATAAGCTACAAAGTCTTGGTTAAAGAAAAGAAAAAAGATCTAAATAAATGGAGAGCGTATATCGTGTTCATGGATTCAAACACTCAACATAATAAAGATGTCAATTCTCTACGGATTGATACACAGTTTTACTAAAGCGATCTCTTCTTCCTCTATTAGTGTTATTTCAAAGGAGTTAAAGAGCCTGTCAGCAACTTCCTGCCTGACTTCCACAAACCTAAATTGTAGCATCTGTTGGTGCAAATGCTTATGAAGAAGAGGACAAAGTAATTACTCTGTATCCCAACCTGTAAGTTTTTCCAAAAGCAAAAGAATTGGAGGATATCCTATCTTATTATTCAAACAGAGGCAGGAAACCACTCGGCAGGGTGGATGTGGCTGTGTGTAGACTGGTCCTGCCAAGGTTTCTCTGATGCCTGAGATTCATGATAACCTGAAATATCATTACTGTCATCATCGTCATCATCATCATCATCATCATATCCACTAGTCTTTGTGAGCTTACATCAACACTTGTCACTAACCCTGTGTGGCTGAGAGATCTTACATAAATTGCCCAGATTCACATAGACTGTGAATTGATTTGGCAGAACTCAAACTCAGGTTTCCATGAATCCAAAGCCAGTGACCAGTGAAGATCATTAGAAATATATTTGTATTGATTTTGATCTAATATAGCTTTCCTTTTCATTTTTTATCATATGCTGTATAATTTACATAACATTAATAACATAGTATATTTATATGTCTATATGTGATTAATTAATAATCAGGTGTGGGAAGTGAGAGTTTAGACGTTTTCCTTCACAGACTTATAAAATCTGGGAAATCATTCTGGATTATGCTCTCCTGCCTTCTCCGTGTGGTTTCCACACTCGGATGTGACTCAGCTGTGCGTTTGATCCATCAGCACCCCAGTGATGGATGACAGTTCGGATGGGCGGGTGTCTGTAGGTGAGAAAGTGAGCAGCTGGGGTTCAATGGCTCTACACCCCCTTTTTCAAGTGTCTGTTAACACGTGGTGGAGCGATTTCTGCACCCACATTAGACGTGCCTCTGTGTTGTCTTTTCCCATCTAAATTGTTTTCCTCAATATCTGGTGGGATTGTCGGGGTGGGGAGGCGCCCACAGAGAATACTGCTTTGGCATCTCTCCTATGAATTCCCGAAGCGATGAAAGTCAGGAAAACATCGTCAGGATAGAGTCATAATAAGAGGCCCTGTTGAATGCTGTTCTCCTAAGCCTGTAAATTCAGGGAAGTTTATTGTTCTGATCTCGAGTCCGCAGATTATGCTCTGTGATTTAAGGCACTAAAGAAGCAGTCAGTTTGAGCAGCAGTAAAATTTCTGCAGAATAAACAAACTCGTAAACTGACACTCTGCAACCTCCTCATCCGGCACTATTTCCCCTTGCTTGTTCCGCTCCAGGATTATAAGTGGTAAATGATGCACAGTACAGACCGGCTTCCAGGACTTAAAAAGACAGGCTTCACATTTAGACAACACCTAACGAAATACCTCTCGATTTGAAATTTTCACTAAAAATATTTTAATGGTTTAGCACTTTTTATGATAATAAACATAATTGTCCTGTGGCATATTCTGTGGTTTGGGCAGGTGAATAGTCTGTGAGAAAGTACATTTCATGCATGGTGACTCTTCCTGGCCTGCACTTTTCTTGGCCATTGTTACAATGAATTGGAAATTACACGGGGATTCTCTGGATGAAGGTAAGAAATTCTGGTGTGGATGTGGCGCGATAATTTGTAATTGGCATGTGTCATCCTTGGATTTTCCCAGTAATTCCTTCCTTTTAAACAGACAGCAGTGCCCTTTTGTAATTCGAGGTCTCTGTAAATCTAAGGATTTTCCAGTCTTTTTAAAAGCCAACACTGTTTGGAGAGAGATTGTAGGTGTCCCACAAAGGTTGGTGTAAAAGAGAGTAACTTTAGAGGAATGAGAGAATTGAGTTTTCTTCCCTAGTCTGGGGAGAGTATGAGTAGCAGAGAACTGTGCCCAGCATCCTGGAGAGCACCAGAAAGGGGAAAATTGTCTGATGGTTGGCTGTGAAGAAGATAAAGCGTGTTAAGCTCAGAGCCCAAGTATTCGCAGCCCGGACCAAGAATATGGACCCCAAATGTGGCAAAGGAACACCAGCGTTACCAGATCTGGAAAGACACTATGAGCACAGAATGATGGACATGTTGGTGGCCTCCAGGGCGGACAGATGGCTGGTGACTACAGGGCATCGCTACTGCCTTTAAACTGTGTGAAGTTTGTGCCTTGAGCACATTAAGGCTGGGAGGGGGAACATTGTTGGAAGTGATTTCCCCAGGTCGTGATGGAAGCTTGCATGCCAGAACTTGCAGTTTCTTAATCACCTCAGCTACAAGATACTTAATTCTTATGTCCTTAAGATCTGAGACAATAGCCATCTTCCTGGAGATAGTCACTTTTTTTTCTTTTTCTTTTTAATAGAGGCCCTGGCTGTATGTGTGGCCCAGTAAGGTCCACAGAACATGGGAAAAATAGACAACTATTTCTTTCCATCAAATATTTGGAAAATAAGTTGCCTGCTTACAGCCATGGGACAAGAGGAAAATAGGGAGCCTGATTATTTCCATGGAATAAGGGTAGATTAGGTGGGCTGGTTATGGTCACGGGAAAAGTAAAAAATAGGGGCACTGTTATCGTCCATAAAAGAAGGGGAAAATAGATGCTCTGGTTATGGTGGAAATTATGGGAAAGATGGGGGCCTGCTCATGTCCACGGAATAGCGAGGGCAGGAGGGAGAGAATGTGAAGTGCAATGAGGAAATTTTGTTTTGTTTTAATTTTTAAATCGAGAAGGCAACTTTATTTTTTTTGTCTTTATTATTATTATTTTTTTGACCTTTTGACCCTCTTTGCCCAGAGGGTAGCAAGGAGAACGGTTCTCTTCCTCTTTCTTTACTTCTGTGATATTAATTTCCAAGTCTCTTTTTAAATATGCCTTTTCTCTTGCACCTTAGGTTTCTACCTACGGCACAGTTTATTGTCAGCTTCAAATGCATTTGTGGGATTCTTTTTGATATTGTTTGCATCATGTAAGTGTGTTTATTGCCTGGTTTTAATATTATTTCTCTCTGCCTTTTACTGAGGAGTCTCATGGCTTACTCTATTCTTCTTTTACTTCCCAATACTCAAAAAAAGAGACAGAGGGAGCAGCTTGAGGAGACTTAAGACGAACATATATTAACTGAAATCGAAAAGAGCAGAAGAAAGCCAAAACATGAAGACCAAACGCCAGAACTCTTTCTCTTATTATCTGGGCATATGCGTTACGCTGGGTGGATCATATTTCATTGAATCTAAGACACTGTTGATCGTACAATCATTATTTTATGTACTATTAGGAAAGAAAATGTGCTCCCAATTAAAAGACATAACACTTTCTTATCACTCAGAATTTTATTTTATGCTTATTGAAACAACTCTTACAGTTATTTAGGTATAGATTTTTGTTACATGTCATACTTCTCGGACATGCATAAAAAAGAAAGCAAAAAGGAAATAAATAGATTAAAGTATTCCTGAGAATTTCTTCACCTTGAGTCTGATTTTCCTGAATTACCTTGCAACTCAGGGTCATCAAGTCCACGTGTATTCAAACATTGGCTGAGTCATTGATGGCACTGGTGAGTCAACATTTCTTTAGAGGCCACTCCACTCCTGTCTAGAGTTCTCTCCCAAGATGCTGATGTCCCTTCTGCAGGTTTTGCTCACACCCAAGAAATGGCAGCTACATCATAATGGCCACCTGCCTACAACAATTTCAAGTCATAAATTGTAATGGGCACTCCAACTTCAATATGTCAAATATTTTTTTAAAATGTGCCTTAGAATCAATGAAACATGGAATTAATAGTCTCTATAATTTGTTATAAAATGGATTCATAACACAGGAAAATTATTTTACAAGGTTGAAAAGAAAGACCTTTTGCCTAGCTTTCTTCTTACATTGTTATTTTTAAGGCAAAACACAATAACGCTTCTTTAAAGCTTTCAAAAAGGTTATGGCCCACCAGATATGGTGAAATGATTTGCCGCTGTGATAATTTAATCATTAAGATTCCTGTTTACATTACAAGATTACTATTTAACATTCTTCCATAGTTGTTCTATTGCATAAAACATCACAACAGTCAATTAGAAAATAGAAGACGCTAAACAAAATTAGTCAATGAATGCAGAATATTTTTCGGAAGTAATATCACTTTTTTCAATATACAGAATGAAAATATTTTGAGATAGCTATTTGAATGCCCTGTCATTTATATAAAATTGCTTCTTTTCAACTATTTTTTTTCTGGAAGTCTTGGAGTGGTATTCAAACATTTAGATCATGACCCCACATCAGTAAAATGTTTTTGAGCATGCACCCTGAATGCATGCACGTTTATTCATATATTAGGGACATGTGGCCCTGTACTAACATATTATCTAAATTTAAATATATACAAAAACACAGATATAAGGGATGTGATGAGAACTAAATGCAAATGAAAGTAAAGATGATCTTTCGCACTGCCTCTGAGCACCACCTTCTTAAGCCATCAGAATGGTCCTCAATCTGATGCAGGTCCTTGGGTTTTTTTTCCCCCAGGGAAAATAGAATTCATCATTTTCTCAGTTTTTTGTCTTTGTTGCTTTTTTTTTATTATTTTTTTTTTACTAGTTTCTTAACGTTAGAAGGTTAATTTGTTTCTGCAACCGAGCCTTTGATTACCAGAGAGTAGCTCCCTCATGTAGCAATAGTCAGTCTCAGGAAAAGTTGCCTGTGAAGTTAATTTTTATAAATTGAGTCTGGCTCCCCACTGACTTCATGAAATGGAAAATTTGTTTCTCTTGGGGCAGAGGGAAACATAGCCCTTAGATGTAATAAAATCACACTAAAGTATAGAGAAAATCTTTGAAAAGCCTATGTTTAAAAGAGAATCCTTACTTTTATGCTCAAATAATGTTACTCAAAATGAGATCAAGTCTTGCTTGCCAAACAATAGAGCTCCCAGCCAGCCTTTGAAAACTCCCAGAACAACATTAAAAGATGGAGGGGAGGAGAGAAAGCAGTAGAGAAATCCCTTTCACTCACTAAATGAAAATTTCCCTTTTTTTCTTTTTCCATTTTTTTTTCAAAGCCTGTTCCAGACTCCAGCTATTTAATATTTTTATGTTGAGATTACTGTGAACGGATCGATCTTGCAAATAATATAGACAGCCTGTGTGAATAATGTTGGATAAATTTATCAAGTTAACCATCACATAAATAAAACTTTTCCTCTTATTTACGAAGTCAGATCCTTTGGAGTCAGGATGGAACAAGGCCTTCAGGATCTCTCACTGAAAGAGCAAAGAAGGTAGAGGTGTGTATTTCCTTAATTTCCAAACATTGGTTAAACAGAGAATATAAGTGTATCAATATCTGGTTAAATATTTAGGAGAGAATATTATAAATTGAATTATTAAATCAAAGGGCTACTTTTTTTTTTTTTTTGGTGAGGAAGATTAGCTGAGCTAACGTCTGTGTCAGTCTTCCTCTACTTTGTATGGGGACATTGTCACAGCTTGGCTGATGAGCGATGTAGGTCCACACCTTGGATCTGAACCCACAAACCCTGGGCTGCCGAAGTGGAGCACGTGAACTTAACCACTGTGCCACGGGGCTGGCCCCCAAAGCAATACATTGTTAATTTGAAACATATGCTGGCAGAGTATATGTGCCTATCTTGGAAAATATCCACCAATATTGATAATTATTAATTGTGTTAACTTTTGTCAATGTGAGTACAAAAACCAAAGTCTGTTTTAATTTGCATTCTGTAATACTACTTGACTATATAGTTTTTAAATTTGTTTTTTACCCATATTAACTTTCGTGCATAAATTCTCACATCTGTTGGCTATTTTTTTCTTACAGAGGCATTAATATGTTTCCACTTAACATAAAGCATCTGTACATATTATTGCTATTAGCACTTTATATTATTTTGGTAAAGCAGATGGTATTCTTTGAAAAAATTTTTAATTTTTATGCAATTGTTCTTTTTCTGGCAATATGCTGGAAAAGCAAAGCTAGAACCCTTCCAATTATAAACTGAAGAAATGGCAGATTTAATCATAATCCATAGCTCTCCTTATAAGAAAAAAGGGAAGTTCCATTTACCAGAAAGAAGTAAAAAATGGAAAACCAGAGCATTAACCAGTTAATTGAGGTTGTGTTGTCCTTGTAGATGATTATCAAACCTAAAATTAGTTTTTTATACTGCAAAGTAAAAGAAAGATTTCCATGAGAGATCAAAGCCCTGAGTCAGCACTGAATCTGTGCCACCTTATCTGGTGCTGTAGGATTCCCAAAATGGGAGCTTAAATTGGACTCAAACTGAGAAGTTAATGTTCGGGAAGACAGAGCCACAGCTGGAAGAATTGGCCTACCAATTTCCAAGTCAGGAAAGGAAGAAAAGATAAAAAAGGAAGCAGCAGAGAAAATACACGGTAAATAGGAAGCACTAAACAAGATAGTAGAAATAAGTCCTGTGTGAAAATAATCAATATAAATTTCAACGTATCACACTCAGATGTAAAAAGATGGAGATTCTAAGACTGGGCTAAAATAACAACAAAATCCAATGACAGGCCGCTTTGTGACTAAAATATGGCGATGCAAATTTGGGGGTAAAAAAGATAGAAGGAAGATATAAACCTGGATCCAGCAAGATGGTAGAATAACATAACTTGAAAATACTTTCACTCTGAAGGCCTTAGATCCTGGGTAAAATTACAGTTATTTGATTTCTCTCACAGGAAAAAAAGGAATATGCATGATTACCTGAAATCAAGAAGAACCGAAACCATAGGGACAAAAACAAGGGTCAAAATTTGGCTGTTCTGGTGGTGGCTTGTGGGAGTCAATGGTGTGGTTGTGGTTTTAGGGGATCTAAGTGTAATAGGATGAGAAGATCAAGTTTTGGCTCTCAAAAAGCAGAGAGACGGATCTGAGACCATCTGTGATAAACTGAAAGCTTCAAGGGATGGCATCCTCAAAGAAAGTGGTCCAAACCCATCCACAGGCACAGGAAGAAGAAACTGAAACATCCTCATCATGATTCTGACTCTACGGAAAGTCAAACTGTGACTCTGTGCAAGATGGGGATGAAGATTTATAGTATTTACAAGGGTCCAGAGTTTTCCAATTGAAAAATTAACACCAGTGTGGCAGTGATAGAATTAAATAAAAATTAATTTAGGAGAGACATTACCATGACATTCCTAGATCTATAAAAGGAATCCACTAAAGATTAGCTGACATTTAAAAGAAATTTAGAAAACTGGAGGGAACAATCAGCAATGAACAATAGCCAGTAGACAAAACAAAGCGCAGAAATAGATCACCATTAATTTCTGATAATAAAATACAAAATAAAGATTCAAAAAATAAGTATGTTTAGAATGCTTAAAAACATTAAAGGTTTTGAAACTATAAGAAAAAGTCAATACACTTTGAAAAAGAGATAATTAGAGCTTCTAAAACTGATTTTGGAAATATAGTTGCAATTAAAAAATAGTGAGTCAAATATCAGGTTAGAAATGGCTGAAAGGAGTATTAGTTATGGAAAGTAGATGAGAGAAAATTATCCAGAATGCAGTACTGGGAGATAAAGAGATGAAAGATAATTCACGCAAGAGCCAGAGGTACAGTGATAAACAAAATAGACAAACTCCCTGCTCTGATGAAGCTTACACTCTACTGTCAGGTGGGGAGGAGACACCATTAATGAGCAAACATTGTGTGTTTTGAGTGGTTGCATTAGTCAAGGTTCCAGAGAAACAGAACCAATAGGATGTGTACACAGAGAGAAGATTTTTCTTAAGGAATTGGCTCACGTGATTATGGAGGCTGGCAAATGCTAAATCTGCAGGGCAGGCTGGCAGATGGGAGAGCCAGAGAAGAGCTGATGTTGCAGTTCAAGTCCGAAGGCTGTCTGCTGACAGACTTCCCTCTTGCTCAGGACAGGTCAGCCTTTTATTCCTATTCAGGCTTCAATAGATTGGACGAGGCCCACCCACATTATGGTGGGCAATATGATTTACTCCAAGTGGGCCAATTTCAAAATTAGTCTCATCCAAAAACACTCTCACAGAAACATCCAGAATAATGTTTGACCAAACGTCTGGCTGCCATGGCCCAGCCGGGTTGGCATATATAATTAACTATCATGGTGGAGTAAATGCTGTGAGAACACAGCGCTGGTGAGAAGGAGGGAGCTGGTAAGAGGAAGAATTCTCAGTGTGAGTCTGCGGCTACTGGTTGATAGAGAGAAGTGAGGAAAAGCTTCTTTAAAACGGTAACATTAAGCAGAGAACTAAGGAAGGGAAAAAGTAAGCCAGATGTCCATCTGGACCCTGGGTTACAGGAAGAGAGGCGCAGGCAAGGAGATCTGGAAGGTCCTGAGTAGGAGCACGCAAGGACCGGAGGGAAGGTCAGTGTGGCTGAAGCCGAGTGGCCAAGGGGAGGGTAGTGGGAGGTGAAGCCAGAGAGGAAGGGAGGGCATAAATAACACACGGATGCTGTGGCCCAATTGATAGACTTTGGTTTTCACTCCGCATAGTGAGAAAAAAAAGGAATTAATGGGTTTTGAGCAAAGATGTGGCTTAATATGGCTTTTTTTTTTTTTTTTAATACTGAGACTAGACTGTAAAGGGCAATGAAAGAAGGGGGAAGCCAGCTGTAAAACTGGTGTAGTTTTAATCTAGGAAGGAGATAGAGGTGTCTTGATAGTCTCCGAGGTGGTCAGGATTAATAGGATTTTGGATATATTTGAAATCATAGCTGGCCAGATTTACTTACGACTTGATTGAGGAATATAGAGGAGTCAAGGATGGTTCTAAGGATGTTTTGATTTGGGCATCTGAGAGAACGGGTTTGTTATTGAAATAGAAAACAGTGGGTAGAAGCAGGGTGTGGGGGAGTCAGACGTTTAGCGTCGTCCCATGTAAAGTCGAGATGCTCATTACACATGTCAGTGCAAAATTTAAGTTGACACTTGGCTATTCAAGTGTCGTGTAGGGGAGAGTTCTGAGCTGGATATATTGATCCCAAGAATGATCAGCAGCTAAGAAACTTAAAAGGTAAAAAATATATCTAACGTGAGTTCCAGAAGGAAAAAAAATTGACAGCGGTATTTAAAGAGAAAATGGCTGAGAATTTTCCAAAACCTGTAAAAGACACAAAACCTGAGGTTTCCAAAGTAGAGGGAGTCTTAATAAATCTGTTCCTTGGTATATCGCAGAGAAGTGGCCAAATGTCAAGGTCAAAGAGGGTATTGTAAGATCAACCAGAGATGAAACGCCAACAACAGAGGCTTCACACCGAGAAGAGAGGCCAAAGAGGATTGGGTCCCAGACGTTTTCTTTCAAAACTCATTGATTATACGCCTGAGAATTATGCATATTCTTGTATTAGATTCCACATCAAAAGAAAATACTGAAAGTAAACATTGAATTCTAGATAATAATATGCACGTTTAAATAAGAGGAAGTGTATTGATGTGTGTAATACACTTTGAAATGCGTCAAAGATAGGCTAATGGATGGATAGAGAGATGGATAGACATGTGATATATAGAAATCTAAGTGGTAGATGTAAACATGTTCATTCTACAATTCTTTCAAATTTGTATGATGTAAATTTTCATAATAAAGTGTTGAAAAAAAAGAAAGAGGCCAGAGATTTTGGTTCTCAAACTACTAAGGAAAATTAACTTCCAATGTAGAATATTTATCTAAGAATTTTAATCAAACAGCTGTTCAAGTTTGAGAGTGAAATGCAAATATTTTTAAATAAAGGCTGAGTTTACCACTATCAGAATTTTCCTAAAGGGACACCTGAGGGTGCACTTCAGGGAGAAAGAATTAAACAAAGAAAGAATAAAATGCAAGAATGAATAATGAGCAAAAGAATATTTTAAACGCATACATGCCTATCTTACCTATTCTCACACTCATAAACACCTTCTGAGAATGCCTGATGCTCTTGTCCCTTGCCAGCATTCAAGCCTGTCAAAGTTGACATTTCAGTTCTTAACTGTTTTACATTATGGATTTCACCAATAAAAAAAGCTGAGCACTTAAAGCTTTTGATTCCAGGCAATTTTTATTCCTCTTTCTGTAAACTGTCTTTCCTTAACCCAGATATTTTTTTCTGCTAAATTAGTGGGGTTTAAGTTTGTAATTGATTTATGAGCTGTTTAGCAAATCATTTTGCTCATTGACCTTGATGAATATTGTGGTTATGTTTTTGTATTTTGCATTTTACCTTTTCATTCTACTGATGGAATTTTTTCTTTTTTTTTTTTTTTTTAAATTTTTTTTTTTTTTTTAAGATTTTATTTTTTCCTTTTTCTCCCCAACGCCCCCCGGTACATAGTTGTGTATTCTTCGTTGTGGGTTCTTCTAGGTGTGGGTTCTTCTAGTTGTGGCATGTGGGACGCTGCCTCAGCGTGGTCTGATGAGCAGTGCCATGTCCGCGCCCAGGATTCCAACCAACGAAACACTGGGCCGCCTGCAGCGGAGCGCACGAACTTAACTACTCGGCCACGGGGCCAGCCCCGGAATTTTTCCTGTTTTTATTATTTTTATATATTTAAATTTCTCAAAATGTCTCCAAGTTTTCTATTATGGTTTTAATATGATTCTTAGAAATCTCTAACAACTCACAGAGTATTAAGTAAATTCAACTATGTTTAGTCACAAACTTTTCTTATTTCAGCTTTTAGATCTGAAATTTTGCTCAATTTAGATATTATTTAGTTGTATCAAGTATGGTAGAAGTAAGTTAATTTTCCTCCTCATTGTGATTGCATTTATTTAAATTGTACAGTGGAAATCCATGGGTAAGTTAGAATTCATTTTACAAAATATTCTGTGTGTCAAAGTGGCTGCAAAATATGGGACTTTCGTAACGTATGCCAGCATTTCTATTTTTATGCTGCCCATATTAAAATAAAAAGTCTTTTAAGTAATGTCAAGACATTAAACATTCAGGATTGCAGACACAGTTGGAGGACTAATGAATTAATATATGAAAACATCTTTGACATCCTGATAGTGACAACGTGTCTCTATAAGGCAATGCTAGGACAAAATTTAATGTTCTGAAATTGGTTTTGCATTGCTGCAGATTTATTTTCAAAGATACATATGTATATTACTTTTACAGAAGCCAAAAAATGTGAGGAGTAAGGACAGACTATTGAAATCACTTTGTATTTAGTTATTTAATTTATCACTGACTGTTAGTTTCACCGCATGAGTTATGCATTCATAAAAATTCCTTGGAGAGCTGGATTTATCAAAGGTTAATGAGGAGTTAATTTTCATGGTGGGAAGTATGACAACAAATGTTTTTCTTGTCACTGCTTCATTTGTATTTTTAGTGGTCTGGATGATTTGAGCGATGCTTTCTAAATGTATACACTTTCCCTTTTCTTTCCATCTTCTAAATTTCATGAAGTCAGAAAAATAAAGTTGTACTTTTATTCTTATACGGTTTTTGATTCTTAATTTTTTTAAGTATCACCACCAGTTGTTTTTGTACTTTGTAAAGGTGACAAATGGGGCTTGTGAACGTAGATCCATCTGTTTAACCTCCCTATGTTCAAAGCTGAATAGTAATAGTCAACTGCGTCCTGAGGAAGAGCTTCTGTAGCTCTCTGGGGTTTCCTCTCTCTGAAGCTGCTCCTATTGAGCCCTCTGTCCTTCACAGACTGTTCGTCTTGGCCTCCCCAGACTCATCTGGACTGGAACTGGAAGTCTGTCTAACGTTAAAATACCAGAAAACATTTCTTTGTAGCATTTGAAAAGCTCATCATTAAATTTATTTGGAAATTCAAACAACCTAGAATAGGCAAAAAATTTTCAAAACTGGAGGACTTATAGTACCTGATCTGGAAACATCCTAAAGCCAAAGTAATAAAAATAATGTGATATTGGTATAAGGATGGACATAGAAAAAACCGAAACAAAAGTGAGAGTTCAGAAATAAATCCTCATATTTATGGTCTCGATTTTTTAACAAAGTTAGCAAGACAATGAAGCAGGGAGAGGATAGTCATTTTAACAAATAATTCTGGGACAAGTGGATATCCTTGTGCAAAACAAATACATTTAGACCCTTACCTCATACCACACACAAAAATTAACAATGAATCATAGATTGAAATATAAGAGATAAAACACTCAAACATAGAAAAAAAAGGGGCAAAATCTTAATGCCTTGGGCTGAGTAAAGAGAGTTTAGTATGACACAAAAACACAACAAATAAAATAGTGAATTGGTAAATTGGACTTTATGAAAATTAAAAAATATTTGTGCTTCAAAAGACACCCTTAAGAAGTGGAAAAGACTAACTGCAGACTGAGAGAAAATATCTGAAAATCTTGTGTCTGATAAATGACTTATTTCCAGAATACATGAATACAGAACGCCCTTCATAACCTTTGATGCTACTGAAGGGGCCGGAAAACTTCTGAGCGTTGCCCTGTATTGGAGTACATCGGGCTCCGATACCAACCAGAGACATCACCGCGACTTTCACCTAGTGTCGATTTCTGGGGGACCAGTGAATGGTGAGCTCACCGTGGGGCTTCCGATAGTCCCCAGTGGCCCTCGCCTGGAGGTGATCTTGGCCTGCATCCTATCCCTGGGGCATGGGGGCTCCCTGGGTGAAAGTCAACACTGGTCCCCATACATGGAGGGCGAGGAGAGACGGAGGGAAGGGGCAGGCCACTCCAGGTTGGTAGGTGGTAGTTTAAAGAAACAAGGGGATTCACTTATGAGGCTTGTTTTGGCCAAGATGGGTAGATCTGCACACTTGCCTGCTAGAATCTTAAAAGTTTGTGGAGAGGACTTAACGGGGTTCAGACACGGATGCGGTCAGATGCTGCCAACAACACACTGCTGTCTCAAGGCCGCGTCCTTTAAGTGGCTCCGGGACAGAAACAGTTCCAAGGACAGGGGAGGGACTAAGAAGTCCCCGATTGTCAGGTCCAGCTCGTGGTGAACGGGCAGCCACGTCCTCTTAATGATCGCCTCCAGCACACGTATACTCATTTGACAACACTAGTTTATCCCTACCTTTTCATAATAGTCTCTTTCTTGATAATATGTCCAAAGTTTTAGATAAATTTGGGAATACCAACTTCAAAATAGACACATGATTTCAGTAATTTAATATTCAGAGTTCAAGTAAGTGTAACTAGATATGGTCTTACTACAGGATGGCATCTAAAGGGGTATATAATGGTTGAGACAAATTCTGATTAATAAAATATTTCAGCAATTCTAAAATATAGTGTCCCACACAACTGTGTATTTAGTAAACATAAGTTTCTCATTGGGTTCTCTCTGTAAGGCTACTTGAGCGAAAAAGAACATGAAATAAAACAGAATAAGAACTGAAATAGTAAGTAAACTGAGTGGGCAATAGTGGTTGAGATTTCAATATTTCTAGGAAATGTCAGCGTTCATTTGAATGGAGGCCATGGTATACAGCTCTGACTCTCAGTTACAGATTCTTTAAATAAGAAGATTATAATAACTGGTTAAAAAAACAGGATAGAAGCATGAGTGAAACACTTTAGTAAAGAATAACTAGAAATGACCAGTAAACACAATAAAAATATTTAGTTGAAAGTATAATCTGGGGCATGTCTAGATAGCCGCTACCAGGAGGCGCATCAGGAGATATTACCCCAAATGAGAAAAGGTATTCTGAGTTTGGAAGTAAAAAAGCGATAATATCATCTACAATTACAAGCAAGGCAAAATTCAAACAATAAAATATTAATAAGAAAACTGTGGTGAAATCATAAAATGGAATGCCAATAACGCACATTTTAAAAGTTTGTTATTGACTATTGTTGAGACTTCTTATTTATTCTAAAATTTTCTAAAATCAAGAATATACACTGAATGTTACCAAATGCCTTTCTACATTTATTGGTATAATTCTGCTATGTATTTTCTTTAATCTATTGTTTTGAGAAATAATACGTTTTACTATGGGACCATCCTTATACTTCCAGAATTAGTTCTACTTATTTATAATGTATTAATTAATTTCCTCTAGGATATAGTTGCTAATGTTTATTAAGGTATTTTAGGTCTATGGTGCTTCATTTTGTCAAAGTTTTACTTTTATTTTTTATAGGATTTCTTATATACGTATTTACTATGTATTTTTTGCCTATTTAACATGGCAATAGCTGAGGGAAGTCTATTATCTTTCCCACTTTTCATGTTTTTCTGTCAATTTGTTCCTTGTATTTATAATTTTTAAAAATCTATTTCGACATCATAGCGTTTTGTAGGTAAAGACTCATGACAGTTATAACTTCATTGTGCAGTTTCGCTGGACCCAGCATACTGTGGCTTCTTCTCAAAATGAAGATTTCATAAAACCCTTAAGCTTTTTGTCTCATATGCTGCAACATAGGCACATACTTCTTAATTTATTCCCGCATGTTTTGTGGAACCAGATGTAAGACGTCACATGCTTCTCTGTTGCGCTTTTTTTGTGCTGGACCCTTTATCCCTGTTTCATCAATTATCTGTGGCCTCCTCCTTTCCTAGGATGTGAAGGTAAGAACTTCATATAATGCAGTATAAAATTAAGAGCATATTTACTTTTTGTCCATTCACAAAGGACCTGACAAGTTATATAGATATTTACACGAGCATTTTTGGAAACAAAAATATGAGTAAAAACAACTTCAATTTCAGTCTGAAAATTCTTCCTTGGGAAGATATTGGCGCTGCAAGGAATATTTATGCATTTAAAGCTAAAGACAACACTTCAATTTACATTAAAAATACGGCTTTATTTTAAGATACCATATTGTAAGATGCCTCTCTGAGCTGGGCTAGTCAAGTAAACACTGTTTACCAAGTATTTGAAAGCGCTTTACCCAAGTGCACGTAACGTGTCAGTATTGTAGACGGTGAGTGTGCCGCCCTAGTATACAGAAATCTCTATCTGTTGAAAATTCTTGGTTTAAACTTGTAAGTTGCATGGTCAACTTTCTTAACAGCCCACTGAGGAAGGGGTTCCCATCGTTTAAAACAAAATAGCACTAGGGGACCCCTATAGATACAAACTTTCCATGCTTTCTTGCTATTCTTTTCTCAGAAAAAGATAAACAAGAAGACATCAGCATGATGGTAGACTAAGAAGGCTATGGAAATAACCTACGTGGCTGTCAATGGATGAATGGATAAAGACAATATGGTATATATGTCACATTTATAGATGCCGTGTTGGCCAAAAAGTAATAAACACTTACTATAGAGGATATTACAGTTTGTCAGAGTTCATCTAGCCCAATTTAATTCCAATTAAATGAAAGATTTTCTAATTGTTAATCTTCTGTGGCTCAGAGATCCTTTGAAAATAATGAAGTTATGGACCTTCGCCAAGAAAAGGACAGAAAGCCTTGCAGGCAGTTTTGCATGTGATTCTGGGAGGGGGTCATAGAACTTCTGAAAGAATATATCAGGCATCAGGGGTTTTCCAAGCATTCGTGGAAGCCGATTGAGAGCCCTTGCCTGAAATATCCTTGATAAGTGAGCACTCATGTTTGACTCAAATGCCTCCAGTAACAGGAATCTCACTCGTTGATGCACTCCAGCTTTAAAAACCGTCTTTCTCTGCTAGTCTGAAATCTGCTCCTTTGTACCTCTCCTTGACTGGCTCTCTGCATGCTCACTGGATAAGTTTATTATCAATTCCACATACTCCTCTTCAGTCAGTCAAGGACAGTCATCGTGTTCTCCACGAGTGACATCACCAGAGTTCGCCACATAGTGACAGAACTCCCTCCAGAGAGACAGCTCCTAAAAGATCGTTCTAGAAACCCACTGGGCAATGACAAAAATATCACAACTCCATGCAGAACAATTTCCTACTAAGGTTCTTTTATAAATTCTGTTGTTCAATAGTTTAAACAATAAAATAGTTCCTTATGGGAGCACGAGATTTGATGAGGGAAAGGTTGTTAGGGATAAGGCTTCTTATGGTTGAAATAATACAAAAAATAAGAACGATGGACAGCCAAGGAAAGGTGTGCTCCATGTAACCCAGAAACACGCTCTAAATCTTGTTGGAAAGAGCCAACCACACACCACACAGACACTGCTAAATCAGCTGACAATCTGAGCTCCTTAAAGGCCTAGACGTTTACTTTCCATTTCTGTTGCATTTGCTGATAGCAGTCCCTAAAGAGTCCCCTTAACTTTTCTAGGCAAACAGTGAGGGACTTCATCCTCATACAGACCTGGGTTCCATTACTCATTCTGTTTTCTAATTTGGATAACCTGCGAAACATAATTAACTACTCAGATTATATTAACTGATTGGAGAATAGCTCAGTGTCTTGTACATTTTCTAGGTGTTGAGTAAATACCCGTTCTTTTTTCCTTTCTGTTTTCATGTCAGTTAATAATTGCTGTACAGGAGTCCGCCCTTATCTGGGACTTTGCTCTCTGTAGTTTCAGTTACCTCTGTCAACCATGGTCTGAAAATATTAAGTGGAAAATTCCAGAAATAAACAATTCATAAGTTTTAAATCACATGCCCGTTCTGAGTGGTGTGATGAAATCCTGTGCCATCCGTTCGGTCCTGCCCGGGACATGAATCATCCCTTTGTCTGCCAGATCCACTCAGGATACCCCAGTCACCCCGGAGTCACCTAGGAGCTGTCCTGGTTATCAGATGACTGTCTTGGTATTGCACTGCTTGTGTTCGAGTCCCCCTTATTTTACTTAATAATGGCCCCAAACAGTGAGAGTAGTGATGCTGGCAATTCAGATACGCCAGAGAGAAGCTGTAAAGTGCCTCCTTTAAGTGCAAAGGTAAAAGTGCTCCACTTAGTAAAGAAGGAATAAAAAGTGTATGCTGAGGTTGCTGAGATTACAGTAACTTTTATTACATTGTAACAATTATATTGTTATAATTATTCTACTTTATTAATAATTATTGTTAGTAATCTCTTACTGTGACTAATTTATAAATCAAACTTTATCTTAGGTATGTACGTATAGGAAAAAACATAGTCTATATAGAGTTTGTACTGTCCGTGGTTTCAGGCAGCCACTAGGGTCTTGGAACATATCCCCCATGGATAAGGGGAACAACTGTATAGTAAACACAAATTCAAGAGCTTAAAACAGTAATCAGTCATTTATATAGCTCTCGGCTCTGTGGGCTGCCTGAGACTTCACTGGTCTAAATTGTGTTGGCAGCTCTGCCAAGTTTCTTTCATCGTCCTGCTGGGACCAGTGAACCAGCCCTGGCATATCCTTTCCAAGGTGACTTCAAGAGCACGGCAGCCCATTTCAAGTCTGCTTATATCCCACTGGTCGAAGCCAGTCTCATGGCCTCACAATCTTCTTTCACATCAGGGCTTTGGAATATTACACGGCAGAGGATACAGAGATGGAGAAATTTGAAGAATTGGCGGAGGACATTAAATGCAATTTCCCACATCTTCCACAGGCCACAAGAACTTGAAGTGGGTTTCAGGGATGTATTATGCGAATCTTGTATTATGACAGCATCTTCTATTCAGCACTTATATAACCGTAAAGGAACCAAACACATGAAGAGAAATGAAAAATTTTAGTATTGACTCAGAAGAAGAGCTGACCTCTGAAAAATATATACCAGAGTATCAATTTTCAAAGTGTGGTCTGGGGACCCCCAGGCTCCCTGAGCCCTGTTCAGGGGGCCCAGTAGGTAAAAACTATTTTCATAATAATACTGGGATGTTATTTGCACTTTGTGCTTTCATTCTCTCACAAGTGTCAGTGGCACTTTTCAAAACATGCACAACATGATTTCACAACAGACTGAATGTTGGAACAGATATAAGAATCCATCTTTCTTCCATTAGGTCAGATGTTAAAGAGGTTTGCAAAAATATGAAACAAAGTCACTTTTCTCACTGTGTTTTTGTTTTGGAAAGTATAGTTTTTTGTTTTTGTTTTTTTGTGAAAGATTGACCCTGAGCTAACATCTACTGCCAATCCTCCTCTTTTGGCTGAGGAAGACTGGACCTGAGCTAACATCCATGTGCATCTTCCTCTCCTTTATATGTGGGACGCCTGCCCCAGCATGGCTTGCAAGTGGTGCATAGGTCTGCACCCGGAACCTGAACTGGCAAACCCCAGGCGGCCGGAAGCAGAACATGTGAACTTAACTGCTGCACCACTGGGCTGGCCCCAGTATAGTTATTTTTTATATAAGTATGTTACTTATCTTAACTTGTAATGGGTTTATATTATTTTCAATGAATTATTAAATATTTAGAAATTTGTCACTTTTAATTTCTAATGCAGTAAACATCAACAGATATAGTCTTCAAAATAAAGCTATTTTGGGTCTTTCACAATTTTTAAGAGTCTAAAGGAGTACTAAGATCAAATGTTTTAGAACATGAAAAGAAAAAACAAAGCTTTAAAAACTGGTATATGCAACAGGATACAAAAAGAAATCATTTCTATGAAACAGAAGTAGAAAGCCATAAGGAGAAAATAAGATGAAATTAAAAGAAGGCAGTTTGCAGTAAAAAGGATGCTATATGACACAAAGAATTATTTCAAGAAAGATAAAACGTAGTCACAGAATTAAAGTCCCATTAGTAGCAGCCAGAATCAGAATCAACACTTTGAAATAATAAAACGAATGACATTGAAGGAAACATTGAGAGATTCTCCCAGAATGCAATAAAAAGGGGTGAAACGAATGAAAAGTGTGAGAAAGAAAATGAGTTATGGGGATAAAATATCGTATATATTACCTCTCTGTGGAAAAGTCAGAGACTCTGGAAGAAAAGTGACGACAGAACACAGAATGGAATAGAACTTTCCTGAAAAGTAAATAAATCAATATGTTTTTTAAGGTCTGAATATGGAGTTCGAAAAGCTTTATATCACAACAGGTAAAAAGCCATGAAAAGAGAGTCACAATTATATATGTCCTGGCAAAATCAGACCCTAAAATCTAACTTCTGGAAAAAAGATTGCCTATTAAAGAACATAGCATAGACTACTTCTGGGCATCAAGAAATGGTAACTTTTTGAGGAGTTAAGGCTGTCCCATAATTTCATTCTTCTTTCATAAATGTAAAACATTATCATCATTTTAAAGTTATGAACAAATTATGAAAATATTCCACCCATGTTCTTCCAGTGAATCATGTAAACTAACACTGAGCACAATACTTCTTTTTGCGTCTAGAACATTCGGCAGTCAGCAGCAGCTAGAGGGGTAGAAGGCTGACCAGAGAAGTCGGTGCCTTTGAGCCCAGGCAGTCGTGGACATTTGCCTGTGAGCCTGTTGAGGCATCGCTGACACATCTGGGAGGGAAGACTGCCTGACATTCCTGGAGCACGGCGTCATATTAGGGATGTCACAAGAAATACATACGTTCTTGCTCTTAAGGACAATTCTGAGGGATTCATCTATATCCTTTTTTCTGATCATTCACACCTCAATCTTTCCTTGTCTTTGACTGGCCGGATAAACCACTACTCATGAGTCAACGTGTATGCTTAACTCAACTTATGTCCTTTCCAAGGACAGGAAAAAACAGGATGTTTCACCAGATTCTACCCATTGGGCATTTATGCTGTACTCACGGTCCTTTACAGCCACCCGTGAGTGAAGTTCTAAGGACACAGCAGACACTTACAATGGGAGCCAGACTATTGCGTTAAGCGTGAGTTGTGAAGCTATAGATGTGGGCCGGATCTGGGCTGTGTCCTGGTTTCTATGACCTGTGAGGCAGGAATGACTTTATATTTAAAGTGTTATTGAAAAAACAAAACCAAACCAAAACCGAACTGTGACAGGGACTGTATGTGGTCTGCAGAGCCTAAAATATTTAGTCTCTAGTCCTTTACAAGAAATGTTTTGTGACTCCTGGTGTAGAGCCATTTCAAAACAGGTTCAGTTTTTTTAACCAGAGGAAACTGGTCAGAGGAAACTCTTGTGGGAACTTAATTGCAGCTGGAGTGAGGGGTGGCAGTGTGGTTGCGAGAGAAGCTCCAAGAATGTAAATAAACGCATCAACCTAATTATTCCTCAAGGCCTGCCGGTTCACAGTGCTCAATGTACTGCTTATTCCCACGTGATGAAGGGGGGCTGCTTGCGACACTGAACTGTTTCCATTTGAACCAACTTCCAGCTCATGATGAATACTCTGGATTGCATGATCACTTGGTTTCTCAAGACCATGGGTTCAGTCACTACCAAGACCCAAATGAAAACTAACAGCTATTTAAGAAGAGGAGAATAGTTAATTATGAAAGAGGGATAAATTTCTTCCAGGGTCTTGGCTGATTTTACTATGAATCCCCTACTGTCGTTATTGAGGTTTTTTATAAGCTCCATGCAGCATCTTGGTGTCCATGCAGCACCCAGGCGCTCTGAGTATCATTAGATTGACCAGGTTCCAAGGGTTGAGAAACAGAAATCCTTGCTCCACAGGCTGGGCTAACTAGCAAGCCTTCTTTTGCTCTGAGCCTTCAAAGCTGCTAATAATCTCTGACTCCTGTGTTCACTCACTCCTTATGTAACTCCTTCCCCTTCATTATGGGCTGGACCTAGGTACTCCCTTCTAGCCGAAAAAAGAAAATAAAAGGGGGGCAGCAAAATTGATGAGATGTTACTTCTGAGGTTAGGGTACAAAAAGACTGTAACTTTCCTCTCTCACTCTCCACTCTCTTTCTCCTGTGAAGCCCTCGTTCTGGGGGAAGCAAGCTTCCTCATTCTGAGCAGCTCTGTGGGGAGGCACATATGGCCCGGGAACTGATGTTTCCAGTCAACAGCCAGCGAGTTTGGACGCAAATCACCTGAGGCTTGCCAACAGCCTCATCATTAGGCTTAAAAGCCAATCCTCTCTAGCTTGATGTGGAGAAAAGGGAACCCTCACTGAAAGCGGTAGAGAGGCACATATGTATGGTGATGGATTAAAATTAGGCTGTTGGTGGTAAGCACAAAGCAGTCTACACAGAAACAGATAAATAATAATGTGCATATGAAAGTACACAGTATTATAAACCATTATGACCTCAATAAAATAATCAAAAAAAAAAAAAAAAAAAAAAAGCCAGTCCTCTCCAACCTGAACTTTGCAACCCCAGCCCATGTTGATTGTCCCTTTGTGAGAAACCCTTAGCCGGAGGACCCAGGTAAGATGCTCACAGATTCCTGACCCACAGAAACCATAAGATAATAAATTTTTATTGGTTTAAGCTGCTAAGTTTGGGGCTAATTTGTTCTGCAGCAGCAGATAACTCATAGGTCAAATAAAAAATGGAAGTCTTTCAAGACATTTGCCCAATTGATTGGAGGAGGAATCCAAATTTATTGTATATTGCTTCTGACATCTTCTCAAAGGGACCACTGGGTATTCTTTTTCTTCCTCAGTGGAAGGAAGTGCAAAGCTGAGCAGCTTCCCCTTCATTATGTGGGAACATCTCAACACATCCAGACCCCTCGACCCACCGGAATTTCACTGAGGGGAAAACTCTTTTTATTTTCATAAGACTGTTTCTCATGTTCCAGCAGTATGCATCTTACCAGAACATCTACGAACGGATGCTTCCTACTCTGCAGGTCGTACCTACATGCTGTCATTAATATGGTGGATGACTGTGATATTATGCATGACTAAGGTATGGTTGAAATACGAAGTGCTTGCGACTTGAATAGTAGCACCAAGCCAAGGCATTGACGTAGTCTCATCATAAGATGATGAAGGCTTTCTGACTTTGTCAGGTGAATGCTAATGAACTCTGTTTTTTTACGTTGATTGGGATCGAGGAATGAAAAGCATCAGCTGGACCAGTTGCTGTATTTCAGGTGCTAGGAGTCATATTGGTTTATTCCAAGAATTACATTACATCTGGAGTAGTAGCTGCACTTGTTTTCTCCATTGATTTAGATTGTTATAAGCTGTTGTCATTTTCCAAGATCCATCTTTCCTTTTGGTTTAAAATAAATTATATGTGTACATGTGTGTATATACTTATATATAATTTATATACATACAATTTTTACCTAATACTCATATTATTGAAGAATAATTTATAAAAGAAATTGGCCTTATTAAAAATAAATCTACAAATTGATGAGTATGAGAAGTGAATACACTTATAATAACTACTCCTATCAGAATGTAGAATATTTTTATCACTTGCGAAATTCCTTTGTGTATCTTTTCAGTTAATCCATGCCCAGCAGAGACAACCAGTCTTCTGAATTCTATCATAAATTAGTTTTGCCTGTTATTGTTTCTTATGAATAATATCATGTAGTATGTTGTCTTTTGCATCCAACTTCTTTTGCTCGGCATAATGCGTGGGAGATTCACGCGTGCCGTTGCATGGAACAGTAGTTTTTTATCTTTATTGCTGAGCAGTATTTAACTGTGTGAATATATCACAACCAGTTTATTCATTCACCTCTTGATGGACGTTTGGGCTAGTCCCAATTTTTGGTTCTTACTAATAAAGCATTCATGAGTATTTATATGCAAGTTTTATGTGGGCATACTGTTTTATTTCTCCTGGGTAAAAATACAGGATTGAAATTGCTGGATTATTAGGTTTGCGCATTGTGCCTCTCAGCTCCGAATCTACCCTTCTGGGGCCTGCTTTGTGATACTGGATATGGAGATAAACCCTCGAGTCATTTCTGTTTCCTTAGCTGGCCCCACGTTAGGCTTTGTCAGTGGAGGTTCCTGGAAGGATAATTCAAGGCTTGGGCAGGAGAAAGAGATTTTCTTGTGTTCTTCTGATGGGATCAGAGATCAGGGGGCCTTTGGTGTTTGTCCTGGGCCTGCATCATTTGGCCAACTTCTCCATCACCAGCGTAGACCTCACTGTTCAGCTGTGGCCCACACACCGTGGCAATTTTCTTTGCTACCGAACAATATTCTCAAAGTTTAGCTACACCCCGTGCTTTTTTGGCAAATTTCTTCAATACTGTGTGTTCCTGAGGGCGTAAGCCACACCCTCCCCTAAGAAGACTGAATCTGCGCCTTACGTGTATGTGTGTGGGGAGAGGGTGGCAGTGATTTTCCTGTAAGATTCCGGAGTCCTTTCATTGTTCACTGTCCCTCCACCTGGTGTAGTAGCTGTTCTCTGCGTTTGATGCTACGGACATCTTAGAAACATCTTTTAGCCCTTTTAATAGTTAAATGTCTTTTACAAGTTAAAAATTCTTTATATTACATTTGTCACATCCAAATTACTTGCATGGTTTCTAACTCTAGCTGGACCCTGGCTGAGGCTTGAGTGTTTTTATTTGATAAATAAAAGGCCTATAGTTTACAACGTGATTTTACCACTTTGTATTCCTGCCAGCAATGTTGATAGTTCCAGTTGCTCCAGGTGCTTGCTAATATTTGATATTGTCAGTTTCTGTTTTTAAGTAATTTTAGCTATTCAAGCATGTACGAAATACTATCTTCTCCTTCCCTGCCTTCTTGTAGTTTAATCAAATATTTTTGGTATTTCATTTTATCTTAATTTTTTAGTTATCGTATTTAATATGTTGTTTTTGTGGTTGTTCTAGTAATTATAATATGCACTCTTAGCTTATAATAGTCTACCTTGTATTAATATTATCCAGTTGTACCATTTCACATACAAGGAAAGAAGGAATTTATATTTCCATTTATCTACCTCCTATTCTATTTTCACATGCATTCTTCGTATGTTGAAAAACTTTGTATACATTGTTATTATTTTTGCTTTGAACGTTTAATTGATTTTTAAAGAACTTAAGAAAAGAAGAAACAAAATTTTATGTTGTCCCAACTATTTATCATTTGACAAGATCCTCTCTGCAGATCGAGATCCAAATTTGTATCTGATGTCATTTTTTCTTCAGCCTGAAGAACGTCTTTGACAGTGGGTGTAATTATGCTGTTCCAGGGTTACGCTGCTGATCAATTTTTCACTTTAGTTGATCTCAATATTTCAGCTTTGTATCTGAAGGATTTTCTTGCTGGACGTAGAAGTTCAGGTGGACAAGGCTTTTGCTGTTGTTTCTTTCAGTATTTTACAGACACGTCTCCATCATCTCTGTCCTCTGCGTCTGACGAGATGTCAGCCATCCTTCTCACGGTTATGGCGTGTATGTGATGTGCTTTTGCTTTACTGGCACTTCTCTTAAGATTTTCATTTTAAGCTCAATTTCCAGAAGTTTGGTTTGGATATACCTAGGTGTGGTTCCCATCGTATTTATCTGACTTTGTATTCACTGAGATTTTTAGATCTGTGGATTGATGTTTATCACCAAATTTGTTAAATTTTCAACAGTTCTTTTTTCAATTATTTTTGTGCTTCATTTTCTCTCTCATATTCTTCTTGGCTCCAGATTTCATACATTAGCCTAATTTCTTTTGTCCAATAGGTCATTGTAACTCTGTTAATTTTTTAAATCTTTTATTACAGTATGCATAAATTGTGTGTGTGTGTGTAAGGAAGATTGGCCCTGAGCTAACATCTATTGCCAATTTTCCTCTTTTTGCTTGAGGAAGATTGTCCCTGAGCTAACATCTGTGCCAATCTTCCTCTATTTTATATGTGGGATGCCACCACAGCATGGGTTGATGGGCAGTGTGTAGGGCCACACCTGGTATTCAAACTGGCAAACCCCAGGCTGCCAAAGCAGAGTGTGCAAACTTAACCACTATGCCATAGGGCTGGCCCATAAATTTGTTTTGATTTGGGTAATTTCTATTGACTTCAGGTTTACTAAGACTTCCTTCAGTATCGTCCAACTTTCTGTTAAGCTCATTCAATTAATTTTTGATGTGAGACTATAATTTTCAGTTCCACCTTTACTTTTTTGTTAATTTTTAAAATGACCACATCTTCCTTATTATTCTCCATCTCTTTATCTGTTATAACTACCTTTTCCTGTACATTTACAAAAATAGTTTTGGAAGTTATTTTAAATTGCCTTTGTCAGTTCCAACATCTGGGTCATAGGTGACTCTGCTCTTTATTTATTTATATTTATTTATTTATTTATCTTATTTTTTATTTTATTTTATTATTTTATTTATTATATTTGTATTTATATATAATATAATTTTTAATAAACATATATAAAATAAATATATATAAAATATATAAATAAATATTTTATATAAATATAATTATATATTATATTTATAATATTATTTTATTTGTGATATTTTATTTATTATTTGTTTATTTATTGGCTCTTTTCCTCTTGATTATAGTTCAAATTCCCCTGCTTCTTCTTGTGACTACTAATTTTTAAATTGCATCCCAAGGCATTGTAAATGATACAATGGATTCTATTTTGTTGTTTTTTTTTAGCTGCTGAAGAGTATTGAGTTTTATTTTAGTAGGCAGCTAAATTACTAGTATACCAACTTGATTCTGTGGAGCTTGGTTTTAGGCCTTATTAGATTAGGTTCTTACTCCTAAGACTTGGCCCTTCAGAGTTTTGGACGGAAGGTCCAAGTTGTTTAAAAAGCCTCTGTTATAGCCAGTCCCTTCTCTTTCCTCAGTTTTGAGCAGCTGCTGAAATCTCGGCCTGGTTCTGTTAGTCATCCAGCTTTTGCCCTGCATTGAGGTTTTTTTGAGTGTTGCCCTATCCATGTGTAATATATTTGTCCACCAAAGACATGAGGGAAATTTGCATACAGATTTCATGGCTCCCTTCTCTAGAGTCTTCCTTCTCTGTGGTTCCCTACCTAGTTTTCACACTTGAGCAGTCCTAAACTCTCAACTTTTAACTCATTAGCCTAGTGAAACACCTAAATTCTGCCCTACCCTCTGTGCACCATCCAAACTGGGTTCCTACAGAGGAAAACGGTTAAATGTGAATCTCACCTCATTTGCTTCAATGGCCATTTCCTCTCTAGTTTCTGGATGCTTTTAGCCAACTTTCAGTGTCTTCTAACAGTTGTTTTAATTTCAAAAATGTTTTTCTAGGGTTCACAACTGTTATTGACAGGAGTTTGCTCAATCCATCTCTTTTGAATCGAAGTGTAGAGCTAAATGGAGTTATAATAGCAATTACTATCAGCCTCTATCTTTTAAGTCACTAAAGTTGGGACCCATCTCTGAATTATCCCCAAAGATACAGCATTGTTTTAATTTATTATTTGTAAGGTGAAGGAACTCTATAGAGTTTTGGAGTTTTACTTGGTCCTTTTGGCATATCTCTCATGTATTCCAGTAGACCTACCTTGAGATGTACTAAGATGAAAGCTCATTTATCATCCAACCTCCCACTCTTACCAGCTTAGTGTCATCAAATTCTGGATCTGCAAATATTAGTTTTAACTCAGAGCCACTGATGTAAAATTCCTAAAATATCAAAGTAGTTCTCATTTTCCTTTCTCTCCCCTTGCCCTCCTCCTGCTCTCCATCCTCCTCCTCTTCTTCTTCTTCTTCCTCCTCTTCTTTTCTCTCCCCTCCTCCCTCTCACAAAGCATAGCCACAGATAACCTTGGGGATATACAGACAAAAGATTCACAGTTCACATTTGAAATGCCATGCAGGGTAGGTATTTCTGCAAGGATATTTGGCCTCCCCAATTTTTAATAGACTATGGCTTTCTAAACTGGCTCAAGTCTAGAAATTGGTTGAGGCTCTTTAATCTATCATGTTGTCTTATGTTGGCATAAGCCAGATTTTGAATACTTCATCTGGAATGTTTTTCATTTATTCAAATCAAGTAAGACTTTAGTGGTCACAGATCAATCAGCTTTTACCAAAGACCTCTGTGAGTTAGTCCATTCTCACTGCCAGTCTGGTCCTGCTGCCTCCGGTGGGAACCACTCTCACCTTGGATCTGAGCTGCGTTCCAGTATTTCCTTTGACATCCATGACTCCCCAATCTCCAGTGAGATAAAGGAGTCCATCTCAAAAGCAGCATCTCCCACCAGCTTTCCTTGCATGCAAAGAAGCCTTAAGTCATGTTCATCAACATTGGGCCACCCTTCCCGATGTTTTCTTCAATGCCTGGTAAAGAAAGTGCCTTCTGGATACTCTTGAAACTATATTTAGTGGGTGGGAAAGTAGATTGCAAATGATAAATCTACTCCAACATTCTTATTTCTTTAAGTTTTGGATTTCTTCTCGATATTAAATCAAGAAATTTATTTAAAGCATATTAACCTTTAAAAAATTATGGGCCAAAGGTAAGTCTCAGTTTAGTCAAACAAAATAAAAAATATTATAACCAGTCTCAGGTGCTTCAGCTAGTGCGTTGAAAGAGAATGCCTGATCAAAGAATATTTATTAATAGGTTCAGCCTGGTATGAAGGGAACAGGGAGTAACATGCTCAGTCTTTCTACTTTTAGAAATACATCCAGTGAAAACAGTTACAAACACAGATATGGACTTTATATATAAAAATCCTCAGTGTATCCTTATTCCTAAGAGTGAAATAATGGAGACAACCTGCAGCTCCAATTGGGAATCAGTTGTATTGATTATGGAACCACCATATCAATATTGTATCATCATTTCATATCAATTATATCATATCTTATGTCAATAGAAAAGGACTCAGCAGGTCTGGGTTTGTGTTCTAATTCTGCTCATGGCTAGCTGCGTAAAATGTCAAATTTCTTGACATCTCACAACTTCAGGCATTTTTTTAAAAAGCTTATGGACAAGTTTATGAATATCTGTTAACATTTTTAAAAGGATCAAACGAGATTATATATGGAAAGCGTTTTGTGAGGTTGAGAGTTGTATATATGTTAGCTTACATATTATGAAATATAAAATAAATAATTAAATAACAGATAATCAAATGCTCTTCTAAAATGTATTTTTCTCACTACATTTGGATTACTAACATCCATAGACTATCTACTTGATACTGAAATCTGTTCCTAATCTTCTCTTTTCAACAACATGTACATTCATCATTCAGTCATTAACCAATTAACATTCAATGTTTAATTTATACGTTTAAATTATTGACGTGGTGCTTACAGAAGGTAATAGACAATAGTTCCATTTAAAGGTGTATTACACTGGATTTCTGGAAGAAGATCAAGTGGGAGAGAGGAGACCTTGATCCCGGATCAGCTTGGCTGCTAAGTTGCTTTGTGATCTGAGAATTTCTTCACTGTTTTCTGAAGTGTTTCCTTAGCTTAAAATGAGGGCCAGTGTCAGCCTCGATGGTCTCTAAGATGCCTCTCCTGATACTCTCTGAGCTGGCAGAGCTGTAGTCACCTGAGTGCAGAAGTTGCTTTTCCTAAGACGCTGGATCCTGACCACTGCTCCATCCCCTGTCCATAACTGGAATCCGGATCCGCTACACCAAGAGGAGACATTAGAGAGAGGCAGCAGTGAGTCTGCCAAGATTGAGAGCATATTGCTGATGGAAAACATCTTGATGGAAAGGTCAAGGAACAGGAGGAGAGTGAAAGGGAAGTGGGAAACGGAAAAGCAGACAGCTGAGCGTCTTGCTTCCTTAACCTTGAAGGGGAACATAAGGTCCTCGTGGAAACAATCCTTGTTCTGTAATCACCCACACCCTGTTGAATCCAGGACGCCGTGCATGCCAGCACCCACCATGCAGCCAGCCTCCTGCGCTTCACGCAAAAAATCTGACTTCCCACTCACAGCTGTTCTCTCATCGTGCCTCTCATTCTTCAACACAAGTCTCTTGCCCAAGGCAGGGTGCCTTAGATCAATGATTCTCAGAATGCAGTGTGCAACGGAATCATCTGTCACGCTTGTTAAACACCCCGATTCATGGGCCCAACGCCCAGATGTTCTAATGTGGTGGGTTTGGGGAGCTGGCCTGCAAACTGAATGTTTGACGCACACAGGAAGACTCTGTGATGTTGCTGGCCCTTGGGCTATACTTTGAGAAATGCAACCTCGAGTCAACTGCCCAGGAGTTCTTTGACGACACAAGAAAAACTTCAGCTTGTCACAATGTGTCTGTGAAATCACTGTGCGTGAGTCCTTTCGCTCAGCCGAAAGGTGTGAATTGTATTTTTAAAATCTTCCATTTTTATGCTGCAACTCATTATATCTTAGGGCTTTTACAAGCTGCTATATAAATGGAGTATTATATGGATTTCTGTACATAGTTATACATATATAGAAAAATATATACCTTCCCAGAATTTTATATTTATAGGTTAGAAATGTAACATGTATCCAACTGTTTATACAAGAGTCTGCCTGTGTTCACATGTGATATACATGAGAAATTTAAACCTAATAATGTACCTTTGTTGAAAATGTATTATAAGGATACATAGAGTCGCTTATGTGTTTGTAGTGTGCACAGATATATGTCTCTATGAATTTAATAGTTACTGTTTATTTGATGTATAATATCCATCACTTTCTAATTGATTGATGGTATTAATTTAATAATCCATTGTGGTTCTTACGAGTACAGGAAGAAAGGAATTATGGAAAGATGAAAGGAAATAAAATGCATGAAGGTAACGTGCTAGGGACTTTCAGAGACTGTATCTCATTGATCAAGTAAACCATTGTACTTGTCGTAGCAAAGCTGCGCCTTCGGCAGCAGAAAGCGAGGATAATAATGCAAGCATTGCTGATGTAGTAGGATGCACGCACTACTACAGGAGAACATGTAAAGATGAAATGAATTTTCCCTGGGAGCTTGTGGCTGGCATTACAGAAGCAGTGCCTTTCATCTGGTCTTTAAGGATGTACACGCTTGCATGTGAGGCACCGTTCCAGGTGCTGGGAGCCCAGTGACGAAGAGGCCAACATCTATGACCTCAAGGAGCCTACGTTGCAGTGGGGAAAACAAGATAGATGGGAGATAGTCCAACGAAAAGCGAATGCTCCCGTTTGTTCCAGGCAGAAGGGAAAGCATGGACAAGATCCTGCAGGATAGAGAAAGGGTAATATTTTTGAGGGTCCAGAAGTTGTTCAATTTGCATAGAATGTAGAGTGAAAGAGTGAGAGTGGAGAGAAATGGAGGTGGAGAACAAGTCAAGAGATAGGTGACGATGGGTCATAGAGGCCACGATAAAGCTTAAAAAAATATTTACCCAGAGAGCGATAGTAAGTCATTGACGGGCATGGGGTCGGAGCAGTGGCACATGTACCAGGCCATGTTTAGCTGCTATGGGGGGACTGGATTGGAGAGAAGAAAACTGTAGATGGGAAGATGAGTGAGGAGAGCAAAGCTGCAGTCAAGACAGGAGAGAGAGTGGTGGTGGGGCAGACCCAGTGGAGCTCCTGAGGACGTCAAATGGACAGGACCGTGTGAACGACAGAATGTGCTGGAAGGAGGAGAAATAAAGGAGAGAAAGAACTACAATTCGGTTTTTGGAAACTAGATGAGTTTGCTGAGAAAGGGAATATCAGAGTAAGGACAGGTTTAGGGATGGTTTATTAAGTTTTAGACTTTTAAAAAAGTTGAAATGCTTGTGAAATATTCAAATGGTGTAAAAAATTCAAAAATCATGTCTGATATGATAAAGGACTTGTAGCTAGAGCATAAAAAGAGCTCTTAAAACACATTAAGAAAATGAACAACTCAAAAATACAGGCAAAGATTTGAACAGATACATGAACAGAGAGGAAATACAATTGGCAAGTACATGTAAAAAGCTCACGATTATTAACCGTTAGAGAAATTCAAATTATCACACATCAGTTACAACAACTAACCTTTTTTTAAAAAAAATACTGACCATACTGAGTGCTGGTGAGAGTGTAGAGGAAATTCAAATTCTCATAACCTGATGGTAGGACAGTAAAATGGCACAACCACTTTGGAAACGTGTTTGACAATTTCTTAAAAATTTAAATGCACACTTACCATATGGACCACCATTCTACTTGTAGATATTTACCCTAGAGAAATGAAACACATGATCATAGTAATACTTGTATGTGAATATTCATCGAAGCTTTATTTGTAAGAGTCAAAAATTGAAAATAACCCAAATGCCCATCAACAGATGGATGGATGAATGAACTGTTTGTGTGGATATATGGTATATAAATGTCCATCACTGGACATATCCATCCAAAGGAATACTACTCAAAAATAACATGGACAAATCTCAAAATGCTTCTGATGAGTGGAACAAGCCATACATAGGGGGATACATATCGTACAATTCCATTCATCTAAAATTCTGGAAAATGAAAATGAATGCACAGTGACTGAAAGTGTATTCGTGCAGCCCATGGGGAGAGTTCAGAGAGCGAGAGAAGAGAAGGTCTTTTGGGCAGGTGGATGTGTTAGCTACCTTGATGGTGTGATGATTTCACAGGTGTATAAAAGTGTGCTCTCATCACACTTACCAAATTGTGCACTTTAAATAGGTATGGTTGGGGCTGGCCCCACGGCCGAGTGGTTAAGTTTGTGTGCTCCGCTTCGGTGGCCCAGGGTTTCTCTGGGTCAGATTCTGGGTGCAGACATGGTACCGCTCATCAGGCCATGCTGAGGTGGCATCCCACATGCCACAACTAGAAGGACCCACAACTAGAATATACAGCTATGTACTGCTGGGATTTGGGAAGAAGAAGAAGAAGAAAAAAGATTGGCAACAGATGTTAGCTTAGGTGCCAATCTTTAAAAAAAAAATAAGTGTAGTTTATTGTGTGTTGATTATACCTCAATAAAACTGTCATGAAAAAAGAATAAATGGATAAAGGTATCGTAAAGGAATAAACTCTCTGAAGAGACGAGAGGAGACAGATCTGGAGCGAGAACAGAGGAACTGGACCTAGAGAAGAGGAGGAAGCAAGATCTCTCATTGTCACAGTGAAATATGTACCAGTATTTCTTTTTCTTTTTTTTTTTTGAGGAAGATTAGCCCTGAGCTAACTACTGCCAATCCTCCTCTTTTTGTTGAGGAAGACTGGCCCTGAGCTAACATCCATGCCCACCTTCCTCTACTTTATGCGTGGGACGTCTACCACAGGATGGGTTTTGCCAAGCGGTGCCATGTCCACACCAGGGACCCAAACCGGTGAACCCCAGGCCGCTGAGAAGCAGAACATGCGAACTTAACCAGTGCGCCACCGGGCCGGCCCCTGTATCAGTATTTCTAGGCTTGACTCTAGGAGATTGAAGGGCTTCCTTCAGTGGAGTATTTTTTTTGTATGAAGTCAGAGAAACGGCTAATTGTCTGTTTTGGTTAATTTTTAGTGTGTGTAAGGAAGGAAAGGCTGATGTAATTTAATCCAGAAAAGCGTGTTGATTTCAGATTTATAAAGTTCTCTTCTACGTTATTCTAAGGATCTGGGACATTGCTGAAAGTGTTTAGAGCTGATTTACCAACAGCAGAGTTAATGTTTTGTGTCAAAATTCCAACAATTATAAATTTGAAAGAATTTGTTCTCGTTGTAACTTGACGTCCTCAGTCCAAATATTTGGAGGTAGTGTGGCGTGGTGAATAAGGCATTCAGTTTACTCCTTCATTTCATCACTCATTTATGCACTCAACAAATATTGATAAGCACCAACTATCTGCCAGGTATTCTGCTAGGCACAGCTAAGTGAATAAACAAACAGGATCATTGAAGCGGGTGAAAAGGACTATAAAGAAAAACATCCATCGTACATGATAGAATGTAAGGTAAATTATAATCTGAGAACTGAGCGATGAGAAAGAGTAAAGCAGGTAAAATTTGTGGGAGGAACACTTTTAGGCAAAGAAACAGCAAGCTCGAAGGCTCCAAACCGAGAGAAGCTGGAGCATCTGGAGCCTGGTGATCCAGGAGGCCATCAGGAGGTGAGGCTGGGTCAAGGGCACAACAAGGAGTTTGAGTTTTATTCTCAGCGATGCTGGGCCATTGGAGGACTTCCAGCAGAAGAAGTTTCACCATAAGATTTACATTTTAGAGGATGGCCCCGGTTTCTTTGTAACAAATGTTCTTCTATGTTACGATCATGGAGTTCATTCCCAAAAACCCAGCTCTCCTCTCGTTCTGGGAACAGGGTACGATCGCACCTCCCTGTCTTCTTAATGTCAGGCAGAGTCATATGATTTGCTTTGGCAAATGCATTGCAGGCAGAGGTAATGCCTGTAACTTCTAGGAGGAAGTTTTACGAGCTCTTTCACAAATTACCATGCTTCTTTTATCCTGCCTTGGTGATCATGTGTTGAGATCAGAGCCTCCATCAGCCTAAATTCCAGGATGTCGCAGATGTGCTGAATACCTTCCATCTACTCCCTCCTCCCTTTTTTTTTTTTTTTGGAGGAAGATTAGCCCTGAGCTAACATCTGCTGCCAATCCTCCTCTTTTTGCCGAGGAAGACTGGCCCTGAGTTAACATCCATGCCCATCTTCCTCTACTTTACATGTGGGACGCCTACCACAGCACAGCTTGCCAAGCGGTGCCATATCCACACCCGGGATCCCCACCAGTGATCCCCGGCCGTGGAAGCAGAATGTGCACACTTAACCATTGTGCCACTGGGCTGGCCCCACACTTGTTTTAAACCTCGAGGGTTTTTTTGATGTTGTTATCACAGCATAATATAGACTACCCGACTGACACACCACTTTAAGGATTTTCATCTCTGTAAGTCCTGCCTTTCCAGGCTAGAAGTCAGCTATTTATTCATATAACTATCTCATTTATTTTTATAGAACTTTTATATAACTTATTGCAGTATTGATTTGTTAACTTAAATAAATAATTTATTGTTGTATAACCATTAAAAGTAAACTGCAGACCAGTGTAATCTTGAAACTCTGTTTTAGAAGATTGTCAAAACAAACACATCTGGAAGAATTGAGGTAAAATATGTTTCTTTTATTTTCTCATGTCAGGGCCACATTTCCCACAGTGTGTGCCTGGGAACGTCAATTCCACGGGGGTGATAATGGGTGTTAGATGATAGGAAGATCATTTGTACAATAAAATTTAAAGAAACCTGGGTTAAAAAATAGGCTTTTAAAAAAATGTGCTGTTTCTAAAATCCCTTAGTATGTAAACGCATATTATGATTCTCTAGAACGCTGACAGCTAGAATCCCTTGGCAGAGAGTTAGGGAAATTGAGATATAAACCACTTTTTCTTAAAACTTTATGCTTTAAATTTATAGATTCCGAGAAATAAAGACCTTTAGTAGTAAATGGCTTGCTGGTTGATAAATTTTACCATGAACCTCTGTTGGTGCATAGAAACGTGTTACAAAACACTCTATTAAACTGTGTATTTTTCCCTTAGAGATATATATATTCCGTCAACACCACCAAACACAGAATTTTTATCATCTGTGCTAGACCGTTGATCAGGCACAAGCCTGAATGAAATACGAGTTCTATCATCAAAGAAATTCTTGGTCTCTTAAGGGACAGTAGATAAATAAACACAATGTAAAAGAGTGCTCGTCTCCAAAGGACGTTAGATAGAGTCTGTTGGGAGTTGAGTCAGGAGAGCTGTCTCACTGCAAAGCGGTCACCTTTAGTTCAGAAGGCAGGGTTTCGGGCCATCCTTCCCCGGCTTGGCCAGCCCCGTTGAGCTGGTAAAGTTCTGTGGGAGTCTGCTCTGAAGTGCTTTGGCTGCCTGCCCTGCTAGAAATTCTCATTTCTCCATCAGCCCATACAATAAACAAGCCAGCTTTCTGTGCAGCTTCTGTTCTTACAGTATCTGCATGAAATATGGCCTCAGGTCTCTTGAAAATGTAGCTATAAAATTTTATAGAGGATAATGGTCGCCAGAATGCCGTCCCCCATCCTCTTCATTCAAACAACTTTTAGGCAACGTAAACTGCTTCAGCAATAATTGACATCTCCTTGTGGAAATTGACCCAATCCGTGACTATTAATTAGTTTTTAATACAGAATGGGCTATTTGAAAAAATATATTCATGCTATTGGCAGCTTTGTGAAGAAGAGTCACAGGGAGGTCAAGGAAGGGTTTCCGCCGGGGAAAGGGGACCCCCCACCCAGCCAAGCTTCCACCAGGGGCCTTCGTCTTCCTCCATCAGCCCAGCCTACTGGCTCACTATCAGCCTTTCAGGCCTAGGACCCCAAGGTTTCAATTGGCCCCAGAATTTTGTGTTTGGGCCTCTTGGATTCTGACTTATGCGTGAAAACAGTTAATAAAATATACCTTGTGTTTTGCTATCTTTTCATCTCTCCTCCCTCCCTTTCCTTTCTCTCCTTCCTGCCTTTTGCCTGGAAACGGATAGATTAAGTGCATTTCTCATATCATGACATACTCTCATCATTGGTCTCCTCAAGGCCTTTCTTGTTTTTGTTTTCAACTTACTTTGTTTTCTTCATTTCATGTTGTCTTTTCTCTCTAGGCCTTTATGGGAAAATTTTGTAATTTGACTAATGTGCTTCTTTTTTCTTGTTTTAGGTGGGGAAGTTGGAGTTTTTTAAAGTTTGAATTGATACGTCATTTTGTATACTTATATTTAGGAAAGTGGCATTTTCATATACACCTCACTCTCTTTCTTATTTATGTTATGCAGTACCCTGTTATCACTATGGAACCTGTGGGTACATATGATCTATTGCTTCTAAGGGTTACGTAGGACTTCAGTGTATATCCAGCACATTTAAATTGTCCAAATGGTAGCCGCTTACATTAGTCTAACTCTCTGCTATCTGGTGCTGTAATGAACGTTCTTATACTTGTCCCCTTGTGGGTCTATGTGAGACTTTGGGACAATATCCGGATAAGAAGTGCTGGGTCATATGCATTGTGTGCATTCTCGAGAGTGATATTCCTGGTAGAGCACAGGTGATGACCAAAAAGAATGGATACTGCCTGTGGCTCTGGAGCAAGCTCCTGGGGTACCCCAGCTCTGCCAGGCATCTCTACTGGAGGTAATGGACCACGGAATGATCTAGAGGTTCCTAGAGGAAGGTCCAGGTGATTTTTTGTAGCAGGAGGAAATTTAGGGGGTTGAGAGGGAGCAGCTGTTAACCAATAAGAGCAGAAGCATTTCAGAATGTTGACAACAGATCCATGGTTCCTGTGCATCCAGCTGAACATCAGCCGTGTGCTCATGTATTGACCTCATAGTGTCAGCTGGCTCTCTGGAATGGCAGCCTTGGTCCACACCCACAACAGCAGGACAAGGGGTTCCCACAAAACTTCACCCCCCAACACCAGCACTAGCCAATGCTCTATTATTTCCTTCAAAGCTAAGGAGTAGAAAGAGTTATCTCATTGTTTTAATTTTTATTCCTCTAATTACTAATGTGTTTTGTATTTCTTCTTATTTAATTGTGTGTTCATATAATTTTCCTATTCTTCTCTTGGGGTTCCTAATTTTTTCCTCGTGATTTTTAAGAGTTCCTTGTATTTCCTAGGTATGGATGCTGGAATCTTTTTAAGATATGGAAAACATCATTTCTCGTAATAAAATTTATCAGTAATTTTATCCAAGGTGTCCATCATTGAAAGGGAAGCATTATTTTTATAAAATCAATTTTTGCCTTACGATATAAACAATTTGAGTTTCACTTAAGAAGTCAGTCTCCTCCACTAGTTCAAAAGAATAACATCCTACATAATATCCTATTGTCTTCACACGTTTACCCTCTGCGTGTTGCTCCCTGACTCATCTGGAATCTACTTTTGTATATTATAAAAGGTAAAGATTCATTAATACCTTTCTCCATTTAGTGAGACAGTCTTCACAATACCATTTACTAAATAAGTCTTCCTTTCCTCTTTGATTTATGGAGTTAACTTTATTATATAAGTTTTCATACAGACAGGAGTCCACTTTTATGTCCTTTATTTTTCTCTCTGGTCTGTTTGTCTGTTCTTGTACAAGTACCTCATTATTTCTACTACTGCCTAAAATATCTTTCCATGATGCTGAAATATGTCCTAATCTTGTGGGGCAGGCTACTTTATCTAAAATCGACCAAAATTACTATGGTCCAAGTCTTCCCCAGAAGTTGCAAGCCTTCAAACCTCTTCAGAGTTCCAAAGCAGTTACATCTGGCAGATTCTGTGAGCGCACTTGTTGTCTAGACAGGGAGAGAATTCTGGTACTTCCTACTCTGTCATCTTCCCTCCAGCTCCACTGCTTTGTTCCTCTAAGTTGATTTTATATCCTGCAACTCTGCTGATCTCTCCTATGTTTTGATTAGTTGACGGGTCAATGTAGACAGCCCACGCTGTCTGCAAGAATGGAAGTTGTGTCTCTTCCCTTCCAATCTCTTATTTATTATCCTACTATTGTTTTCAGGTTGGCTCTCACCTCCAGTTTTGCGTTCCATGATTGCTGTGTTAGTGGGCATTTTTGCCTTTGTCCCAGCCTCTAAGGAAATATATCAAGGTTTCTTCATTAGGTATAATGTTTTTGTAGTTTTTTTTAACCAAATAAAGTTCCATTTGCTTTCTAGTTTTGTGAGTGTTTTTATTGTTATAAATTGTTGTGGAATTTTATAAAATTATTTTTATACCTCTAGTGATAGTCGTATAATTTTCTTATTTTAATCTATTATCTTAGTGAATTAGGTTGGCACATTTTCTGATATGGAATTATGCCTCAGTACTAAATTATACTCTTTTTAATAGTGGTGTGTTTCTTAAAATACACTAGTAATTTATTAGCTATTAGTTATCTAATATTTTAGGTAGATAATCTGCAAATGGATCTACGATTCTCTCTTCTTGCATTCTTTATCTAGATTTTGAAAGGAATTTCATTAATCACAAATTCATTTCTTAATTTTTTTCTCTTTTCTTTGTTTTCTAGGACATGTTAAGATTTGGATTAACTTTTCGTAAAAAGTTGATAAAAGTGCCTGTAAAGGTGTCTGGGCATGGGACCTCTTTGAAGAGACAGGCTTCTGTCACACGATCAGTTTGCTTTCATGGTTTTCCCAGGTTTTCATTTTTCCTTAAATCAATTTTATCCTTTTGTATATCTTCAAATATTATAGAGATTTCCAAATGCGCTTATATGTAGTTACTCACTATTTTCTCTCTCTCTCTCCCCTTTAAACTTTCTGCTTGCCTCTCCTAAAACAGCTCTGAGAGTCCTAATGGGGGCATTATTAACAAGAGTGGTCAAGTTGTATGTTCCTCTAGAAGTTTTATTTCTTGTCTTCTCTCCCTCTCTTCCTTCTCCTTCACCTCCCTCTCCTCCTCCTCCTCCCTCTCCTCCTCCTCCTCCCTCTCCTCCTCCTCCCTCTCCTCCTCCTCCTCCCTCTCCTCCTCCTCCTCCCTCTCCTCCTCCTCCTCCCTCTCCTCCTCCTCCTCCCTCTCCTCCTCCTCCTTCCTCTCTTCCTCCTCCTCTTGTTCCTTCTCCTCTTCTCCTCCTCTTCCTCCTGCTCCCTCTCCTCCTCCTCGTTCTCATCCCCTTCTTATTCTTTCCCTTTCCCTCTTGTTTAGGCATTCTTCTGTCCCATACACTGTACACAGAAGTAAACTCTGGTCTTTTTCTGCATACAACCATGTCCGATTCACCACTGCTGTGACCCACAGCTGCTTCTGATGGGTACCGCCCTGGCCATTATATCCTGCTTCAGCTTCTATTATATAATACTCACTCCCAGTTGATCCCAGCGTTCTTACTGAGTACTGCAGTCTCAGTGGTCCCATTGCCTCCACCATTCACTTATGCTGTGGCAGTGTCACCATCTTCCTTCAAGTATGTCATCATCATCCTGCCAACTTTCTGCACACTCCTTCACTGTAGTGTCCAAGCTGATGGTCTGTGGTGAATTTAGTTTATACGACACTTTAAGAAAGAGTAATAAAGCAGTCCCACATGTGTCCCAATGTCTCAGGCAGATTTAGGAAACCAGATCTTGAAGTTCTTAATTGTAGCCATCAACCTTCTCTATATGACTTACATGTGAATATTGAGGGCCTGAGCCAGGAGACGTATTTCTGTGACAAACAAAGCTGCTCTTACTTTAAAACAAGGGGCCAAGCCTGTTTGCCTGACATTTCTCTCTTTTGGTGTGGAGATTCCTGTCTTCCTTATGGAAACGGACTTTTAGTAGACTAACCTCCAACAGTTCAGCAAACATGCCCAGACATTTCAGCACCCCAGGGATGTACATTGTCCCCTCTCCCTTCCATCATATCCAAATAAGAATGCCATTAGTGAAAACAACTAACAGTTGGATAAGATGTTGGCAGGGGCATGGTCAGTGTACTTTTGCCTCCAAGTATGGCAAGTTACAGAGTAAATCGAAATAGTCAGAAAACAGTGAGCACAGACAACAGAGCACAAGAGTAATTTATAAATCTAAAAGGGTCTGTCAAGGGCTTCCACCACTGGACCATATTTGGATGAGTCTTGCCAATCAGAATTCATCAACCTCCTCCCATGGGGGTCATTTTGTCTCTTTAGTGTGACTTTTCACATGTCTCTCCACATCTGGTCAGTATGTATTACAGATCATAATTTCCAAGGGACCAACATGATACTTCTCATTTTTAGATGCTTGAGAATCTTGCCTCCATTCCCCTATCTATACGATGTATATACAGGATCTGATAACACCTATTCTATAATTTAAAAAATTTAACTTAAAGCCCATGCTGGCTGAAAAGGCCTGTCATTCTTAAGCATTTGGCCCTTTTTTCCTTGTGAGAGAAGCATTGACAAAGGCTGATGGGAGGTATGCTGTAATGTTCTTTTCTGCTTGAAGGAGTTACTTGCGGAGGAACTATGGAATCAAAGAGAGAGAAGACTTGATGTCGAGTCTGGGATCACCAGCTTTTCAGACCTATGACCACGGCCAAGTTATTAACCCTCTCTAGGTACCCTAGCAGACTTCTTTTTGTCTTAAAATGTAGAATTTATCGCTTTTGGCTACTACACAAGGCTGCTGGATAGCAAGTTGGTGTGAGAATACTTTATTGTTTCTGAATTGTATGCGTGTATAGTCAGATGGGTAGCATTTTTATCCTTTTAACAACTGATTATTCTTCTTAGGGTAGAACTAACTTTTTTGGGTCAATTATTTGATGAGTGTGCTGGCGATAGAAGTTAAACCTCTAGCTGAATAAGCTAGTATAAAGGCTTCAAACAACTACTTTGAATTGAGAACATGTAGAGGAAATTTGGGAACGAGTGAGGAGTAGAGGGTTTTGTAAGTATCCTGGATGTTGCTTGGTGAGTGATGTGATGTCTACACTTGACTCTCACCTATTACCACCCTCAGTCTTTGCAATGTGTCACGAAGCATTTGAATCTTTTGTAAAATCTGGTGGAAGGGATTTTTTTTCCTGGTCCCTGTGAGAAAGTCATTTCTGAAAGAGGTTGGAACTCAAGGGGTATGACTGGGGTACCACTCATGTGACATCCACAGCTACATTGGATACATCTGTATTGGATGGACTGACTGAGAAGAGAACCAAAGTCACTGAGTTGAGTTTCTGTGGATGAATATTCCCACTACTGTTTCTTTGTACAAGCTATAAGCAAATTTAACTACCAAACCCGAACCATGGCATTGTAGACCAGGCTTTGGGAAATACGAAGTTATCTCCACTGGTACAAGCAGCTCAGAGATTTAGGACCAAGTGTAGGTGCCTGGATCTCACAATGGCAGAGCTGCCACTCATGGTGGAAAGAATAGCTGATGATGAGGATAGCTGAGATAGCTGGGCTGTCACCGTTTAATTTGGGCTATGGAAACAGGATTTCTCCTTGGCAGAGAGAGGGAAGATACAAAGGCACAGGTCTAGGGCCAAGTTATGAGTACCTGGGCATCTGCAGTAAGAACACAGACTTGAGGGCAGCAACTCATGGTCAATATCATAATTTCTTCAGTGTTGCTGGGAAAACTCCCTCTTCTGACCCAAAATCCTGAAGTTCTCAGAGGCCTGGGATTCTGCCTGAAGTCTGGAGAAGTGGGCACAATTGCCAAAAATCTGAAACTCATCGTCTGGAAGATGGTGAGATGAGAGGTGGCAACTGCTAGACATGAGTCAGCTCCTGGAACTGTGTTTGGAGGATAAGCATCAAGGGGAAGAGAAGCCAAGCCCTGAGGTGTCCAGAGAGAGGTCCTGGGTAGAAAGAGTAAGAAAGGATGCTTTATCATCCTGCATCCTCAGAGGACCAGGCATGCAGCAGATTCCATGATTCCAGCCTCTAAACTCTGCCAAGACAGGGAAAACACAAGGCACTCTTAAAGGACGCATACGGGACTGCAGACCTCTGGGTTACATAAGTAAGATGTTCTTGGTTATTCTCACCTTCCCACCTCTAACTTTCACATAAAAAATTCTTATTTTTGTCTTTGAACCCAATTTAGCAAAATCCCTTGTCTGAACCTTCTGCGATGTTACCATAGCAATGTGAGGACAAAGCCATAATGTCAGATGGAAGGAGTTACATTTGTGTCACCGAGAAGGACCTCCCTCTCATCAATGGGGGCATCTTGACACCTGTTAAGGAAAATTATCCAAAACTTGAAAGTAAAGCAAAGGACTGACTACATGTCCTTTCAAAGTTATCCTAAAATACTGTCTCTTAGGGCTGCCTAGGAATTATTGAATTCTCTCTCTTTCCTGGCTTTTCACTCATTATTGATTAGAGTCCGCACACTGTGAAGTTACATATAAACTCGTAGAAATTGATAAATTATAAATGATTTTTAACCAGAAGTGGGAATGATTTCTTTCAGGTAGTAAAATATAATCCCAAAGATCCACAGTTTCAATGCCCTATAGAATATTAACCAGTTGTGTATCTAACTTTGCAAAATTATTTCACTATCCTAGTTTCACCTGACTATATAAATCTATGTCCCTTAAGTGCTCTTGTAACAAGCCTATCGCTTTTCACATTAATGAATTAAACTATCTTTGAGATATTTGTATGAGAATCATGTTTTAATTTATTTTAGAAGTATACATTCAGAGACCAAAAGAAAAGTCTGGGACAGTGAACAGAGCGCCAGTCTAGTAATTTTTATGCCTCCCCCAAATAAATCAAAGATCCTTGGCTACGTTCATGACTAATTCATCTCTGTGATCTTATCCTATCCCCGATGCGTACCCTCAAATCTGAAGACCTTTGGTTTGTTATTTACACCCAGATAATGGAAACTCTGGACTTTTGTAATGAAATCTAACGAAAACTCTGGACCTTCACCCTGGAAAAAGTGGGCATATACACGATGTTTTGCAAAAAATCTCAGGATTTGGGAGATGCCGTGGAGCTTACAAGTGGCTCAGCCAAGAGTCTGGGGACCACACATGAAGAGACCTTTCTCTAAAGTTAAAAAACACCCTCTCACCTTCTTTTCTGTTTCTAAACCTACAACCATAGCAGCCTGTTTGCATTTGGGGACCATATCCTGGGTTCTCTTCATAACCAAACTATTTCACCTTCTTAGTTTGTGCTGCTCCAATGGCTCAATTTCTCTTCACTTAGCATTATATCTAGTTTTTGCCGTAATAATAGATATATAATTTTTGGACATGAACGATATCTTTCACAAGAGATATGGTCTCATATTTGTTTTTTTAATATATACTTTTCTTGACGTAACTTGAACTCTTTAGTCGTTTATCTTTTTTGCCTTGTGACTTTTCACAGACTATGAAAATTTAACTATATGTGGTCGAAATAGAAAAAACGTCAAATGTCAGTTGAAATTGTAAGTAATATTCACTCTTTGGGGCCAAGTGAACAAACCTTGGATAAAAGTTATTGTAGCTCTCATCACATTGTTTTTAAAGGTATTGTCTTTTCCACTGGTCTGTAAATCCTTGAAAGCATACAAATATTATGACCTCTGAGTGACTGCAATACTGAATAGATCATTTGGCGTGGAGCGGCAGCTCATAAAACATTTGAATGGATGGTGAATGATAAGAGATATTTGAAAGATTCTTTTTCTTCAAGCAGATGTGTTTTTCAGTTTTGTGGTTCAGTTATTACTGGATAAGTTGGTAAACAAACTCCACTGTCCTTCCAAGCTATCAGTGATGATTGACATTGTGACTAATAATTCTAGTGTGTAAACATGGAGGCCTATACACTTCTGTTAAAAACAGAACCTTTTGTTTAAAATGTATAATAAATAGAAGAAAGAAAAGTAATCGTTATTTTACCAATGGAAAGGGCTCAGACCATTTGAAATATCATTTTAAGCTTAGAAACTGATATATTTCTTTAATTTCCACTAATGATCAGACTTCTGGAAGCTAAAGTCAAAACAGTTTACCTAGAGAAGTATTTCTATATTCTTCTACTTGAAGGTGTTCTCTCTGAAACATCATGGAGTAGACGAAAAAACATGGATTTTGGAGTCAAAAGGCCTGGCTTAGAACATGGAATTGTCTCCCAGCTACATGATTGATATGTTATTTAACTTTCATATGTCTCATTTTCTTCATCTATAAAATTTGAAGTTATAGAATGCAGAGTTGTTTACTTATATTATAAAAGAAATAACATCAAATCCACAGGTTAGTGCCTGTACTCTATGATGTATTAATAAATGGAATCTATTAGTATTTGGTTTCCTCACAGTCAAATTATGCTTTTATTGGCATAGTGCCTCACACAGAGGATGTGAAATTTCTCACATACATATACATGTAGATTTGTTCATTATACAAAAATAACAAAATAATTACTTAAGGATAAAGGGAGAAAACACAGTTGAAGAAAGAGGATAAAAATATGCAAAACCAAGTATATTTCAATGATTGGGAACAGAACCCAACACTGAGCTTCTCGACAGTGGTGATGGCCATGTAACTGGAATGGTAGAATTCAGAAGCAGTTTGGATGTGTTCTCTGATGTATGCATTCTTGTCAACATCCACAGATAAGCAATGTCTTTCTTATTGATGCATCTTTCTTTAAATACCAACAGCCAAATACCAAGGTATTGTAAAATGTGGATGGTTGGGGCACAATCTGATTCCCCCAATTGAATGACTCATTCTCGTCGGTTACGTGGTTAATTCAGTCTACTTCTTCATATTATAAAATTCAGCCCTCCCCTTTTCCAATTTGTTGCTGTGGGTTTGGGAAGATTATTAACTTATCATTGCCTTCGTCTATTAACAGGGCTAGACTTGGCGAAAAATTTCTCACCCAGGTCCTTTATAGAGTGTTACAGTGTTCATCTTTTCAGACGTTTTGGTGCCAATTCCCTTTCTCTTAAAATCTGACTCCCTCCCTCTCTCTCTCTCTGTCAACCAGAAAGTTTATAGTTAACTCTCCCCAGGAATCAGTTTGCCAACTCCTTACTCCAGAAGCCCAGTACTATGTTCTCCATCCAGCCTTAACTTCTTTAAACCTGTTCATTCAAGGATTCTTCTTGGGTTGTCCTCCCATTTCCTTCCCAAGAAGGCTTTTTTCTTCACATACGTGAAATCTCTCATCTGAATTTTCTTTATATTGTCTTGTGGTCAGTACATTTTGCAGAAATTTCTTATAATTTCAGATGTTTCCTATTTATTATGGCATTTTTGATAGATATTTTGGAAGAAGTTCCTTATCGTTTTAGATGTTTCACATTTGTTTAGTACTTTGGTTTTTTTGGTGGATATTTTAGAAGGAGTAGAGCCAAGTAAATATGCAAAATTTATCATTTTAGAGAAGCAATCTCTTCCTTTTCTTGACAGAGGCATGTTTAGAAAGTAATATTACATAATGAAGAGAGAAAAGGGAACTATGTAAAGAGACTTCACACAGGGCCCCAAGATCTGTGTTCTAGCCCAGCACTGCCACCCAATAGAAGTGTGGTTCTGAAGCACAAAACTGGCCTTTCCCCTTCTCCTGCAGACAGTTTAAGGAAGCTCACTCTGGCCCCCACAGTCTCCTTGTCCAACTTCAGTTAGAGCGTTTGGAATAGTGATGGCAACCTTCTGTTTCTGTGGCCGACTCACCTGCAGTCTGCGAGACCCTCAAGGCTGGGGTCTCTACCTTAGTCCTCATTTTTCTCTGGTTCCTTAGCCAATACATGTTTCTCACGGGAATTAATGGGAATTAATTGAGTGTCTCCAATTTCAGTCTTCATCTAGAGCTAGAAAATGTTCTATTTATTAACTTTAAAATTGTTCCTAGTCTTAGTCAGAGCAATCAGGTGTGGGGATCTGAAATTGGCCACCCCAAGATATGTCTCTTTGGCATCAGGATTATTTGAGGCTCATTGCTTTTGATAAACTGGGACAGGCAAGGAGGCTCTGAGGAATGGAACTTGCCCTTTGTTAGGACACATTTGCGTTTGTAAGGTAAATCTCTATCTGTAAAATGTGCCTCCCTCTCTGTACCAGGAAGAAAAAAGGAGATGACTTCTCTCTAAAAACTCTTAATCAATACCAAAGGCAAGGACATAAAATCTGCATTTTATTGTGCTTGTCTGGTAACATCCTGTAACTGACTTCCCTCCCCCTCCCAACGTTGGCATTTCTTAAAGATTAAGCATCTTTCTTTAGGCTAGGAACTGATTGCTGAGCTCACCTGTGACCACCCAGCTCCAGACAATCAACTTGCCTCCAGCTACGCCCTCCGAGACAGCAGACCACTACCTGCTGTGTCCATCAAGCGCTGTGCTGACGGGGCAATCTTGTGACTATTGTGGGAGGGACATTTCAATCACATGTGAAACACCCCGTTTGGGTGTATATAACCACTCTGTGCACCCCACTTCTTCGGTGCCCTTTCTTCCTTCGGGAAGAAAGGCCCCGGGCCATGGTTCCTCATAAAGCTTTGTTTAATTTTCTCTTGCTATTCTGTCTCATGTGAATTTAATTCGTTCTCTGGCCAGACGAACCCCCATTTTGGGAGAGGAAATGTCCTCTTCCCCTACACAGGCAAGAAAAAGAAATAAAAGGAAGCCAAATTGGAAAGGAAGAAGTGAAACTGTCACTATTTGCAGATGACATGTTTCTATATATAGAAAACTCTAAAGAATCAACTAAAAAACTTTTAGAAATAATAAATGAATACAGTCAAGTTGCAGGATACAAAGTCAACATACAAAAGTCAGTGGTTTTCCATATACTAAAAATGAAGTAGCAGAAACAGAAATTAAGAATACAATCCTATTTACAATTGCAACAAAAAGAATAAAATACCTAGGAATAAACTCAACCAAAGAGGTGAAAGATTTGTACACTGAAAACTATAAAACGTTGAAAGAAACTGAAGAAGACACAAAGAAATGGAAAGATATTTCGTGCTCTCAAATTGGCAGAACTAACAGTTAAAATGTTCATACCTTTATTCTTCTTCACTTAGCATTACATCTAGTTTTCCTAAATTCATATCCTGCTTTCAGGCAAACAAGGGCACAGCAGAGATCTTTTCTTGTACTCGCTTCTTCTCAATTGCCGTCAGCTCAAAATAATCACTTTGTCAAGGTGATATATTTTGGGGTGGAAAATTCTGCTATCCGTCAGCAGCTCCTCTGGAAATGAAGTGGTGAGAAAGACCACATGAAAGTCATAGGCTTTGATGGGGCTGACCCTGTGGCCAAGTGGTTAAGTTCACGCCCTCCCCTCCCGTGGCCCAGGGTTTTGCCAGTTTGGATCCTGGGCGAGGACATGGCACTGCTCGTCAGGCCATGCTGAGGTGCCGTCCCAAGCAGCACAGCCAGAGGAACTCACAACTAGGATATACAACTATGTACCGGGGGGGCTTTGAGGAGAAGAAGAAGAAGAAAAAAGTCATAGGTTTTGAGACCTGCAAGGAGTGTTATCTCAACCAGTCCAATAATTATAAACCAGAGAACACATCATACTCATCTACGAATTGTTTAAGTCACATATGCTCGAATGCTCCACTTTTGGCGGCCTACGATGAGCTTTGAGCATCTAGAGTTAGAAAAATTGCTACAGGCGATTCTGATGCTCGCTGCTGGTGAAAGACCAGGATAACGTCTTCATTGCCAGGCCTCTGCAATGACCCGGGGCCCTTGGGCTGCAAAAGGCTTGGAGGCAGTTCTCAGATCCCGCCAAACTCCTTTCTGCTGTGTCATAATGTCTCAGCATTCCTTCTATGTATTTTCTTGTCCTCACTCTCCACATCCATACAACTTTCCCCTAGATTTAAATTTGACTTTGGAAAAAGAAAAGAGGAAGAAATCACAAAACCTTATCAGATAAATGCTCAGCAATCAGAGAAAAACCGTTCACCTCATCATCATCGTTGTTACTCCCTGGTGAGTGTGATCTCTATTTCAACATCAGCCTAGCTGGGCAGACCCCTAATTAAATAGTTAGCTTCCTCAGGTGCAGGCTTTGAGATAGCAGTGAGAGCAATAAACGATAGCATGTGACCTCAGAAAAGTAGTTGTAGCTAAGGAATCATAATCAGATGCAGAATTTCAAGGGCACATCATGGGGAATGCATCGAGTTGGAATATTATTACTGGAATTGCCAACAGTACTAACCCAAACACTGGACATTATGTTTTCCATAATCTACCCTACTCTCCCTTGGAGACTTGACTAACTTACTCATGTCTGCTTGCTTTCTTCTTTGTGTTAAATACTAGTCGTAACAAAGACATCATACATCTGTTTGTAGGCTGTTTCAAAACCTGTATCTTAGGTTTTATATATGTAAATTGGATGGCTTGTCTCTAGATTTCCTGAACAAAGACTATGCTTATGTCTTCAATTTATTTTCACTGTTTAGTAGTACTGAATAAGACTTTTCAATTATCTCAGAGATTACGTGGTCTGGTTTAGTGGAAAGAAGATTTCCGTGGGAATCTGAAGACTTGAATTTGAGTTTTAGCCTGCATGAGAGCGGTGGGGGGATGGTTACTTAAACCTATTTGTTTCCCAGATGCAATAAAGTGCTTAAAAGCTTTGATTCATGACTCATTGGAGAAGAAATGAAACACGCAAAAGTGCTTTGGGGATTATGAAGTGTTGTGAAAATATAATGCTTTTCTGGTCCAGTTCCATAGACTCATTGAAATGATCAGTAAAAATGACACAATTAGTTTTCAAAGGCAATTTTCAGATTTCAATTAGTCTTTTAAAAATATATTATAGTATTAAGGTAATTTTCTAGGTTTGGAATTGCTGCCTCTTTTATAGAAAATAATGGAAACTGAAAAAACGAAAAGTTAATGTAAATGTAATTAGATTTAATTTTTTGCTAATATCTTTGGTTCTATTCTTTGGGACTACTGGGGGCAATTGCCTATCTATTTGTTATGCAATCTTTCATGTTTATGAAACAATTAACACTTCTCTAGAACCATTTACAAAACGTTATGGTGTCTTTGCGCATCTTGTGTAGGTCCCAGCCTATTGATGGTGATGCTCTTGCTAGAAATGCCTGAGGCACTGCTCCGTGGTATTAGAGTGTTACATGGAGGAGCCCCATAGACATTTCCCCCACTGGGGCCAGGGTAGTGGCTCAGCCTGGCCAGCCCTTGTGGTTCTTCTTATGATTGCAGGAAGCACTTCAGCAAAAACCATCAGGAAACTTTGAGAAACAAGATTTATTACTTACAAGTCCTGGAGGGCACATGGCATGACTGAGAGACACACAGCAAGGGAGGTGAAGTGGTGGTGGAGGGGAGACAGACCTTGGGGCTTTGTCTTCATTAGAGTGCAATGGTTGGGTGTTTGGGGTTTCTCAGAATCACACATTATTGGTTAATTTTTAGCAGAAAAGTGGGAACCAGGGGACGGGAGACTGGAGGCAGGGCCGCTGGAGCTGTCAGTTATGTAGGTCGCCCAGGGTTTTCTAAAAGGGAAACTTTGTGGGTATGGAGGGCCTAGATCCTTTTCAGTTTTGCTAGTAGCTGTGTCATACTTCTGGCAATATGTTTATTTAAGATGGTTGTCTTTTGAAATGGATGCCTCGGCAGTCAGAAGGTTAATGTCAGCACTCACACCGTAGTTCATATAAATAGGAGGCAGACGGGCTGTCAGAGGGGTGGAACCATGGGGAGGAGTCGTCCACTCACCATCAGTGGAACCATTTTTATCTATGCTTCCCCCTAACTTCCTAATTTATCAGATGCCCACAGTAGAAAGGATCATTCCTTCCAAACCCATTGCAACACTGTTTCTGGAGAGACATTTTGGGATTGACTATGAAAGGAAGAGTGATCAAATAAACATTCCCTTTTTAGGTTATTTTATTTGACTGGAATATGATTGTACAGTGTTAGAGACACAGAGCAAATATATTATTCATTTGTTTATTAATTTTTAAAGGGGAAAATTTTATCCTGATTATAAGTTATATAAACAGGGTAAAAATACTAGACTATAAAGTTGATAAAAATCATCCATAATTCTGCTCTCAAGAGCTAATGCCCTTTGGTATCTCCTTTCAGACTCTTTTTTCTTTCTCATGTGTTTTCCTAGAAAAATATGTGTATTCACATATGATTTACAAGGAGTAGGACAACATTTTACATACTGTTTTGCAAGACATATTTTCAATTGGTACTATACATTAGACATGTTTCCAAGTAAATGTGGTTGTATATTATCATTTTCTATGGTTTTAATTTATTACGTTTAATGGAGTGATCATCATTTAATTTTCCAAACACTTTTATTGGGCACTTAAGTTGTTTCAAATTTTTTCATTATTATAAACAATGCTTAGCTTTGAACACAGTTATCTAATCTACAAAACAGGGGTGAGAAAGTCTACTGCACAGGCTTTGTGTGGGGAATATATAAAACAATGTTTGAGTAAATCATGATAGCATACATTCATACAGGATTTTTCATGTTATCTACATTTTCAAGAGTATTATCATGTGGGTGGGGACTGTATAAATTTATAATTTTAAATTTTCTTTATGTCTGTATATATATAATTTCTCTTTCCTAATACTTGTGGTCTTTCTTGATCTTTTTCTTAGATTATTAGTTCATTTGTTCGACAAACACACATGGATGAAATTTCCTATGTCAGGCACAGTGCTAAATGCCAGAGATACAATAGCAGACATAGTTTGTTCTCTAATGGAGTGCACATTCTTCTGGTAAACACAGACACAAAAAAGAGCAAATGAGCAAAGAATAATGAATGTTGATAAGTGTTATGAAGGAAATGAATAAAGTTGGAGAGTGAAAATAATAAGTGGGTAGGATCGGATGAAGTAGTCAAGGAAGTACTTTCTGAAGACATGACGTTGAAACTGAGGCGTTAAAAAATGGGATACAAAGACATAGAAAACTGGGGAAAAAAGGAAAAAGAAAATAAACTGTAGTGAGATTGGAACATCTGTGAAGGATGGGAGACTGGCTGATGCGTGTTGGAGCCTTAGGATGGGTTACATAATGCAGGGTCCATTAGCTACAATAAGGAGCTTTAGTTTTCATCCAAGAGCAGTTGGAAACCAAAGTAGTCATTGACACCTCTTTTATTGCTCTTCCCTATGATTTAAGTTGAGTATCTCACACTGTTTTTCTTTTTATAATGAGACAAAACAGTTGTAAACATTTCTTGTTTGTATGCCTCATCCAAGCACTACATTTGTCCAGTGTGATACCTACTTGTTGATGTTGATGAAACATTAGCATTCAGAAGGATGTCTTACATTTTATATATTTAGAAAATTAGTGCTTTGACTTTTTATCCATTATTATGAGAGATGAGTTCAAATCTCCAATTACGATTGCACCTTTTTCTATTTCTTGTTTTGGTTCTGTCAATTTTGCTTAATATATTTTAATACTCTGTTATTAGTCACGTACAAATTTAAGATTGTGTATCTTCCTGTTCAGTTGACTTTTGTCATAGTGACATATCCCTTTTCACTTGAGTAATACTACTGCCTTAAAATCTTCTTTTCCTGTCATGGATAGAGCTGGAGCAGGCTTCCTTTCCTGCTGTAGTATTTCCATGACATGTCTTTTTCTCATTTATCTGTTTTATGTTTTGAAAGTATCCCCTTCCCCTCCCAAACAGAAATACACAGATTGCCATTTGTTTTTCTCAATTCCTATATTCTAATTACTGTGCTCAGTCTCATCAGTAATTTTCTTTATGACCTCTGGGTTTTGCATCCTGCTTAGAAAGGCTGACCTTACTTACAGTTTGTAAATTTATTCACTCATTTTGTTCAAGTATTTTCATAGCTGGGTGCTTTGTGCTTAAATTTGTATTCCCTTTGAAATATTTTGCTGTGTAAGGATTTGGGTAGTAATGTAATGTTTTGGTTAATGGGGACTACCGACTAGTTGATTCTGATGTATAGTAAGGGTTTAGAACAATGAATCTAAACTTTCATGATATCATTTAGATAAATTTATATTCTTTTTTTTGTATCTATCAATAATACATACATATGAGTTAGATTATTTCAAACATTTGTAATTATATTAGTATAATTAAAATATTTCTTTAATATTCTAATAGGAGTTTATATATGTATCAATGTAGTGTTATTTGGCCAATTGCTTCAATGCTATTATATTTTCAGCTTGAGTTTTACTCTGGTAGTATACAATATTATCTCTTTCATCATTTATTGCTATTTCACTTAATTTCATTCAACTTGATTTAAAAATTGTTTCTGTTGTTTTTTTTCTTTTTAAAATTTGCAATTGTTAGACCTATATTTACCCTGTGGAAATTATTAAAAGAAGCCTTAACTAAATTAGAGTCGGGAAGGCCTGTGGGGGAGCTCTCACCCCCACCACACATCATCAATGACACCAAACAGCAAGAGGCAGATTCTTGCATCTGGGACAGGAAGTACAGCTACTGAACTACTGAAGGAAGATCTCACTCCTCACCTGGCAACAGCTCAGCCCATGAGAAACCCCACAGCTCAGCCAATGAGAAACCCTACAGCTCAGCCAATGAGAAACCCCACAGCTCAGCCAATGAGAAACCCCACAGCTCAGCCAATGAGAAACACCACAGTTCAGCCAATGAGAAACACTACAGCTCAGCCAATGAGAAACCATTGCCGCCCTGATCTGTTCCTGTCCCCCCGTGGTCTTTCCTTTAGAACAGCTCCTCCCTCTCCCCTTTTTCTCTGTAAGAGCAGCTCCCTCCTGTGTTCTCTGAATTTGCCTGTGGTTTGCCATAGCACACACACTGAAAATTACAATTATTTTGGTTGTTTCTGAATAAACTCATTTTGACGATAAAATAATGGGAGAATGTGCTTTTTACGTTGACAACCCATTCTCTAATTCTTTAACCTTCTACCCTTATTTTTAGTGATCTTGTAAAAAGCCCATGTTCCTTAATTCTAAGAATCTTATTTTCTGTTCAACATCTGTTGGAAAACCTTGCAGGTGCTGGAGCACATAGTTTATGCATTAATCTGTTATAATTAGCACAACAACTCTATAAACCTATTCTTTCCTCCATTTCTCTGAGGAGAAAGCTGAATACTAGGGAGGCAAAACAAATTTTCCAGAGTCATATGCCTAGACATTGTCTATTCATCATAAAATTTTCTTAATATACCTTATGTCTATTTTTATTTCTGATTTCCATTTCTTATGCAATTTGTCTTACTGTATTTTGTTGTATGAAGTATATTTTCTTCTGTCTTATCTTAACTTTAGAAGACATTTTTTTATTATGGTCAAAAACATGTAACATAAAATTTACCAATTCAACCATTTTTAAGTGTGCAATACAGCAGTGTTAAATATATGCACATTGTGCAACACATCTCAAGAACCTTTTCATCGTGCAAAAATGAAACTCTATTTGCATTAAAGAGATCCCTTTACCATCCTACCCATCAGAAGACATATATTCTTAAATGTTTCAAGAGTATACTATAATTATCTTTTAAATTGTTTACATCAAGAGGACGTTTGAAGTCTCCCAGTTGAAGTTTGAAATCCAGGATACATTTTCGCCCTTCTCCTAACTTCAAGTGTTTCTTAATATAATCTGGGTTTTATTTCTATACGATTATTATGTAATTACTTCTCACCTACAGATCTTTAAGTAAGAATGTTTAACCGTTTTTTCAGTATTACAGCCACATCTGTAAGACTTAGAATTATCTCTACTTTTAAGTGGTTTGAGCTCACTCTAAAGTAATTTCTGTGACTTCCTTGTGACTTATCTCATTATTTCAATCTTTCGTTAATGATTAGAATATGTATTCAAGAATTTCTTCCTTTTAAACTGTGGGAATACCTGCTATGATTTTGAGTCCTTGAATATGTGAGACTATTATTGTTCTAATAACTTCCAATAACACATTAATAAGAGTTGCTATTTATACAAGTTAAAAGTTTGAGAGATTTCTCAACTATTTATTTCAGGTGTAATATCACCTAATTTATAGTTTTTAATTTTTTAAAATTTTCCTTCTGTGTCATATTAAACTTTAGTCTGTAATTTAAGTCTGCTGGACTCAGTCATCATGTGCAGATATAAAACCATATATATCTATAAATACATGTTTTGTCACAACTTAAGTGTAGTGATTGAGTATTTTCCTTCCAGTTGCCATTTTACATTACTATGTATCTGCATAAAGATCTATATGGTTCAAGTATGGTCAAGTGGACTCAAACATTTTCGATTGCACATATTTACCAGTGAAACTCTAAGCATGCACCTCCAAAAATTATATATTTATTTGACAATTTTATGTACATAGGACTATTAATTCACATATTAAATATTAATAAAGTTCAAATTATTTCCAAGCAATTTTACAAAAATAATTATAAACACATGAGATTTCCTTTCTGGCTCCAAAGTCAACATCTGCACTTTGGTGCTTTGCCTTGGTCATCCATTAGGCTCCAAACACGGATCACATCTGACCTATTTACCAATATAACCCGTTGCCATCCACAGTGTCTGGAAGCTCTTAGGTGCCCAGTCAGTGTCATGGAATGATCGTCTGGACTACGAATGACTCGTTCCTATGCTAAGTTGATAAATGCTGAAGCAGGTGTTCACCTGCTCAAATCACACAGCCTTCATTCCAGAAGGGTAACACTGCAGTGCAGTTTTCTTTCCTGTGCTCCAAAGTTGTTCAAAAGGGTACCATGCAGAGTTCAGAGTTCCATGGCTTCCTTGCTGGAGCGTCACAGGAACCGAAAGGGTGAGATGGAGGGAAAAGGGGATATACTCCAGTTCAGTCTCCCCAAACAAATTTAACGCAGCTTAAACCTATGTTCTTTGCCTACACAAATGTGAACAGATGATAAACAGCAAAACAAACCGAGATGTGGTTTAAAAGTCATGTCCTTGCACAATGCTGTCGTTTCTATAGACACATTATTATCTCTAAGTGGATTGACACATGCATGTGACAATCATATTTCCTTTTGTCTTCTGGCAGTAAATAAGCCTCTGGATGTGAGCATAATTAGTGTATTCACACATAGTAGAGAAGGACACATTTAAATTTTTCATTAAGATAATGAATAAATCATATTAAATACTTATGATGAGTTTTTATATTATTAATAATTGATAATTTTAGCTTTTATCTTAAAAATAGCATGGGGATTGTAAAATCCCACAGCCTGGGATGAAGAGTTGACATAGGACAATCTATTTCCCTGGAAAAACGTTAGCTGCCTTATCCATCTTGGAGCATGGCACAGCTGTGATAAATGTGGTCGATTTTGATACTGTGAAATTTTCGAAGCGTCCACAAGATGGCAGATCCAGAGTCTGGGATGATTTCTTTACTAGCACATGGCAAATGTGCCTGCTAAGCCCTATTTTGCAACAGTGATTGGCCAAATTGATTGTAACCATTAAAATTAACATGCATTTTTAAAAAACAGCTTTCTTCTTTCTGTCTATTAGAACATACATCACAGTGAGCCCTTTAAGACAACACTCAGCCTCACGCCATGCTATACTGGGTACTAAATGGGTAGTTAAAACATAGCTAATGCTGTTCAGCTTTTCCTAATTATTTCAGAATGAATCACCTTGCCTTTATATGTATAACTCTTAAATACAGTTATGGTTTAACAAGATTCCTTCTCACAAAATACTTATGAAAGCCGCTCTTTTTAAAATTGTCTTATCTGTGGTGTTGGGAGACAAATATCTCCTCTCACAGATCCTGCATAGTTTATGAATTGATAGATGGTTAAGCCCTATAGAAAAGCTGGAAGAAGAGTTCAATGAACACCTAGATGAACCCTCACCTAGATTTCTGTCATTAACATTATGCTATGTTCTCTCTCTTTCTTTGTATATACACACATATATTATTTATATTTATACACATATTATATGTTACTTAAATATTATTGTATTATTTATATTTATATTATATATATATAAAACATGTACAGTTTCTTTTCCCTGAACAATTTCAGCATGAGGTAGACTTCATGACATTTCACCCCTAAATGCTGCGGCATAATCTCCTAAAAATAAAAATATACACTCACACTTGAGCAAAACTTCATTATCACTCCTAAGAAAAATAGCTTTAACTCATTAATATCTAACATACATTTTATGTTCAAATCTCCTCAATTGTCCTAAGAACGTTTATATACAGAATCCATAAAAGATTATGGGCTGTGCTGATTTGTGTTATTTTTAAGAATCTTATTTAATCTAGAATGGTCCTCTGACGACCTTTTTAGTTTTTCATGATACCTAATTTTTGGACATTTCCAGCGTTGTAGCATGTTGCACATTCTGCGTATGTCTGACTGTTCCCTTGTGATTAGATTTGGGTAAAACATTTTTTGCAAATGTTATGCAGATGATGTTATATATTTCTTTGTGCAACATATAAAGACATAAATATCATCCGATTGTTCTATACTCAGTGATGATAAGTTGGTGATCTGAAGAACTTTCTATTATGAGTGCATTTTCCCTTCAGTAATTGATAAATGTTCTCCTTGAGACTTTATGAATATGTGGTTTGTAAAAAATTTGCCAACTGTTTTTGGTATCCATTGATCCTTTTTTGAAAGCGTTTTGTAAAGTAAACAATTAAAATATTCCCCCCTGCATTCATTCCACAGATGTTCATTGAACGTCTTCCATGCATGCGGCTGTGTTAAGGGATATAATGAGCAACAGGAGTGACATACCTCTTCACTCAAGAAACATAGAGTCTAGCGGATAAACACCCATAAATGACTAGACACCGAATTTAATAGTTTTTCATAAATTTTAGTAAGAGCCGAAAAGAAATAAACACAGTGCTGTGATAGAAAATAATAATGGGTGGGTGTAGCATACATAGAGTGGCTAGGGAAATTTTCTCCCGGAGGTGATGTGCAAGCAGACCAAGAGTATATGGAGCGAGCAGTGTGGGGCACGGAAAGTTAAGTGCTTGAGGAGAAGCTTAAGATGGAGATCAGAGCAATCTAAATAATTGTTTTAATATCATTCTGCCTGCCATGATGAGAATCCATTCTGAGAGTGTAATATTAAATGCAAGAAGACTTGTTAGAAAGCTACTAAATTAATCCAGGTGAAAGATAACAGTGAGGCCAGTGAAGGTGAAGAAAAGTCAAAGGAGATCTAACCGACTCGACAATATTGACAAAATGAAAGATTATATGATTGTTACATGGAAATGTTTACATCAATGACATGGTTTAAAATGATACGTATTTCAAGCATTTGTTTCTAAGAAATGGGGAGGCTTCTCCTTAGTTTCAATGGATTTGGTAGAAACGATTCTTTTCACTTTGGGCTGGGGGAGGCAAGGCAGCCTGTGTGTGTTTGTGTTTGAGAGTGTGTGTGTGTGTTGGGAGGCGGGGGGCAAAATAAAATATTGGGGAAACGGCTGTGGATCCCAGTACAGCTGCTCCTTTTTTTCCTCCAGCTGCACTGATATACTATTGATGATTAACATGTGCAAGTTTATGATGTACAATGTGATGATTAGGTGCATGTATATATTGCAAAATGATTACCACAATAAGGTCATTTAACACGTCCATCTCCTCAAGTAATTACAATTTTCTCTGTGTGTGTGGTGATAACACTCAAGATCTACTCTTTTAACAGCTTTCAAGTATATAGTACGTTGTTGTTAATTATAGACATTATGCTGTGCATTCGATCCCCAGATTTTATTTATCTTGTAGCTGGGAGTGTGTATGCGTTGACCAACATCTCCCCCTCATCCACACCCTCACAGGACCCTGGCAGTCACGGCTTTGCTCTTTATTTCTATGAATCGGCTTTATTCTAGGTGAGAATATACATGATTTGTCCTTCTCTGTCTGACTTATTTCACTGAGCATAATGCCCTCAGGGTTCACCTATGTTGTTGCAAAAGGCAAGATTTCCGTCTTTTTTTAGTTGAATCATATTATATATATGAGATATATATATATGAGATATTATATATGTGAGATATATAAATAATGTCACATCTTTATCCATTCATCTGTTGATGGAAACTCAGGTCGTTCCCTTTCTTGGCTATTGTGAATAAGGCTGCTATGAACATGGGGCTACAGATTTCCTTCAAATGTGTGCCCGGACGTAGGATTGCTGGATCATGAGGTAGTTCTATTTCTAATTAATTAATTCATTTTTTTGGGTGAGGAAGACTGGCCCTGAGCCAATATCTGTTGCCAACCTTCCTCTTTTTTGTTTAAGGAAGATTGTTGCTGAGCTAACATCTGTGGCAATCTTCCTCTATTGTTTGTATGTATGGCACTGCCACCATATGGCTTGATGAGCAGTGTGTAGGTCTGTGCCCAGGATCTGAACCCACAAACCCTGGGCTGCCAAAGTCAGGTACATGAACTTAACCACTATGCTACTGGGTGGGCCCCTATTTTTAATTGTTTGAGAAATTCCCATTGTTTTACATAGTGGCTGTACTGATTTACATTCTCACTAACAGTGCACAAGGGTTCTCTTTACTCCACAACCTTGCCAACACTAGTCTGTTAGGTTTTTGATTACAGCCATTCTAACACGTATGAGGTGACATCTCCTTGTGGTTTTGATTTGCATTTCCCTGATTAGTGATGTTGAGCACCCTTTTATGTACTTGGCCATTTGCATGTCTTCTTTGGAAAAATGTCTATTCAAGTCCTTTGCCTATTGTTTAATTGGATTGTTCATTTTTTTGGTATTGAATTGTTTGAATTCTTGGATACTAATCCCTTAACAAATATATAGTTTGCAAATATTTTTTCCCATTCTGTAGGTTGCCTTTTAATTTTGCTGATTATTTCTTTTGTTGTTCAGAAGCTTCTTAGTTTGACGTAGTCCCACTTGTTTATTTTTGCTCTTGTTACTTGTGCTTTTGGTGTCAAGTAGAGGCTGAGATATTCTTGCATGGAATTTCGTATTTACAAACTTCCTAAAACATATTCATCTGAGTCCTATTATCTTTTATTCCTCTTTTCACAATACATACTTGGAAGAATAATTTATGCCTTGGCCTTCCATACTCAAAGACAAAAAGGAAAAAGGCAAGTTGTGGGTATTTTAAGGGAATCAGCTACAACTCTGGACCAAATTCAGTTCACTCCTTACTTAGCTTCTTTTCTGTTCCAAATGTGCTCAAGTTCTGACCTTTGGAAGCGTCTCTCGAATTTATCCCTGTTTTTTTTTTTTTTATTTTTATTGCGGTCATATTGGCTTAAACATTGTATAAATTTCAGGTGTACCTTATTATGGTTCAGTTTCTGTATCGGCTGCATAGTGCGCACAACCAATATTCTAGTTTTTATCCATCACCATACGTGTGTGCCCCTGCATCCCTTTTGCCCTCTCCCCATGTCCTTCACCTCTGGTAACCACGAATCTGTTCTCTTTATCTACATGTTTGTTTATCTTCCTCATATGTGTGAAATCATACAGTATTTGTCTTTCTCTGACTGACATTTCATTTAGCATAAAACCCTCAAGGTCCATCCATGTTTTTGCAAATGGCATGATTTTGTCTTTTTCTTGGTTGCATGGTATACCATCTTTTCTTTATTCATTTATCAGTTGATGGTCACTTGGGTTGCTTCCACATTTTCACTATTGTGAATAGTGCTACAATGAACATAGGGGTACATAAATTTCTTTGAATTATTGATCTCATGTTCTTTGGATAAATGCCCAGTAGTGGGATCACTGGGTCATATGGTATTTCTATTTTTAATTTTTTGAGAAATCTTCATAAAGTTTTCCATAGTGGCTGCAACAGTTTGCTTTCCCACCAGCAGTGTATGAGGGTTCCCTTTTCTCCACATCCTCTCCAACACTTGTCATTTCATGTTTTGTTGATTATAGCCATTCTGATGGATCTGAGTTGATATCTTGTAGTTTTGCCTTTCATTTCCCTAACAATTAGTGATGTTGAAGATTTTTTCGAATGCCTGTTGGCCACCCAGGTATCTTCTTTGAAAACAATGTCTGTTCATGTCCTCTGCCCGTTTTTTGATCAGGTTGTTCACTTTTTTGTTGTTGAGTTGTACGAGTTTTTGATATATTTTGGATATTAACCCTTGGTGAAATATGTGATTTGCAAATATATTCTCCCAGTTGATGGGTTGTCTTTTTGTTTTGTTGATGGTTTCATTTGCTTTGTAGAAGCTTTTTAGTCTGATATAGTCCCACTTGTTTATATTTTCTTCTGTTTCCCTTACATGAGTAGACACAGTATTAGAAAAGATGCTGCTAAGAACAATGTCAAAGAGTGTACTGCCTATATTTTCTTCTAAGAGTTTTATGGTTTCAGGTCTTACATTCAAGTCTCTAATCCATTTTGAGTTAATTTTTGTGTGTGGTGTAAGGTAATGGTCTACTTTCATTCTTTTTCATGTAGCTGTCCAGTTTTCCCAGCACCACATGTTGAAGAGACTTTCCTTTCTCCATTGTGTGTTCTCAGCTCCTTTGTAAAAGATTGGCCATCCATAGCTGTGTGGTTTTATTTCTGGGCTTTCAATTCTGTTCCACTGATCTGTGTGTCTGTTTTTCTGCTGGTACCATGCTGTTTGATTACTATAACTTTGTAATATAATTTGAATTCGGCGATTGTGATGACTACAGCTTTGTTCTTTTTTCTCAGGATTATTTGGCTATTTGTGATCTTTTGTTATTCCACATAAATTTTAGGATTATTTGTTCTATTTCCACGAAGAATTTCATTGGAATTCTGATTTGGAATACATTTAATGTATAGATTGCTTTAGGTAATAGGGGCATTTTAACTATGCTTATTCTTCCAATCTATGAGCATGGAATATCTTTCCATTTCTTTGTGTCTTCTTCAATTTCTTTCAATAATGTCTCATAGTTTTCAGTGTATAGGTCTTTCACTTTTTGTTAAATTTATTCCTAGATGTTTTATTCCTCTTGTTGTGATTATAAATGGGTTGTATTCTTGAATTCACTTTATGCGAGTTCGTTATTAATGTATAGAAAAGCAACTGATTTTTGTATCCTGCAACTTTACTGTATTTGTGGATTATTTCTAGCAGTTTTTCTTTTTGTGGATTCTTTAGGGTTTTCTGTATATAAAATCAGGTCATCTGCAAACAGGAGGAGTTTTATTTCTTTCTTTCCAATTTGGACCCCTTTTATGTCTTTTTCTTGCCTAATTGCTCTTGCTAAAACTTCTAGTACTGTGTTGAATAAGAGTACCGGGAATGGACAACCTTGTCTTGTTCCTGTTCTCAGAGTAATAGCTTTCAGTTTTTCACCATTGAGTATGATGTTGGCTGTGGGTTTGTCATACATGGCCTTTATTAGGGTGAGATACATTCCTTTTATACTCATTTTATTGAGAGTTTTTATCATAAATGGATGGTGGGTCTTGCCAAAAGATTTCTCTGCATCTATTGAGATGATTGTGCCATTTTTATTCTTCATTTTGTTAACGTGGTGCATCACATTGATTGAGTTGAGATGTTGAACCATCCCTGAATCCCTGGAATCAATCTCACTTGATCACAGTGTATGATATTTTTAATGTATTGCTGTATTCGGTTTGCTAACATTTTGTTGAGGATTTTTGCATCTATGTTCATCAGTGATATTGGCCTGTAATTTTCTTTTTTGTGGTGCCCTTGTCTGGTTTTGGTATCAGGGTTATGTTACCCTCATAGAATGAGTTAGAAAGCTTCCCCTCCTCTTCAATTTCTTGGAAGAGTTTGAGAAGCATAACTATTGAGTATTCTTTGAATGTTTGATAGAACTCACCAAGGAAACCAGGAAGTCCTGGGCTTTTGTTTTTGGGGAGGTTTCGATGACTGTTTCAATCTCTTTGCTTGTGATTGGTCTATTCAAATTTTCTATTTCTTCTTGATTCAGTTTTTGGATGTTGTATGATTCTAAAGATTTATCCATTTCTTCTAGGTTATCCAGTTTGTTGGCATATAACTTTTCCTAGTATTCTCTTACAAGCTTTGTATTTCTGTGGTGTCCATTGTAATTTCTTCTCTTTTACTTCTGATTTTATTTATTTGAGTCTTCTCTATTTTTTTCTGAGTGAATCTGACTAATGGTTTGTCAGTTTTATTTATCACCTCAAAGAACCAGCTCTCAGTTTCATTGATACTTTCTATTGTTTTCTGAGTCTCTATTTTGTTTATTTTTACTCTGATTTTTATTGTTTCTTCTTCTTTGAGGTGGGACTGTACTGCTATAAATTTCCCTCTTAGTACTTCTTTTGCCAAATCCCAGAAGAGTTGGTATGTTGTGTTTTCATTTTCATTTGTCTCTAGGTATTATTTCTCCTTTAATTTGTTCATTGATCCAATAGTTGTTCAGTTCAATAGTATGTTGTTTAGTTTCCACATGTTTGTGACTGTCCCAGGTTTTTTCCTATAGTTGATTTTTGGTTTCATAGCATTGTGGGCAGAAAAGATGCTTGATATGGTTTCAATCTTCTTAAATTTATTAAGGCTTGCCTTGTTTCCCAACATATGGTCTATCTTTGAGAATATTCCATGTGCACTTGAGGAGAATATGTATTCTGCTGTTTTTGGATGGAATGTTCTCTATATATCTATTAAGTCCATCTGGCCTAGTGTTTCATTTAAGGCCACACTTTTCTTATTGACCTTCTGGCTAGATCTATCCATTGATCTGAGTGGGGTGTTAAGGTCCCCTATTATTATTGTGTTTCTGTCAATTTATGCTTTTAGGTTTGTTAATAGTTGCTGTACGTACTTTGGTGCTCCCGTGTCAAGTGCATATATATTTATAAGTGTTATGTCCTCTTGGAGAAGTGTCCCTTTTATCATTATATACTTCGCCTCTTTGTCTCTCATTGTCTTTTTTATCTTGAAATCTGCTTTGTCTGACATATGTATGGCAACATCTGCTTTCTTTTGTTTGCCATTTGCTTGGAGTATCATCTTCTATCCCTTTTCTCTGAGCCTGTGTTTGTCTTTATAGCTGAGAGGTGTTTCCTGGAGACAGCATACTGTTGGGTCTTGTTTTTTAACCCCTCCAGCCACTCTATGCATTTCAATTGGAGAATTCAATCCATTTACATTTAGAGTGCTTATAGATATATGAGGGCTTAATACTGACATTTTATCTCTTGTTTTCTGGTTGTTTTATATTTCTGTTGTTTCTTTTCCCTTGTCTTTTTGACTGTCATTTCAGTTTGTTGGTTTTCTGTGATGGTTTTTTCAGTTTTGTCTTTATTCATGATTTGTGGCTCTGTTCTGAGTTTTTGTTTTCTGGTTATCATGAGGTTTGTATAAAAGATCTCATAGATGAGATAGTCCATTTTCTGATAGCTTCTAATCTCCATTAGCCTAAGTAGGCTCAATCTCTTTCCTTTTCCCTTTCTAGGTTTTTGTTGTCACAAATTATTCTCTTTTGTGTTGTGAGTTTCTGACTAAATTGAAGTGTTAATAGTTATTTTTGATGCTTTCTTTCTCTTATCTTTTATGTTATAATTGTTTGCTAACTTGTTCTTATAGAAAGCTGCAATTTTCTGATTTTATCTTTCTATTTATCTCCTTGTTCAGAGCTTTTTAAACTTTTGCCTTTTTGTTTCAGGTAGGAAGGCTTCCTTCATCATTTCTTGTAAGGGGGGAGGTCTAGTGGCGGTGAACTCCTTCAGCGTTTGTTTATCTTGGGAAACTTTTATTTCTCCATTGTATCTGAAGGATAGATTAATTGGATAGAGTATTCTTGGCAGGTAATTTTTGTCTTCGAGTATTTTGAATACATCATTCCATTGTCTCCTAGCCTTTAAGGTTTCTGCTGGGAAATCTGCTGAAAGCCTGATAGGGCTTCCTTTGTAGGTTATTCTTCTCTCTTGCTGCCCTTAAATTGTTTTCTTTGTCATTGACTTTTGCCAGTTTTACTATTATATGTCTTGGAGAAGGTCTTGTGGCATTGATGTAATTAGGAGTTCTATTGACTTAATGTACTTGTCAGTCCAGTGATTTCCCTGGGTTTGGGAAGTTCTCAGCTATTATTTCTTTAAACAAGCTCTCTGCTCCTTTCTCCCTCCCTTCTCCCTCTGGGATGCCTACAATGCTATGCTACTCTTCCTAATTGAATCAGACAGTTCTCAATGAATTTATTCATTTTTTAAAATCTTAGTTGTCTTTCCTCCTCTACCTGAAGCATTTCTAGGTTTCTTTCTTTGAGCTCACTAATTCTCTCTTTTATAAGGTTGGATCTGTTTTTTTCTTTCTGCATTATTTTTTATCTCATTAATTGTGTCCTTCATATCCAGAATTTCTGTTTGTTTTTTTGTTGTTGTTGTTTTAGAGCTTCAATACCCTTGGTGAAATATTCCTTCTGTTCATTAATTTTACGCCTGAGCTCATTGAACTGTCTTTCTGAGTTTTCTTGTAACTCATTGAGCTGCTTTATGACAACTGTTTTGAACTTTCTGTCAGTTAGATTGTAATCTTCTGTGATTTCAGGTTTCATTTCTGGAGATCTATTGCTTCTTTTATGCTGTGTTGCTGTAGTTCTTCATGGTGCTTGATGGATTGATGCTCTTCTGACACATTTATGATAGAGGTCAACTTTTCTTATTTGGGTACAGCTTTGCTTACTTTGTTCCTGATCACCTGGGTCTCTTGTTACTCCACTGGTTCTCTCTCTGGGCTCGGATGCTGCTGTCCCTTGCATCACCTGTGCTGCTGTTCCTGTCTGTCTTTGGATACTGTTTGCACTGCTGCCAGGGGTGATGGGTTCATGGGTGTCATTGTGCTGGCAGGGGACTGCGGACCCAGGGACTTGTATGCAGCCCCTGCTGCTGGTGGAGCTGGCATCAGGGTTGCTGCCACTGGTGGCTAGGTCACCAGTTCTACTGTGGTTCCTACTGATTCTGGTTTAAGATTCCACCTGTTACCTCTGGGGATGGGGACAGGGACGGTTTTTTCTGTTCCTGCCCCACCTGCTCATAGTTGTGCTGGTCAGGCCACTCTATGTTTGTGTGGGCTGGGCCGCCACTGCTTGGTATGGTGTTTTCACGTGGGCCTGGCTGCCACTGCTTGGCAGGGAGTGTTTATATGGTTGGGACCACTGTGGCTTGGTGGGTGCTCCCATGGACCAGGCTACCACTGCTCCATAAGCATTCATATGCAGGCCAGGCTGCCCCTGCTCCCACTCACTGTCATGCTGGCTGCTGTAGGAGGACCCACGTCCTGGATCACTGCCTCTGGGGAGCAGAAGGGGGCTTCTCCCCTACTTCTACTGCTTCCCCGGGATCCAGTCCACACACCTTCCTATGTATGGCTGCATGGATTTCTCAGGCATCCTTCTGTGCTCTGTAGGGAAGCCTTTATTGGTTAATGGATGTCTGCTTGGTTGTCAGAGGGGAGAGACAAAGGGAACAACTGACTCCATCATGATGCTGATGTCACTCCCCCCTATTTTTTAATCAAGTGATCAATTGATAAAACTTTATCAATTGATTTGTCAGGACACAGCCTCTAAATCTTCCTGCTTTTAGGGGCCATGGACAGGACACCTTGCCCTTTTACTCACCCCTGGTACTTTGAGCCCCAATCTCTGGTTCTGAGTCTCTCAGTTGGTCTTTCCTGGCCTGGAATTCAAACAGGTTAATACACACTTGACAGCTAAGACCTCAAAAGGCAAGCCTAATGTCTCTAGGCTTGTCATAACAGACATAGAAATAACTTAATAAATTCTCCTTATGTCATTAACAAAGTAGTCATTTTCAAATTAAGGAACTCCTTTTTTTTGGCTTAGTCTTAATTCTGGTTTTTTTGATTTACTTTAAATATCAGTACATCTCCACCTTTGCACAACAAATTTAATATTTACCCTGAGTAACAATTTATGCAGCACCAAACTTGGGGAAATAACGCATGATCAAGTTAGAAATTGCTATTTAAGCTTTAGAAAAAAGTAGTTACAAATGTGTAAGGTTTTTTCCCCCCTGGGACTAGTAAGCTTACTCTGAGGGCCACTTAAAACTGAATCTATTCCAAGATATGAATATCAAATTGATCTTTCTGGGCAGGAAACACAGTTTGTTTCACTTCTTCCAACCTCATCAGCCAAGGATACCCCATCCTGCCCCAGGCCAGGCCCACTGTTCTGTTGGGAGAGCAGTGTGAGCATTGACAATGCTGCTGTTGGAGCCTTCTTTCTTCTCCTTAAATGTGCAAAGCTCAAGTAGAATGTGGTATACTTTCAGGAAAAATTTCATAATACACGTAATAAGAATATTTCTTGGCTGTCAGACAAAATATATGCTTTTCTTATAGCCTGACATCACAAAAGAGGATATGTTAGGTATAAAAGTATGGAAATAAGGTTTGAACTCTCCGAGACTTGAGCTCAGGAGATGTGATTCAAGCTGTGATTTTCTAGATTGAAAAATATTACTTCTTTCAGCTTTGGGAATCTTTGGATTTTTATTTATCAGAGTCTTCTTTTTCTTAGTGCATTCTTGGCACAAAAGCAGCTCCAGAGGAAGAGACATAAGAGCAGCGTCAGAACAAAGACTTGATTCTTGAAAAGAAATGCGTTGATAAGCAGGTGCTGCTCCTCCAGCTGGCACTCTATTTGCTCCACAGAGGGATAAGGACGGGGTGACTTTGTTCTTGAGCTCCAGGTCACTTGCATCCCAGAAGTTCTGCCAATGTGTTTTGTGATGTTTTGAAATTTTCTTAATTTTTTTTTTTTTGCTTCTATTAATAGGAAGGAATGATCATTCCAGAGATATATTGTAAATGTGAGTCATGTCAATGTGTCAGAGAAACACGTGAAATTCAGAGCTGGCTCACAACAAAATTATCAAGGCAGTGAAGTGTGTCTTTCAAAATGTAAGCTTCATCCAAGTAGACTTTCTGAATTGACCTTTGATGCTGGGCTGAGGGCAGGTCGTTGTCCTTAGACGCACATTTCTTAACCCTCTCTTCCCTTCAGCTTGCCACCCGAGTCTTCATTAAGTTTATTTGAAAATCCTTGAAAGAGTTTAGAGTAAGATTGGGAGTAACATTAAGAAATGAATGTGAACAAGGTAATGATAACTCTCTCGTACAGATGGAGAAATTTAAACTCTCTTCTGCAAGTTCCTATTCTCAATAGTGCTGAACCCATCATGAGAGAGGGATCTTTGGTGCCATGAGGGGTCAGCAGGGTTGGGGAGTGAGGGGCCAAATAGTTGAAACATGATGACGCTGGGCTTCTAGTTGAAAGAATATGCAATGCACTTCACATGAACCTCTTATGTAGTAAAATTTCAATATCAACTGCTATGCTTTTTATAATTATTATCTTTCTGAACGGAGTTGAAGACTTACGAGAAGAACTTTAGGTCAAACTGGAATTTTAAGAACGAGGAAGGGAAAAGGAAATCCTCCTTCACTGAGCCTCTGCCATATGCCGAGACTCTTCTGGAGAATTTACATGAATGGTCAACTCAATCCTCCACAGCCCGGTGGGACTTGTACAATTTCATGTAATTAATACCATTTCACAAATATGGGAACTGACAGAGGCTAATATATAGCCACGTCCTCACGTTCAAATTGAGGAGGAGTCCAGATTATACCCTCATTCTTTTTGACTCCAAATTTTATTTTACCGTTTTCTGCGATGTACCAATAAACTTTAAATTGCACCCAAATCGATAGAATGCACCGCTGTCTACTGCTGAGTGATTGGTCTCAGCGTCATCCTCCAGTGTTTTAGAACAGCTGATCATCATGGCAATCAAACGTACATCTGAGTGATGATTTTGAGTCAACTGGTATTATTGAGAAGTTGTTACCCGCTGGCTGAATGGCAAGCTCATCAGCTTCTGTGATGTCTGACTGGATCAGAAGAAACCTGCTGTTGTCATCCCCTGGGATGCACTGATAACTCCTTCCTCACCCCCACTTTAAGACCCTGATTACTGGTACACAACATGCTGTCTTACTCCACAGGCTTTCTTCACCCCGGCACCTCCACTTGCTACTCTGAGTAAGATTTTTTAAGGCCATTACTCCTGTTAGATTCTTATCTTCTAGAATAGGTATACTGAATTTGTCTGTCATGTACTCATCATGGCCTTTACTGATCTTTTGTGCAAATTAGAAAAGGGTGCCTCTCCTTGATTTTATTTCCATGTCAGAAATTAGTCCCAACGTGATGGTTTTGATGGAACAATTCACTTTTCTGTCATCTTCTTATTAAAGCAAATATAACTAATTTCCCCCATGTGTAACATAATACCTTGTTTTCGTGCGGTGAACTACCTAAACAACCTGAAGGGTTGGCAATGAATAGTCAACCGTTAGTTATTGAACATCTGTGTGCTGTGATAATTTCAGTGAATAAAAAAAGAAAGAGTGAATTTCTTTCCTTCATGGAGCTTAGATTTTGAAGAAATCATAAATAGTAATAAAAAAAGATAAATGAGGAAAATATATATTAAATTATGGTAAATGCTAAGGAGAAAAAGTAAAGCTTGAAGTTAAGAATAAAACGTTAGTTTTTAGAATTTACATATATTATGTACTAATATATCATGTGCATCATGAAACACACCCAAAACTAAAAATAAAAAAGATGAGGTGAAAATAAATATGAGAGGCAGGTCCAACAGGATGCCCAGTGCGTGATCTTCCATCTGTTTGTGGACCGTGGCTGAAAAGCAACGTTGTCCCGTAGAACTTTCCGGGATGTTGGAAATGTTCATTCTATGCTGTGCACAGATTGAGCATTTAAAATATATCTAGTGAGACAGAGGAAACGAATTTTAAATTTTCTTTAAAATTTAAATAGCCTAACTGGCTAGTGATTAGACAGCATAGCTCTAGAGGAAGCAAAGTTCAGCTAAGGATAGAGAGTCTGAGGCACGTAGAACTTTGACCTTGCCCTTGACCTTTGATGCCCATTTTACCCCCAGACCCTAAACTTAGCCTGATTAGACCCGGATTAATGATAAGCTTTTTCTACTCCGTCACTAGCCGGCTTCCTCCAGACTTCCAGGATGCTTAGTGAGCTCTGCCTAACTCTGCTTCCTGCACCCCTGCTGGGATGTTATCTTTTAAGTAGATATCTGTGTTGTCCCTGGTTCCAAGCATGTCATCTCATACATTCACTGACTCCAGATATTGCCATCCTGGCTGCCTCTCTACTGATTCCCTGAGGTTGCCCTCAGACACCCTCTGCTAGGACGATGCTGTCCCCAGATCGTCCAAACCTTCAGAAATTGATTCTGCAACAGTTAGGTTGTTACCCCTGGGATGCTGTTTGTGTCGTGAACGTGTTCTGCTTTTCCCAGCACTCCCCGGAGCTTAATCAAACAAGCGGTCTTATCTTCCTATCTCATCTTAAACTATTGTTTGAGGACTCTGTGTTCTACTAAACAGCTGCGTAAACCCCTCCTAAGAGAGTGCTTCTGTGTTTAATATTGGATTAAGTAATCCTTCTGCATCTATATTTGTATCTCCAGAGCATAGTGATGCTGAACATGCAAAAATTATTTAAGAGTTTCTTAGAGAAAAGGTGGTGTGAAAACATCAGGTTCAAGCTGTATCAAGTTCCTCCAGGCTGCTGCCACTCCAAAGGAAGCCTCGTTAGAAAGACACCTGTACCAGAGGAGGTCAGCAAGAGCATCTCAACAGGAGGTCAAGAGTGAACAGCTTCCGGTAAGCAGTTCTTTGTCCTCCAACATTCTGTGTGCACTCGGACAAACAGCTCCATATCAGAAGGGGTTTTATTTATAGCACATGGCCACACACATTACACACCCCAAGCAGGTCATCCAGGAACCCCAAATATAGCAAGCAAGATCAAGACTCCTGAATTCAGCTAGGGCTTGCTCATCTAAAGGGCAGGTGAGACATCAAAGGAAAAGATCAGGAATATTTTTCACAGACATGCACATAAGGCTAACGAGACGGATGTGCAATAAAGAAGAAGCCTAAGCAAAAACATTAAAAATAATCTTGAACAAAAAAAAGTTACAGTAAAGAAAAGTTACACACAAAAGTTGTTTTATTTTCAGTAAGACAATGTAAAAACTCATGATATTATAAGGCAGAGTAAAATAATACCAAGGAAACAAAAGATATGAATTACACAGGAAGAGAAACAAATTAATTAGAAAACAACACAAATAGAATTGATGAATACATAAAAGAATTAGTTCTTTAAATAAACCAATAAATAGAGAAATATTTAATTAAAAATATTCAGAATAAGAAAGCGATTGTAATTCACAAGAGGATATTATATAAAGTTCTATAATAATTATATTTTAATATCTTGATGAAATAAACAGCATTGCAAGAACATATAAATTACTATCTTTGACTAAAGAAGAAAAATGAAACTAATGGACTCCAAACCATAGAATAAATTGGAAAAAATGATCAGAAATATCTGTTAAAATTTGGTCCAAGGAAGGTTTTTCTTTTTGGTAAGGAAGATTGTCACTGAGCTAATGTGACAATCTCCTCTATTCAATGTGGGAGGCTGCCGCAGCATATCTTGACCAGAGGTGCTAGGTCCACACCCAAGATCCCAGGCTGCAAAAGAGAAGCACATGAACTTAACCACTACACCACCGGGCCAGCCCCTGGTCCAAGGTAATTTTATAGAAACGTCTTATAACCTTCGAGTAATGAATAACCATACCCATTATAGCCTTTCTGAGACTCAAAAATGGTGAAAGGTCATGAGCAACACCTTGGCAGGACCGTCTACGCCTCCAGGACCACCTATGGCACCAAAGCAAAATGAAGAGAGAAAAGCCATTGTCATGGTCTGGGAAAAAGACATCATATTGTTAGGGCATGTGGAAAATGAAAACAACCTGAAAATGTGGGAGATAAATATATATTCTCTTCCTAGCATCACCAAAATTCTGAATAAAACAAGGGTGAACAGGACATATTTCAAAGGGCTTTGGATAAAGGTGAAATTAAATAGACACAGGATACAGAGTGCCCTGAAGAACGATGGATATCAGTTTAAAAAAATTATGTAGCTGCATTAAAATACATTATCAAGTACAAAATCTGACCTACTGAACCCAAGACAAAGAATTTATAACAATTTAAAACAAGGCAGACAGCTGTACGGTATTCTCAAACGATATGCCTAAAAGGATAAAACATTAATTGTAAAAGGATAAATAAGTTTTATAAAACACGTGTAGGGTTTCCAAGATTAGTGTCTATGTCTGTAACTCTCAAACTTAGTGGCATAAGCTACAAACCTTTTGGTATTTTTTCATACTCTGAGGTCAGGAATCCTGAGGCACCCAGTGGATGACTCATCGACGCTCCGTGATGTCTGGGACCTCAGTGGGAAGATCTGCGTGGCTGGACATAAGTCACACGCCTGTGGGTGGACATCTCCTGGAGGCTCTTTCACTCGCACCTGCAGAGCCTGGGCTGGGATATCTGAGAGACTGGACTCAACTGGGACTATCGCTGAGGCACCTGTTTGTGTCTCTCCAAGTGGCTCAGGCGTCTCCCAGTAGGGTGGATGGGTCACGAGAAGGAGAGTTCCAAAAGCAAGCATTTCAAGAAAACCAGGCGGAAGCTGCATGATCCTTTATGATCTAGCTCAGAAGTCACATAGTATCATTTTTATCCAACTCTATTGGTTGAAGCAGAGGGAACTTCATCCAGATTGAAAGGAAGAAATGCATCTTACATCTCCCCTTGAGACCTTTTCTAAATCTCTGTTAAAACAGACCATGTGGAATCCAAAGCGAGAAGCACTAAACAAGACAAAGATAATCAACTTATTTACTAAAGAGAAATACTGACAATGAAGCTATAACTGTTAAGAATCCCTATGTGATGAAAATAATATAAAAAATACATAATATAGAACATTTTCCCTCTCTAATTTTTCCAGTCAAGTTTCAAAAATATAAAAGATCTAATTTCCATACAAATTAAGGTAAACTTGATATATTTAATTAAACATTTTACCCAGTAGGAAAAATGCACATTTTTCCTGTGTCAGTTGATAATTTCAAAATTAACATATGTTAGGCCACAAAGGAAATGTCAATAAAATCTTCAAAGCATAAATTGTATGGGCCATTTTCTCTGCCTCTATAATTCTGGTAATAAAACTAAAAATAAGTAGAAAAAATAAATGTTTAACTAACATTTAAAAGCAATAACACAGCAATTTAAAAAATCTTCTAAATATCATGTGTCAAAGAGGAAATCAAAACTGCAATTACAGGCTCTTTACTAATTAGAGAAAATGACAACAACACAGCAAAATGTATGGGATACAGCCAGCTCTGAACTAAGAAGAAAATAAGTAAAGACTTATTTTACGCACTTGATTCCTATCCACAGGTGTTGTGGAAGGAAAGTTCCAATATTACCGTAATTCTGTCTATCTATCTATCTATCTATCTATCTATCTATCTATCTATCTAATCTATCATCTATGTATTTACTCAACATTCATTCTTCATTTGTCTGTGTGTATTACAGTTTGCATGGCAGGAAGTAATCTAAATGCTTATCAATAGGAAATCAATTCAATACATAGGACATTACTTAAATACATTTTGGAACCCCATATAACATAATTGCATTTAGCCCTTATATAAACATGAAGAAATGCTTGTGCTATAGCAAGGTAAAAAAAAAAAAGAAGACCTCAAAGAAAAATATAGAGCAAAATTTTGCTGGTATGTTGGAACCCAGAAGGATATAGCAGAAGAAATGCCAATATCTATTCACTAAAGCACTAGAATGTCACTTCCTTTTCTAGTAATTTCCTAAGAGGTTGATATGTGACTTAGTTCTGATTAATGACGTCCGGGAGCATCTGCTGGAGGGTTCTGGAAAATGTTTTCTTCTTCTTAAAAGCATGAAAAATTCCTCTTTTTAATTTAGTACTTTTGTGTTTGCATGTTATGTGAGAAACTGCTCTAGCTACCTTAAAACCCTGAGGAGAGCTAAGCCAACATGTTGAAGATTGCCAGTAGAAGAGGAAAAGTATCTACTTGAAATCAGTGAATAAACCAGCCTGGGAGATGCTGCCTTCCCTCGGAACTTGTTATATAAGAAAATAACTCTGCTGTACAAGAGCTTTTTAGTCTGACTTAGTCCTATTTGTTTATTTTTTCTTTTGTTTCTCTTGACTGAGGAGACATTTCCAAAAAGATGTTGCTAAGAATAATGTCAAAGAGCATACTGCTTATGTTTTCTTCTAAGAGTTCTTTGTTTCAGTCTTACATTCAAGTCTTTAATCCATTTTGAGTTAATTTTTGTGTACAGTGTAAGATAATGGTCTACTTTCCTTCTTTTGCACGTGGCTGTCCAGTTTTTCCAACACCATTTATTGAAAAGACTTTCCTTTCTCCAAATTAAAAATCTTCTGCACAGCAAAGGAAACCGTCAACAAAACAAAAAGACATTTTGGGAGGAGATATTTGCAAATCATATATCTGATAAGGGGTTAATATCCAAAATATATAAAGAATTCATACAACTTAACAACAAAACAAAACAACCCTATCAAAAACTGGCAGAGGATATGAACAGACACTTTTCTGAAGAAGATAGACAGAGGCCAAAAAGGCATATGAAAAGATGCTCAACATCACTAATTATTAGGGAAATGAAAATCAAAACTACAATGAGATATCGCCTCATGCCCTTCAGAATGGCTATAGTTAACAAGACAAGAAATAACAAGTGTTGGAGAGGATGTGGAGTAAAGGAAACCCTCATACACTGCTGGTGGGAATGCAAACTGGTGTTGCCACTATGGAAAACAGTAGGGAGATTCCTCAAAAGATCAAGACTAAAACCACCATATGATCCAGCTATTCCACTTCTGGGTATTTATTCAAAGAACACAAAAACACACTAATTTGAAAAGATGTATGCACCCCTATGTTCACTGCAGCATTATTCACAACAGCCAAGACTTGGAAACAATCTAAGTGCCCATCAACAGATGAATGGATAAAGATGTAGTATATATATACAATGGACTATTACTCAGCCATAAAAAAGATGAAATCTTGCCACTTGCAACAACATGAATGGACCTTGAGGGTATTATGTTAAGCAAAATTAGTCAGATGAAGAAAGCCAAATACCATATGATTTCACTCATATGTGGAAGATAAAACAACAACAACAAACAAACACATAGATACAGAGAACAGATTGGTGGTTACCAGAGGGAAAGGTGGGTTGGGGAAGGTGAAAGGGGTAAGGGGCACATATGTATGGCGGTGGATACAGATTAGACTTTTGGTGGGGAACATAATGGTCTATACAGAAATTGAAATACAATGATGTACACCTGAAATTTATAGAATGTTATAAACCAATGTTATCTCAATAAGAAAAAAAGATATTAATTCTTCTATTTCAGTCATTTGAGCTGCTGTAGCCTCTTATTTGCAGCTGAGGTCATTTTATAAAATACATAGAATATACATCAAAAATGTTACTGGAAACGAGATTGTGTGCATTCTTTATTTTTCTCTCATCTTTTCTATGATTTTTCTTTGGTACAATGTTTACATTATTGGATTTGTCAAGGTTTTTGTTGAGGGAGTTTTTTGAGAATTCCGCAGTTATTCAAATCTTAGATCAATTTCTCAATCTACATATTAGAGGACCAATGAAGGAACTTCCACATTAGGCCAAATGTAGACAAGGATGGCTTCCAGTGCTATGTACCTTGGCAGAATTAGATCTTATTTTACAACAGATGCTGAGCGATCAGTCCTCAGAGTTATGGAAGATAAAACATGCTGAGGGGAAAGAGTCTTCTAACCATGTATCTCACCAAGGAAAGAAATAATTGGAGTTTGGCAAATGTCTTCAATTAAAGAAGAAGAAAGAGAAACAAAAAGTAGATATTTAAGTGAAGGAGGCTCAGATAACAAGAATGTAACCTAATTCTTGGAGATATTTCTCCAGCTCTTTCCAAAGTTGTAGGAGGCAACGATTAAAAGTTTTCATCTCTTTTTCAAGACAAGGAAACATATAATATAATATTGAGGAAAATTAAGAATTAATAGGGAAATGTGACAAATATCAACAAGTAATTTGAAATACTAGATTATGTGATTACTTGAAACAACTTTTGATGTAGTATATTATTTTTGAAGTATACATTATATTTGAAGTGACATATTATACATGAAGGAGGCATAGAATATTATACTGGCATCAGTGCAATAAAAGGGAAAGAGTAATAAGTGTAGAATTAAAAATAAACAAAACCCAAAAAAGCCAACAAATAACATACCCTCATTCAGTTCTCAGCTCCTTCAGTAAATATCTGGGAGATCTTTGGGATGCCAGTGGGCAGTTTGTAAGAGCTTTTTATTCTGTTGGAGCTAACCTCTTCATGCCTCAGTTCCCTGGTATGTGAAGTTGTGAAGTTGTTCTCCTAAGAAGTAGAGAAGTTTTCTGTGGGCCACATAAACAAAGAAACCCACAGATGAGGTTGAGCCCTGAAGAGGAGAGAACCGAGATTAGGGTGTCAGGATCCACGGGTTCTGTGGCCAGGGACCCAGCAAGAAGCGCCCCAGATCAGTTGGAAATACCCAAGACCTGGAAACAAGGATGACAGAAACGTGGCCTGAAAAGGCAAGATCCAGAGCTTCAGAGCTCCTTGGAACATCAGAAACAGACAGAGCAGGAATCTCTGGATCAGCAAAGGAACAAGTCACTGAAACTTGAGAGGCTAAAGTGTTCCCGGGCCTGGGGGACACCCCAAGTGGTAGTCGTTAGTGAGCCACTGGTTTTGCTCCCTCTGTGGGTTAGGGCGTGGGGAACATGTTTCTAGCTCTTCGTAATGATTTGTGTAGAAATGACGGAGTGTTATTTCTGTGCAAGAGCATTGATACGCCAACATGAGACCCTCAAGAGTTCTTTTCCTCTCTCTGCAATGACCAGCAATATTCCAAAAAGACACTGATCTATCAGTCTGGATCCCCCAGTGAGGATGAAGAAGAGTAGATGCCCCCAGAACCCTACAGTAGACCTATAGTTTTAGGGAGAAATAAGCGTTTTTTATTAAACCACTTAGAATTTTAAGTTGTTTATCACTACAACATGTCTATTTGGTGATTAAGCTGGATTGACCGTTATACCCCTTTCTGTTGATAGAAGCGGAGGCAAATCCGCTGTAGAGGGTAGCTTCTCCCTGGAGGAGCTCAGGTAACAGCCAATAGGACTGCATCAGGTGATGTAAGCACGACTGCAGGAAGAGCACCAGAGCATGAGAAAGCAAGCCAGCACGAGATCCAAGTGACAGAAACAAGCAACAGCAGAGTAAAGAAATGAGAACTATGGAAAAGTAGCACAGAGACATGGCAAACAGAATAAGACCAGCATCCCAAAAGAGAACATTCAAATTGAGACAAGGCTTTATTTAAAGAATTAATAACTTCAAGTTTTTCAAAATTGGTGAGACTTTAACCCAAACTGGATAACCAAAAAACTACTTATGACCAAACACATGGTCGTGAAACTGCAAATGGGCAGGGAGAAAGAGAGAGAAGATCCTGAAAGGAGAAGATAGAAAGGAGAGAGAAACACCTACAGAGGAATAAAGTTAGAATGACAGAATTCTCCTGAGCAAAAACGGAAAAATGTTATTTAAACATTTATCAACTCAACAATTTTGAATTTAGTGTGCCTCTGCACTAGACACAGTAATAACCTCCAAGGGTGCACCGAGGAGCAAAATTGAAAGCATCTCTGTTTTCATGGAACTCACATTCACACAGGGGCAAAGAGTTAAATAAGTGAATGATGCTATTTTTTAAAAAAGATAATTTCATAGTGTCAAATGCTATATAGAAATCAAGTAAGGAGTTAGAAGGTGCCTCGCTCATTTTAGAGAGTGTCCTCAAGGGTAAACTTAATAGTGATGTGAGAGTTGAGCTGAACTGTCCAGGCGAGAGGGACCGTAGGATAATTGGAAGCAAGCCTACAGACTGTGAGGTAGGGACAAATGGGCACGGAGACAAGAACGCTGACGGAAAGCTGGTGGTGGAGGGAAGGGAGGCAGCGGAGGTGGACAAGACTTGGAAGGCAACGGGAAGAATGTGAAAGTTTTAAGAGGGGAAATAACGTGAATGGAGTTACATTTCCAAAAGGTCCCTCTGTCTGCTATGTGGGAAATTGAATACATCAATTACAGAACCTTGGTCCACTTTCTTTTGAATTTCCCCTTGTAGCTTTTTTCTTTTGCCTCAAAGCCAAGGTTGGAGTTTCTGTCTTAGGACGCTTCCAGCTCAGTTAAGCGACTTAGGTAATTTAAACTGGCTTTAGTGTTAAAGGATATCAATCTTTAGCCCCAGTCAAACAAAATTTGCAGCATCTGCTAGCTTCAGGCTTGGTTTGATACAGGAAGTTAAAAGACATCATTAAAGATCTGCACCTCCATCTTTCAGACTAGCTTCCTGCATGTGACGTGCATGATGGTTCCTGACAGCCTGAGACTACAATCCTAAGGGCATTTCAGCCTCATCACAAGGGAGTTTCTTCCTTGGTAGCAGTGGAGTACCCTGGGTGGGGGGGCAGTCCCATTTGCCTCCTTTTGGTGACATTTCTATTTCTTACCCGTTCCTTGGACTGGTGACTTGAGCACTCTCATTCCTGAGATTAAGGTCACATTTCTACTGCTGTGTGGTTGGCAGGGGGGTGAGGTTAGTCCCTCCGAACCACACGGCATGGTTTCTCCATAGGAGAGAGGACAACTCTCACTAGAGGAAGGCAGGGGTGTTTGTCAGGAAGGAAACAGATATGAATAGCAGAAGGATAAAAGGAAGTTTGCCCATTTCTTTAATACAATTAGTTCTCATGACTCCATGTCATTTGGTCCTCTTGATAGGACCAACATAATAGTCAAAGGAAATTCTCATACTGAAAATTCCTGTGATTTTTTTCCATGTAATTACATTAGAAATCACCAATTAGCCTCATAAGGAAGATGATAGGGCAGCTGGAGAACTTGATATTTCTTCCAGGAGGGGTTCCATTCATCCTCTTATGGCACCACCTGCGTGAAAGAAAAGAACACAAGAGAGGCGTCCTTAGACGTCAAAACTCAGAGAACAGCCGTCAGAGGTAGTATTCCAAGTGACACCGGGAGAAATTGACTTCATTTTTTGTCCCCACTAGATCAACTCTTTCTCACACAATAGCCCAGTTGTCACTCTTTGGCCATTATCTAAACCCTGACTACCCCTAACGGCTCAGGGTGAGAGTTTCACTGAATTTACCATAGAGACTGAACGTGACACTAACAGTTGTATAAAAATATTATAACCTACAATGAACATTTGACTTGTGATATTGTTTGCTAGCATAACAAAGAGTCATTAAATAGGGAATGAAGAAGTATTAAATAGAGAAAAAATACTTTAAAAATTATTCATATTAAGATCTGTAGCATACTGGGTGGGAATAAATAGCTATGGAAATAAAAACGAAAATTAATGCATGAATTTTAATTTCTGTTCCACATCATTTCCTAGTATGTTTGAGCTTTGTTGAGGCTGCATCATTTGCAATTGGTCTGGAATAAAGCAATGTCAAAAGGAAGGTAAAATGGATTTTTGAAAAGGCCAATACTGGCAATGTCAAAAAGCATAATTTTTAAAGCTTTATAGCAAATTGTTAAGGTTTCAGCTATAATTGGATTAGATTGCAGCTAAATTCAGAGCTAATTATTTTTTCTAGAAAAGGAGAGTATTATAGAATAACAAACCTACCCAGTACCATTTCTCAGAGAATTTTAAATGCATTCCTCGTTGTTTTATAATTCTAGCCATTTTGCTCTAAAACTTTATAAACATTTATTGATAAGTAGCTTTTCGAGCCCATAAATTTATTCCCTTGCTTCCCAACTTCCCAAATCGGGCAAAGTTTGTATTAAGAGCAGAAATCAGGTAAGAGCCGTATCAACAGGATCATGAGAGCAGTTTTGCTAATTAAAGAAGGGGACTGTGCCCCAACTAAAGATGAGCTATAGTGACCAACACAGAAAAGAAAATGCATTCCACACAAGAAATCTACGGCACACTGCTGTCTTCACCAGGATACCTGTTACATTTTTGGCAGGACTAAAAACCACATCATACACTGCCAACTGTCTCTGTCCTTTAAATTAGAGAAAACATTCCTGCTTTCCTTTTGGCCCCAAATCAAACTTTTAGAGGGTGATCCATCTAATATTATAAAGAATCTCTCTTAAATCCAGGCATGCACGTGCACAGACTCCCTTTATAAGTGCAAAGAAAATTTATATATCAAAAGATGCAGTAATTCAAGCAATGAGACGTCTCGTAGGTAAATTAGCAAGTTCCCCTCCCACCACGAAAGTGAAAATGCTGTATGATGTGGCTACCTACATGAAGATCCCAGCCAGCCTTCTCAACAAGAGGCTTGGCCCGGAAAAGAGATCTCCTTATTCATGCAATGGCAAATAAAAATAAAAATAAATGTGAGACAGCTACTGAACCTAGTTCTCGGCTTTTAAACAAACAGAAAAGAAAGAATGTGGTATTTGTAGAAAATCGAGAGTTCTAGAGGGTAGAACTAGGGAATAAAAACTGATGTACAAACTGATTTCAAAGAGAAAAGAGATTTCAAAAAGAACATTATAAAATTAACAATATGGTTACCAAAAAATCAAAAGAAGGCTGGGAAATAAAGTTATATATTTGAAACAACATAGAATAAAGACACGAAGAAACAAGGGAGGGAAAAATCAAGAGATATGTAAGAACAATTCTTGTTTATCTCTACAGGAATCTCTAAATTCAAATTTTACAAATTTTAGAGTGAGCAGAGAAAATGTAAGGGAAGAAGCAATCCCAGTATTTTTGATTTTGTATTTTTATTACATAATAAGCAACATTAGTTTATAGTTTTATCATTTTGGCATTTTAGTATATAATTATATCATCTGTAAATACTGAATACTGTACCTTATCAATATTTGCAATTCTCATATTTTTTCTTACCTTAAGCTATTGGCTAGAACTTCCAGAACAATTTTAGGTAATGATGGTGGTTGTAGTCCTGATTTCCTTAAAAATCAACATTGATTGTTGACTATTAATACCTATTCTTCCTCTTTTTAAGGAAGAATTCTTCTATACATAGTTTCCTAAAAGCTTTTTGTTTTGACAAGATTTATAAATCCGTAAAGGATGTTGAATTTTAGCAGATATCTGAACAGCATTTAGAGTGCTGATGATATGCTTTTTCTTACTTTAGCCTTTTGATGTGATGGATTATATTAATGTATTTCCTTTCACTGAAGCTTATTTGATTTCTTGAATAAAACATTCTCAGTTTACAGTATTTAATCTCATGAAACAATCGAGATGAGGTCCAGAGTTGGGGAAAGAATCTTGTCTCTTCTTGAGGCTCCTGGAAATGTGTAAACTTTGCTGAGGAGGCTGGCCAGCCAGACTCTGTCTACTTTGATGTCAGAGGGCATCTGAGGGCCTTCTCAACCTTGCCAGTCCTGGGGAAGAACACCACTGCGATTTGGAAGAGCTTCTTGGTGTCCGAATTGGGAGCGACAGCTTTGTACCCACAGAGAAGACTGTTCGTAATGGGTGTTATTCATGGCACGTCAGCAGCGGGGTACACATTTGCCTGCTGGTTGCTGGCCAACCAGAACTGACATAGCTGTGCCTACCACTCTTTATCCAGTTGCCACGTCTCAGAACTATCCAGCTCACTATATGAGGATAAGGGAACACACGTTTATAAGTAGGCAAATAACTTAAGTAGGGGTATCTAAAATGCAGGAGTAACACCAATTTGACCTACAGTTTGCTCAAGGAGATACAACAAAAAAGAAGGAAGCCAGCTTTATCATTTATCGTATTATTTTTCCTCTGCCTCCCGCAGAAGCCTGAAGGTCTGACTACTATTATCCAGCTCCCTCTTAGCAAAGCCCACCTTGATCCCTGTATTTGAAATTGCAAACCCACATCTCGCCTACCTTGCATTTCAAACTTGCTATTAGTTTGTTTATTTATTATGTATAACACTTAATTCGCTTCTTGCCCAGGTCCATAATAATCCAAAGGTGGGATGTTGTCTGTGTTGTTCACTCTTTATTTTCAGTAACCTGGAAGAGTGCCTGACACATAGTAGATATTTGGTAAAGATTATTTTGCAGAATAAATAACCAGAAGGGTCATACTTAAAAATTATAAGTATTATTTATAGATGCATATATGTGTTCATACTGAATATCTATTATATATACACCTTTATATTTTATTGATATGATATTTATGCCAAGAGTTGTATTTACATTGAGCATCTAATGTATGTAAATGCCTGATAAAGTATTTTTATTATTCATGGTGCAATTTAAATCAAAATATATTTAATGTCTCACATAAACATAACCCATTATACAGGGATCATTTCCCAAGAGAGAAAGTTGCAACAGAATTCTGTAGGAAAGAATGACCTAAACATTGGTTGGTGCATGATTTTCTTTTTCGTCTTTGCCACAATGCATTAATGGCAGATAAAGCTTTAAGAAATCTGTTTTCCAAGGCTGTGGAAAGATTATCAAATTGTGCGCAGAGAGAAAATCTTGCCCCTTTTCTAAGACCTGATCAAGTTCTGCTTATTTCAGTCTGAGGGAAGAATGTTTGCTAATGGAATGATCTTGGAGACGTTTAGAAGTTGGGCTATTCCATGAAGGGATACTCCGGAGAAGATAGGGAGGGGATGGAATTAACACAACGGAAAGCAGAGCTGGCTCTGGTGAGAGGGTTTACTTCATTGTCCCAGGCAACAGGTACATCTGTAGCATGGCCTGTAAGCAAATTTATGAAAATAGCATGATCTAGTTGAGGAAATGCAGAAAAGCAGTGTCTAATGTTTTTGTATCATACTATCCATTTGAAAAATCTTTCTTCCATTCTCCTTGCAATCTTTGCTCTTCCAATAGAGAAAAGTTCTGGTTTAATTGCTTTCCTCCAAGTTGAAAGTGAGCATTGTGAAGTCTAGAATAAACTTGGTGACAATCGCATTAGTCATTTGCCCTTGCTTAAATATAGAATAAAATGGAATTAATGTGAGCTCCTACGAATCTGTCAGGTCTTCACACTTAGCTTAATGTGCCTGAACAGGCACACTCACACATATCTGAGTAGGTCCCTAAAATTGAGGTGCTTCCATTTACATGTTTTATTTGAAAGCGTTCGTTTTTTTTGTAAGCTGAGTCAGCAAGTTCGCTGGTTCAGTAACTGTCATCCTACAGCTTCTCTCATCACTTTAAAATCTGCGTTGGCTACCCATCATTTTAATGAGGCAGGGTTAATTCGTGACAGATGCTCAGATGGACAGGAAATTGCTAGATGGATTTTATGGAGGGGGAAAAAATTAAAAGTGGTTCTGCTACGTATCTTGTTAAGATCTTTCCCCCACCTTCATTTCCTTTTTCCCCATTTATGGTACATTCAATTTTGATGTGGTAAACACATCCAAGGATTAACATGGTGCAACTCATTAAAAAACAGAATGCGGAAATTGTGTTTCCAGTTCATTATTTTTGTATTTGCATTTATGTTTATTAATTAAACCACTATTGTTCACATCAGGGCGTAGCAGAAGAGGTGAGACAATTCAGGTTTTGCATGGAGCCCTGATATTTAGAGAAACATTCACATTTAGAGATAATTTAAAAAGTCATTTTTGTCCCAATTTTTAAAAGTAAAGTGAGCAATAAGATTACTGAGTATGCCTGAATTGTTTTTTTGAATATGAACAGCTGAGTCACCAGGGGCCCAAGCAGTGGGTCAGGAGCCTCTGTCACACTGAGTAGCAGAGTGGTACTTGGGAAAATCTTACGGAAACTCAGACTTGAATGGGAGCTGCCCTCTGATCCTGATCTGAAAGGGGGATTTACCCATTACGCTAACGAACAGATAACGAGTGGATAGGCCCACATTATGTCTGTCAACAAATACATAAGCAACTTATTTATTGTTTTTTTGGCAATCAAGAAAAACACTTTGGAAAGAAAGAAAAACAGAGAAAAATTGATTTAAATATAATCATGTCAGAATCACAGTTTCACAGATCAAACAAAAACATAAGTGAGAAGTAGAGTATCTGAATAATATAGTAAGATTGATTTATTGGGGTTTTGTATTCTACTGACAGAAAACAAATTTTACTTTCAAAAAGTGACAGGCAGCCCTGATGACCTAGTGGTTAAAGTTCAGCGCTCTCATTTCTTCGGCGGCCTGGGTTTGGTTCCCAGTCACGGAACCACATCACCCGTCTGTCGGTTGCCATGCTGTGGCAGCCGCTCACATAGAAGAACTAGAAGGACCTATAACTGGAGTATAAAAATATGCACTGGGGCTTTGGGAAGGAAGAAAAAAGAAAAGGAGGAAGATTGGCAACAGATGCTAGCTCTGGGTGAATCTTTCCCAGCAAAAAAAAAAAAAAAAAAAAATAGAAATGATGGAACACTTTTAAAGATTTCTAAAAGTTTGGCAGTTAAGGAAAACAGAAAAATATTTCCAGGTCATATTATTTGACTACAGTGCTAAAGAAAAAGGGTTTACAGGAAAAAAAATAAAAAAAATCTATTGATTATAACAGAACTGAGACTATGATACTCACGTCAAAAAGACTATAGTAAATGAGTTAAAGGATATTTAGATGATTATGAGAATGGACACTGGTGATTATTATTAATGAGGCCCAACTATGCTCTGAGGCAAATTAAGAGTATTAAATTTCTATTAATAAACTAAAACACATTAATGTAAATGACAAAGTTTAAACTCAAGAATTAGGAAATGTAATTGATTAAAAAAAAAAAAGAACCTAAAGAAAACCGGAGGAAGAAAGTACTAAGAATAAATGTAGATGTGACTGAATTGACACCCAGAAATAAAATAGAAGAATAGATAAAATATTAGCTGATTAAGTGAAAGAAAGATTCTAAACTTCAGTGTGGTCTTCTCAGCATTAAGATTACTATTGGCAAAAATTTATCTATTTTAGACTTTCTTTAATGCCATGAGATATTCTCTTTCTTTTTCTTCTAAACTTTGAAGAGTTATCTTGCTCTGGATTTTGCTGCTCCTGAATCCAGGGATGAGCAGGTCAGGGTGGAGAGAGCCACCTCAAAGTTGCCCCAGGAGTCTCAGGGGGGAGCCCCCCACGTTCTAGCAGCTGCCCCCACGTCCATGAGCGAACGAGAGACCAGCGGAGAGGTGCAAAGTGCCGTATTACCTTTTGTGAGAGTAGCGTGTTTCCTAAAGTAAAACCTAGACATACCATAAGGTGCATCTACACAAGTATTTATGTCTGATTCAGTGTAGATTCCACAATTACTCATATACTAATTAACTTTCAGTCTTCTGTATTCACTAATACTCTGTGCTTTAAGATTCTTCCAAGATGCAATTAATGGAAAATTTGGAGAGGCTGCATTGGGAATCACCGGCCGTATGTGAACATACGTCTACTACAGCCCTCTGTCATCAGCAAATCAAAACACACCTACTTTTGTATAGGATTTCAAGCTATTTAAAGTTCATTTCCCTTTTGAGTCCGCTAATTTAAATTCTACATGATGAATTCAGGTTCTCATGGTGGAAATCAAAATTTTGAAAATTATTTTACCAGTTGAGTTTTCTTTCAGGTACGTGGTGATTTCGTCCTGATGTACTTGTTTAATTATAGATAGAGATAGTGTCATGTTTCAGAGCTAGCCAAGTAGTTCTGGCTGCAGAGGAAATGCACCTGGCTCACTCAGTGTGCAAGAGGTCTGAGCATTTTGGGTTTCTTTGAGAAATGAAGCCCTTGGTGGTGGTTCTGCTGTGTCACAGGCCAGACCACAATGATAGCCGCGAGGGCTCTCTCTCGGGTGGAGCCGAACCAGAGCCAACAGTCGAGAAGACAGTCAATTGTCTGACAGTATGTCAGTGAGACGTGCCTCTGCTTTACGGACGGGCTAGGGATCCACACCGATCTGCAAAGCTAAACTTTTTACCCAAGGAATCTGCTGCCTCTCCACGCTGCAAGCAGAATGACGTCTTACATAAAAACGTTACCATGACATCCTGCTTAAAGACCTTCGATGTTTCTAAATGCATGCAAGATAAAGACCAAGGACCAGCATGTGAGCGTGCTGGACTTCACTGGGAATTGAACCAAATAACTTTAACGCCTGGGTTGCCTACACTAATTTCTATTATTATATTTTATTTCTATTACTGAGTTTTATGAATTTTTATATATTCTGGATATATGTAATTTGCAAATATTCCCCTCTATTCCGTGTATCTTCTTCTCAGTTTTTGCATGGTATCATTTGAGGCACACAAGTTTTTAATTTTGATGTAGTCCCATTTATGTTTTTCTTTGATTGCTTTGCTTTAGGTTTAAGAAATCATTGCCCATCCAAGGTCATAAAGATTTATATTTTGTTTTCTTCTGAGAGTTTTATACTTTTAGCTCTCTCACATTTAGACATCAGATCTGTGATCAGAAAGTGTACATCCTCCAACTGTGTTCTTGTTTCATTTTGGCTACTCTGAGTCCCTTGCATTTCCATGAGAATTCCATACAAGATTAGTTTGCCAAATTCTCCACAGAAGCCAGCGGAGATTTTGATCATTGTTTTGTTGAGCTTATAGATAAATTTTCTGTGGATTGTCATTTTAACAACATAATATCTTCCTATCTGTGAGCACAGAATGCCTCCATTTATTTAGGTTTTTCCTAATTTCTTTCAGTGATGTTTTCTAGTTCTCAGTGTACAAGTTGTGCATTTCTTTTGTTAAATTTATCCCCATTTCATTCCTTTTGATGCTATTGTATATGGAATTGTTTCTTAATTTCATTTTTGGGTTGCTCATTGTCAGTGTATAGAAATACAATTGCTTTTTTTTGTTAAAGATTTTATTTTTTTCCTTTTTCTCCCCAAAGCCCCCCGGGACATCGTTGTATATTCTTCGTTGTGGGTCCTTCTAGTTGTGGCATGTGGGACGCCTCCTTAGCGTGGTCTGATGAGCAGTGCCATGTCCGCACCCAGGCTTCGAACCAACGAAACACTGGGCCGCCTGCAGTGGAGTGCGTGAACTTAACCACTCAGCCACGGGGCCAGCCCCAGAAATACAACTGCTTTTTGCTTATTGGTTCTATGTTCTGCTACCTTGCTGACCTCATTTACTATTTCTAGTAGTTTTTTCTTTTTTATTTCTTAGAATTTTCTATATACAAAACCATGCCTTCTGCAAATAGAGATTGTTTAACCTTTGATTTTCCAATCTGGATGAATTCTTTTTCTTTTTCTTGCTGAATTTCCCTGGCTAGAACTTTCTGTACAATATGTAATAGAGTGGTGGGTGGGCATCCTTGTCTTACTCTTGATCTTAGGATGGTAGTATTTGATTTCACCACTAATTAATATGTTTTGGGTGGGTTTTTTGTAGATGCCCTTTATCAGGTTGAGGATGTTCTCTTCTATTCCTAATTTCTTGAGTGTTTTTTATCAGGAAATGGTTTTGTCAAATGTTTTTTTTCCATCTATTCAGGTGATCATGTGAAAGTATTTTTCCCTCATTCTGTTAATATGCTTTAACCTTGATTGATTTATGCTGAATCTGTCTTACGCTCCTGGGATAAATCCCTCTTGGTCACGGTTTATAATCCTTTTGATATGTTGCTAGACTTCATTTGCTAGTATGTTATTGACGATTCTCATGTCTGTATTCATACAGGATATTGGTTTGCAATTTTCTTTTTTCATGGCTTCTTTGTCTGGTTTTGGTATCAAGGTAGTAATGAGCTTATAGAATGAGTTGAGGAGTGTTTCTTCTCCTTGTATTTTTGGCAAGATCTGGCAAAGTATTCGTGGTAATTCTTCTTTAAAGATTTGGTAGAATTCGCCAGTGAAGCCATCCAGCCCTGAACTTTTCTTTGTGTGAAGATTTTTGAAAAATTATTATTTCAATATCTTTACATTATAGATGTATTCAGATTTTCTGTTTCTTCCTGAGTTCATTTTGGTGGTTTGCATTTTTCTAGGAATCTATCCTTTTCATTTAAGTTAATTTGTCAGCATATAATTTGTTGTAGTGTTCTTTTATAATCCTTTCATTTCTATGGCTTTGGTTGTAATATCTCCTCTTTTATTCCTGATTTTAGTAATTTGAGTCCTCTTTCTTTTTCTAAATCAGTCTAGCCAAAGTTTTGTCACTTTTGTTGCTCTTTCTGATGAACTAACTTTTGTCTGCTAACTTTGTCTATTTTTTATTTCAATTGTTTCAGCTCTAATGTTTATTATTTCTTTCTGTCTGCTTTGGGTTTTAGTTTGCTCTTTTGAGTATTGTTTTAATGTATCCATGTGTGTTCAATTTCGTAAATGGTAATGTTCTATAGATTTTTTTTCTTTTGTTTACTTGATAAACTCAACTTTGTCTTTTAAATCTGTTCTGGATATCATGTAGTTTAATAGTCAATGAGTATGCCACATTTTAGGTAACTCCTAAAAGCTGCAACACTTCCTTGTATTTCCCTTTTGCCTCCTTGGAGAGTTTCTCAGGGCTAAAAAGACTCTGAGTGGGATTGGGATAGCTAAGAGATTAGTAAGTATTGATTGCTGTCCTGGGTACCAGTTTACACTTCTCCCGGAAGTGCGTGTGGAGTCTTGTTTCCTCACCTTTTGGCTAGAACTTGAATTGTAACTTATTTTCTTTTATATCATGCTATTTTAATTTTTTAATTTTTGTCATTATCAAGATTGTAGAGTCTCAGTCTTTTTTAAATTTGTATATCTCAGCATATTAGTAAAGATGGACATTTATTCATATGATAATCAGTCTTTAGATTTCCTCTTCCTTTAGTTTCTATTTTTATTCTTTTTCCTATTTTCATGTAACTTATTGTCTTTGCCTGCTTTATCAGGAGTCATTGAATATTTTTAAATTCTTAAATTTTCATATTACTTTTAATCACTGAGGTATCTTCTCTAAGTTTGCCGAATCATACCTAGTTGTGTCTGTGGTGTTTGTTGTTGAATTAAACACTTCAAATGTTATGTAGTCAAATTCATGATTTCTCCCCTGCCTTGTTTAAAAATGGTTCCTTCCCTTCTAATTATAAAGGTGGTTTCTTAATTTTTCTTCTATTACCTTTGTAGTTTTAAATATTTTCTGTATGTGGTACAAGGAATCTAGCTTCAGCCTATGTTGTTATCCACGTTTTAAAAATCATTAAAAACACCTGGCATTTTCCCGGTGATTTCTGACGCTCCTCCTCTCGTACGTCTAGTGCTAGTGTGCATCAGTGTGTTTCTAGGCTACCTGTTCTGTTCCCTTGATTTATTTTAAGCAGCTTTGAGTGACAGTGTCACATTTTTTCGAGGAGGAGTGAAGTTATGGTTTGGTAATATGTCGTATGATCTGATGGAACAAATCCTCCCTCTTTACTCTTCCTTTTCCAATTCTCCTAGCCATTTGCGGACTGTCATTCTTTCAAAACAGGTATATTTGCTTTACAAATTACTCTATAAGCCTTCATGTATTCTTGCAGAGCTTTGAATATGTGATTTAGGATATACACATACACATGCAAAACTTGAGTCACATTTCTAAGACTTTTCTGAAATTTCATATTTCCTGCGCTATACCTTAAAATATTTCCCTGTTAGTCATTTTTTAAAAACAGTATTGAAAAACAAACAAAAGGCTAAAAGGAAAGCTCCACAGACGATTTGATATGAAGTATGCATCAGAGTTGCAAATAATTGACTTGTATTTTCGACCAAGATATGAGATACGTTTTCACACAAGTTGCAGACTGCTGGCTGAGAATTGCAACAATTCAAGCATAAAAGACTATTTTTTTGCACCGGTAACTATCAATATTTTCATGGAAATTTTTAAAAGATCATTCGAAGTAACTTAATAACACCTCATTTGAACTCATTACTGTGTCATGAAATAATTTCTTCTTCACTACCGTGCATATTTTATTGTTTAGATGGATGACAGCCTTTAAAACATTGAAACATTGAATCCACAATTATTCAAGGAAAGTGAAAATATACCTATAATTAGATTTATACTTTTTAAAAAGTTTAGAATGTTTATGCATCGCAGTGTTAATATTTAGTGAGTGACCACTGATGACGTGTAATTTTACCTCATAATAATCGTATGATTATTAATTTTTCTTTTAGTTCTGAAAATATACATCATTTATTGCCCATACCTTGCAACTTAATTTTCCCTCCCATATCCACACTTACACCTGTACCCCACTTACAACCATATCCATGTTTGGAAGAATGCTTAGGAAGAAGCAGATTCCTGGAGATTCTGGAAAAGTGGAGAAAGGAAGGTTCAGGAAAAACACATCTCCTATGCCTGCATTTCTGAGCTAAATTCCTACCAATGACCTTTCTAAGAAGCTTCTTGTGTGTCACTGAGGAAATAAAAGACAGGTAGAGCCACCACCTTGGCTAAAATTTGACCCTAAGAACTTGAGAGTGGAATAAGAATTGTCGAAAACATAAATTGCCACTTTGTGCTCTTGAGTGTACTTCAAATAGAATACACTTATCATGTAGGCTGTTTAATTACTGTTATAAAAGTACTTGAACAGATTATTTATTTATGTAAAAATGAGGTGAAATCTGTTGTCTTCAGTGAAAATGTTTGAGAAGCAGTAATAAATGTGGTAGACAGTCTTGAATCTCTTGTTACTATCTTTTATTTGGAGAAACCTTTCTTTTGTAACCACCATTTAATCCATGCCTGACCTGCATCTATTTCTTATCTGTGTGGATATATGTGGGTTCTGGTTCAGAGGGTGACTCATAAGAAATCAAGGACTGAGAAACCCAGAGTTTTAAGGAGGGATGAGCCGGAATGACTTTTATATCCTACTGGAGGATCGATCATTAAAAGGAAACGAGCTGGATTTAGAGAGATTTTCCTGTACTGTGATGCTGATGCATTACATAGGTTATCTAAGATGGAACGGCTTGGACTTTGAAAAACATATGCATCTTTGGCTTTTCTTTTGGTCAGTTTGGTTTTTAACATTTCTCTAGAGTGGACTCCATACCAGATATTATGCAAAGCGTTCTATATGGATTAACTGACTTAATCATGACAACAACCATAAAATAGGATTATTTTTAGTATCATCCTTTTAAATATGAGAGGAGAACATTTGCATAACTTTCTCTAGTTCTCACAGCTGGACTGTGGTGGAAACAGGATTCAAAACCAGGGAGTCTGATTCCAGAAATTGAGCCCACATATACTATGCAGATTTTCTTTTCTTTTCTTTTCTTTCTTTGTTCTTTTGATGAAGATCAGCCCTGAGCTAACAACTGCTGCCAATCCTCCACTTTTTGCTGAGGAAGCCTGGCCCTGAGCTAACATCCGTGCCCATCTTCCTCTACTTTATATGTGGGACGCCTGCCACAGCATGGCTTGCCAAACGGTGCCATGTCGGCACCTGGGATCTGAACTGGAGAATCCCGGGCCACCGAAGCAGAATGTGCGAACTTAACCACTGCACCACCAGGCCAGCCCCTCAGATACTTTCAACAGTCACCAATCTTGTTTCACCTACACCCTGACTCACCTTCCTCAACACTCCACCCCTGGATTTTTTTTTTTTTTTTTTTGAGGAAGATGAGCCCTGAGCTGACTACTACCAATCCTCCTCTTTTTGCTGAGAAAGACTGGCCCTGAGCTAACATCCGTGGCTATCTTCCTCTACGTTATATGTTGGGGTGCCTACCACAGCATGGCTTGCCAAGCGGTGCCATGTCCACAGCCAGGATCAGAACTGGCGAACCCCGAGCTGCCGAGAAGCTGAATGTGCACACTTAACCGCTGCACCACCAGCCGGCCCCCACCCCTGGATTTTTTTTTTTTTTTAAAGATTTCATTTTTTCCTTTTTCTCCCCAAAGCCCCCCGGTACATAGTTGTGTATTCTTCGTTGTGGGTTCTTCTAGTTGTGGCATGTGGGACGCTGCCTCAGCGTGGTCTGATGAGCAGTGCCATGTCCGCGCCCAGGCTTCGAACCAACGAAACACTGGGCCGCCTGCAGCGGAGCGCGCGAACTTAACCACTCGGCCACGGGGCCAGCCCCACCCCTGGATTTTTTAATGCAATTTCCAGTTGTCACATAATTTCATCAGTAAATATTTTAGTACACACCTCTATACGATATATATTCTTTTAAAAACATAACAATAGTACCATCATTATACCTGAAATAATAATTTTTTAATGACATCAAATGTTCAATCAATTTCAAATTTTATCTAATTATTTCATTTAAAAAATTTGTTATTTTCCCATTTGGATGAAAGCTCAAAGAAGAATTTCCTTTTTTTTTTTTTTTTGTCTCATTGTCTTTGATCTAGATTCCAAGAAGTCTAGGGATGTTTGAGAACATTCATGGGTTGTGGAAATAAAATGCTTTCTATCCAATGAAGACATCGTGTAGGCTGGACCGGGGAAGACCTACAGAGACTTCAGGAAACAGTTGGTAGCAAAAGGAGTCTTGTCTAGTAGCTAATTGTTAGTTAATTACTGTGAGCAATCTTATTCTGCTACTCCTGAGTGTTAATAAACACTGGAAAATTTTGCATCCTAGTCTTCAAAAAGTTTTGGGCCATGGGAGGAGGGTATCTCTGTCCATAACTGGGTCAGAATGTTGAAGGTGTCAGAAACCCAGAATGTAGGGATCAACAGCATGAAGCTCACGGATAGTGAGAAATTAGCAGTCCCGAGAGGTCAGTAGCCTGAGATAGAGAAGAAAATGGGTGGTTGGTAGTCAAGCAACATGGAAAATACAAGCAAATATTTGAAAGCATGTGAGCGAACATATGTGAGTGTGTATGCCCGCACCTAAGGAGTCAGTGAGAGATAATACGTGAGGAGCTAGAGGGTGCAAAGTTCTCGTGTCTGTTTATTACAGGTAACATCACTCATTCTTGAATGTCTGTGAAACCTGAATATACGGGCACATACCTTTGGAAGACAGTCATCAAGGCAATTTTGAAATATATCTATATATGTATATGATCTCTATCTATCAGTCTGTCTGTCATCTATCTACTATCTATCTTTCTACCTGTCATCTGTGTATCTTTCTTTTTATCTATGTATCTATCAAATAATCATCTAAAATCCATAGACCTATTTTTATCTGTCTCTGTATCTACTATGTATCTATTGAATCTACCTACAGAAACCCTGGATGAGATTAAGAAATAGTCACTATATGATTTAGAGATGTCTGTCCAATTGATGTGCTGATCCTTCCAATTGGATATTTTTTTTTCTTTTTACAAGACATCAAGGAACTTTCAGAGATGGTAAATAGAGATTAGCTAACCAGGTTGGCTTAATAACAATGCCCCGATCACAGATGGAAAAGGGAAATTCTGGGCAGAGCATGGTGTATGTTAGTGAGTTATTCTTTTAGTTCATAATGAATGTAATCATAATGATGTAGTTAAAAAACAAGAAGTTGCAAATAGAATTAAAAGAGATATTTCAGCAAAATGTGGCAGGTCTTGATGGCTCAGTGTTGTAGACAGAATAAGGGCCTTACCAAAGATATCCACATCCTAACGTCCAGAACCTATGAGTATGTTAGGTTATAGCTAGGGGAACAAATTAAGATTGCAGGTGGAATTAAGGTTGCTAATCAGCTTAAATAGGGAAATTATCCTGGATTATCCATGTGGGCCCAGTGTACCTAAGGGGAATTGAAAGGTAGAAGAGAGAAAAGAAAAAGAGAACCAGAGAGATGGCAGCATGAGAAGGGCTCTGCCCAATGTCGCTAGCTTTAAATGGCGGAATGGGACCGTGAGTCCATGCAGGTGGCCTCTAGAAGCTGGAAAAGGCAAAGAAAGAGAGTGACCCCTAGAGACTCCAGAAGGAATGCAGCCCGGCTGAAATCTCAGCTCGGTGAGATGCCTTTTCGACTTCTGACCTGTAATATAGTAAATTTATATTGTTTTAAGCCATTAAATTTGTGGTAATTCGTTACAGCAGTAATAGAAAACTAATAGACTCATGTTGTTATTGCATTGATGGACATGGAGATCATCTTCACCTTAGAGATCTCCGCCTAGGTGAGGAGGGAGGCATTAAAATATCAGACAAGCTTGAAATGACAAATGCCTGCGTGATCATTAGCATACATGAACTTTTGAGAGCCTTCAAAAAGTGTATGAGTGTTCGAAACGTGGATTAAACATGACATGGACCCTCACAATAAACTGTGTATAAAGAATCAGGTACATAGTTTAATGGTTGCTAATGAAACAATGATTATAACTGGGCTGAGGCTACATATAGTTCTTTGTATTTATGTTTAAATATATATATATAAATGCACACATACACAAAGATACATGTATGTGTGTACAAAGAAGCAAAACACCATATCATGATGTGCTTTTCTGATTGTTGAAAGTACTATTCAGAAAATAAACAGAATGAGAAAAATGTAAGGAAATGTTATAAAATTACTTTGCATAATTGTAGAAATATTTGGAAGGAATCTGGACAATCTGAAAGAGAAGGAAGAAGGGGATATAGTAAAGGAGGTAAGTAGAGAGAAAATTGAGAGTCATTGAGAGAAAAACTAGCATAAAGGCAAGATCTTGGGTTTCAAGTAAAGAGTTCCTGATCAGGATTGTAGACGATAGGTTCTTAATATGGCAACAACTTAAACTTCCTTTAAATTATTTCCAGCACTGCATCTAGCTGGAATGAAGTTCTCCGAATGATTTACCAAAGCCTACAACACTAACTGTCTGGTGGAGTTCTTATGAGACAATCAAGGAAAAGGAACACTGTTTCACATCTAGTTCCACGGAGGATGGTAAATAGTAGCACAATCAAAAGGTTACATGTAGAACAATCGAGAATTCAATAGAATTAGAACAATTTGTCCAAGAGTTGGCTAGGTGTAGCAAAAGTCCATATTTTATATTTCCAGGACATATTGGGAGGGATAGATTTTTTCTGGGTATCCCAGAGTACCCTGGGATATATTGGGAGGGGCAGATCCTGTACCAACTGTAGCATTGATTTGGAGTTCTTCATTAAAAAATTTAGTAGTTAGGGTAAGCCCTGATTCTGGAAATTTGTGCATATTTGTGCAGTTGACACATCTCCATCTCTAGGGCCAGCTCTGTATTTCTCTAGATTTAAATATAACTCTAGCAATATATCATATTTACATCTACTCAAAACTGTTCTTTAAAATAAGAATCCCATAAAAATAAAAAGATCAATACTCCACCTTAAAAAAGTTTCCAAATTCCATTTGTAATATATTTATGGTTATCCGTGTTCTTGGAGGTCCATCTGAATCACGTTTTCTCACAGAATCGTGAAACTGTATGTAGGGTTGCACGAGTAACTTTTTTATGCAGGTGGTGACATCATGATCAAGAAAGGAAAAGACGAGATGGAGTTTGCCGAAGCCCACACGCCTGGTCAGATCGGGACAGGCTTTCAATGTGTCTGTGAAGGGAATCTGAGTTACCTTTCCCAAACTACGCTGCTCAACATTTCCCACAACAGTATGTAGGCTCATTTTCCAGGTCTGTAAAAATCACTAATCAAACGTGAGATATATCATTGGCGACACATATGTGTGCTAAGCTACATTTCAGATGAGTAAAAACCAACCAAGTTTGACCAAAAATGAAGTCTAGATTCATAGTTCATATTTTTGCTACACTGTCCTCAGTATTCTAAGAGCTCTTCCAGCGGCAGCAAAATTGTCCTTCCATCTTTTCTGGCACATCGTGATTTAATGCTATAAGAATAATAAAGGAATAAGAATGTGTGCCCTTTTTTTCCCCAATAGAGGCACATTTATAAAGATTTGAGATTATATTTTATTCATGTAGGTTGCATTGGAATCAGTGAGGTATTATTCATGACTGTTAAAAACTATAAGCTAACTTAATGCCCAGCAAAGGCAGTTCTTAAGTCAACTGTGGGGCATCAACCTGATGAGATAGCATGAATCAGTAAATAGTGAATATTTTAAATATTCTGTAAATAAGCTGAAATGAGGATATGAACAGTATTTTTGAGAGGGTTATAGGAGTTTTATTGTTTCTCATTTTATTATTAATATGCTATATTGTTTTCGCAGCTAATCTATCCTGGAGAAAATCCCATGTGCACTTGAGAAAAATGTATAGTCTGCTTCTGTTGAGCGCAGTGCCGTGCACAGTCTGCTCACTCTTGTTGTCTTATAGCGTTTTTTGAGTCTTCTGTTTAGCTGTTAATCTTCTGCTTAATTTGCCCTATGGGATCACTGTCTTCTCAAGTCACATTGAAAGTTAACGGTAAACAGAAAGTGATTTCATGAAATCCACACAACTTTTATACAAAAAAATTAAGCTTTCAAAAGAGAGAAGCAGCCAGCAATCCAAGATAAACATGAAATCACTGGAAATGACACATAAAAAGAAAGCAATTCTAGGTAAAAATTTTGCCATAGCCATTGTGTTTCACAGAATGTCAAAGTTATAACAGCATACTGCTCCACCTGCAGCTGATAATTAAGAAAATGTCACCTTACCGATATGTTTTGCTTTCTGACCTTCTCATAACAATTGTCTGAGAATGGTATCAATACTCCATTTGTCTTTAGTTTCCCTTGTAGTCACATACGTTATGTACAGTAGCTTGTAAGGTAAGACAGTGGCTCCAAATTGAATTTAGAAAACTTAGGTAGGCACTCTGTTTATTAAATATTGTTAAGCTACCTCATACTAGGTTTTATTTCAACTAAATTATTATTCAGTTATCTGTCCTAATGACTTCATGAGGTCGATTTCACAATCAATATTACCTAATTAATCAGCAAGTAATTAGCAAATTAAATTCAGTGTGAGTGTATATATGTATATATATTGAGGTAAAACACAGTCAAATAATACGGTCATACTGACAAAAGTTGATGTCTTTTGGGGCACACAGTCTGTTGGGGCCATTAAGTGAATATCTGGCATTTGATAAAAAGCTGAATTCTGACTTAATGTTGGCAGGAACATTTTCTCAGGTTGAAGGGTCGTGACAAGAGAAATGTCATCAAAAAGATTTTTTGCTCCATAAAGGTTTGTCTCGGGTTTAGGTGACAGGCAAACCATTCAAATATCCTCTGCCTTAAATTGATAATTTTATCAGATCTTCCACATCCACATAACCTTTGTGATTATGGAATATCAAGCCGTACCATTGCCAATGAGAACTTAACCCTTGGTTCAAGCAAAACAGACTTAAGAATGCCACATAGTGCTTATAAGATCATTTAATTATTATGTCTATTTGTTTTCAGAAAAACTAGAAATTTTAGCCATATTTATTTAGTTAATTAATCATTGTTTATTAATACTTACACAAAAGGACAGCAGGAGGAAGTGAGTGAGAGGCTGTAATAAGCCATCACGGACAAGATCGAGAAGATTCTGTCTTGCTGTGCAAAACACTTTATATGAACTGTATCTAACGGGAAGTGCAGGTCCAAAGAAGGGATCTAATTAAATAGATTTTATTTTAAAAGTTTATTAACCTGAAATATGGATTAACAAACAGATTGATGGAGTAAGACCAGGGAAAGAAAGATGGGTTAGGAGAATAACGCAAAAATAAAAAAAATTAATGCAAAAGAATCATTCTGTTCACTGGAATTTCAGCAGTCAATGAGGTGGACAGGACAGGAGGTTGTGTGGTTGATGTCTATGTGGGAAGCTCAGAGTGAAATAACTGTGAGCTGAAATATTTTATATTTCTTTATCTGACAGCATTCTTTCTTATCCCACTTCTCCTTCTCCATAAAAGCTGATTGTTTTTCTTTCTCCCATTGCTATAGCTCCATATGGATAATAATTCCTATTTCATACATGAATAGATAGTGGTGACAAAGTTAGTGGATGAAGGAATATGTGATCAAATCTTATTTGTTATTATCCTTTACTCCCTAGGTTATGTTATACTTCAATCTTATCATCAGTTTTCATGTTTCTTTATAATTAGATTGGCCAAGTCATAATTTAGTTATTCCTTGGTTCCTTTTTCTCAATAAAAGTATAGTAGTAGAATGTCACTCCAGTGGCACAGTGCACAGGTAATCGTGTGCATGTGTGTATGCGCGTGTGTGTTCATCTTCAAGGAACATCCTGGGGGAATGGAGTTGCAGAGAACTACAGGCACATACTTCCTGAGCTTGAATACTAACTTCATATCAGACTAACTCTCTGATTTGAGGCAAGTTATTTCATAGTTCCATGAATCTGTTTCTCATCTCAAATTGAGGTAACTATAGTACTTCTCCCATAAGTTTGTCATGAGGATTAAATTTGTGAATTAAATTAGCAAACTGAATGAAAGTAACTAAAGTAAATTATTTAACATTTATAAAATACGTAAAGAGTTTCTGGAATATCGTAGATTCTACCTAAGGGATTTTTAAGTAAAGTTGAAAGTATTGGTGGATTTATTTTTCTATTAGCACAGTGGATCAAATAACTATCTGCTGAAAACATCCAAAAGCTGAGGAAAAGGAAGCAGAATAAACATTTAAGTAGATTGATAAGTTTTTGGCAAGAAATTAATGAACTTTATTGGCTAAAATTAAGTGAAAGCAAAAATGAGAGCTAAACCAAGCATTCATGGTGGTTTTTATCAAGTTTGGGGATGCTGAACTTTACCCATGAACTCTCAGGGCCTGAAGAACTGAAGACAGAACCTAGAGGAACACTCAAGATAGGAAGTTTAAAAGGAGAGCACCACCAACATAGATGATAATAAACTACGTGCTCTCATATAAAGCAACAACAACAGGCAGGATGAAAACTCATAGGTTAGTTACATCTTGTTTATGAGGAATATTGAAGATATAAAGACAAGAAAGCTTAAAAGTAAAACGGTGTAAAAAGATGTAACAATCAAAAGCTAATACAAATATTACCATAAATGAGAGCTTATTATGTAGTGCTGAAAAGGTCAATGGGTTAGAAGTAAACAATTCCAAAATTATATGCATGTAATGACTTATGATGAAATACATAAAGTAGATATTATTGGTACCACAAGGAGAAACTGGAAAATTCATAGTTTGAGTGGGTAAATTTATTTTTTGTATGTATTTATTTACTTATTTTCATATTTGAATATCCCCACTGGAATGTAAACTTCACAAGACAATGATTTCTTATTTTATAGCTGGTATGTATGAAATATCTAAAAACAGTTCCAGGTTTAAGATAGGTATTCCAGGGGCCAGCCCGGTGGCACAGTGGTTAAGTTCACACGCTCTGCTTCAGCAGCTTGGGTTCGCTGGTTCAAATCCTGTGCGTGGACTTATGCACCGCTTACCAAGCCATACTGTGGCATGCATTCCACATATAAAGTAGAGGAGGATAGGCATAGATGTTAGCTCAGGGCCAGTCTTCCTCAGCAAAAAGAGGACGATTGGCAGCAGTTGTTAGCTCAGGGCCAATCTTCCTCAAAAACAAAAAAAAGTAGGTATTCAAAACATATGTGTTGCTTGACCAATTAATTAAAAAATAGCACGTTAAAATTTGCAGAGTTTTAAAGCAGTAGTCCTAGAGGGCTTAATTAACAAGTTTTAAGAACTATCAAGAAGGAACAAATTTAAATTTGATTAAGAAAAATTCCAGAAAATAGAAAAAGTCTATACAAGGATTATATTTATCATTGAAAAGAATACTCTCTAACTTCCATAATTTTAAACATTGAGAAATATATCCTAAATGACCACCTGTGAAAAGGACAAAATATAAAATATGCCGTGCCATGCCCATAAAGGAAACAAAAATTTACTATCTGAATAGAGGCAAGCATACAATTAAATCTAATATTCTTTTTGAAACAAAGAGTTTATCAAAATTAGAAACAGAAGGAAGTTCCTTGAACTAATATAGAGTATCTTTAAGTAATACTGAAAAAAATTGTTGAAACATTAAAATTATTCCGTTTGTGATAAAGAGTCATATGTCTTATAGCACTGCTTTTATTCTCTATTGTAAGGAGATCCTAAATAGTTCATGAAAATAAGAAAAAATATGAAATATGGTAAGATCAAATGAAACAAATTATTCCCCCAAAATATACTATATAACACAGAAAATTCCCCAAAACTACAGATAAAATTTTAAAAAACTAGAAGTGTTGCAAGTATGCTGTGCACAAACAATATTCAGAAACCGTTTGGAATCTCTGTTTCTGCCATGATGAAGTCATGGAAAGCCGACTGACCTTCCTACCGTATACACCAGAACGCTGGCCCAATTTCAGGAAACGATGGTTTTCAGTCATTGTGGAACATGAATAACGGAGTAATGATCTCAGGGAACAAGGAATGAGAAGAGCTTATGACTTACCCACGGAAGGGGGAAATCAGACAGAACAAGGTGTTTTCACTGAGCTGGGGAGACAAGATTTGAGAGTTCAAGGACGCCAAAGCAACTGACATTTGTGAAGTGAAATATGGAGAAGAGGATGTCGTGGGATACAGAAATCCAGAGATAGGCAAACGGTACCCTAGATTTTTTGGCTGGATAGTAATCTGAGCATGCATGTGTGGAAATATTGAAGGTCAGAAAAAGAACCATCAGACAGAAGTGAGCAGAACCACCTCTTAATCTCACCTACACGTGGAATAGTTTGTTTGTCCACCATCCAGAGTAGAAAGCTTTCCAAATAAGTGAAAGTGGAGTGTTCAGGTAAAGTCCTTGGAAGCCAGTGCCCCAGGAATGGGATCCAAGTGGCCCTGCACCAAAGGCGGCTCTGTACCGTCCTAACAACATTTAAATACAGGCCCTGAAAAGAAAAAAAGAGAAAATCTATTACAATAATTTAAATGTGTCCCTAAAACCCCAAGAAAATGTAATGGAATCTAACAACATCTGATACACAAAAACACAACTTATTAAAAGTGAATCATGAAGTAACAGAAAATCTGAGTGACCAATAGTGAACAAAGAGATTGAATCAGTAATTAAAAATCTCCCCCCAAAATAAAATAAAAGTCCAGGACCAGATGGTTTCTCAGGTGAATTCTATTAAATATTTAAAAAAAAAATTAACACTAATTTCTCTCAAACTCTTCAAAAAAAACTGAAGAGGAAGGAAAAATTTCAAACTCATTTGACGAGGCCAGTATTACCCTAATACCAAAGTCAGACAAGGAGACTACAAGAAAATTAAATTACAGGTCAATATCCTTGATGAATATAGATGTGAAAATTCTGAACAAAATGCTAACAAACCAGTTCAAGAGCACATTAGAAGGATCATATGCCATAATCAAATGGGATTCATCCCTGGGATGCAAGGATGCTCAATGGATGCAAATTGATAAATATGATATACCATGTTAACAGATTGAAAGATAAAAAAATCATATGATCATTTCAATAGATGCAAAAAAAGTGTCTGACAAAATTCAATATCCTTTCGTAATAAAAACTCTCAACATAATACAGGCCATATATAACACACTCAGGGCTGACATCGTGCTCAATGGTGAAAAGTCAAAAGACTTTTCTGTAAGCTCAGAAACAAGACAAGGATGCCCACTCTCACCATTTCTATTCAACATAGTACTGAAAGTCCTAGCCAGAGCACTTAGGCAAGAAAAAGAAATAAAAGAGTGCAAATCAGAAAGGAAGAAGTAAAATTATCTCAGCTTGCATATTACATCATTTTGTACACAGAACACCCTAAAGACATCTCCCCAAAAACTGTTGGAACTAATTAACAAATTCAGTAAAATTGCAGGATATAAAAGCAAGATATAGAAATTAATTGCATTTTTATACACCAACAGTGAACTATCTGAAAGAGAAGTTAAGAAAGCAAATCCTGTTTACAACAGCATCGAAAACAATAAAATACCAAGAGTAAACTAAACCAAGGAGATGAAAGACCTGTACACTGAAAACTATAAGACCTTGATGAAAGAAAATCCAGACACAAACAAATAGAAAGATACCCCATGTTCCTGATTTGGAAGAATTAATATTGTGAAAATGTCCATACTATCCAAAGTGATCTACAGATTCAATGCAATCGCTACCAAAATTCCAAGGATATTTTTCACAGAAATAGAAAAAACAATCCTAAAATACATTTGGAGCCACAAAAGACCCCAAATAGCCAAAGCAATCCTGAAAAGAAGAACAAAGCTGGAGGCATCACACATTTTGATTTTAAGCTACATTACAAAGTTATAGTAATAAGAACAATATGGTTCTGGCATTAAAACAAGTACATAGGCCAAAGGAACAGACTAGAAAGCCGAGGCATAAACCAACACATATATGCTCAACTAAGTTTTCACAAGGATGCCAAGAACACAATGGGAAAAGGATAGTCTCTTCAATAAATGGTGTTGAGAAAACTGGATATCCACAAGCAAAAGAATGAAACTGGACGCCTATCTTACATAACAAATCCTTTTTGATTTGGAATCTTTTATTTCTTTTTCTTGCCTAATTGCCCTGGCAGGACTTTCAGTACTATGCTGAAAATTAACTCAAAATAGATCAAAGACTTAAATATAGTACTTGAAATCATAAAACTCCTAGAAGAAATTATAAGGAAAAATATCTTTAACATTTGTCTTGGCAATGATTTCTCAGGTAAGATACTAAATGCACAGTCAATAAAAGCTGAAAAATACAAGTGGGACTATATCAAACTAAAGAGCTTCTGCACAACAAAGGAAATGGTCAATAAATTCAAAGGGCAATATACAGAATGGGAGAAAATATTTGTAAACCATATATCTGATAAGGGGTTAATATCTAAAATATGTAAAGAATTCGTACAACTCAATAGCGAAAAAGCAAATAATCCATTTAAAAAATGGGCAAAAGACCTGAATAAACATTTTTCCAAGAAGATGTTCAAATGACCAACAGGTAAATGAAAAAATTCTCAACATCACTAATCATCAGGGAAATGTAAACTGAAAACCACAATGAGGTACCACCACACACTTGTTAGAATAGCTATTATGAAAAAGACAACAGATAATTAATATTGTCAAAGATATGGAGAAAATGGAACCCTTATGCACTGATGGTGGGAATGTGAATTGGTAAAGACATTACGGAAAACAGTATGGCAGTTCCTCAAAAAATTAAAATTCGAACTACCATATGATCCAGCAATCCTACTCCTGGATATATATGCAAAGGAATTGAAATCAGTATCTCGAAGAGAAATATGCACCCCCATGTCCATTGCAGCATTATTCATAATAGCTAAGATATGGAAACAACATAAATGTCCTTTGACAAATGAATGGATAAAGAAAATTGGTGTATATATGTACAACGGAATATTATTTAGCCATAAAACAGAAGGAAATCCTGTCATTTGCAATAACATAGATGAAACTGGAGGGCATTATGCTAAGTGAAATAAGCCAGACAGAGAAAGACAAAGAATGTACAGAATCACTTATATGTGGAATCTAAAAAAAAACCCAACCAATTTCATAGAAACAGAGAATAGAAAATAGAATGGTGGTTGCCAGTGGCTGTGGAGAGAGAGAAATGGCATCATGCAGGTCTAAGGGTAGAAATTTTCAGTTACAGGAAGAATAAGTTGTGAGGATATAATGTACAGCATGGTGGCTTTAGTTAATAATATGGTATCGTATACTCGAGAATTGCTGAGGATAGCTCTTAAGCACCCCCCTAAAAAAGAGCCAACTATACAAGGTGATCGATGTCTTAGTTATGTTAATCTTGACAATCATTCCACAATATATATGTATATCAAGTCATGATGTTGTATACTTTAGGTATATATAATTATATTTTTCAGTTACTCTCAATTATTCTTCAGTAAAAAACAAATAGAAAGAAGTGTATTGTAAACCTTTAGAAATGCCACTATTAAAAAATACAAACAACAAAGTAGAAAAGAAAAGGGGAAAAAGGAACAAAGAATGGATGAGACAAATAGAAAACAAATAGGAAGATGGTAGATTTAACCCATCCATATCAGTAACCATATTCAAAGTAAATGGCCTAAACATTCCAATTAAAAGGCAGAGATGCTCAGATGAGACAAGAAACAAGCCTCCACTAGACTGCCAACAGCAACAACCAAAAGAAGACTCATTAAATGAGACAACATATATTGATTAAGAGATAGAAACAGTATGCAAATACTAGTAAAAATAATGGTGAAATGGCTCAGTAAATATCAAAGGAGATTTTACCCTAAGGTATGTTACTAGGAACAAAGAGAGTCATTTCATAATAATACTATGGTCACTACAAGAATAGGATAGAACTTCAGAATTCATGAAATAAAAACCAGGAGAAGTGAAAGGAAAAATAGAAAAAGCCACGTGTCTCTGGAGATTTCAACAACCTTGCCTCATTAATTGATAAGTGGATACAAAATCGTTAAAAATATAGAAGACTTGGACAACACTGTTAACCAACTTGTCCTAATTGCCATTTGAAGAAGATTGCACCTCTCAACAGCAGAATAAGCATTCATCTCAAGTGCAAACAGGACATTTACCAAGATAGACTGTATTCAGGTACATAAGAAATTTTGAAAAGAATAAAATTATACAAAATATGTTCTCTGACTATAACAGAAAAAATGTAAATCATTAAAAATATCTAGAAAATTCCCAAATAATTTAAAATTAAACAAAACATTTATAAATAATCCATTGGTCAATGAAGAAATCAAAAGGGAATTCATTAGTCATTGTGGACTGCATGTGGACTGCAGGTAAAGCAGTTTTTGGGAGAAAATTCATAGAATTAAGGTCTTATACTAGAAAAGAAGAAATGTTCCAAATAGGTGAGCTAAGCTTCCACCTTAAAAAACTAGTAAAAAAAATTAATTAAAGCCAAAATATGCAGAAGGAAGAAAATAATTGTGATAAGATCAGAATTAAAGAAATTAAGAAAAGGAATGCAACAAAAAATTAATGACATCAAAAGCTAGTTCTTTGAGTTACTTCATTTAATTGAAAATAATCTATTCAGACTGTTCAGGAAAGGAGACAGAATCTTTTAAAATGCTCATAGATTTCATGTTTAATATTTTGAATATATAAAGCAGTTCAAAATGAATTTATATATTTAATTTAATCCCAATTCATAGCCAATATTTTTGGTGTAAATCTTTGTAAGCTGTTTCTAAAATGCATATGGAGTTGCAATGGGACAACAACAACAGAAAACAACATGCAAGTTTATCAAGAGTTATTGGTGGAAGAATAGATAAATATAAAAATGTAAAGAATAATGTGTCAAGAAGAGACACCCTGCATGCAAAGCCTATTTATTTATGACTTTTAGCCTACTGTAGAAAGTGGAGAAAGGATAGCCTTTTTAAATAAATAGTGCTGAAGCAATTGGATATTCATATGTAAAAATTAAAATGTAACTTTTACCTTACGTCACATACAAAAATTTATCCCAAGTGTAATGCTGGTCTGAGTTTCAAAGCGAAACACAACAATAATTCCAGAAGAGAACATAAAAGGTTATGTTCATGAACTCTAGGAGTGAAAACTTTTCTTAAAAAGGAAACAAATCACTTCTGCCAGAAACAAAGATTAATGAATTTGACTGGGTTAAAATTGAGAACTTTAAAAGACATCATTAGAAAGGTGAAAAGAAAAATGACATAGTGAGGAAAAAGATATTGCTAGACATAAAACAAACAAAAAATACAAAAAACTACTGCAAATCAATATGAAAATGACAAATAGGATAGAGTTTTAAAAACACAGTTTATCGGGCCACCCCTGGTGGCCTAGTGGTTAAGTTTAGCATGCTCCTCCACTCAGTGGCCTGGGTTCGGTTCCCATGCAGGGACCTACACTGCTCTGTTAGCAGCCATGCTGTGCTGGCAGCCCACATACTAAAAAATAGAGGAAGATTGGCACAGATGTTAGCTCAGAGGCATCTCCCTCAGGAAAAATAAAGTTTCCATAGTCAGATATCCTTGGCCAATAAATCAGATAAAGCTACATAGTTCAAGAGAAGGGCAAACTAAAATCACTTGTGATACCATTGATCACACACAAGCATGATTACAATTACAAAGGCTGACTGTACCAAGGGTCTGTGAAAGAGTGGAACACATGGGACTTTCATACACCGTCAGTGGGAATACAAAAAAGCAAAATCATTTTGAAAATGGATGTTGGGCAATGTGTTATACTGAATACACATTTGCATACTCTGTGACCAGCAATTCAAATTGAAGGACTATACCCCAAAGAAGTTTGTACACAAAAGAAACATTTAAGAATCCTCATAGCAGCACAGTCCATACAGTAAAAATGTAGAAACAACCCCAATGGCTATAACAGTAGAATAGATAAACACACTGCACTATATACCAACACAGTACATATTATTCAGCAATGAAATTGAACTATTTCTTCTTGTAATAGCATGGACATACCCTCCAAATATAAGTTGAGCAAGAGAAGGCAGGCACAATATTAACATATTACAGGACACCTGTTATATAAAATTTAAAGTAATATAATGAAACAAAATAGTAATGATTATTGATGAGTACTCAGGTGGTAAAATTCCAAAGAAACCATTACATAAAGGACAGGATGCTAATAACTTTTTGGAGGGAGGTAGGGAAGCTGTCATGATGGGGACGAGTCACAGAGGAATTTTCTTTGCAATGTTTTATGTCTTGACATAGGTTGGGTTGCACTGACAGTTGTTTATGTATTACACTAAGCTACATATTTTACATGTGAACTCTCTGCTGTGTGGTAGCTTAAAAAGTTAAAAAATAAAGTATAAGATGTATTTTTAAAAGTAAAATATTGGTAGAACTTTTATATATTACTAGTTAGAACTCAAGTTATTACCACCATGTTGGAAAACTATTTGTCGTTAGCTGGTAAAGATGAAGATGTCAATAACTCATCATTTTCCATCATTTTCTCTTCAAGGTACATATATTAGAATACTTGCTTATTTTAAATAGAGGCATATACAATCATGAATATAACAGAAGTCTCTAACAAAACATTTAGAAGGGAAAACATATTTAGTGAAAAGAGGGTGAATAAATTATGCTAATTTCATAAAATGGAACAATAGAGAGTAAAGGAAATAAATTATTGGTTCATAGACATATCTCAAGAACATACTGTTTGAGGAAAAACTCATCAAACTATGAATCCATTTTAATAAATTTCAGAGGCAAAGTAAACAATATACTGTTTAGCAGTACAAACATACATAGTGAACCAAGAAAAGAAGGTTTATCTCTGTGGTTGGGGAGTGAATCAGATCAGAAGAGGACATACAAGTGGCTTTAATTTGAATAAAATGCTGTCTTTCCTTAAATGAACAATGAACACACTGATCTAAATTGTATTTTTTATTTTAAATCAATATGTAGCATATAATCTTTGTAGCAACTAAATATTTAATAAAATCTTTTAAAAAATAATATTTCTGTGTCTTCTACCCATTTGTCACCCTGTTGATGCTCACTCTTTACATCTTATCTATCCCTAAAAAATTGTTTAGAAAATAGCTTTGTGTAAGATTTACACTTACATATGACTTAGTAATAAAAGCCAATTAAATGCTATAAATTAATTAACTCAGTATTTTTCAAACTTCTCTTTTATGAGTTATTGTCTATCTTCAATAATAATAATGAACTCTTTATAAAAAATCTTTCAGATATTGAGAAATAATTTTTCACATTTTGCTTTTAATCATCATGTCAGAATTATGGATGATAGGAGATGGTGTCAAGATGGTGGCATAGGTGGACTCTGAACTCACCTCCTCCCAGTGACACGACAAATTTACAGCTACTATTGGAACAATTACCACTGAGAGAGAACTGAAAACTGGATAAAAACAACCCTCGCACCAAAGGACAGTGCTGACTGAGGTGGAAGAGACAGAAATTCATTTCTGGAGAGAAAAAAGTCACTTTCAAGCCACAGCACTTCACGGCTGGCTGGGAGCAATACTACAGTACACAGCCATCCCTGGAGGAGTGGGGGAGCGTTACCACTATAAGCAGCTGTTGGACTCAGCACAACCAAGACAAGGGTCGTGATATCTGGCTTTGCTGTCTATTAACAACAATGAGGAATAACCCCAGAAAAGTTATTGGACATAAGGGAAAAAAAGTATGATCTTAAAGGGCCCATGCACAAATTCACCCTTTTCAGAAAGCAACCTAAAATCACCAGACAAAAAGGTGCACAGTCCTTTAGTAAAAAGAGACTAACCTGATAGGCTCTGGGTGCATCTCAGAGAGAGTTGAGACCTCCCCAGGGACTGAGACATTGGTAGCAGCAATTATGGTGACCTAGTACAAGAGTGCTGACACAGACCCAAGAGTCTACCACACCCACTAGAGTACTGATTTAATCCAGCTCAGCCAGGGCAGGGCAGCCCACCCTAAGGACTGACCCCACCCAACAGCAAGCCCTTGGACAAACTGTGGGCCCATATAGGTGGGGTGCCTCGAACCTCTGCAGCTGGGTGAGTGGGTCTGCCTTTGTGCAGTAGGAGTGTGGAGGGCTTTGGTGGAGTGTATGGGGTCTCTGCAGTGGGGCAACTGGGTCTGCTTCAGGGGTCAGGGTGCGGGCATTGGGCAGGACCATGTTGATGGGGTCTGTGGCTCTGTGGGAGGTGGGGCTCATTAGCTAAAGCAGACTTGTGCTTCTCAAAGAGCAATGTAGGGGATCAGCCCAACCTTCCAAAGCCTGAAATATTTGGGTGCTCCCATGGCTGGGGCTGGCTCCATTCAGCTGCAATCCTGAGAAAGTTGACAATAGCCTTGCAGGCTGGAGGCATTTAGCAAAATGTCAGATTAAGGAGACCATCAACTTAATATAGATTGCTATATTATGAAACTCATGGTAATCACAAACTGGAAACATATAATAAAGACACAAAAAATTAAGAGAAAGGAACCCAAACATAATATTAAAGAAAGCCATCAAACCACAAGGGAAGAGATCAAGAGAAGAAAGAAACAGAAGAAATACTAAAACACCTAGGAAAAAAGTAACAAAATGGCAATAAGTACAGACTTATCAATAGCTACTTTAAATGTCAATGGACTAAATACTCCAATAAAAGGCATAGGGTAGCTGATTGGATAAAGAAACAAGACTCATATATATATGCTGCATACAAGAGACCCACTTTAGACCTAAAGACACTCACAAACTGAAAGTGAAGGATGGAAAAAGATACTCCATGCAAATGACAATGAAAATAAAGCTGGGGTAGCAATATTTATATCAGACAAAATAGACTTTAAAAAAAAACTGTAACAAGAGAGAAAGAAGGGCACTACATAACGATAAAGGGAACAATCCAACAAGAGGATATAACACTTGTACACATCTATGCACCCAACATAGGAGCACCTAAATATGCAAAGCAGTTATTAACAAACATAAAAGGAGAAGCAGACTGTAACACAATAATAGTAGGGGACTTTAACACTCCACTTACACCAATGGATAGATCATCCAAAAAGAAGACCAATAAGGAAACACTGGCCTTAAATGACAGATTAGACCAGATGGACTTAGTAGATATATATAGAACGTTCCATTCAAAAACCACAGAATACACATTCTTTCCAAATTCACATGCAACATCCTCCAGGATTGATCACATATTAGGCCACAAAACAAGACTCAATAACTAAGAAAATTGAAAGAATGCTAAGCATCTTTCCTGATGAAGAAGGTATGAAACTAGAGATCAATGACAAGAAGAAAATTTGAAAAGCCACAAAAATGTGGACATCAAACAAAATGGTACTGAACAACTGTTGGGTCAATGAAGAAATCAAAGGAGAAATCAAAACATACCTGGAGACAAATGAGAATGAAAACACAACATGCCAAAATTTATGGGGTATAGCAGAATTGGATTTAATAGGGAAGTTAACAGCAATACAAGCCTACCTCAACAAACATGAAAAATCCCAAATAAACCAATCTAACAGTGCAGCTAAAGGAACTGGAAAAAGAAGAATAAACAAAGCCCAAATCAGTAGAAGGAAGGAAATAATAAAAATCTGAGCAGAAATAAATGAAATTGAGATGAAAAAACAATAGAAAAATTCAATGAATCTAAGAGCTGATTCTTTGAAAAGATAAGGAAAATTCACAAATCTTTAGATAGATTCACCAAGAAAAAAAGAGAGAAGGCTCAAAGAAATAAAATGAGAAATGAAAGAGGAGAAATTACAAAGGACAACTCAGAAATACAAAAGATTATAAGAGAATACTATGAAAAGCTACATGTCAGCAAATTGGATAATCTAGAAGAAATGCATACAATAGAGAATTAGAATAGACCAATAATCTGTGAGGAGATTGAAACAGTAATAAAAAACCTCCAAATATATAATAGTCCAGGACCAGACAGCTTCCCTGGTGAATTCTACCAAACATTCAAAGAAGGCTTAATACCTACTCTTCTCAAACTCTTACAAAAAATTGCGGTGGAGGGGAGGTTTCCTAACTCATTCTACAAAGCCAACTTTACCCTGCTACCAAAACCAGACAAGGACAACACAAAGAAAGAAAATTACAGGCCAATGTCACTGATGAACATCGATGAAAAATCCTCAACAAAATTACCAGGAGGTCGATTATAAGAATACATTAAAAAGTTCATACACCATGATCAAGTGGGATTTATTTGAGGGATGCAGGGATGGTTCAACGTCTGAAAATCTGTCAACGTGACACACCACATTAACAAAATCAAGAATAAAAATCACGTGATCATCTCAATAGATGCAGAGAAAGCATTTGACAATATACAGTATCCATTTATGATAAAAACTCTGAATAAAACGGGAGCAGAAGAAAAGTACCTCAACATAATAAAGGCCATATATGACAAACCCATGGTTAATATCATTCTCAATGGAGAAAAACTGAAACTATCCTCTAAGAACAGGAACCAGACAAGGATGCCCACTGTCACCACTCTTACTTAATGGAATATTGGAAGTCCTAGTTAGAGCAATCAGGCAAGAAAAAGAAATAAAAGAGATCCAAATTGGAAAGGAAAAATTGAAACTGTCACTATTTGCAGATGACATGATTTTATATATAGAAAACCCTAAATAATTCACCAAAATCTTTTAGAAACCATAAATAAATATGGTAAAGTTGCAGGATACAAAATCAGCGTACAAAATCAGCTGCATTTCTACACACTAACAATGAAGTAGCAGAGAGAGAAATTAAGAATATAATCTCATTTACAATTGCAATGAAAAGAATAAAATAGTGGGAACAAACTTAACCAAATAGGAGAGAGGCCTGTGCACTGAAAACTATAAACCATTGTTGAAAAAAATTAAAGACTCAAAGAAATGGAAAGATATTCTCTGCTCTTGATTTGGAAGAATTAACATAATTAAAATGTCTATACTTCCTAAAGCAATCTACAGATCCAATGCAATCCCTATCAAAGTTCCAATGACATTTTTCACAGAAATAGAACAAAGAATCCTAAAATCTATATGGAACAATAAAAGACTGAATAGTCAAGGAATCCTGAGAAAAAAGAGCAAAGCTGGGGGTATCACACTCCCTGACTTCAAAATTTACTACAGAGCTATGGTAACCAAACCAGCATGGTATTGGCACAAAAACAGACATGGAGATCAATGGAACAGAATCGACAGCCCAGAAAAAACCCACACATCTATGGACAGCAATTTTTGACGAGGGAGACAAGAACATACAATGGAGAAAGTCTCTTCAATAAAGGCTGTCGTGAAAACTGGACAGCCACGAGCAAAGGAATGAAAGTAGACCATTGCCTTACACCATGCATAAAAATTAACTCAAAATGGATTAAAGACTTGAATGTAAGACTTGAAACCATGAAACTTTTAGGCAGTACACTCTTCAACATTGTTCATAGTAGCGTATTTTCAAGTACCATGTCTACTTGGGCAAGGGAAACATTAGGAAAAAACAATACACGGCACTATGTGAAATTAAAAAGCACAGCAAAGGAAACCATCAACAAAACAAAAAGACAACCTAACAATTAGGAGAAGATATTTGCAAGCCATATATCTGATAAGGGGTTAATATCCAAAATATATAAATATTGCATGCATCTCAACAACAAAAAAACCCAACAACCCAATAAAAAAATGGGCAAAAGATCTGAACAGATGTTTCCCCAAAGAAGCTATACAGATGGCCAACAGGCACATGAAAAGATGTTCAATTAACTATCAGGGAAATGCAAATCAAAACCACAGTGATATATCACCTCACACCCGACAGAATGGCTATAATTAACAACACAAGAAATAGGTGTAGGAGAGGATGTGGGGAGAAGGGAACCCTTATACACTGCTGGTAAGAATGTAAACTGGTGCAGCCGCTATGAAAACAGTGTGGAGATTCCTCAAAACATCAAGAGTAGAACTGCCATACAATCCAGGTATTCCACTGCTGGGAGGATATTATGCCGAGTGAAATAAGTCAGAAGGAGAAAGTCAAATACCTTATGATCTCACTCACAAGTAGAAGATAAAAACAACCAAAAACAAACACATAGAGACCTAGATTGGATTGGTGGTGACCAGAGGAGAAGAGGTAGGTGAAAGGGGTGATTAGGCACATGTGTGTGGTGATGGATTGTAGTTAGTCTTTGGGTGGTGAACATGATGTAATCTACACAGAATTCAAAATATAACGATGTACACCTGAAATTTATGTCATGTTATAAACCAAAGCTACTGCAAAAAATAAATGAATAAGTATAAGTTTTTACTTGAAAAAAGAAAAAAGAATTATGCATGGTAATTTAAGGAATCTAAAGGAAACCAGTAGTGCATTATTCAGGGAGGCACTTTATTTTCCGCTTTGCATATTGCGGCACCTGCAAACCATTGATTGGAATCAGTGGGATGCGTGTTGTTCATGCAATCAGAAGAAAGACACATGTTTTATCAAAGGTAACGTGAAGGCAGTGTTTCATCAAAGGTAGAGAATATCGAGCACCCCACGTCCGTGGAGAAACTTTTGTAATGCCTCTGCCTGCATAGTGACAATTGTTTTTCATACTGTGTCATCCAACGCCTTTCTTCTATATGGGAGAGCAAAGGAATGCATTTGTGATGCACTTTTTAATAAATGTGTGTGTGTGGATTTCAAGTTCTCGGAAACAAGGGTGGGAGAGAGGTTTCTATTAGACAGCGAGGATGTAAGAACTGTTTCTGACTTAGTTTATTGCAATCTAACAAATTAGTAACATATTCTTTCTGAATTAGTCCCAATATTTATATCAACCTGATCTTGATGTCTTATTAACTCTACTGCCCCATTTTAATTCAAGTCCTGTAGAGGAGACTTAAATCTCTTCTCAGCAGGTACCCCTAAATTTATTTCTCTGTGACCACAAGGGAAAGCCTCTTGTGTGCTCAAAAAAAGTTTGCATTCTTATTTAGCTTTGCCAGCCTTGCCGCTGTCCTTAAGGACTATGATGACTCAAATGAGAATTTTATTATTCTCATGAATGAAAATGTAACCTGAAATAACTTTGAAATTATGCTGTTAATACAAGAATTTGTTGTTGTTTTCATGGCTCTTGGATTTCTTTCTTTTTTTTTTTCTTTTTAATTTTTTATTCCTAGCTTCTACCTATCAAGATTTTTTTTTAACAATTTAGGCCACAAATTTTAGCCTTTCAGCCAGGCCATGAAGTTACATCAATATTATTTGAAATATGTACTGGACTGTTTTGGTGTTTTATCATCAGGATTTAGCTGGCATTTATGAGTTTTTTTATGATCATATTTTTAAAATAATAGGCACTGAGAGTAGGGACTTCTTGTCAACGTGGCTCAGTAAGTTCATGTCATAAAGTAACTTTTTTACCAAAATAAATAGAAATCACAGCTAAACTATACAAAGAGAAACTTTAATATATATTAATATAATTTGTACATATATATATTTACACACACAAACTATGTGTGTGTAAGTACCCTCAATAAACAGAAAACTAGCATATCAATAGGCCATGGAGAGAAAATAAAGCAAAAAGTCATTCTCGGAAACTGCAGAATCTAGGTGCCTTCCCAGATTTAGGCTCTAAGAAAGAAGTGAGTAGAGGTACCTAATGGAAAATTATACCAAAAAGCTTCCATATGAGCCAGCCTCACTGTTTAAAACCAGGGGCTAGAGTTGGGCTTGTCACTCAAAAAATGAAAAACTTGAATTATTGGTTTTATGGGGTTTCAGCTGAAACGACATTGCATATCTTGGATTGAATTCAAAGAGAAAAGCAAGCTTGTGCCCTGAAAGAATTTTCCATTTCTGACTATTCTTTAGCTTTACTTTCCACCACTTGGCAGGGCACAGGGAACCGGGGAGAGATACCAGGACCCAATTAGGTTGGCGTATCTAACAGGAAATACCCATCACAAAGAGAGGACCATAGAAAGTGGAATTGGCTGGAAATTTACCTACCGGGAAAGGTTAAGAAAAATTGCTTGGTGGGAAACTTAGTTCTAAGTGGAAGGAAAAAGGAAAAATCTCCTATAAATCTCTCACAAGAATTTGTAACCATAAATGCCCTCATATGTGTTTGCCGTCAAATTAATACTGCCTGAGTAGTTCAAAATATCTCAGGCCAAATACTGAGTTTGAAGAAAATCCTTTTTTGTCATGTCCTCAAGTGTCAGGAAGATGAAAATAAAAACCTTCCTTGCACTCATCTTTAACACAAGTTATAAAAGATTCCCACAAATACACTTTCAGGAACTTTGAGCTCAAGGCCAAAACTTACAAATAATACCAGGAAAAGAGATATTCATGAGTAAATTCCAGCAGACAACAGACAGCTGTATCAAACATCGAATGTTACAATTATCACAGACAACTTGTAAAACTAATTTATATATAAATTATATTTTATTTTGTATATATTCTAATCAAATGTTAAGGTTAAAATATGTGAGCAAGGGGCAATATATTAATTAAAATAATTATTTGCAAAAAAACTAAAACTTGTAGAAAAATAGAGTAATTCTTATTTAAAATTCTTCGAATGTATTTAAGAGTGGAATACACATAGTTGGAGAGAAAACTCATGAACTAAAAGATAGAAATTAAGAATTTGTCTAGAACAAATACAAAAAGACATAAATATAGAAAGTAAGGAAAAGAGGTAAAATGCAAGAGAAGATAGGCTGCTAGGTTCTAGCATACATGCAATTTATAATTTTAGGATGGAAAGAAAAATATAGGGGAGATGCAATACGTGAAGAAATATTGGCAAAGAATTTTCCATGAGCAATTAAAGGTATCCATTTTTAGATTCAGAGAGCCCAATAATTCCCAACTAGGCTTAAAAAAACTCCACCTAAATACACCATCATAAAAATGTACAATATAAAAGATAAAGAGAAGATCTCCAGAAAAATTAGCAAAGAATACATGGATTGTCTACTTGGACAAAGGAAAGAAGTGAGACTGATGGTTTTCCATCACCGACAATGATAGCTAATGAAATACATCAATATAAGGAGAGATTAACAGACGTGGAAAACATTTATCCAAAAAAAAAGGAACAATGTTGTGCTTCTAGATGGCAAGCCTTATAATGACACATATTCCATACTCCCATCAATATAAACATTTAATATTAATGTAATAAAATCCCAACTTTGTTATTATTGATCTTAATAATATGATTGTCAAATTCATCTGGAGCTACTTTAGGTGATATTAACAAAACTTTTTCTTAGGAAAAATAAATAATAATAAAAGGCATCTGCATGTTCTGATATTATAGCATTTTAGAGTTGAAATAACCCACATAGTGCGATGGCTCTTGTACAGAATATATATGCAGAAAGATTATGGGAACAAAAGAAAAAGCCAGGGAAAAGCTCTCCTTATGTAGAACAATTTAATTTATAGAACAAAGACATTCAAATTAGTGGGCAAACAAATTAATAACTATATTTAGAAAAGGTAACAGTAAATCCTGCCACATAACTCTCACCGCCAATAACTATATATGTTCCAAAGGTATCAAATTTTTAAATTAAAAATGCTACAAAATGGAAATAAATATGGTTTATTCAAGATAAGAAATTCAAGGTAGAAAAAATGGTAAAGAACTAATGGATACATTAAGAAATAATAAATCCACACGTTCCATATGATTATAAACAAACCCCAAAAGACACTGAAAAACCTGAGGAAGAAATTTCTGTTATACAAGAGATTAAAATCTTTACTATATAAATTCTTCTTACAAACCAGAAAAGAAAATAATGATACAATTTACTGAAGGGAAAAATTTAGATTTAGACAGATCTGGATCTATTCAACCACTTTTCTAGGTAGAAGTAAAAATGGCAGAAAGTATTATTCTAGATTAATTTGGGGCTTGTAGAATCCAATAAAAACAGATTCAAATTCGGTTTGCAAGTTCACAACTTTATAGCTGTGTAACCTAATCTTTTGACATCTAAAGAAATGATAGAACACCTACCAGAGAGGATTATTGTATTAGGAAATTATGCAGAAGTTCTTCACAAATACACAAACTGTTCTATAAACAGGAGAAATGCAATGGTTTTCAAATGCAAGCCTAAAATATAAAGTTAAAAAATATATTTTTAGGGGCTGGCCCCGTGGCCGAGTGGTTAAGTTCGCGCGCTCCGCTGCAGACGGCCCAGTGTTTCGTTGGTTCGAATCCTGGGCGCGGACATGGCACTGCTCATCAGACCACGCTGAGGTGGCGTCCCACATGCCACAACTAGAAGGACCCACAACGAAGAAGATACAACTATGTACCGGGGGCTTTGGGGAGAAAAAGGAAAAAAAATAAAATCTTAAAAAATATATATATATATTTTTAAATGAATGGACAGCATTTCTAAGGTATGGTGAAATGTCCAGTCTCATATATCCTAGCGGGGAAGCAATGTGTATAAATATTCCGTTGAGATATTTGGCATTGTGAATCAAAGAATTTATAATATGCATTCAATTGACCCCAAAATTCCAAATTTATGAATTTATTAAGACATTTTCATGTATTTGAAGAAAGATTTATCTTCAATAATCTGTATCCCTTTTTTTTTCAAGAGATGCAATTTCATATGCATATATAAATACTTGTAGATGTGTGTATATGTACACTGGTTCTAGCCACAAAATTAGTGTAGTAGTATTGGAATATAGCTCAAAGTATAAAATAAATATCCACGAATATATGTAAATATAAATAACCTATTGAATGAATAAATGAATAATTAGTTAATAGGAAGGAATAGACAAATCTTCCATGAGCAGAGGAATTCCAAATAATTTAAGTACTTAGTCTCAAGTAGCTGGAGCATCATTCTCCTTCAAGTGGGCTGTGCATAGTAACTTCCCTTCAAGGAATACATTATATAACAGCAGGAAAAGAGAATTTCACAGTGGAGAAACTGGCAAACGCTGACCAGGCCAGGTGATGAATGCCGACATCGACGGTGATGTCATGTCCATCGCCCGCACCGCTGATGAGGACGACACTTTGCTTCTGTGGTCATTCTTCTGAAAATCCATAACCCATATAATCATGATAAAACCAAAACACATAAGCAAACCGAGGGACTTTCTACAAAATACCAGACGAGGACTCCTCAAACTGCCACGGTCACCAAAAACAAGGAAAGTCTGAGGAACCATCACAACCTAGAGGAGCCTAAGAAGCTGTGACGTCTAAAGTAATGTGGAGTCCTGGGTGAAATCCTGGGACATAAATACGATATTTGGTAAAAACTAAGGCAATCTGAATAAATAATAGTTAACAATAATGTCTCAATATTCGTTCATTAGTTGTGAGAAACGTCCTATTGTAATGTAAGATGCTAAAAATAGGAGAGGCTGGGCGTCAAAACTCTCTGGGCTATTCCTGCAACTTTTCTGTACATCTAAAACAGTTCTAAAATAAAAAATGTATTTAAAAAATTGAATAAGACCTGCAGCCTGGTGAATAGCATCGTGCCAATGTCAACTCCCTGGTTTTGATTGTGTACTGCAGTTACGTAACTGGGTGAGGCTGGGGGAAGAGTCCATGAGATTCTTGTTTTGATCATTTCCATGAGTCTATAATTATTTCAAGATAAAAAGCTAGAAGTGCTTTCTCTAAAAATATATGCAACCTGTGAAATTGCCAATATTTGATGGCTATTGACCTACGAAGATGGCCATTTCATGTACATCACCTGATGCTATTCTGGGTCCCTGTTTGAGCAATGGAAGGACTCTGACATTGGGAGACTGGGAGCCCGTCTCCCTTTGCTTATTGCTGCTGGCAAAGGCACCAGGAAAGGAGGCTTTCTTTCTCCATCTTCTTCCCCGCTGGCCTCCCTGACAGGCAATTTCCTTGGACAGGTCTTGGTTTTGCAGTCTATGGACCTCAGACAAGACTGAGTTGCTCTTGACGGAGAGGTCATTTGTTCAGGGTTCCTCTCTGCTAACTCCAGGACACTGCTTAAGGAACCCTGGGTCATTCTTTTGATTGTAAGCTACAGTGACCTCAGGAAACATGGTGGGGCCATCGATGGCCCTCCAAGGTAGTGAGGCACAGCGAGAGTGCTCTACTTTTCCTTCTCCAGAGTATGGAGTAGGAAACTTTGCCATTTGTCTCCATCCCTCAAGCCACAAAATGAGATTAGTTATCCCCTGCGGCCTTGCTTCCTCCCAGACGCACTATGGGGAATGGAGCATTCCATCCAGCTGAGATTTCTGGAAAAGCCCAGAGGAGGGAGCACCTACAGGGTCTACGAAACCTTAGTCCTTTATCTTTCCTCCTCCTTAACTCTGATCTATTTTATCCAAACAGATGTAGGAATCCTGCCTCTGATTCGTCCGTTTACCTTTTCCATGAGTTCTCTTAGGGCCTATGCTTTTGAAAATCTATTTCTTTGCTACTGTTAGTTCCCTTCCATAAACAGTGACTACCTCATGGTTTGTTCTCTGAAATGCTATTGGATGGGGGCCAGGACCATAGAGTAAGTAGAAATAGCAGCAGACCCATCATTCACTGTTTCAAAAGTGAAATGTGCTCTCATTTATTCGTCTGGTCAATATTCATATGGCAACAAGGAAAATATGCTTCCCCTCCAGATCTCTATTCTCTCTCTGGTTCCCCAGATGCTGTGCCCTAAACGTGCAACTCCATTTCTATCTGTTCTCCCGGAACTCAGTAAGCTTATTCTCATCAGAAAATGCTAAAAAGATTGCATTCATCCTTTCTTCTCAAAATCTGACAACATCCCTCAGTGGGCAGGAGTAGCACAGAACCATCAATAAATGTTTCAAAACCGTTCTTTGGGAGCTTTCTTAGCTACGAGGAGGGAAAGCCCTTCTTTCTGCCTCTGTAACATTAAAACAAATTTAATCTCCACCTTCTGTGTTTTTTGCTTTGATGAATTACTTTTCTTTTCTTTTTTGAGGAAGATTAGCCCTGAGCTAACTGCTGATAATCCTCCTCTTTTTGCTGAGGAAGACTGGCCCTGAGCTAACATCCTTGCCCATCCTCCTCTACTTTATATGTGGGACGCCCACCGCAGCATGGCTTGCCAAGTGGTGCCATGTTCGCACCCGGGATCCAAACCAGTGAACCCCAGGCCGCCAAAGCAGAATGCGCGAACTTAAGCGTTATGCCACCGGGCTGGTTCCAAACTTTTTTTGAAAATTCAGTAAAAATAGAATATTGAGGGGCCAGCCCCATGATGTAGTGGTTAAATCCAGCATGCTCTGCTTCAGTAGCCCGAGTTCACAGGTTCGGATCTCAGGCCCAGACCTACACCACTCATCAGCCACATTGTGGTGGCAACCCACATACAAAAGAGAGGAAGACTAGCACAGATTTTAGCTCATGGATAATCTTCTTCAAGAAAAAAGAAGAAAAAAGAGAGGAAGAATGGCAACAGATGTTAGCTCAGAGTGTCTCTTCTCACCAAGAAAAATTAAAAAAAAGAATATTGATTCAGATCCTAAAGAAATTGCTCCCAAGGCTTTCAAACTCATAAATTTTGTTTTTCTCCTCGAGAAGGAGATTCTTGCATGTGCTGGTTCTCCTGTTCCTGTCCTCCATATCTATCATTAGCTCCCTCATACTTTCCAACTCTTTGCATATCACTTTGCCTATTTTTTCATTTCTACTCCATATGTTTTATGCTATATTTTCCACAGTGTGTATTTTCCCTTGTATTTCTTCTGATTTTTCCCCTCATTTCTGGGACACCATTATTTCTACTTCTTTCCCAAGCTTTGCCAGTCCCTGCTTCATCTCCCTAGTTCTCCCATCGTCTCTGCCCTGAGAACTTCCTCTTTCAATTTTCCTTCTTGAGGCAATTGTGTCATAACATTTTTGTATATCCTTGTTGATGTATTTGGACAGAATTCTATCTGCTGTATGGCACACTTTTCTAATGAAAAGTCTATTGTGATTTACCTTTCTTTAAAAAAATAGTTTCCTCATTTTTTTTCATATATTATCTTTGTATCAATGCTGTGCCAATTCCTATTTTATCACTGATCATGGAAGAGCTTGAGTTTCCTGGACTTGTATAAATGATGGTGGTGGGAGGGAAGCATAATGGCCGGTTGGATCCTCCAGAAGAGCTCATGTTCATGCTCCAGCACCAGGCACTGTTTTTTCTCTTCCCTCTCCACTTCCATCAATCACACAAGGTACAGGAAGATTTTTGGCAGCAACCTGCTCAACACAGTCTCTGTGCCAACATTCTCCAAAGAAACATCCTTACATCCCACCACTGGGGACGTATGTCAATGCTGGTGCTTAGACATGCTTCTCTTTGATCCTCTCGCTGCTCTCTGTGTTTCTCGTCCTTGCTTATTCCTAACAGGTTTCCTCCAATCCAGTTACTTTTGGCAGGCTTTATGTGTATTTTGAAATCTGTGGATTCTATCTGTCTCCTAGTTTCACTAAAAATGATATCTCTATGGTTTTCCTTCTACTTTTCGCATTTGAATGATTTCTAGGCAAAGAATGAGGAATGCTGCCTCACTCAGCTACGTTCCTAGCAGAAGTTCCAAAAGTGCTGCTTTTAAATGGGGAAGTTTGGACACAGAAAAAAATGTGTATATGTATAAGATATGTCTAGATAATATTATATGTGTATGTTTGTATATATGTAAACTTATATGTAAAATTTCCAGTCTTTAAAACTTGTGTAGAGAAAGATGTAGGCATAATAAAATTAAGGACATATGTTTTAGAAAAAAAACAGTCTCCAAATCTTTTCCATATGCAACTAATTATGCAGAAGTATAGAAGAGTTTCGTGAGTTATGTGTAGAAAACAACAGTGATTTAATGAATGGTTTTTATGGTTTTCTTATATTTTCTGAATCACACTTTTGACAATAAAAAGTATTGCTTTGTTTGAAAAAATAAGTTATTTATAACAGCATTTTATGCCTAGGATATTCATATTTTTTAAATTTTTTTCTTTATAGTTTATTTTTTATTCTTTTCTTTTTACTTTAAGAAAACTTTGTCACTTCAAATTCAGATAAAATTTTATTTTCATATTCTAATTTTGATTTTTTTATGTTTTAATTCTTTCATTGAACTCTTCATGGATAATCTTGATGATGTAATATTCCACCATATTACCTTTCTTCTTTCTGACTCGTTTGAAATGCCATTTTACTACACATTATCACTGGATCTTAAATTTTATTTTTCTCTGATGCACCTTTTCTACCATCAGAAATGTATCTCCTTCTGGTCTGTTTCATACATACGGCAGCTCCTGTGTGTGCAGTCACCTCAAGGTGTACTCCTCGTAACTCTGTCCCTTTTCCAAGTGATCAGTGATACAATAGTGGAGAATCTGAGGATGAGGTATTTCTACATTTTGTTGTGTTTTGGTCTTTCTATTCTGTTCCAATGTGTTAAATCAAATAATCTTATCATATTTGCGAATTACTATAATTTTATATTATGTTTTGATATCTGAAAGAGTGAGACTTCCCCTTTATTTTACTTCAGATTTTTAGTTGGTGAATTAATTCTGCAAGATCAAATTTATAATTGTTTGGTCAACTTTTTATATTCAAGACATACCTAATGAATTCCTTTAATAATTTGGTTGAATTGTGTTACGTTACATGTCAATAGCAAACTGATATCTTCATCGTATCTCTTCTTATTCAAGAACATGGATGCATTTCCATTTATCAAGTCTTCTTTTATGCAACAATAAAATTGTGTAGTTTACTTTATTTTCTTTTAGATATTAGAAAGTATTAGTATTTAGAAAATACTTTTAGATATTAAATAAATAAAATGTTTTTTCAGATTTTATTTTAAGAGAAAATTTCTGAAAACTTTGTATGTATATTGGATTTGACAGGTGCATCACTATAAATAAGGCAGAAAAAAATAATTCAAGGACTATTGCCATGATTCTTGGCATGAGACAGGAATGGCCCGAAATTGAGTAAGGAATGATAATGATGAAAAAGTGGCATATGTGAGCGGTGTCCAATTAATGGAATAAATAAGACATAGTGGTTGTTGAGTGTGGGATATAAGACACAGAACAGTCAACATTAATAAGTAAGTTTGCTGGTAAATTTCAGACCTAGGTTTTAAGAATTAGGTAAAGAATTTATTTGGAGTGCGTTGTATGGTAGAGCATCTAGGTGAAGATTTCAGCAGGCAAACTAATATATATCTTGTTATTGACCTTGGTTTAGTGCTGGATTTCTTCATGTAGAGTAACCATAATTACTCTCTGGAGGTGATTTGAATGACTATGGGAAAAGCACTTAGATCCTCTGTCCTTTTCCTCTCTTCCACTGTGGACATACAATTTCTCTGTACTTTCTCTAGTTGTAGGGGCGAGAAACACAGAGGAACAGGAAACTGAATAAAAATGCCAGTTTCACATCTGTCTCTTCAAAAACTGTAGAATCTAGCATAGACCACTACATTTATGCTTATCAATTTACTTATGTAACACAAATATGGACTTGTGGTATTTGGACATTTTTACTCACTCAATAATTATTAATTCTTCTGAAGATGATATTTGCGATAATGAAGTCATTATAAATGATTTGCTTATGAAACTGAAATAGTTCTCAGCTGTGTGTGTATTTGAATCTGAGCTACATTGTGCTGTTCAACAGGAAGCATCTCTTCTCATTTTTTAAATCACTTGTCTAGAGCAGCTTTAATGTTTTTCACAATTTTTATATATCCAACTACTCCATCCGACTCAATGCCATGGAAAATACTTTGTAAAAATTCGTTATTATTGTCTGATTTAATTTGTGTGTGTGTGAAAATAGACATTTCTCTGTCCTTAGCTTGGAGGATTCTGTGTGATAACCAATAATTTTGGGTTGTTGGCCCCATGACAATATAAGTAAAATCGTATTCTGAGTCTAAGTTTGAAATCTTGCAAAGAGAAAGAAAAATGTTGACTCTAAAACTTGGCATGATCCAAGAATCTAATGGGTCTTGGGTACCAGAGATAGCAGAACTCTGCATAATATCACTGACCCTGATTACAGTAGTTGAGAGAAACTTCCACCTGCTCTCAGAAGTGGGTATCTGTATAGAATTGTGACTTTTTAAATGCTTTTTCTAAAATGACCAAAATCATGGTTGAGATAGCAAAATGCGACAGCGGGTAGTGGGGGGGCTACGAACAGAAATAAAAGTAGAGTAATATTCTTGTATTTTTCAGGAGTTTAGAAAGCATGATTTATTTTATACTATGGTAGAAAATATGCTTGAAATTTTGCATTAAAATATACTGGATACCATAAAAAAAACAGTGAGATGTATAACTTCAAATGCAATAAAGAAAAATGAATGTGCTGAATTCAACAGAGGCAGGATATGAGGGAAAAATGCATAGAAAAAGCACAGCAATTAGAAACACAAAATGAGAGAGTAAAATTATTCCAAATATACTAGAATTCACAGCAAATAGAAACAGGTTTAAATCACCCAGTAGAGTACAAATAATGTCAGATTGTATTAAAATAAACATTATATAAATAATTAAGATTTAATTTTGACAATATAAAATATATAGAGAATCAGAAAAGAAAGACAAAAAGGTTATTGCAGGAAAAAATCTAATATTTTAATACCAGGACAAAGAAAACTGATGTATGCTTATGAATAATAGACCAAATAGATTTCAATCTGAAAGGTATTGAAAGTGAAAGAACAGACAGTTTCATTTGGTAAAATGCACCCTTTTGCAAAGAAGATATAATAGTCATGAGCTTGTAAGCCACTTAATAACCTAGCTTTGAAATATACATAGCAAAAGTTGGCAGAAATTCAAGATGAAGCAGATAAACATACTTTATGGGGGAAAAAAGAAATTTGAAGTTGCAGAATATATAAATTATAGAAGTAATAGCTTCATTCCATATATGTGTCTATTGTATATTCACATGCTTCTAACACATAATATATGTTAAATTTTATATATCATGTATATATTTTATATATTATGTATATATTTATATTTCACTAAAATCTAGGCAACAATGTCAAAATACTGCAAAGAAATGACAAAATTCAATCAATGTTAGCTGGCCACAAATCAATTAAGGGCAAGAATAGACAAAGTTAAAGTCATTTGGAAATCATAGACTACACTTAATATAATGCATAGGCTTTCAAAGAGATACTTGAAATTACATATATGTACACTTACGTGCACACACACAAAATGTGCGGTTTTATATACGTAACTGTAAGTGTGTGTTTATGTACTTTAGGTTTTTGGACATTCTATCATCAACCTAGGCCTTTAGACATTTACCCAAAAGAAGGTTGAGGTCTACAAAGCAGAAAGATTTGTCCAGATTCGCTGCCTCTATTTGACCCAAGGAACTAAAAGGAAATGGATGACCAATACTTAATACTTATTAATAGATGGATCGAGAAACCCAGACAAATATATTCCTCACACCAACAAGTTAGTACAATCCCCCACTGTGAAGGAGAGTGAATAAGTAGTGGCCAACAGTTTTTCTCCAATGGAATCCCTTCCATGTGAGAACCTAATGTCAAAGAAAGAGATTTCTTCACAAAATTTCATGGTTTTCTCTCTTCATTTCTAGCTCCAATCTTAAGATCTCTGCTCATTTATTCGTTTCTCATAAAGAACATGCTGGTTTACTCTGAATCTTGCAATGTCCGAAGATGACTTTTGCCCCAAGAGATGAACAATATCTTGACCATATAGAGTATTTTTGGATTTTGTAACTTTTCTTTCTGTAGGTTTAAATGAAACATATATATATATACAAACATATATATTATGTAAGTATACATAGTGATACATATTATGTGTGTGAGTGTAAAGCATGTAGAAAATTATAGCACAATGTAAGTGATGGCTCCTAAGCTTTTATGTGAAAAATTAATCCTATATTGAATGAATTTTCTTTGTAACTAACTTGGCTAATGTCTTACTTAAGTACCTCGCCGTTTCCAGGGATGGCTTGGAGTCCCAGTGTCCCATCCAGTTACCAGCCCCTTTTATATTCAAAGTATTCTGACTTGAGACTAAATTAAATGGTGAGCTTATCTATATCTTCATTTCACGGCAATTTTCTTCTACTACCTCTTTAAATATTATTTCTACAGAAATATTCCTGCCACTCACTTCTTAAATTGCCTATACATTAGTCCCCCTTATCCGTGGTTTCACTTTCCATGGTTTCAGTCAGTCACAGTCAATTGTTGTCTGAAGATATTAATGGAAAATCCCAGAAACAAACAATTCATAAGTTTTAAATTGTGCACTGTTCTGAGCTGCACGATGAAATCTCATACTGTCCTACTCTGTCCTTTTTGGGAAGTGAGTCATACCTTTGTCCAGCTTAGTCTCCCTGTATATGCTACCTGACAGTTAGTCACTTCGTAGCCCTCTGGGTTATCAGAGTGACTGCCACAGTATTTCAGTGCTTGTGTTCAGGTAACCCTAATTTCACTTAATGGTGGACCCAAAGCACAAGAGTAGTGAAGCTGGTATGAATGTAGTGAAGAGTAGTGAATTCAGATATGCCAAAGAGAAAGTGTCAAGTGCTTTATTTAAGTGAACATGTGAAAGTTCTTGACTTAATAAGGAAAAAAAAATCATATGCTGAGGTTGCTAAGACCTATGGTAACTTTTGTTACAGTACATTTCTATAATTGTTCTGTTTTATTATTAGTTATTGTTAATCTCTTTTTGTGCCTAATTTATAAATTAAACTTTATCATGCATTTGTATCTATAGGAGAAAACATGGCATATATAGGGCTTATTACTATCCACTGTTTCAGGCATCCACATTGGTCTTGGAACGTATCCCCTAGGGATAAGGGAGGACTACTATATATGACCTCCAATGCCTTCTTATATTTGCCCTCATGATATCTCTCATTTATGTTCTTTTGTTCTGTATCTTCCTATCACAGGCACATTGAATTTCAATAGTAACCAGACTGCTTTTTAAAATCTATTGAATAAATATTTTAATTTGCAACGCATTTTAGTGCCCCAATTTCCTTTTTTTGCCCCATCTGCATTTTTGTTACAGTTCTCATTATTTTTTAAATGATTTTGGTCATAAAGATAAGACAGCATCAAAAAATAGCCTTCTGATTTCCAGTTCTGCATACAAGAAGCTTGAAAGTCTCCACTCCATCCAAACAACCCTGAAAAGCTGAACAGACTGAAAAATCAAACTCTTCTTGGATCCACAAAGGAAGAGGGGACAAAGGGCAAACCACTGACCCTAGGACTAAAGAGTCAGTGAGGAAAATACAAGAGTCATGACTTGCTGGAGCAGGGACACCTGAGTGGAAACCTCCATGGAAACCAGAGCTAGGATAAGAAAATCTGAACCATAACTGATGAATTGCTGGCGGCTTGGTGTGGGCAAGTCTGAGACATAAACTCCAGAGGGAGCTAAACATAGGGGGGCTCCCAAAATATTGTGACCATTACCTTAGGAATTTAACCACGTGCCCACAGTAAATATTGAAAAAAAGAAATCCCTCCTGTTTCTAGCAGAGGGAGGGGTAACGAAACCATTTTGACATACACCAGACCACTTTGTTCTTCTTAACAAGGGAAACCCTCAAGGGAAGCTGGTTAACCAGAGCATAACCTGCTGGGGTATTATCAGAGCCTGAATGACCTGGGGCAAGGGAACTCCAGTCCACTCTAGACATCCTATGACTCTTGAGGGGGGAGGAAAAACTGAAAGTCATTTGTGAAGTTTTCAGTACAGAGGCATAGACTCACTAAAAGATTGGCATCTAATCATCTAGTCATAGGTCTACAAAATGCTTTCCCTCCACCTCCACCACACCACCACAATAGTAAAATCCTATTCACAGCAGGTCTTTTACCTAGTACATCATGTCCAACAATCAATAAAAAGTTACAGGGCATTTCAAAAGCCAAAAAACACAATTTGAAGAGACAGAGCAAGCATCAGAATAAGACACAACAGAAATGAACAATGCCTTTGACGTGCTTATTAGTAGGTTGGACGTGGCTGAGGAAAGCATCTCTGAGCTAGAAGATATATCAATAGAATGCTCAAAAACTTAAAAGCACAAAGAACAATTACTAAAAAAAACAGAGAACAATATCCAAGAACTGTGAAAAACCTACAAAAACATATAACATATGCATAAGGGAATACCAGAAGAGGAAGTAAAGACAGGGACGGAAGAAATGTTTGAAACAGTAATGACTGAGGATTCCTCCAAATTAATGTCGGATACCCAACTACAGATCCTGGAAGCTCAGAGAACATGAAGCAGAATAAATGCCAATGAAACCACACCTAGGCATATCATTTTCAAACTACAGAAAATTAAAGATAAGAAAAATTCCTGAAGAACCCAGAGGAAAATAACATCTTACATATAGGCATCCACATTGGTCTTGGAACGATATGAAGATAACAATGACATCTGGCTTCTCCTCAGAAAACATGCAAGCAAGAGGAGAGTGGAATGAAATGTTGAGAGAAAAACTCCCACCAGCCTAGAATTTTTTACCCTGAGAAATTATCTTTCAAAAGTGGAGGAGAAATAAAAACTTTCTTAGACAGAGAAATTGAGGGAATTTGTTGCCAGCACCCCTGCCTTGCAAGAAATGTTAAAAGAAGTTCTTTAGAGAGAAGGGGCATAATATAAGTCAGACAAAGACATTACAAGATAAGATAACTACAGACCAATAAGTCTCATGACCATAGACACAAAAATACTCAACAAAATATTAGCAAATCAAATCCAAAAAAGTCTGAAAAGAATTATATATCACAACCAAGGGGAATTTATGCCAGGTATGCAAGGCTGCTTCAGCATTCAAAGATTAATTAATGTAATTTATCACACTAACAGGCTAAAAAAGACAAATCACATGATCATATCAATAGATCATCTGCAGGAAAATATTTACAAAATATAACAGCTATTCATAATAAAAAAACCTCTCAGCAAAATATGAATAGATAGGAACTTTCTCATATTCATAAAGAACATTTACCAAAAAACCGAGAGCTAACATCATATTTAATGCTGAGAAACTTTCAGTGTTTCTGTTCAGATCAGGCACAAGGCAAGAATGTCCCCTCTCACCACTCCTTTTCAACATTATACTGGAAGTTCTAGCTAATGCAGTAAGACAGGAAAAGAAAAGGAGTATAATGTATACATTCTGAGAAGGAAGAAAGAAAACTGTCTTTGTTCATGAATGACAAAATTAGGTATGTAAACAATCCAAAAAATTCAACCCCAAACACCCAGCACTAATAAGCAATTATAGCAAGGTTGCAGGATACGAGGTTAATATACAAAAGTCAATTGATTTCTCACACAGCATCAAGGACAAGTTCAATTTGAAATAAAAAACGTAATGCTATCTATGTTAGCATCCAAAAAAATGGAATGCTTAGGTGTAAACCTAACAAAATATGTACAAGATCTACATGAGAAGACTACAATCCTCTGATGAATAGAATCAAAGAAGAACTAAAAGAAGGGAAAGATAGCCCATGTTCATGGATAGGAAGATTCAATATTGTCAAGATGTCAATTCTTCCCAACTTGATCTGTGGATTCAAGGCAATCCCAATCAAAATCCCAGGAAATTATGTCCACACGAAAACTTGCACACAGATGTTCATAGCAGCTCTGTATTTATAATGGCCAAAACCTGGAAGCAACCAAGATATCCTTCAGTAGGTGAATGGATAAATGAACTGTGGTACATCTAGACAATGGAAAATTCTTTAGCACACAAAGACATGGAGAAATCTTAAATGCATATTACTAAATGAAAGAAGCCGATTTGAAAAGGCTGCATACTGTATGATTCCAATCATATGATATTCTAGAAAAGGCAAAACTATGGAGACAGTAAAAGATATTAGCGGTCATCAGGATTTTGTGGAGGGAAAGAGGGATGAATAGGCAGAACACAGAAGAGTTTTTTGGCAGTGACACTATTCTGTATGGTACTACAGTGGTGGATACGTGTCGTTATACATTTGTCAAAACCCATAGAATGTACACCACCAAGAGTGAACAGTAATGTAAATTATGGACTTTGGGTGATTAAGAAGTGTTAATATAGGCTCATCAATTGTATCACATGTGCCTATCTGTTGGGGGATTTGGATAATGGGAAAGTCTATGACAGTGTTGGGGTGAGACTATATGGGAAATCCCACTATCTTCCCCCTAATTTTGTTCTGAACCTAAAACTTCTCTAAAAGTAAGGTCTTAATAAAAAAAATAAGAAATAAAATACTACTGAAAGGCTAATATTTTTAAAAAACAGGACCTACTCCACTTCTCCTGACACTCAAGACATGACCCCCTGAGGCAATGGTTTCAACTCTATTTTTTTATTGGCCTCTATATGCTACAACAATGCATTGCACTATGTTGTATTGCTAGGTAAGTTGCATGTGTGTGTGTGCGGTACACTGCAGTGGGTGCAGTAGAAAAAAGCATGGTCCTTGGAGCCAGGCTGTTTTAGTTTGAAACCTAGTGCCCCCACTTATTTTATATTTAATCCTATACAAGTTATTTAACCAAGTTATCTGCAGATTCCTTATCTATAAATGGGAGGGATAATATTATCTAGTTCACAGCGTTGATGAGAGGATTGATTTTTATATTCAGCAATATATACTGCTTATGTATTCTCTCCATCCTCTGTCTAGTTTTGAATTCTATTCTTCACCTAACTGTCTTTTGTAATACACACCAAGATTTTGAGACTATCCATAGTTCTGCAAGGGTATTGAGCTTTGGTCTTGTCTCACTCTCTCAAGAAACCATTTGGTTTATGCACCATCTATCTGCTTTTCATAAAAAAAAAAAATATGTTAAACAATTTTGTCTGCTGTTGTCTTCTTGCTTCCTTTGGGGAAGATATTCCTCTACCACAGTTTCAGTGATATTTGAGGGAAGAAAGAAGATAAACATATGTTTTCAGTCTTCCATATTCCTAATGTATATGCTTAAAGTTAAAAAAAATTGCATATTTAGATAAAACTACAAAATCATTACACGTGCTATAACACCCAACAAGATTTTTCTCAAGTTAAATGGCATTGAATTATTTTTTACAATCTCTCCTCCAAGAATGTCTGTGACATGTGTCTGTATACTTGATTGAATTATATACATGTAATCTTTCCTTTGGAGATGGTGATCTCTTTTTGCCATCAGTGCTCTAGACAGTTTTTGTTGTGCAAAATGTAGTGGGATGGAAGCTGAGGAAGGAAAGGGACGTTCTGAGAGGGAGGTTAGATCAAGAATCTTAAAGTTGCATAAAAATGAGAGCTCCGCTACCTATAAATGAGCAGTGCCAGGACCAAGGTAGAAGCAGAAGTCAGCTTGCTCAGTGTGATTAACATTAGAAACAAGCAAATAATTCATTAAAAATCAAGACGTGAAGATGAAAGGAAGGTGAAAATTAAAGTCATAAATCGAAGGTACAAGAAACTTTAAAAGTACATTTGGTTTTAGTCTGATGGAGATTCTGGAATGTGTTTTATTTGAAATTTATGAGAGGGGGAAAAAATGAAGACATAATTTTAGCATTTTTTGGAGTCATTCTGGAACATTGTTCCTTCCCTGTGTTAAGTAAAGATTAAGTTAATTGAGTTCCATATAGAATGAGTAGTATTTGAATGTAGAAGAGAATAAGAGCGTACGAGGAACGTGGGTTTGAGAGGACCACAAAAAAGGAAATGCTTGTTTGGCTTTTCATTTCCAGTGATATTAACCCCAGAGAAACAAGAAGGAAAGCCACTTACTGCATCGTAATGTCAGAGTGGAGCTTAAGGCGAGTGGAAACCATTTGCAACAGCCGTGGGTAGCATAGGGTGAGCTGCAGTTACTGGTGGGTATTGAGGTCAGTCGGTTCTGGAATATATACTAGAATATGAATGTTTATCTTAGCACCTTATTTCTTTACCTATGAACTATTATAAAACATCTCCACAAGGAAAGTAGAAAACCAAATGTGACACTGCTATCTGTAAAGTTACCCCAGCAGAGAGCAGAAAGTGAGTTAGGGAATCAAGTCCACACGTAGAGACTACTTTCTAGATTTTAAGACTCAGAGTGGTTGTACAGAAATTCAAGAAGCCCACTGCATGGCATGAGCAATTACAATCACTATTAAATCAGTATGAGTTATGTACATTTTTCTTTTCGCCTAACAAAAATTAAGAATAAAATGAGGTAGACACACCATACACGCCTATATTTTTAACACAACATATCACATAATATTTTTTATCTAATCCATGGGATTGTTCCAAGAAACAAAGAAAAGGAAAAACAGATTTTAGGAAGAACAGAAACAAGCAGTCTCAGTGATTCCACGGAGACATTATTGGAAGACACAGAAATATATGAAGAGTCTGATCAAATTTGCCTATGTGAAGGATCAGTCTGACAGGAAAGGGAAAAAACAGTAATTGGAAGGAAGATGAAACTAAGGTACAATCATATGGTCATTTTGTTAAACCTAGTAGAAGGATTTATCGAAGAATCAGTGTATATCTATAAATTCTGGATTGGTTACTTATATACTGGAAAAATTATTCACCATTCAAAGTTTGCCCCCAGCTGTTGACCAGATCGTCCCATGGCATGCTTATTAGATTGGACCCTTGATTTAGAAGGACTACTCTATCAGTTTTAACAATAATAGTAATATGTTTATATTCCTTTTGCTGTGATAGACACTCGAGACATATTACCTTTAACCTTAATAATGACTACTACATCCACATAGAAGTGAAACATGGGAGGAATTCTTTAACTGTTTTACACATGCCAGCCCATCCATAACGAGCCTCTGAAGTAGAATCTATAGTCATCCTCATCTACGGAAGAGAAAATTAAGGCACAGAGATTTCTTTGAATTGGTTCAATGACACACAGATAAGAAGATAGATTATCTAGTATCACTACATTAAACCTAAGATGATTAAGGCTCAGAAGTTTGGTGACTTGGCCATTACCACCCAACTGGTCAGATATCCCCAGCATGTTGTCCTGATATAAACAAGCAGTCTAATCCCAGATCTAAACACTGAGAGGTGTGGATTAAATAGAAGTTTGTTTTCCCCTTGGCTCTAACACTTCAGAGCTGTGAGAATGCTGTCAAGTAATTAACCTCTCTAAGCCCTTATTTCCATTTCTGTAAGGTTCCACAGTCATTCTGAAGAATAAAGGAACCATTATCTTTAAAACGCTTACTATGGCACCTATCACGAGATGTTTTTAACAAATTCTACCTCCCTCATCCTTCTTTTTTTCCCTGTCACCTTGCCATGGGACCCAAGAAAATAGGAAATAAAAACAGATGTCATTGTTCAAAATGGATGCAGTTTTGCAACAAAGCCTGCTGTGAAAAAAATAATAAACGTGAATGAAAACCTTTTCCTTGAGGTAGATAGTGTTCCCAAGTTTATTTTTTTAACTTGTTGAAAAACATGCACCTCCATTTAAATGCAAACTGTGGATTATAACCTTTAGATAGTGCTATTTATACAAATAATACCAGGCCTTCCAGAAGAACAAGTAACGTGACACTGATATGCATGATTACTATTAACCTTAATCAAACACGGCAAGCTCAGAATTCTGCACATTCAGGAAACAGTTCCCTGATTAGCTCTGCTCAGCAGTAGGGCTCTGCCAGCCTGCACATTAATTGCCCCAGGCCCCAAGGAAGGCAAATGGAAAGCTGGGAAATTTTGTGTGGGTGGAAAAGGGATGGTTATGAATGAACCAGCCACAGCATCTTCATTAAACAAATATGGCACATTGATTGGGTGGCAGTCAAGAAGTTTTGATAGATTATTTTTTCCTCATTTCCTTTGAGAAAGATGTGTTGGGCCAGCTCACTGCTGAGCATCCAACCATACATGTAGATCACCCCTCTCTCAACAAAACAGCCTTGTGTAGTGTGGTCCATGGATCAACACCACAAATTTTCCCTGTAATTCATCCCAGACTGGTCTATGGTTGGGTGGTCCCTTTGTGAAAGAGATATGATACAGTCGAAAGAGATAGGCATTGAGACGTTAATTTCAATCCTTAAAAACTGGTCTGAATAATATGTTTACCTTGTGCCTGTAGATGTAATAAAAACAGTGATACAAGAAATTTCCAAAATAATTAATTACTGTTTTTCTGGAGCAGAATAATTCATTAGGGAAGCACAGATGACAAGACACAGCGTGGCATTTTGGAAAAAATAAACAAGTAAACTGGACTTGAAGTTAGAATATTTGTGCTCTAATTCAGGCTTTGTAAATAACCTACTAAAGAACAAGAAACATCCCTTTCCTAGGGCAATGTAATCTTATTTGTAAAATTCATAGAGTTAAACTAGATTATTTTCACTTCTGAGTTGTATTTTTATGCCTGTGCTCCTATAAATCTCATATTTAAAATATTTGATTTCCCAGGGAATGTGTATTTATTAAGGAATAATTAAATAAGTCCTTATTAGGTTATACCAGGTTCTCTGAAATGATGAAAATTTTACCTTGATCCTCCTTTTCCCTATAAGAGATGGATCTTGTGGCTCCTTCTAATTCTGATGATGATTTTTCCAAAAACAGAGTTCATTGAAACCAAAGAAATAGAGTATAATTTGGGGGCAGAAAGCGGGGAAAGGAAGAAAGAAAAAAAAATGTGAAGAAATAAATTGAGGATAAGGGCTGCCTAAATGCCTTTTTTATCTGCCAATTTTATTTTAGTTATTTACTTTTTAGAGCAGCAAGGATTCACCTTATGTTTTGTTCTTGTTGTTAACCATTTCTTCTTGAGGTATGACGGACTTGTAAAAAGCTGTACATGTTTACTGTATACTACTCAACGAGCTTGGGGATAAGCATGTACCTGTTAAACCTTCTCCACCATCAAGGACGTAAACATATCCATCATCTTCCAAGGTTTCCTGTGGCCCCATTTATTATTATCATTATTTTTGTGTGTGGTAAGAGCACCACGACGTGAGTTTTATCCTCTTAGCAAAGAGACAAAGTTTCAGTGATGCAAGGTAATAGGTTCTGGAGATCTACTTTTCTGCTTAGTCCTTATAACAAACAATATTGTACTGTCAACTTTATTTTTTTGTTTTCCAATTGTTTTATAGAGGTCATATTGGTTTATAATATTGTGTAATTCAGGTGCACATTATTATATTTCAGTTTCTGTGTAGACTGCATCATGCTTACCACCAATAGTCTAATTTTTGTCTGTCACCATACATACGTGCCCCTTTACCCCTTTAGCCCACCCTCCCACCCCCTTCTCCTCTGGTAACCACTAATCTATTCTCTTTATCCATGTATTTGCTTATCTTCCACATATGAGTGAAATCGCACAGTGTTTGTCTTTCTCTTTCTGGCGTATTTCACCTAATGTAATACCCTCAAGGTCCGTCTACATTGTTGCAAATGGGACGATTTTGTCTTTTTTTATGGCTGAGTAGAATTTTATTGTCTATAGATACCACATCTTCTTCATCCATTCATCAGTTGATGGGCATTTGTGTTGCTTCCGCATCTTGGCTATTGTGAATAATGCTGCAATGGACATAGGGGTGCATAAATCTCTCTGAATTGTTGATTGTATGTTCTTTGGATAAATACCCAATAGTGGGATAACTGGATCATATGGTATTTCTATTTTTAATTTTTGATAAATAACCATAATATTTTCCATAGTGGCTGCATCAGTTTGCATTCCCATCAACAGTGGATGAGGGTTCCCTTTTCTCAGCATCCTCTCCAACATTTGTTATTTTTTGTCTTGGTAATTATAGCCATTCTGACAGGTGTAAGGTGATAACTCATTGTGTTTTGATTTTCATTTTCCTATTAATTAGTGACGTTGAACATCTTTTCATATGCCTGTGGGCCGTCTGAATATCTTCTTTGGAGAAATGTCCATTCATATCCTCTGCCCTTTTTTTTTGATATGGTTGTTTCTTTTTTGTTGTTGAGTTATATGAGTTTTTATATATTTTGGAAATTAATCCCTTGTCAGTATATGACTTGCAAATATTTCCTCCCAGTTGGTGGGTTGTCTTTCCTTTTTGTTCATGGTTTCCTTTGACTTGTAGAACCTTTTTAGTCTGATGTAGTCCCATTTGTTTATTTTCTCTTTTGTTTCCCTTGCCTGAGTACACATGGTATTCAAAAATATGCTGCTAAGACTGATGTCAAAGAGTGTACTGCCTATATTTTCTTCTAGGTTTCAGGTCTTACATGGAATCTTTAGCCCATTTTGAGTTCATTTTTGTGTATGGTGTAAGATAAGGGTCTAATTTCATTCTTTTACATGTGGCTGCCCAGTTTTCCCAACACCATTTATTGAAGAGACTTTCCTTTCTCCATTGTATGTTCTTGACTCCTTTGTGAAAGATTAGCTGTCCACAGTTGTGTGGGTTTATTTCTGAGCTTTCAGTTCTGTTCCATTGATCTGTGTGTCTCTTTCTGTGCCACTACCATGCTGTTTTCATTACTATAACTTTGTAGTATATTTGGAAGTGAGGGAATGTGATGCCTCCAGTTTTCTTCTTTTTTTCTGAAGATTGCTTTTGCTATTTAAGGTCTCTTGTTGTTCCATATAAATTTTAGGATTCTTCTATTTTCATGAAGAATGTTTTTGAGTCTGTAGATTGCTTTAGGTGATATGGATATTTTAACTATGTTTATTCTTCCAACCCATGGACATGGAATATCTTTCCATTTCCTTATATCTTCTTCAATTTCTTTCAATAATGTCTTATAGTTTTCAGTGTATAGGTCTTTCACCTCCCTGGTTAAATTTATTCCTAGATATTTTGTTCTTTTTTTGTTGTGATTGGAAATGGATTGCATTCTTGACTTCTCTTTCTGGTAGTTCATTATTAGTGTATAGAAATACAACTAATTTTTGTAAGTTCATTTTGTACCCTGCAACTTACTATAGTTGTTGATTATTTCTAGTAGTTTTCCGCTGGATTCTTTAGGGTTGTCTATATGTAGAATCATGTCATCTGGAAAACAGCAAGAGTTTCACTTCTTCCTTTCTAGTTTGGGTTCCTTTTGTTTCTTTTTCTTGCCTAATAGCTCTGGCCCAAACCTCTAGTTCTATGTTGAATAGGAGTGGCAGGAGTGGGCACACTTGTTTTGTTCCTGTCCTCAGAGGGATGGCTTTCAGTTTTTCACCACTGAGTATGACGTTGGCTGTGGGTTTGTCATATATGGCCTTTATTAGGTTGAAGTACTTTCCTTCTATATGCATTTTATTGAGAGTTTTTATCATAAATGGATGTTCAGTCTTGTCAAATGTTTTCTCTGCATCTATTGAGATGACCATGTGATTTTTATTCCTCTTTTTGTTAGTGTGGTATATCATATTGATTGATCCCTGTGTCCCTGGTATAAATTGCACTTGATCATGGTGCATGATCCTTTTAATCCAATGCTACATTCGATTTGCCAATATTTTGTTGAGGATTTTAGCATCTATGGTCATCAGTGAATTTGGCCTGTAATTTCCTTCTTTTTGTTGTCCTTGTCTGGTTTTGGTATCAGGTTAATGTTGACCTCCTAGAATGAGTTAGGAATTGTTTCATCTTCTTCTATTTTTTACAATAGTTTGATAAGGGTAGGTGTTAAATCTTCTTTGAATGTTTGGTAGAATTCTACAGAGAAGCCATCTGGTCCTGGACTTCTCGTTTTGGGGAAGTTTTTGATTACTGTTTCAAACTCTGTACTTGTGATTGGTCTATTCAGATTCTCTATTTCTTCTTGATTCAGTTTTGGGAGGTTGTATGAGTCTAAGAATTTATCCATTTCTTCCAGTTTATCCAATTTGTTGGCATATAGTTTTTCATAGTATTCTCTTATAATCCTTTGTATTTCTGTAGTACCCATTGTAGTTTCTCCTCTTTCATTTGTAATTTTATTTATTTGAGACTTCTCTCTTTTTTTCTTAGTGAATCTGGCTAAAGGCTTGTCAACTTTATTTATCTTCTCAAAGCACCAAGTCTTAGTTTCATTGATCCTTCCTACTGTATTTTTAGTCTCTATTTCATGTATTTCTGCTCTAATGTTTATCATTTCTCTCATTATGCTGACTTTGGGCTTTGTTTGTTCTTCTTTTTCTAGGTCTGTTAGGTGTAGTTTAATACTACTAATTTGATATTTTTCTTGTTTGTTGAAGTGGGCCTATATTGCTATAAATTTCCCTCTTAGAACCACCTTTGCTGCATTCTATAAGAGCTGGTACATTGCATTTTCATTTCCATTTGTCTCCAGCTATTTTTTGATTTCTCCTTTGATTTCTTATTTTATCAATGGTTGTTCAGTTGCATGTTGTTTAGTCTCCACATATTTGTGACTTTCCCAGCTTTTTCCCTGTAGTTGATTTCTAGTTTCACAGAATTGTCATCAGAAAGATGCTTGATATGATTTCAATCTTAAATTTATTGAGGCTTGCCTTATTCCCCAACATATGGTCTATCTTTTAGGTTGATCCATATGCACTTGAGAAGAGTGTATATTCTGCTCTTGTTGGATGGAATGTTCTATATATATCTATTGGGTCCATCTGGTCTAGGGTTTCATTTAAGGCTATTGTTTCCTTATTGACTTTCTGCCTGGATGATCTATCCATTAATGTAAATGGGGTGTTGAGGTCACCTAGTATTATTGTGCTGCTGTCAATTTCTCCCTTTAGGTCTGTTGATAGTTGCTTTTTACACTTTGGTACTCCTGCATTAGGTACCCATCTATTCACAAGTGTTATGTCCTCTTGGTGGAATGTCCTTTTATCCTTACATACTGCCCCTCTTTATCTCTCGTTGTCTTTTTAATCTTTGTCTGATCTAAGTCTGCCTTGTCTGATATAAGTCTGGCAACACCTGCTTTCTTTTGTTTACCATTAGCTTAGAGTATTGTCTCCCATCCCTCCACTCTGAGCCTGTGTTTGTCTTTAGAGCTGAAATGTGTTTCCTGGAGGCAGCATATGATTGGGTCTTGTTTTTAATCCATCCGGCCACTCTGTGTCTTTTGATTGGGGAATTCAATCCTTTTACATTTAGAGTGATTTTTCATATATGAAAGCTTAATAATGCCATTTTATTTCTTTTTCTCCAGTTATGCTGTTTCCCTTGTTTCTTTCTCTTTTATTTCTGACTGTCATGTCAGTTTGGTGGTTTTCTGTGATACTTTTTCAGTTTTCTCTTCACTTATGATTTGTGGTGCTGATCTGATAATTTGTTTAGTGGTTACCATGAGGTTTGTATAAAAGATCTCATACATGAGATAATCCATTTTCTGATAGCCTCTTATCTCCATCAGCCTAAGCAGGTTCTCCCCCTTTCCTCTTCCATATCTGAGGTATTGTCATAAATCATTCTTTTTCTGTGTGTTGAGTTTGTGACTAAATTGAAGTGTTGATATGTATTTTTGATGCTTCTCTTTATCTTTTATGTTATATGTAAGTGTTTGCTAACATTTTCTGATAGAGAGCTGCAATTTTCTGATTGTCTATCTATTTATCTCCTAGCTCAAAGCCTTGTAAACCTTTGCCTTCTGTGTCAGGTAGGAGGGCTTCTTCATCGTTTCTTGTAGGGAAGGTCTGGTGGTGATGAACTTCCTCAGCTTTTGTTTATCTGGCAAAGCTTTTGGTTCTCCATCATATTTGAAGAATAGTTTCACTGGGTAAAGTATTCTTGGCTAAATGATTTGTCTTTCAGAATTTTGAATATATCCTTCCACTCTCTCCTAGCCTGTAAGTCTGCTGGTAAGTCTGCTGATAAGTCTGCTGAAAGCCGGTGGGTGGGGAGGGTGGTTTCTAGGTAGGTTATTTTTTTCTGCCTTGTTGCCCTTAACATTTTTCATTCTCATTGTCTTTTACAGTTTTACTATTATATGCCTTTGAGAAGGTCTTTTTGCATTGATGTAATTAGGAGTTCTATTGGCTTCACGTACTTATAAGTTCAGTTTTTTACCCAAGTTTGGGAAGTTCTCAGCTATTTTTTCTTTAAACAAGTTCTCTGCTCCTTTATCCCTGACTTCTCCCTCTTGAATACCAATAATTCTTATGTTGCTTTTCCTAATTGAGTCAGATATTTCTTGATGAGTTTCTTCATTTTTAAAAATCTTAGTTTAGGAGTAACCCCCAATGAGCAAGTGATTTTTTCTCTGATGGTTACAAAGTTTAACAGAGCGAAAAATAGAAAGAGAGAGGAGAAAATTGATCTAAATTCTTTTATATCCAATCATGTTAAAATAAAGTTATACTGTCTTAACACCAGAGCTCTTAATGTAAATTTCTATTTATTTTAGATGCCGTTAGCAAAGAAGAGGATGTGGAATCTCCTCCATAGTGTTTTTCTCTTAATTCCAAGCCAAAGACTTACGTAAGTCAGAGTTTTTAGCCTTGGCTTGGATAAAACATAGGGTGGACGCAATGAAACAGGACCCCCTGTGACCATAGCATGACCAATTCTGGGCCCACATGTAAGATATTTGTTCAGACTAAATAGACTATAAATTTAGCTTTTACAATTTCATCTGAACAACGAAGGCAAGTGCCACATAAACTCAGCCATATGAATGGTGTTTGTTCTCTGTTTTGTTTCTGCAATGTTTTCTAAGCCAGAGGCACAGTGTTTCCATCCCCTGGAGCCAGGCTGAATTGAAGAAACACAGCCAATGAGATGCAACTTGTTTTTCTTTAAGAAACATACATAAAACACAATAAACAGAAAGTTAAAACAAATAATATGGAAAAATATGCCGTATAAACCTTAAGCAAAAGAAACTAGATATATTAAAACTGGAAAAATAAACTTAAGGCAAAAAATATTCCTATATATAAAGCAAGTTACTTCATAATTTTGAAATGTAAATCCACAAGGAAGATATAGTACCACTAAAATTCTATGCAGTAATTAATACTTCAAAAAATAGAATTTACAAAAATTGCTGCAAGACAGAATATCAGAGTAGTTATTTAACAATGAATGAAATTATAACTCTCATTATAAAACATCTTACAGATGGTATTGCAGGCATAAGATTAGCCTAGAAGATCTTGTTACCCCAGAAAGTAAGGATGGGTGTGTGAGTGTGTGTGTGTGTGTGTGTGTGTGTGTGACTGTGTGTGTCTATGTGTCTGAGAGAGATTGAGAATGTCACAAGAACACATGGGCTTCTGTTGGCCATATATGGGACAATTTTAAAGCCAAAATAATTAAGAAGAGTGGTATGTTACATTCCTTTTGGGACAAATAAAAATCTGCAAGAGAATACAACAATTAATAAATATGTAAATAAGTCAGTCTGTAAACAAGTAGTGACCAAACAAATAAACAAATAAGGGATAAGAGAGGACTTTTGCTTGCAAGATACCTAGTGCAAACTGGTAAATGTGGAGGAAATGTAGGGGTTGGAATATCGTTATTTTGCTAGCATGCTGGTATGACAAGGTCCAGGCAATAATCATCAATGGATGCTAAATATAGAAATTTAAATAATGGTCAGGATGTTTAATGTCCTTAAAGTATGTACCCACAGATAGCTCATTAGTTGCAAGCACAGAAATCAGACAAATCCTTAATAAAACCAGTAGGGAATGGATGGACATCGGGTCCCTATATTCGTGATGCCCTAAGAAGTGCACAGTATCACTTACGTAGTGTTCTTGCCTGGTGCATATTACCTGAATATAACTATGAGGAGACATCAGACAAACTTCAATGGAGAAACATTATATTAAAAGAAGGGGAAAAAGGAATTGTTTTCTTTGAAATATCAGTATCATAAAAGACAAATTCAGACAGCGGAAATGTTTCAAGTTAAAGGAGACTAAAGTATCATGATCAATAAATATAATAGCTGATCACAGACTGAATCCTGTGTTGAAGTGATAACAAATTCTATATAAATACATAGACACCATATATATTTGTAAATACAAATATAATATACAAATTAGGTATACATATATAAATGTATGTATGTACATACATACATTTATATGTAGAATATATATATTTATTTTTATTATGGATATACTGTCATGGATTGCTTAACGACAGAGATGTGCTCTAAGAAATGTGTCATTAGCCAATTTTGTCATTGTGCGAACATCATAGAGTGTACTGACACAAACCTAGATGGAATAGCCAACTATGCACCTAGGCTATATAGTACCAATCTTATGAGACCACTGCCATATATGCGGCCCATTGTTGACTGAAACGTTATGCCCTCATGACTGTATATGTGTATATATATGTATACTTTACATAGCTTAAACAAACACTTTCAGAAAATTCAGAATAAAGGATTACTACCACGACTTGATGAGGTGCATCTTTAAAAATATGACAGCAATATCCTCGAACAAGTCTTTCCTTCCAGATTAGGAAAGAGAAAAAGATGTCCACTATCACCATTTTCATTTGCCATTGTATTGGAAGTCGTAATCAGTGTGATAAGGCAAACACAGATAAAAAGAATATAACCAAGGGGGAATATATAAAACTGCTATTTTCACATGTGTTATTTATGTAGAATATTTCAAACAATCTGTAGAAAAAGTACTAGAATTAATAAGTGAATTCAGCAAGCATGTTAGATAAAAGACCATTATAGAATTATCAATTGCTTATTTATGCAATAAAAAATACATAAAATATATTTCCCATACTATCAAATATACCAAATTCTTTTTAATAAGTTTAATGAAAGCATAAAATTGCTTCACAGAAAATTATAAACTGTAATTGAGAGAATTTATTAAGTAAATAACTGTAAGAACATATAACATTTATGATTTAGAAGACTCAGTATTGCCAATATATTCAACAGAATGCCAATAAAAATATCAATAGTTGTGTGTGTGAAACTTTTCAAGCATGTTCTGAAATTTAGATAGAAATAGAAATGACCATGAATGGCTAAATCTCTCTTGAAAATGATTTGTTTTCCTGGTCATGAATCTCTTAATTAATCTACCATAAGATTGTGTGGTATAGGTATAAAAATAGACAGACCTGTGAAATAAAGTAGTGTCATAAGTAGATCCATTTGTGTTTGGACACTATATATCACAGTTTGAAACTACAAAGCAGTCTTTTCAAATGGTTGTATTGGAGCAATTGAATATCCCATTTAAAAAATGAAAATTACTTCACTTCACATAAAAATCATTTCCAGAATGATTTTAGCTCTAAATGAGAAAGGTAAGAAAATAGTATCTCAGGATAGAACATAGACATGCATGGACTTGAGTCGGGGAAACTTTCTTCACTACGAAAGAAAAAGATTAGATAACTTGGACAACATTAAGTATAAGAAATTCTCTTTATCAAAAGACACCGTTAAGTGAGTGACAGTTACGTCGAAGTGGGAAAATACATTTGCAATACATATAACTGTGAAAGAGACTCAAGGATATACGAAGAACTTATACAAGTAAATAATAGGAAAATAATAAACACCTTAGTAGAAAAATTTTCAAGAGACTTGAGCATGCTCTTCACAAAAGAAGATACCCAACATGAGAAACATTGGATTCACTGCTAATCAGGGAACTGTAAATTCAGAATTCAGGCATGTATCGTGGCTCATCTATCCAAAATCTAAAATTGAAATGGCTGATAATCACCCGCTGTGGATGCCCTATAACTCACATTCACTGCTGTGAGAAGGTAAAATGGTGAAATATTTAGAAAATTTGGCGTTATCTCCTGAAAGCTAAGTATGGTCTACCTTATGACCAACAATTCCGCTCATTAGCATGTATCCTGAAAATGCATGTCCATGTACACCAAGGGAAAGGTGCAAGAATGTTTGTGGTATCACTATTTGTAATAGATAAGAACCAAGAAACCCCAAATCATAGTTATCAATATAGTGTATAAATATACAGTGGTGTATTCATACAATGGAATTCCATACAGTAACAAAGTGGATTAATATGAATTAATATGGCTACATGCAACAATGATGTTGTCAGATAAAGCGGTCACATAATAGTACACATTTTATGATTTTATTTACACAGAGCTAACAAGTAACAGAAGGAAACATACTTCAATGTTTAGGGATGCATGCTTTGGTGGGGAAATGCCATCCCTTGCCATTCAATTACTCTACAACATAAACATTCCTTTAGAATTGGGTAATGTGATGGCCCTAAAAAGCAAATGACAGATTTGTGCACAACCTATTGAAGTGTGATAAATACAATATAAAAGGTATTTTAAGTGATTCCAGAAATCCAAATCCTGTGGAGAGACTTTTTGAAGTGCCTTTGCCTTCTTCTCTGTTTCACAGGATTTATGAATAGTATGCAGAGCTTTAGTGTCTGCTAGTTTGTACATAAAGGTTATCTGTGTAGGAGTGCCATTTATCTGATGTTTTGCCTGGAAACTTTAGAACACAGTGACTTATGGCACTTGGAGTGACAAATGGTGTCTGTGATTTGCTTGGAAGTTCACAGGATAATTCCTATCCCAGGTCCGTGCCCACTGCACAATCAGTAACTAACAACAAAATTCCCCACAGTCAGAGCATCTCCTCACTGAGATCTAGCAAAGGATGTTTGTGGGATGTCATAAGGCAAGGATAAGGCGGATAAACATACATTGCTATATTTGGCAGACATCTGGTTCCAAACGGAATATTATTGAGTGCTATCAGTTATGAAATACTATCCTCCCATCCCCTCTCCAGATCAGTAAGCCAAGGTCTCCATAAGCTGTCTAGTTAACTTAGTGAAGATAGCAATCTGTCTGGCTTTTAGGTATGAAAAAGTTTGATGTATATCTGTATCACAGCAACAGTTAAGGGTGAGGATAATTGAAATCACAGGTGCAAGCATTTGCAAGATTTTATTTAGCCCCAATCCCTTTTTCATATTATTTTCCACTGTATTACCATAAAAATCCACATCCTGGGTGAAGGCCAATTAGACTGGTTTTAAGACAAATGGGAGAAGTGAACTTTTATAGTGTCCCCTTTAAAGTCTCTTCATCCTGTGGACCCCTGGAGTGCACAGCTACACAGAACCACTGATTTGAGGATGAAATTTCTTCTCTGACTCAGAACTTTCCAGAACCCAGAGAAACTCTTAGCAATTACTCTCCTACTGCAAAATCCTTTCGTTAGAAAATCAAAACCAAGAAGTCCAAAAACAGTTTCTCAACATTAAAAAGAAAGACCATGTAACATACAAAAAAAATGTAGAATACAAATAAATCAGACTTCTCTCACAAATGGCTGGTGGGTCTGTAACCTGCACAACATTTCTGCATGTCTGTCTATTATATTATTGATGCAGTTAATATAACACACTGATTTTCAATGGCAATTTTAAATGCATATTTCCTTTGATTCAGCAATTGCCCTTCTAGGAATGTGGACCAAGGTACAGTGTAGAATATAGTATCATTGTTGAAAAGAGACATATATATATTTGTGTGTGTATATATATATATGTACTACATATAGATATATGAATGAATACTTATATTAATATATATATAAGCATACATATATACAAAGACAAAGATATCAAGGACTGAGCGGTGAGTGGAAAAGTGTGAACTTATATATTGAATATATACTTATATATGAATATTTATATAACCATTTTATACATATATGTGAATATTTCAGCATTGGTTATAATGGTAAACAATCTAAACATTGAATACAATGGAATGTTCAGCTCTTACAAATGAGTTTGTAAAGCTGTTTTTGATATGGAAACACTTTTATAATATATTTTTAAGTGGAAAATTTAGGACACTGTTTATATGGAATGAATATCTGTATATGTATCTGTACCTAGACACATATCCATACATATTTCCAAGGTAAAGAGTCTGAAGGCATACATTCTAACATGTTATTAATGGTCATCTCTGGATATTAGACTTTATACTTATCCAAATTTCCTTTCATCATTCTGAAGGTAAACCTCGACTAATTGAATAATAAATTATTATAAGAGAAAAGAGATTAGCAAACTCTAAAAAACATGAAGTGATCTACACGGAATTTGAAATATATTATGATGTAAATCTGAAAGATATATAATGTTATAATCCAATGTTACTGCAATAAAAAAAAAAATCGGTTTCCAAGAGAGAGAATTACTGAGCCAAATGATGAAACAAATTTGAGACTTACAGTGGAAACCTCTCCTTTTTGTATGTTTTCTCAGGAGTAAGTCAGTCTCTTCTATTTGAATATTCTGGTCTTAAGTAGCTTCAACAGGGACTAACATCCGTTACTGAATTAACTTTCACTTTATTGGCAATTTTTGCACCAGACAATTTTTAGAGTATTAGGGCTTGTTTACTGCTTGCATTTAGAGAATATTCTCTATAACATCCATTGCAGAACAGCTTGGGAACAAGGCAGAAATATAAGGATCAAAATATTCATAGATATGTGGGTAGGTGACCAAGATTACACTGCCCAGCAGACATGCCTGTATTTTAAACATATCGTAGTCCTTGGAGATACAACTGCTGGTAATTTAATTTCTTTCTTCTTTAATTTTCAGGTTTATAAACTGGTGTTAGCACAGTGTCTTTCTTTTAGCCATTTCAAAGAGACAACGCTTTAACCCTGTTAGGGCAAAAGACAGATTCTGACGCCAAAGAAAAGTGGGATTAAATCCAGGCTCAATTATTTATTTTTTGTGTGACTTGAAAAATCGTTTAACCTGGGCCTTGAAGTCCTCATCAGTAAAATGTTGATAATAGTCCTGAATATGTAGGGTTGAAGAAAGAACTCAGTATGTTATCTTTTTTTTTTTTTTAAAGATTTTATTTTTTCCTTTTTCTCCCCAAAGCCCCCCGGTGCATAGTTGTGTATTCTTCGTTGTGGGTTCTTCTAGTTGTGGCATGTGGGACACTGCCTCAGCGTGGTCTGACGAGCAGTGCCATGTCCGCGCCCAGGATTCGAACCAACGAAACACTGGGCCGCCTGCAGCGGAGCGCGTGAACTTAACCACTCGGCCACGGGGCCAGCCCCAGAACTCAGTATGCTATCTTTTGAAAAGTACTTGGAACAGGGTGTATCTTACCAGCTAAGGATATGTTTGATTTCATACACTAAGCTTTAGAGTACTGCTTAGGGTATTGGTGTGTATATGTATTTCAGTATCTACATACACATAACACACTATCCAAGTATGGTTTCCTATTTGCCTACTGTAGACAAATGCCTCTCTGATAAACAGAGAAATATAACCCTAAGTTTTCACCCATCCATCTATTCATCCCTCCTTCCCTCAGGGAAGTTCTCACCATCCCCAGTTCAAGAAATCCAAGTCAAACGTGGTATGTCCCTTCCCTTACCAGTGATAGGTTTAGGCGTGGGTGTGTAAATCAGGCCAATGGGATGAAACATAGCTTTTTCTGGAGATCTTGCTAGAAAGGTTTCCTCAAGCAAAATCATAGATAGAACTGCCCACTTCAGCAACTAGAGGTTTCTTCTTTGCACGTGATGTCTGGAACTGTGGCAGCTCCCCTGCAACCAAGAAGTAAGCCAGCTGAGCACAGTCAAAGCTGACACACTGAGGTTGGCAGCACAGAAGGAGGAGAACATCCAGTGTTTCTGATGATGTAGTTTAGCTGTTACATTAACCAATCTCTGAATCATCCTTCCTAGAAACTTCTTATGGTATAAGTAAACAAATATTCCTATCCTTATAATACCAATTATATGGACATGAATTTAATTTTACACATTGAATAAAATTTTAAATATAATCTCCTTTTGTAGTTGTGTGAATTGCAGAGCTTTGGGAAATCGTGTACTCAATTCATAAGGCTAATATTCAAGCGCCATTACCCATCTCCATAAAAATCAAACATATACACACCGAACTAGTTTGTGATTGTGAATTCGGGTCTTATTTGATTTAGGGACTGTTTATTAATATGTATTATGAGAACTGATGCCTTAAAAAATAACAAACTCTCAGACGTATTAGATGAATTTGTAAAAGTCAAAGGTAATGCATTCTTCTGATCTTGACAGGAAAGACGTTTGTTAATAAGAGGTACTAGCTCTTGTCTTGATTTTTCTGAAACATTGAAAGTTCATTTTGCCATTATTATCCTTTAAAAATAAGCATGTTAAAATCCCACCTGAGAATTATACACCACTAGAACAAGATGTATAGAAACCCTTGGGGGCTGGGCTGCATTCTGACTCCCCTCTTGGTGGTTAAATTTTCCAAGAACAGGCTGGAGGAGAGGAAAACACATTCACTTGTGTTGATTTCACTCAACTTTCACTCTAACAGTTTGCACCCTGCTTTGGTTCTCTCTCCCTGAATTTAAATTTCTTTTTTGGAAGTGAGGGAAGGCTTTTCTCGAACATGAATTTCATAAAAGTTAAGAAAGTCATAGATTAAGACGGTATTTTAACAACTTCCAGGAATAATATGTATAGTCAATCCCAATTATTCACGGACGCCATATTTTCAAATTCTCCCATTCACTAAAGCTTATTTATAACCCTGGAATCAATGTCCATGATGTTTCATGAACATCCATGGACTTGCATAGGGCAGCAAAGGATCTGAGTCACCCTGTGTACAGGTTCCCAGCTCAAGTCAATCAAGGCAACGCTCTGTGTTCTTGTTTGGGTTCTCACACTGCAGGCAAGTGTCCTTTTTCCAGTACGTTTAGTACCACACATTTCACAATTTTCTGCTTTAGCTTGGTTGTTTCACTGTTTAAAATGACCCCCAAGATAGTGCTGAAGCACTGTCTAGTGTAAATGCAAGAAGGCTATGAAGGGCCTTGTGGAGAAGATGCAGGTGTTAGGTAAGCTCGCTCAGGCATGAGTCACAGCACCCTTGACTGTGAGTTCAATGTTGATGAATCAACAATATATACCAGTTAAGGTGTATATTGTTTTCTGTTTTTTGTGACTGATGCACCATACAGCACACAATAAAACTGAGCAGGTGGAAAACCCAGAGACAATGACAAATTCACCTTACTCTTTTTCCAAATAAATACATAAAGGCAAATGTCTTTAGACAGAAACACACGTTTCTAAAAAAGGGTATGTATTGATGGTTGATGGAAATTTTGTGACCAGAAGCTCACAAGAACCCAATCCTGCATTTCTTTAGTTACATCTTCTCTGTATTTGTCAATTTAGTGTTCACAGTGACTTCATAGAACATAGCTACTATAAGTAACAAGAATTGATGGTATGTCACTTCAAAAGGACAGGCACCAGATCTTTCTGTAATGTTGGACATCCTCATCCCATAAATCAGAGTTTAAAATGCATAGAGAAAATTATTTTGAACTTAAATCTACGTCTAGCAAAACTATTAATCAATTGTGCACCCAGAAGAAAAGATTTTATTTTTCATCCAATTAATTGAAGATCTATATCAATTAAATAAAGTAGAAATACAAGATATAGAAAAATAAAGACCTGAGGAACAAGGGAGGCGATAAAGTAATGGGTGATGGCTATACAATAGGCAGAGAAACTAACCACTCAAATTGTAGAAAGGAAAGATCTGGACTCTGAAAATGGAAAACAAAACGATAAACAATTTTTGCCATATATCTTCCGTTTCCCTCTTCAGGTCCACATTCCATGCTTCCTCACCTTGCATTCAGCCTCAAAAAGATGACCTGTGTCGATTCCATTAAAGAGCTACTTTGCCCACTAGCTTTGGGTTGGATGCAGCCAATGCAGTAAGGAGATTGGATGGCTGCAAGATAGGTAAAATAATTTAAATTTAATTAATTAAATTAAATTAAATTAATTTAAATAAGGTAAAATAATTTGTGTTATTGGCTCTCTTTCTGCAAAGTTGCCTCACCCTGGCTGTGTCCCTCAATCAAAGGTAGCTGTTCTTTTCAATCTGGTAGGTTCTACATGTCTGTCTTTTTGGGTTCCAATAGGCATCTCTGCCATTGTGTCCTTAGGTCTAAAGATGGTGATGGTACTGTGGTTACTATGCCATGTTATTGCCACTCTACCTTACACTTACTTTTATACCCATTTTCAATTTGTAAACACCTTTTTGTAAATAAATGCGTCTAAATTATCCTAATTTAAGTGTGTCGTGTTTTCTGTGACTGATACAACATAAAGTACACAACAAAATTGACTAGGGAGAAAACCCAGAGATAATGGTAAATTCACCTTGCTCTTTTTCCACACAAATACATAGAGGCAATTAAAAACACCAGGGAAAAAAGAAAACCATATTATATAGCCAATTTGCAAATATGAAACAAAAATTAAAGTGCTTTCAGGAAGATAAAATTTTTTTAACCTTGATGCCAGAATATTTTCCTTCTATCAGTTTAGGGCTCTCAGAATTGAAGTCATAAAGAAATGTATAAATAAAAATTCTGAACCAACCCCTAAAAAGTTCTTGAATTCATTATGTAAAAAGCTATATTAATGCAAATATCATTTATTGGAACACCCTTTATAGTAATCCAACTGACTCAGTTCTGATTGTTGACCAGATGTATATTTTAACATTTTTCAATGAAAAATTAAAATTCTGTTGAACATTGACAGGTGGAGGTATGGGAAAAATTAAGGAATAAATTAAGGAATAATATAGGTGTTTATATAAAAACATATAAATGCTAAAGTTAATGAATGTAAGAATATGGATATTATTTAAGCTTACAGAGCTAATCAATAGAATACATATTTCTAAATATAGGCATATATTCATACCAAATGCTAAACATACATGGAAATATATGTTTTTATGTTTCAAAATAGAAATGTTGTAAGGATAAGGATCAGAGGAAAGAAAGGTTAGAGTAAGTGACCTAAATTTTGTCGTATCAAGACTGAGAGTCAATTGACAGCAAACAAGGAACAGAGATTAACTTTGTTTATATTATATATTCATATATTGGAGCAGGATGAAGTTGAATTTGAAACTATATGTGTATATATGTGTACATATATATATTTTTATATGTATATATAACCATATAACCACTAGAAAAAAAACAGGGAGAATTTATTTTCTTTCTTAGATGGAGACTAGATATTGGGAGTATTTGGGATATGGTTGTAGGTTTACTATTTTCAATAGGCTCTTTGTACTCTCTGACATGCTAATGTGGCTAGTTTGTCACAATTTAAAAATACGTGCTACAGAGATTTCTGCTACTGTCTAAGATGGAGCAACAGAAAACAGATTTATCCTCCTTCATGAGACAATTTTTTAAATGGGGGAAAAAACAAACAATTTCAGACACATTAGGTCTAGAGATGAAAGAATACGATCTCTGAGAGAGGAGAAATAATCAAGGGAACCCTTTGGATTGCCCCAGGTTATTGGCCGTAGAGAATTTCCAGGATTCAGCATATCCAGGAGAAACCAGGGTGAAGTCTGGAGTCTCCCTGAGGGGAGGAGGAGAGATGCGAACTCCAGAGTTGACACGAAGAATACCGAAGAGAAAGCTATACATAGAAAAAATACTGGATCTTGAAAGAATCCCTTTCAATTCATTCGTTGAGTACTGCTCAGTGCACGCATTTGATGGAACTGCCAGAGACCTAAAGAACCGCCAGAGAGGAGCACAGGGAATAATGCACAGATATTTCACAAAACCAAAAATAGTAAATGTCCCCACCAGCTAGACTGGAAAACCTTCCACTGCCTGGGACATCAGTTAAAGTTCTCAGAAAAGTATTGCTTTTTTGGTAGGAAAATATCCCTTTACTGAAGGCTATTCTCCCTAACAAAGCTCAAACTAAGCCTCTTATGATTCAAAAGCTCAAAGCAAGCTTCTTATGCATTGAACTGCTTATGCGTGACTTACTGTCGTGTAGTTGAAATCATACTGTGTGCCGCCTTTTCAGAAGGGATTCTCTCACTTAGTAATATACCTCAAAGTTTGCTCTATGTCTTTCCTGGCTTGATAGCTCTTTGTTTTTAGCGCTGAGTAACATTGTCTGGATATACCACTGTTTTTTATCCACTCATCTACTGAAGGACCCCTTGGTTACTTCCAAGTTTCGGCAATTATGAGCAAAGCTGCTATCAACATGAGCATGCAGGTTTTTTGTAGACATAAGTTTTCAACTCCTTTGGGTAAATACCAAGACGCATGATTGCTGGATATCAGTTTTGTGAGAAACCGCCAAACGGTCTTCCAAAGTGGCTGTACCATTCTGCATTCCCACCAGCAGTGAAGCAAGAGTTCCACAATCTTGACAGCACTTGGTGGGGTCAGTGTCCTGAGTTTTTGCCATCCTCACAGGTGTGTGTTGGTATCTCTTTGTTGGTTTATTTTGCATTTCCCTGATGATGTCTGATGTGGAGCATCTTTTCACATGCTTATTTCTCATCTGTATATCTTCTTTGGTGAGGGGGTCTGTTGAGGTTTTGGCCCATTTGTTAGTCAGTTGTTTCTTTTCTTATTGAGTTCTGAGAGTTCTTGGTATATTTTGGATAACAGCCCTTTAGAAGATGTGTCTTTTGCAAATATTTCCTCCCAGTCTGGTGACTTGTCTTCTCATTCTCTTGACATTGTTTTTGCAGAGTAGAAGTTTTTAATTTTAGTGAAGTCCTTTTATCCATTATGTTTTTCTTGAATTGTGCCTTTGGAGTTGCATCTAAGAAGTCATTGCCAACCCAAGGTCATCTAGGTTTTCTCCTATGTTGTCTTCCAGGAGGTCTATAGCTCTGCTTTTTACCTCAAGGTCAATGAACCATTTTGACTTAATTTTTGTGAAAGGTGCAATGGCTGTGTTTATATTCTTTTTTTTTTTTTTGCATGTGGACGTCCAGTTGTTCCAGCACCATTTGTTGACAAGGATATCTTTGCTCCATTGTATTGACTTTGCACCTTTGTCAAAGATTAGTTGATTTTATATATATGTATATATAAAATATATATGTTCGGGGCTGGCTCCGTGCCCGAGTGGTTAAGTTCGTGCGCTCCGCTGTGGTGGCCCAGGGTTCGGATCCTGGACGCGAACATGGCACTGCTTGTCAGGCCACGTTGAGGCAGCGTCCCACATCCCACAGCTAAAATGACCTGCAACTAAGATATACAACTATGTACGGGGGTGTGTGGGGGGTGGTTTGGGAAGATAAATCAGAAAAAAATATATATATATGTTCTATTATCATCTGTTCTATTTCTGGGATCTCTCTTCTGTTCCACTGTTTTATTTGTTTATTCTTCACCAATATCATATTGTCTTGATTATTGTAACTTTATAGTAGTGTACTGTGTTCTTAATTTCAAATTCTACTAGTTCATTGCTAGTATATAGGAATTCCATTGATATTTTTGTAGTAACCTCATATCCTGTAACCCTGAGATAATTGCTTATTAGTTTCAAAAATTTTCTTGTTGATTCTTCTGGATTTTCTACATAGGTGATCGTGTCATCTGTGAACAAAGAGACTTTTATTTCTTTCTTCTCAAATTGAATACTTTTTGTTTTCTTGTCTTGTTGCATTAGCTCGACTTCCTGCATGATATTGAAAAGCAGTGGTGAGAGGGGGCATCCTTGCCTTGTTCTTGATCTTAGCGGAAAACTTCAAGTTTCTCACTGTTAAGTATGATGCTAGCTGTAGATTTTCTGTAGATTTTTTTAAATCAAGTTGAGGGAGTTCCCCTCTATTCCTGGTTTATTAAGAGTATTTTTTTTTTTTATCATAAATGCGTTTTGGATTTTGTCAAATGCTTTTCCTGCATCTATTTGTATAATAAGATGTTCTTCTTCTTTAGCCTGCTGATGTGATAGATTAAATTGATTGATCTTCCAAAGTCGAACCAAGCTTGCAAACCTGGGATAATGTCCACTAGTTTATTGTGTATAATTGTTTTTAGACATTTTTGGATTTGATTTGCTAATATTTTGTTGAGAATTTTTGCATCTATATTAATGAGAGATATTAGCCTGTAGTTTTCTTTTATTGTAATGTCTATATCTGGTTTTGGTGTTAGGGTAATGCTGGGCTCACAGAATAAGTTAAGAAGTACTCTATCTGCATCTATCTTCTGAAAGAGATTGTAAAGAATTCATATAATTTCTTCCTTAAAAGTTTAGTAGAATTCACCAGCAAACCTATCTGGATCTTGTGCTTTTTGTTTTGGAAAGGTATTAATTATTGATTCAATTTCTCTAGTAGATAGAAGCATATTTTAGGTTGTCTATTTCTTACTGTGTGAGTTTTGGCAGATTGCATCTTTCAAGGGGTTGGTTCGTTTCATCTAGGTTATCAAAGTTGTGGGTATAGAGTTGTTTATAGTATTCCTTTACTGTCCTTTGAATACCCCCAGGATCTATAGTGATGCAGTCTCTTTGATTTCTGATATTAGTTATCTGTGTCCTCTCTCTTTTTTCTTAATTAGCTTGACTACAGGCTTAACAACTTCTTTTATCTTTTCAAAGAATCACCTTTTGGTTTTTGTTGATTTTCTCTGTTGATTGCCTATTTTCAATTTAATTGGTTTTTACTCATTCTTTTCTGGTTTTCAGAATATAAGTTTTGTGCTTTTTTGTTAAATTTATTCCTATGTACCTTATTCTTTTTGATGCCATTGAAAACAGGATTGTTTTCTTAATTTACTTTTTGTATTATTCATTTCAAGTGTATAGAAAAACAATTAATTTTTATTTGTGCATCTTTGTGGCTTTGCTAAATGCCTTATTAGTTCAAGTAGTCTTCTAGTGGATTCCTTAGGATTTTCTATATTCAAGATATGTCATCTGCAAATAAAGATGGCTTCAGTTCTTCCTTTCCATTCTTGATGTCTTTCTTTTCGTTTTTCTTTCTTTCCTTTCTTCTTCTTTTTTTTTTTTTCCAATTGCTGTGGATTCCAGTACAAAGTTGAACTGAAGTGGTAAGAGTGGACTTCCTTATCTTGTTCTTGGCATTAGGAGGACAGAATTCAGTCTTTCACCATTAAGTATGATGTGAGGTGTGAGTTTTTCATAGATTCTCATTATTAGGTTGTGGAAGTTGTCTACTATTCCTGGTTTTTTGAGTATTTTTATCATAGAAAAGTGTTGGATTTTTTCAAAGGCTCTTTCTGCATGTATTAACATCATCATGTATTTTGTTATTCTATTTTTAAAAATATTGAAACTCTATATCTATTCTACAATAACTTTTTTTTTGTAGGAAAAGATTCACCTGCTGCCAATCTTCCTCTCTTTTCTTCCTTCACCCCCTCAAGCCCCAGTACATAGTTATGCATAATTGTAAATTCTTCTAGTCCTTTTATTTGAGCTGCCACCACAGCATGGCTATTCATAGACAAGTGGTGTGGCTCCGAACCTGGGAACTGAACCCAGGCGACTGAAGCTGAGTGAACCAAACTTTAACCACTAGGCCCCCAGGGCTGGGTTATATTTTGCTATTCTGTTAGTATGATGCATTTCATTAATTTTCATACGTTAAACCAACTTTCATTCCTGGGACAGATCCCATTTGTCATGGTGTATAATTCTTTTTATATATTTCTGGGTTTGGTTTGTTACCTTTTGGTTGATTGTTTTTGCCTTCTTATTCATAGAATATATTTGTAGTTTTCATTTTTTGTGATGTCTTTGTCTGGTTTTGTTATCAGGGTAATATTGGCCTCATAAAAAGAGTTGAGAAGTGTTTCTTCCTTTTCCAGATTTTGGAAGAGTTTGTTAAGAATTAATATTAGTCTTTCTTTAAATATTTGTTAGAATTCAGCATTGAAATCATCTGGTCATGGGCTTTACTTTGTGGGTAGTTCTTTGATTACTAATTCAATCTCTTCACTTGTTATAAATCTATTTTGATTGTCTATCTTGTCTTGAGATGATTTTTGTAGTTTATGTGTTTCTATGAATTTGCCAATTTTATATAGATTATATAGTTTGTTGGCATAAAATTCCTTTATAATTATTTTCATTTCTGTAAGATTGGTAATAATGCCCCCTCTTTTATTTCTGATTCTAATAATTTGAGTCTTATCTCTTTTTTTCATGGTCAAACTAGCCAAAGTTTTGTTAATTTTGTCAATCTTTCCAAAGAACCAGATTTTGGTTTATTGATTTTCTCTATTTTTTAAATTTTCTATTTCATTAGTATTTGCTCTACTTAACTCTACTTGCTTCTTTATGCTTCCTTTAGGTTTAACTTGATCTTATATTTCCACTGACGTAAAGCTTAAAGCGTGGTTAGATTACTTCAAGTTTTTATTTTTTTATTAATCTAGACATTTATAGCTATAAATTTTCCTCTGAGAATGTAAGGTTTTGTGTAACATAGTTGGTCTGTGTGTGTGTTGTCTTGAACCAGTTTTTAGGCCCTGGCTGATACTAGTCAGTTTCTTTTCTTGAGTAGTCCATACCCCCAACCACTTCCCTTTTTGGGCACTCACACTCCAGGCCACTCTACACGTGCCCTTGTTGCCCCAGGGCCACATAACATACAGAGTCCACTAATCCATTCAAGTTAGCCAATCTTACGCCCCCTTGTTCTGCCTTACCCGTCCTTTCCATGGAAACATCAGTTATGGTGTTTGCCTCCAGTTCCTCTCTCTGCCTTGTGACTGACCCCAGTGTTTCCCCCCGGTGGTCCTATATAGCATACCTGTCCTCCCCAGGGAACTGTGAGTAAAAGAACCGTAAAACTCCTTCTGTTTTCTTTCTCTTGATCTGCATCTGTCCTCACCATGCCTCACCTGAGATGATATTGGCGCAGTGAATGAGGTGCTTTGGCTCCAGGTGAAAGAGATGCCATTAGACTGTTCTTGACTTGCTAATTGGATTTTTAAAAGGCAGAGGCAGCCTGGGAAGGCACCACTGTCTTCTGGTGAGCTTTGTACTTTCACCACTGCCACTCTGTGTACTATTTGCTTCAGGTTTTGCCATCACTTCTCATTCTAAATGGTAGAACTCACGTCTGAATCCCTCCCCATGTTGCTACCACCTAAGCACACATCCACAACCTCACCTAGTCACCGTCCCTAAGCACCTGGGGAGTGAAGGTTTCACATCGCCTACCTCGTTTCACAGAGTCTCCTCCAAAAGTTGCAGAGTGGCGATACCTCTCTTAAGGCCATAGGGCCTGATCAGCCAACTGGGCAGTGCCAACAAGTGGCCTAGCACAGCTCCGTGAAATCCTAATTTCTTGTTGCCTGAGTTAGTTTGGCAGCAGAAGGCTGCCCACGGATTGCCGGGAAGCTCCAAGTGGTACATGGAGCTCATGTTGGGGATTTAATATGGCACTCAGAAAAAAAATAGTGTTATTAGGGCCTATGGTTTCTATGTTGCTGCTTACCCTGCCACTGTCACTCTCCATCCCCAGACCCAATGGACCATGTGAGCACAGACTCATGAAGACCAGTGGATCAAAATCTTATGGTGTGGCAAAAGGGAAAACAACATGGTATCCACTGGGATGCCCTTGAATGAGAGGCTGTCATCTATGAACAGGGCCAGGAGGACCATCAGGAGTTAATCCAGTATATACACAAAGGATAAAATAGTGAGGGAGAGACAGGAGATTGAAAAGGAAACTAGAAATTTAACCACTGAGAGATACGATACATGCCGTTCTCACAGATGTTGCTCAAAGGGACAGTGAAAAATACACTGATAATTTGGACACGGGTGCTAACCATCCTGCTCCAAGGAGCTGCTGAAGCTAAGTTCATTTCTCAGTCTCTGGGAAGTAGACCCCCCCACCCCCCACTGCCGCAACATACATACACAGACAGAGTCATATATCAAGATTTTTTTTTCCTCTCATTTCTGTGTTTTTATAGTGGAAATGAGAAACTTCTATTTTCCTAATCCACATTTTTTATTCAGAACTCTATGTCTATTTTTATGCCTTGTTGAATCCATTTTTAATGAAATACTTGTTTTCATGTCTGTGGTTTCCTGTGTAGGAATTCATTCAATTCAGTATTTGGCTGTTTACTTTCCCTCCATTTTTTCTTGCCTGCTACCACATCAAAACGTATTTAAAATTATTTTTCTTTGCAATTTATTCATTAGCTAATAGAACTTGTTGAAATGCAGTAGCAGTATTTGCTTTTGCAATACAATATATATAACTGATGACTTACCAAAAAATTGTGAGCCTTCTATATGGTAGGAGTATTCATGTTCATCGTTTTACTTCTGGTGTAGCTACTATAGAAATTTTTAGGAGAAATAAGATCATGAGCTTTCCCTCTGGATTTCAGCATGCGATACACACCATTTACATTAACAACAGTATATTTTTCTTATGAAACTTATAAATTTGTTCTTACGTCATTGATGATAAAAAGAGATTTGAATTGATTTCTTTTAAATGTCATAAAAAGGAGATTCATTTTACACATCTCTGGAACTTCTATGACAGTAAATTTGGTTCAAATCAATTATTTTCCTCACTCTTTGCAAAAGCAGCTTGCACATGTTCAGCTCATGAGCTGGTTTGATATTCAGCCTTCCCTTTGTAGATTTAAGCGGAGGGAAAATGTTCTATGTTGCTGGGCTTTGAAAAAGTTGTGGTTAGAAATGAAGAAGCACTATTTTTCCTCTTGTCTGCAGAAAGACATTATCCACATACATTTCAAAGGGTTAAGTATTGACTCCCAAATATTTGGTGTTAGTGAGCCAGTCATAATTTCACGCTTTTCCTCAATATTAGTATGATCCTTCATTGCATAAATCTTTAACTCAGGAATTGTATTAATGTCACTGGCCACATTATCAACAATAATTTATGATGTTTTCTATGTATCCATAATTTATTTTTTCATTTGCTGGAGTATATACTCCAAAGTCATTTTGACTCTTATTTTTGGTTAATGTGTGTGTTCTCTTTTTATCATCTTTTTCCTCCTCCTCCTCCATCATAGTCATAGTCACAGTAGTAGCGTCCTTCTATTTATTTCTTTTTTTGAGGAAGATTAGCCCTGAGCTAAAATCTGCCAATCCTCCTCTTTTTGCTGAGGAAGACTGGCCCTGAGCTAACATCCATGCTCATCTTCCTCTACTTTATATGTGGGACGCCCACCACAGCATGGCTTGCCAAGCGGTGCCATGTCTGCACCCGGGATCTGAACTGGCGAACCCCGGGCCGCTGAAGCGGAATGTGTGAACTTAACCGCTGTGCCACTGGGTCGGCCCCAGTATTATCCTTTTAAAATTTGTTATTTGTTTTTCCTAAAATGTTTGGGTAGATACTGTATTTTCAGAACTTGTGCATCCAAAGATATTTTTTCCTCATTTCATTCCCTTAAGTAAATGATCTTTTGACTCAATATAAAATTGTAGTTTCAAAATAATTATCTGGTTATCTCTATCTATTTATATGTCCTCTATCTCTCACCTATCTATATTTCTTTACTATTTAATCTTTCTGGTTTGTGAAGTATAAATAAATCAAGCCTTAATAATTAAAGATAATCTCCTCTTAATTTTTTATCTCATTTTTCACTTCTATAATTTTTTTTTGCTTTTCTTTTATTGTGGTAAAAACTCCTAACAAAATTTATCATGTCAACCATTGTTAACTGTGCAGTTCGGTTTTGTTAACTACATTCACATGGTCATGAAACAGATCTCCAGAACTTTCTCATCTTGCAAAACTGAATCTCATACCCTTCAAGCAACAACTCTGCCTTCCTCGCTCCTCCCAGCCCCTGGTAACCACCATTCTACTTTTCCACGTTTCTATGAATTTGACTGCTTTAGATAACTCATATAAGCAGAGGCATGAAGTTTGGCCTTTTGTGGCTGGCTTATTTCACTTAGCATAATGTTCTCAAAGTTCATCCAAGTTGTAGAATGTGACAGGATTCCTTCCTATTTTTTTCTTTTTTAAAAAAATTTTATTCCATTATGGTAAGAACATTTTCCATGAGATCTACCTACTATCGAATTTTCAGCTGTAGAACACAGTATTGTTAACTATGTTGTCCAGCAGGTCTCTGGAAGTTATTCATGTTGAAGAACTGAAACTTTATATCCCTTGAATAGCAACTCTCCATTTCCCCTCCCGCCTGCCCCTGGTGATGACCCTTCCACTTTCTGACTCTGATTTTGACGACTCTAAGTATCTCATGTTCGTGGCGTCATGCAGTATTTGTCCTTCTGTCACTGGCTTATTTCACTTAATGTAATGTACTCCAGGTTCATTGTATTGTAACATATGACAGGATTTCCTTCCTTTTTAAAACTGAATACTATTCCATTATATGTATGTACTACATTTTGTTTGTCCATTTATCCATCGACGGGCATTTGGGCTGCTTCCACCTCTGCGCTGCTATGAATCATACTGCTATGAACATGGGTGTGCAAACATCTTTTTGAGATCCTGCTTTTAATCCTTTTGCATACACGCCCAGAAGTGATTCCTGGATCATATGGTAGTTCAATTTTTAACTTTTTATGGGACCTCTATACCATTTTCCATAACAGTTGCACCATTTTACAATTCCACGAACAATGCACAAGGGTTCCAATTTTTCCTCATCCTTGTCAACACTTTTTATTTTTTATTTAATAGTGCCATCCTGATGAGTGTGAGGTGCTATCTCATGGCTTTGATTCACATTTCTTTGATGATTGGTGATGCTGACATCTTTCCATGTGCTTTTAGCCCATTTGTACATCATATTCGGAGAATGTACATTCAAGGCCTTTGTCCAGTATTTAATTGAGCTATTTGATCTTTTGTTGTTGAGTTATAGGAGTTCTTTTTATATTCTGGATATTAACTTCCTATTAGATATATGATTTGCAAATACATTCTCCCATCTCTAGGTTGCCTTTTTACTCTTTTGATTATACCCTTTGACAAACAAAAGTATTTAAGTTGGAAGTAGTCTTATTTATCTATTTTTGCTTTTATTGCCTGTATTACTAAAAATTGTAAGTTATATTATGATGTTATGTTTGGCACATACAAAATGTATACATTCTGTATGTAAATTATGAAGTATAGTAATTAAACAACGCTGATCCTGTCACACTTTTCAGCTGTAGCTTAATGTAGATTTAATTGTCTTTGCACGTGAACTTCCTTTTTATCCCTTCTCCCTGCTTATCACCCTAGAGATAACCCATATTATTTATTATATTTTTATTCTATCCTTCAATATTATTATATATATAAAATCACATTGTACATAATAAATAATATATGAGAAATATCTATATATCTTACATGTTACTTATAATTCTCTTTGGATTTATAGAAATGGTGTCATCCTGTAATTAGAAGACTTCTGTAAACTTGATGACAATTCAATTTTATCCAAATTTGTTAGTTTGGATAATTATTCACTTGCTCAAAATTATTTAGGTAAGTGGGGCTGTGAGGTAAACCCAGGTAATCTAGGTCCTGAGTTCATACTTTTAGCTTCTTCACGGTAACTCAGGGACAGCAATGTGCTATGCAGTTTCCTTTGATGCAGTCTGTGTGTATGTGTGTGAATGTTTAAACTCTAATTCAGATGAAAGGATAATCTTCTCAATTCTTCAATACTTTATTGTCTTATTTTTACCTAGATACCTCTTCTCATTTTACAGATGTAATTTTATTTGTTTATTTTTGCATCAAAATCATTGTAAATCATTATAAATGAGTGAAAAATGAAATGAAGGGAATAATTTGAAAAATTAAATTAGGAAATGAAATCCTTTGAGTGCATTAATTGAACGCATATTTATAAGGATGTTGATGCTTTACTTTTCCAAACGGCATATCCAATAATTCAAAAACTTATGATTTCTAGAAGTATGTTGAAAAGTGTATAGATTTTAGGAAGGCGTTTTCTTTTTTCCCTTAAAGCATGATTCATGAATAACTTTAGCAGCACATTTTCGTACTTCTTCATAAGTGAAATAGAGAATGCTTGTCCTTGCATTCCTCTTACAAGGGTTTCAGAAGACTTCAGTGCCTCGGACTCTATCAATATTTAGAGAGACTTCTTGCCTTTCAACTTGTTCCTCCAAATCTGCTTTTTCTTGAAAGTTACTACTTGCATTGACCTGCAACACTTGAAAGCACGTGGGGTAACAGAACCAGCAGAAGTGAGAATTTATTGCATTTATATGGTGACTTTTTTTTGGCAAAATCATTAGCTTCAGTACCAAGAGCCTCAGTTCTGCTTCTCTGTTGTAATTTGTGACTCGGTTGGTAATATCTGCTTTATGGAATTACTGCAAAAGTGCAAGGAGATATTTAACGCACTCGATAAGAACCTGACAAGTAACTGGCTGTTGTTTACCTTTGTTGCTATCTGTTTCTCAATTTCTCTTCTCGAAGGTTCAAATGGTCTGTTATAGCCACTTCTTCGTAAGATCTTCACAATTCATAACTCATATATTTTCTTAAAATTGAAATAAATGATTTTATTCAATTCAAAAATGGAGATTTGCTTAGGTAACTGGTATTAATTTTTTTTACCGTATCTTTGCAAGCTTGATTTATACACTAAATGCCAAGTTTGATGATGGTAATGGAATTAAGCAACATACTAAGTCAGTGACACGGAAGCAAATAACGTCTGAACTCATTGGAAATCAAAGTGAGAACAAGCACTTCAGTCCACAGCTGTAGGGCCATAAGAAGGAAACGCAAACTCTTGAAACATGGCAGGCTATAGGAAAATAAATTTTAAAAAAACAGGAAATTTTTGGTTTTATGAAATCCTCTGCCATGGCCTCAGCTGAGTGTACAGGTAGAGTGAGAAAGTTATGCAAATGTTGATTTATTGTAGTCAAAACAAATATACAGCAAATGGAAACATTATTTGTGAGGAACTGACGTATTAAACACTACCTACAGAAAAATAAATCAATACACTAGCTAGTTGTAATCATGGGTACTTTCTGGATGTGGCCTCCTTGAAATATGAAAATCATTCAATTTCTGTACATTTGTATTCTGTATCTTTTCTAATGCCTCTGCACATTTTGATTTAAAGCAAATCACTAGAACTGGACCTTCAGTATTCATATTTCAACATCCTGGGAAAATTATTCCCTTTTGTAAGTCAGAATGAGACAGGTAATGTTTTTAGACAGCCGGGAGGGTACAGTGAACTCACAGAAGTAGTGTTGGTTATTTATAAGTTTTTTTAAAAAAATTAATCAGATCCCGGCCTGCCGCAGTGCCCTAGTGGTTAAGTTCATCATGCTCTGCTTCCACAGCTCTGATTTGGTTCTTAGGTACTGACCTACACCACTCATCTGTCAGTGGCCATGTAGTGGCAGTGGCTCACACACAGAAAGAGGAAGATTGGCAGCAGATACTGGCTCAGGGCAAATCTTCCTCAGCAAAAATATATATATATACATCAGTTTAGATTACTAGCTCCACCGTTTACTAGCCAAGTGACCTTGGGTATACAAATTAATTACTCTGTTCTTTAGTTAAGTCACCTGTGAAATGGGAAGGCGTTGGCACCTACCTCATAAGATTAAACTGATAAACATAAAAAGTACTTAGAGTAATGAAGTGTCCATAAAATTTTTCATATATGTTAGTATACTGGTTTTTGTGACTGTTATTACTTTTTTTGCATCTCTTTCTGTCCTGGCTATCAAATTCCTATTTAGCATTGCTACCAGCAATGTGAACACTTCAACCATTCCATTTGACTCAGAAATCTTACTTAGAGATATTATCACGTAAACATAAAACCACCAGTTTTGACCATATTAAAGGATAATTCAATATTTATCCATTGCAAAGTGAATAGATATGTTGTTATCAATTCTTATGGTGAAATTTTAAAAATAAAAGACTTTACATTTCAGTATTGTTTCAGAATAGTGTGGTTATACTGCAGTAACAACCCCCAAATTTTGTCTTAAAAACAACAATCCTCCCACATATGCCATCTATGTCGGCAGAGGCAGTCAGAGTATTAGTTACCATCTCGAATGTTTACTCTCTCTGTGCAGAAGGAAAGAGAGCATATAACGAAATAATTAGTGTCTCCGAAAGCATCTTTAGAGAAGTAACACATAAATTTCCTTTACTCATATTTTATTGGTACCAGCAAGTCTTACATTCATGCTTATCCTTCAGTGGTGAAGAAGTTGAATAATGTCAGAGGCTAGAGGAGAGAGAGCTGGAATATTTGTGAAAACCTCTAATGACTATCACTGTGTATATCAATTGACCTGGAGGGTGGGACATGAGAAATGTATGTTGCTGCATAATGCTTGTACTGTGATCTAATAAAAAAGTTAATTTGTGAGTTTATAGATGTCATGAACATAGATAAAGATGCGTATACATGTCAAATAGAAGGGAAGGTGTAGGAAATGGAAAAATTATGAGCAGTTTTATTTTTCTTTGTATCTTTTTCTTTTGTTTCTTTACTGTACTGCATATTTTGCATTACATTTTTAGGAAAATATAAGAATAAGAGTAAAGATAAACTAAATGAAAACCCTGTGTGATTGTTTACACTATTGTAGGATATAGTTTAAATTCATTTTAAGAAGAAAATTGTACAGACTTATGTACAATACAACTCACCCTATTAAACAGAAATAATGGGACAGCGAGCCTCAATTTTTGACATGGTTTCTGCACTTACTGTGCCCTCTTTAGCACCAGGATGGGGTGTGCAATTGTTGATAAAGTTCTCCAAATCTAACTAATTTTTGGTATTTTCTTAATTTGATTTTAGAGTCCATGCTTTATCAAAAATAAAAAAAAATTAAATGAGACAGACTATAGAATGAGAATTACATATGTGCTTCTGATTTCAACATATTTTCTATATCGACTGCACGATATATGTTCATAATATAGAGTTTGCACCAAATACAGTGGAGGCTAATGGATGGAATGACTAGTTTTACCTGGTGGTCTAAAATATGGAAATGCTTCAACTAATGACATTGCTTGAATGGAGTTGCAATAGAAACGAAGGCAACATGAGCATCTAATTGGACGAGATTAGCCCTGGGCTGTGAAGAATGCAGATTGCCTGCAGCAATATACTGAATTTTCCAAACAGCAAAGTGGGAACCATGGCACAAGATGAGGTTTATACAGAGGGCTAAATCCTAGAAGCTTTTTTTATGTCAAGGTCAGTTTAATGTTTATTTCTTTGCTTATGTAAAATAAATTCAAAATTATCTGCAACTGCATTATAATCAAGTTGCAAAGTATTTTATTTCATTCTCTTACACAGATTATTGGAAGACATCAACATTTTTAAATAACTAAATTGTCTCAGTGGTATATGCTTAAGTTCCTTTTTCATTCACTCACTTATTCATTTGAAAAAATGCAGTGTAGGTCATTCACTGAAAAGGCAGATTGCCATTCTTGTTAGTTTCGTGGTGTTCTTTATCTGCAGCGATGTATTGTTATGCCTTACAAAAGGTAACCTCTTTGTCACATCCCTCTACAAAATGCTTCAAGGTAAAGTTTGCCAATAAATTAGTTCTGATTTTTTTAATGTCAAATTTTGAGTTTTTAGTTATAACCGTAAAGTGCTGGAATCCATTCGTGCTGAGTCTAATGCAGAACCTTAGAGAATTATGTAAATAATGGTCTCAATTTTTTCTTGGATAATTTCTGTACTTGTCTCATTTTAAAGTTTACGTGGTGTGACAGATTCATTCTGGACGGTGTTGTGAGCTAAATTATATCCCTCCATAATTCATATTTTAAAACTCCAAGCCCAGTTCCTCAGAATGTGACTGTATTTGGAGAAGGGGCCATTAAGGAGGTAATTAAGGTTAAGTGAGGTCATATGAGTGTGCCCTAATTCAATCTGACTGGTGTCCTTATAAGAAGAGGAAATCGGGGCACACAAAAAGAGACACCAGGGATGCATACCTACAGAGAGAAGGCCACGTGAGGACACGGTGAGAAGCCAGATGTCTGCGAGGCAAGGAGAGAGGCCTCAGGAGAAACTAACCCTGCCGACAACCTGATCCTGGACTTCTAGCCTCCAGAACCATGGGGAAATCAACTTCTGTTTGCTTAAGGCTCCCAGTCTGTGGCGTTTTCTTATGGCACTCTGGCAAACTAATACAGATGGGTGTGTATAAGGACTGTTGGCCAAAACAGTCAAAGAAACAAATACATGCATAGCAAAATGCAGTGCTTTCTCATCGTGCAATGAATTAAGTTTGCTAAGGAGTGGGACACAGATCTTCTTCAAGGATCACAAACTTCGTCCATATTACAAATTCCCCATTTGAAGGCACTTTGAAAGGAATAAATTAGATGACAGCAAGGGAAGCTGAACGCAGGTTAAGTCAAAACCAGTAACACCACCACATCCACCAAAAAAACCCCAGAAACCATCAAAAGACAGCAGTAGCTCAGAGAGAAATTTCATTTGTACTGGAACTTTTGACTGCATTTGGGGGTAAACATAGATTTTCTTTTTCAAAAAGACCTATTAAGAAGCCACATTACGTTTGGAAACAAAATGGCTGAAACGGGACGTACAGTGAAAGCTCATTGGGAAACACTGAAACATTGCTAAAATATTCAACTTCTTTTTCTACGGTTCAGTGAAGTGTTTCAAACCTTTCTACTGAGTGCATCATGTTCAATCCCTAATGCAAATAGATTCAGTTCCAATTCATTTCACCCCCATGTTTTCCTTATTTGTATCCTACTGAGCCATTTTTGATGCCAGATATTCTCTGCTTCTCTTAGATTTTATTTTTTATCTGTTCAGTACCCCACTGTGGAGTTTGCTAGATGCCCTGTCTAGCAGTAAGTTATATTTAAATAAGTGTCACATATTTGGAATTCTAATGGTCGGTAACCATTAAGCTGAAAAGAAAAAGTATCTTTACGATTTGCCTAAGGGAATGATGAAGGAGCCTGATTAATTCTGACCTTTTAATGGAATTTGTTATGCCAATTTTTAAAAATCCTTTAAAATCTCTGAATGTTGATCGCTGCTCATGGGAGAAAGCTCTGTTCTTTATGGATACTACCAGATATCTATTAGTAATTAATACGGGATATGGAGTAAGTGATACACAAAGGAATAGACTTGCTCTGAAAATCCAATCGATTGAGGCTTTGTTTCATGTAGGAATTAAACAGATAGAGAAAATTCTCTTTTATTTACTGACATTAAAAGTGGTAGATATTTGAATGTTAACCCAGCAGTTTTACATTTCTCTGTTCTTTCTGTTATACTGTGTTTCAAGGAAAATTTTCGATCATAAACTATTGTTAAGATTAGAAAACCTTTGACAATGGAAGAAAAGAAAATCAATGTAATTAAAGAAGAAAAAGATGAATTAGATGGTGAAATTTAAGAAAATATTAGCGAGCATAAGTTTCTTGTTATTTGAGAAGCAGTGCTCTTTTTCTGGACTTCCACCCATAATAAAAATCCAATTTGTTTACTATTACTGCTGTAATACATGTTTCTGAGGCAACATTGAAATTGGGGCTAAAAATAGGATCATAGCAACAGCCTTAAATAGTGTCCCTGTAGTTCAACTCTCTTTCATTTTGTAGGAATTTTACTATCCCTTTAAAAGATACCTTCAAAATTTCTTTCTCAGCAATTGTTGCTCAAATTATAATGTCACATTTTAGTTTATATTTAGGAAAGAAATTCCTTGTTAAGGGGTCAGGAGAGTGTATTTTAAAAACATTATGGTTAATATCATGTGTCAGCTGATGGGAATAACCAATGAGGTCAATGATTTAATAAGGAGGGAAAACTGATTTTGTAGGAGAGGCTCTCAAAAATGATTAGAAAAAAATTCCTGGAGAAGAAAGAGAGGATAAATTAGAGGACAAATACTTCATTGGACATGAGAAAAAGAAGAAATTATAAATATATAGGTCCATATACTGATAGGTAGATGTGGTCTTAGGTGCCTGTGGAAATTATCTTCTGATTGTTTAGGTTTTCTTAACAGAAGGAATGCTCTTTAGCTATGAGTGGCTATGCCAGAAGAAGAGATATGGAAATTGAGGAGAAAGGGGAAAAAATGCAAAATAATTGAGCATGGGGAATAAATGAAGTAAGAAGTTGTGAGCTAATTCCCCTGCAACATTAAGGACCCACATCATAAATTTAGAGTCCGCTCAGCATGGGTATTTGTTTTTCTCTCGCAGCATTCAGTTGCAAGAACATGGGCATAGTGCAGGTCAAGATGTGGAGTTTTCCAAGTAGGTATGACAAAGAGAAGGTCAGAAGATTTGAGGATGGGAGAAGACCAAAAGAGTCACAGGAGAACACAACCTCAATGTCTCCCCCAAAGATCATTGGTCAGACAGCTATCCATGAACAGAAATAGCTTTGGGAGACCCCCTAGAGTCCACTTATTAAGTTTTAGCAACACAGTGGAACAAAAAGCATGAAAAAAATTTGCCCTGGAAGAGAAGGAAGACAGCTTCATTTTGCCTGCATCTTTCTATTCCTCAAGAGGGCATTGTTCAGCACCAAGAAGGAACTTGCCAGATAGACAAAGTTCCTTTCATTAGTAAAGGAAGAGTGGGATGAGCAACCAGTTTCTTCAGCCTAGCAAAGATGAGACACAGAGAAGTGGCGAGGAAGAAGGAAAAAACGCAGGAGCTATTAGTAGCAGACACACAGTGGGAGCGATGGCAGATCAGAGACCTGCTCTGCAGATAAACTCAACAGACTTCCCCAGTGACAGAGCCAACAGCCAACACAGACACCCTGACACCCTGGACCTCTGCAGATTTTGCCAGCTTGTGCTCCACAGGTATTCAAGTTCCCTGATCCCATGCACAATAGCATCAAAAACACTAAAATACTGGGAGAAGGGGCGGAGCAAAGTGGCGGAGTGAACTGACCCAGGATTCTCTCCCCTCCAAAATACAACAAAAGATTGGAAGAACTGAATTTCAGAGAATAAACATAATGCCAGCTCGTTAGACACCTACAATACCAAGAAGGCGGAGATCATAAACCCTACTTACAGCCTCTGGAGGTGCTGGAACGATAGGAGAGAACATTGCTTCCTCCCCTAGAGTCTGTGATTGCTGCGGCGCAGGTCGGGAAGGAGCGGGGGAGGGGCCGCATGACCAGGGGATCATCCAGGACTCCTGCCCTGGTTCAGTGGAAACCTGCAGAAAGCTTCCGTCCACGGGGACCCCATAAACTGAGGGCCTTGGGAGACCAGAGAACAGAACTGATCTGAACCGAGACCGGCACTGGCACGTGTGAGTAACAGCCCCTCCCCCCCCCCCCCCCCCCCCCCGCAAAGCCAGTGGGTGCAGCCATCTTGCCCCAGGGTGAAGAGCTCATAACACGTGGCTCTCGACCCCCATCTAGTGGCGACAGGCTGTAACTGCAACCGAATTCCACCACCATGCGAAAAAACCGCTCCTCTACCATCCAGCAATTTATACAAGCCCCAGACCAGAAGGAAAACAATAAAAACACAGAATTAAGTCCTGAGGACTTGGAATTAGGTAAACTAACTGATAATGAGTTCAGAGCAGCTATAATCAAAAACTCAATGAGGTAGAGAGAAAGATAGAGAAACAAGCCGAGTTCTGGAGTTACTTCACAAAAGAGTTTGAAATCATAAAGAAGAATCAAACAGAATTACTTGAGATGAAAAACACAATGGACCAGATAAAACAGAATACGGATTCCCTGAATGCCCGTGTAGACACCATAGAAGAGCAAATTAACATAATTGAAGATAGACAGGCTGAATGGCTCCAGACAGAGGAAGAAAGAGAACTAAGAATCCAAAAAAATGAGGAAAATCTCTGAGAGATAATGGATTCAATGAGGAGTAAGAACATAAGGATCATAGGAATTCCTGAGAATATGGAAAAGGAAAATGGAGCAGAAAGTGTGCTTAAAGAAATTATTGAAGAGAACTTCCCAAATCTAGGGATCGATGGAGAAATGTGTGTAGAGGAGGGTTTTAGATCTCCTAGATTTGTCAATGTAAAAAGAGCTACCCCAAGGCACATAGTAGTAAAGATGGCAAATAGGAATGATAAGGAGAGAATACTCAGGGAAGTAAGGAAAAAAAGAGAATAACCTATAAAGGAGCCCCTATCAGACTGTCAGCGGATTTCTCTACAGAAACCCTACAAGCTAGGAGAGAATGGAGTGACATATTCAAAGCTTTAAAGGATAAAAATCTTCAGCCAAGAATACTCTATCCAGCAAGAATTTCCTTCAGATATGAGGGAGAAATTAAATCTTTTCCAGACAAACAAAAGTTAAGGGAATTTGTAACCAAAAGCCCTCCATTACAAGAAATCCTCAAGAAGGCTCTCATACCTGAAAAAAGAAAAAAGGGAGAAAGGGGTCACAATCCACAGAGTAGGGAGACCAATGGATAGAACCAGAACAGGATAGCAATTATTCAATTACAGCATTAGGGTAAAGGTAAGGAAACTACCAAAGCAAGGACGATCTTATCACTCTAACTACAAATTAATAAGACGAGTTGGAATAAAAAATGAAAATAATTATTTAGGAGGGGAAGAGCAAAGGGCCTAAATCAGTATTGGTCAAGTAAGTAAGAGACCACCAGAGAATAGACTATATTATACACGAGATTCTAAATACAAACTTCAAGGTAGACACTAAAATAAAGTACAGAACAGAGTCACAAATCATAAATAAGGAAAAATCTAAGAAACCCAGCATAAGAAATTGCAGTATTAAATGGGTAGTTTAAAGCAAACAAGAAAAGAAATGCAGGAAAACAAGATAATGAGCGACAGATTGACAGCATTAAGTCCACATGCATCAATAATCACTCTCAATGTGAACAGATTGAACTCTCCAATAAAAAGACACAGAGTTGCAAAATGGATTAAAGAACATGATCCAACAGTTTGTTGCCTCCAGGAAACACACCTCATCCCCAAGGACAAACACAGACTCAGGGTGAAGGGGTGGAGGACAATACTTCAAGCAAATAGCAAGGAAAAAAAGGCAGGTGTTGCAATTCTTATATCAGGCCAAGTGGATTTCAAAATAAGACAGGTAAAGAGAGACACAGAGGGACAATATATAATGATCAAAGGGACACTTCATCAAGAAGAAATAATGCTTATAAATATCCATGCACCCAACACAGGAGCACCAAGATTCATAAAGCAACTATTAACAGACCTAAAGGAAGATGTTAAAAACAACACAATAATAGTAGGGGACTTCAACACCCCACTCACATCAATGGACAGATCATCCAGACAGAAAATCAACAAGGAAATAGTGGAGTTAAATGAAAAACTAAAACAATTGGACTTAATAGACATATATAGATCACTCCAACCTGAAAGAGCTGAATACACATTCTTCTCAAGTGCACATGGAACATTCTCAAGGATAGACCATATGTTGGGAAACAAGGCAAGCCTCTACAAATTTAAAAATATTGAAATAATAACAAGCATCTTCTCAGATCATAGTGCTATAAGGCTAGAAATTAATTACAAGAAAAAAGCTGAGAAAGGCACAAAGATGTGGAGACTAAACAACACACTACTGAACAAGCAATGGATCATTGAAGACATTAAAGAAGAAATAAAAAAATACTTGGAAACAAATGAAAATGATAGCATGCCATACCAACTCATATGGGATACAGCAAAAGCTGTATTAAGAGGAAAATTCATTGCAATACAGGCACATCTTAACAAACAAGAAAAATCCCAAATAAGCAACCTTAAAGCACACCTAACTGAACTAGAGGAAAAAGAACAAATGAAGCCCAAAGTCAGCAGAAGGAGAGAAATAATAAAAGTCAGAGCAGAAATAAATTCTATTGAAACGAAAAAGGCAGTAGAAAGGATCAATGAGACAAAGAGCGGGTTTTTTGAGAAGATAAATAAAATTGACAAACCACTAGCCAGACTTACAAAGAAAAAAAGGGAGAAAGCTCAACTAAACAAAATCAGAAATGAGTGAGGAGAAATAACAACAGACTCTGCAGAAATACAACAGATTATAAGAGAATACTACAAAAAACTATATGCCAACAGAATGGATAACCTAGACGAAATGGATAAATTCTTGGACTCCTACAATCTCCCAAAGCTCACTCAAGAAGAGGCAGACAATTTGAACAGACCAATCACAAGGAAAGAGATTGAGACAGCAATCAAAAACATCCCAAAGAATAAAACCCCAGGACCAGATGGCTTTCCTGGGGAATTCTACCAAACTTTCAGAGAGGATTTAGTACCTATCCTTTTCAAGCTATTCCAAAAATTAGGGACGATGGAACACTTCCTAACACATTCTATGAGGCCAACATCACGCTGATCCCAAAACCTGACAAGGACACCACGAAAAAAGAGAACTACAGGCCAATATCACTGATGAACATAGATGCAAAAATTCTAAACAAAATTTTGGCCACCAGAATTCAGCAATTCATCAAAAGGATCATACATCAGGATCAGGTGGGACTCATACCAGGGACACAGGGATGGTTCAACCTCCGCAAATCAATCATCGTGCTACACCACATCAACAAACTGAGGAATAAAAACCACATGATCATCTCAATAGATGCAGAGAAGGCATTTGACAAGATCCAACAGCCATTTATGATAAAAACTCTGAACAAAATGGGCATAGAAGGAAACTACCTCAACATAATAAAGGCCATATATGACAAACCCATAGCCAACATCATACTCAATGGGCAAAAACTGAACGCCATCCCCCTGAAAACAGGAACGAGACAAGGATGCCCTCTATCAACACTCTTATTTAACATAGTACTGGAGGTCCTGGCCAGAGCAATCAGGCAAGAAAAAGGAATAAAAGGAATCCAAATAGGGAGGGAAGAAGTGAAACTCTCGCTGTTTGCAGACGACATGATCTTATATATAGAAAACCCCAAAGAATCCATTGGAAAACTGTTATAAGTAATCAACAACTACAGCAAAGTTGCAGGGTATAAAATCAATTTGCATAAATCAGTAGCATTTCTATACTCCAGTAATGAACCAACAGAAAAAGAACTCAAGAACACAATATCATTCACAATCGCAACAAGAAGAATAAAATACCTTGGGGTAAATTTAACTAAGGAAGTGAAGGAGCTATATAATGAAAATTACAAGGCCTTTCTGAGAGAACTGGATGACGACATACGGAGATGGAAAGACATTCCATGTACATGGATTGGAAGAACAAACATAGTTAAAATGTCCGTTCTACCTAAAGCAATCTACAGATTCAACGCCATCCCAATCAGAATCCCAATGACATTCTTTACAGAAATAGAACAAAGAATCCTAAAATTCATATGGGGCAACAAAAGACCCCGAATTGCTAAAGCAATCCTGAGAAAAAAGAACAAAACGGGAGGCATCACAATCCCTGACTTCAAAACATACTACAAAGCTACAGTAATCAAAACAGCATGGTACTGGTACAAAAACAGGTGCACAGATCAATGGAACAGAATTGAAAGCCCAGAAATAAAACCACACATCTATGGACAGCTTATCTTTGACAAAGGAGCCGAGGGCATACAATGGAGAAAAGAAAGTCTTTTCAACAAATGGTGCTGGGAAAACTGGAAAGCCACATGTAAAAGAATGAAAATTGACCATTCTTTTTCACCATTCACCAAAATAAACTCAAAATGGATCAAAGACCTAAAGCTGAGACCTGAAACCATAAGACTTCTGGTAGAAAACGTAGGCAGTACACTCTTTGACATCAGCATTAAAAGGATCTTTTCGGACACCATGCCCTCTCAGAGAAGGGAAACAATAGAAAGAATAAACAAATGGGACTTCATCAGACTAAAGAGCTTATTCAAGGCAAATGAAAACAGGATTGAAACAAAAAAACAACCCACTAACTGGGAAAAAATGTTTGCAAGTCATATATCTGACAAAGGCTTAATATCCATAATATATAAAGAACTCTCGCAACTCAACCACAAAACATCAAACAACCCAATCAAAAAATGGGCTGGAGACATGAACAGACATTTCTCCAAAGAAGATATACTGATGGCCAATAGGCACATGAAAAGATGCTCATCATCGCTGATCATCAGGGAAATGCAAATCAAAACTACACTAAGATATCACCTTACACCCGTTAGAATGACAAAAATATCTAAAACTAATAGTAACAAATGTTGGAGAGGTTGCGGAGAAAAAGGAACCCTCATACACTGTTGGTGGGAATGCAAACTGGTGCAGCCACTATGGAAAACAGTATGGAGATTCCTCAAAAAATTAAAAATAGAACTACCATATGATCCAGCCATCCCACTACTGGGTATTTATCCAAAGAGCTTGAAGTCAGCAATCCCAAAAGTCCTATGCACCCCAATGTTTATTGCAGCATTATTTACAATAGCCAAGACATGGAAGCAACCTAAGTGCCCAGCAACAGAAGAATGGATAAAGAAGATGTGGTACATATATACAATGGAATACTACTCAGCTGTAAAACAGAACAAAATCATTCCATGTGCAATAACATGGATGGACCTTGAGGGAATTATGTTAAGTGAAATAAGCCAGCGAGAGAAGGATAATCTGTGTATGACTCCACTCATATGAGGAATTTAAAATTATGGACTAAGAACAGTTTAGTGGATACCAGGGGAAAGGTGGGGTGGTGGGGTGGGCACAAAGGGTGAAGTGGTGCACCTACAACATGACTGACAAACATTAATGTACAACTGAAATTTCACAAGATTGTAACCTATCAATAACTCAATAAAAAAAAAACCACTAAAATACCTAGGACTAACTTTAACTAGGGAGGTGAAAGGTCTGTACACTAAAAAACTACAAGACTTTGATAAAAGAAATTGAAGAAGACACAAACAAATGGAACAATATCTCACGTTCATGGATGAAAAGAATTAATATTGTAAAAATGTCAGTACTATCCAAAACCATCTATAGATTCAATTCAAACTCTATCAAAATTCCAATGGCATTCTTCACAGAAATAGAAAAACAATGCTAAAATTCATATTTAGCTGCAAATGACCCCAGATAGCCAAAGCAATGCGGAGAAAAAAGAACAAAGCTGGAGCCATCACACCTCCTGATTTCAAACTACAGTGCAAAGTTATAGTAATCAAAACTGTGGTATTGGCATAAAAATAGGCAAATAGACCAATGGAACAGAATTTAGCACCCAGAAAGAAACCCTCACCTATGTAGTGAACTAATATTCGACAAGAGAGTCAAGAATACTCAATGGGGAAAGGGTAGCCTCTTCAATGAAGGGTTTTTGGAAAACTGGATAACTCCTTGAAGAAGAATGAAACTGGACCCCTATCTTACAACACTCACAAAAATTAACTTTAAATGGATTAAATACTTCAACATAAGATCTGAAGCCATAAAATTCCCAGAAGAAAACATAGGGGAAAAGCTCGTTGACATTCATCCTGGCAATGATTTTATAGGTATGACACCAAAAGCACAGATAACAAAAGCAAAAATAAAGAAATGGGACTACATCAAACTAAAAAGCTTCTGCACAGCAAAAGAGACAATCCACAAAATGAAAAGGCAACCTACTGAATGGTAGAAAATATTTTCACATCACATACCTGATAAGTAGCAATATCAAAATATATACAGGACTCATTTAAGTCAATAGCAAACAAACAACTTGATTAAAAATGGACAGAAGAACTGAATAGACACTTTTTCAAAGAGGACATATAAATGGCCAACAGGTACACGAAAAGGTACTCAACGTCACCAATCGTCAAGGAAACGCAAATCAAAACCACAATGAGATACGACCTCACACCTGTTAGAATGACTATCATCAGATAGACAAGTGTTGGCAAGGAGGCAGAGAAAAGAGAACCTTGTGCACTGTTGGTGAGAATGTAAATTGGTGCATAAACTATGAAAAACAGTATTTTTTGACATTTCTCAAAAAATTTAAAACAGAACAACCATATGATCCAGCAATCCTACTTATGGAAATAAATAATATCTGATAAATAATAATATCTAAAGGAAATAAAAATAGGATCTAAAAGAGAAATTTTTATCCCCATGTTCATTGCAGCATTGTTTACAATAGCCAAAATATAAAAACAACCTAAGCGTCCATCAATGGATTAATGGGTAAAAAAGGTATATATAGTGTTGTGCCACATAGCGACATTTTGGTCAAGAACAGACTACGTATATCATGGTCGTCCCATAAGATTAGCACCATACAGTCTAGGTGTGTAGTAGGCTATACCATCCATGTTTGTGTAAGTAAACTTTATGGTGTTCGTATAATGACGAAATTGCCTAACAACCTATTTCTCAGAACATATCCCCATCACTAAGTGATGCATGACTCTATATATAATGAAATATTATTCAGCCATGAGAAAGAAGGTAATTCTGCCATATCTGACACTTTGGATAAACCTTGAGGATATTATGCTAAATGATAGACATCAGACATCAAAAGACAAATACTGCATGATATCACCTTTATGTGGAATCTTAAAAAGCCAAACTTAGAGAAACAGAGAGTAGAGTGGTGCTTACCAGTGGCTGGGGGAAGGATGAAATGAGAAGATGTTGATCAACTGTCTCCCCACTTCCAATTCCAAAGGGTACAAACTTCCAGGTATAAGATTAACAAGTTCTGGGGATCTCATGTACAGCATGGTCTATAGCTAATACTACTCGATTATACACTGGGAAGTTGCTAAGAGAGTAGATCTTAAATGTTCTCATCACAACAAAGAAATGGTAATTATGTGACAGGATGAAGCCATTAACTAAAGCTACGGTGGTAATTATTTTGCAATATATAAGTATAACAAATCAACATATCATACACCTTAAAATTACACAATGTTATATGTCAATGGTATCTCAATAAAGCTGGGTAAAATAGAAGAGTTGAGAATGAATCCATGAGAGGGATTGCGTGCAACAAAAGCTAAGGATGAAAGAGTGGACACGGGAAGACAGATGACAGTGAAAAGGTGGTAAAGCAACAGGAAGAGGTGATGAGTTTATTGAAGTGTTGCCCTGCTGGTAATGACAAAGTCTAAGAAGATGTGACCATGGAATGACTGGTGAGGTCAGGTGGAGGATGTGATGACTGGAGTAGAGGCCAGGGTTTAAGAAGGATTATCCACATCAGATTTTTTCAATCTCACCACTATTCACATTTTGGGCTGGAGAATTCTTTGTGTGGGATTCTGTCCTGGGCCCTCTAGAATGTTTAGCATTTTACCCGCTAGATTTCAATGGCACCACAACCTCCCCACTCCAATTGTAACAACTTAAAACGTCTCTGGACATTGTCAAATGTCTCTGGGGGACAAATTGCCTCCAACTGAGAAGCTCATTGAGTCTACACCAACATAGCATCACCAATAATGAAGATGCAAGTGAGGCTGGAAAGGCTGACAGTAAGCCAGAAACCAAAATTTAAAAAATGAGAGTGGTAGAGTCAAATGATGTGAAATTTAAATCATGACATGAGGGGCAGTGGTTAGTGAGCAGGAAGCAAAGGTGATCTAGACGTGCGGCACTTCCAGGCCCAGAGGTATGAGAGCAATGAGAGGGAAAGAACAGCTACACAAGTGGCTAAAGAGATGGCTGCTGGGGGACTGGGGGCTTGGGAGATTCAGATTCCTCTGTGACAGTTTGATTGGAAGGCAGAATGTGTGTATGTGTGTGTATTCTCATTAAAACTCCAAGATTTAAAACACAATTTCTCTAGAGACCAAATTGAAACTGTATGAGAATGAAAGACACTAAGTTATAGATAGGACTGAAATGAAGGGGGTGAGAAACTATAAAACTTATTATGGAATCAGTAAAGCAGTTCAGAAAATTAAATAACTTGTTCGACATTTATTTGTATACAAGCAGAGCAAATCTTTTAAGTGATAGATGAATAGATGGCGCCACAATGAGAATACATGCATAGTGTGCCTGAATGTCGTGACAACTATCAAAATGTTCAGTTCTTTCCCGATTGATTTATAGAAAATATTTTTCCAGAAATTAAATGATTAAAAATTCTAATTTAACAAAATTATTTTTATGTTTATCAGCAAGGAAAACAGATTAAAATTTTTTAGGAAAAAATAGAAATAAGGAGTACAATTCTTTGAAATATTACAATATATAGGCAAAGCAATTAAATGAGTGATTTAACAGCCCAATGGAATGGATTTTCTAGAAATAGATCACAGAATATAGCAAATATGAAAAGCAATGGGACTTGGTGTAAGGATAGACATAGATCAACAAAATAAAATTGACATATAGACAAATGAAATAGAATTCAAAACCCACAAATAAAGCCATATATTTATAGTCAATTGATTTTTGGCACAGGTGTCAAGACAATTCAATGGAGAAAGAATAATCTTTTGAGCAAATAGTGCTAGTAAACTAGATAACCACATACACAAAATGAAGTTAGACCCTTTCCTTGCACCATGTTCAAGAATTAACTCAAAATGAATCAGAGACTTAAATCTAAGAAGTAAAACTATAAAATTGTTAGTATAAAACATACAAGTAAGTCTTCATGATCTTGAGTCAGGCAATGATTTCTTAGATATGACACAAAAATCATAATCAATGAAAGTAGATAAACTGGATGACACCAAAATTTAAAATTTTGTGATACAATGGATACATTCAAGAAAGTGAAAACACAACCTAGAGAATGGGGAAAAATATTTGAAAATCATATACCTGATAAGGGCCTGGTATTCAGAAAACATAAAGACTGCTTACTTCTCAATAATAAAAAAGAAAAATATCCCATCAAAAATAGGAAAGGATCTAGACATCCAAAGATGATAAACAAATGGCCAGTAAGCACATGAAAAGATCCTCAGCATCATTAGTCATTAGGCAATAAAAATTAAAAAGAAGAGATATTATTTCACATCCACTGGAATGGCTACAATCATAATGAGGCAAAAACAAGTGTTGGTGAAGTTCTGGACAAGTTGGAACTCTCATTCATTGTTGGTTGGAATGTAAATTTGTGTAGCCACTTTGGAAAATGGTTTGGCATTTCCTGAACATAGAGTTACTATATTACCCATCAGTTCCACTCCTAGATATATACTGAAGAGAAATGAAAACATGTGCACCAAAAACTTGTACACAAATATTCGTAGCAGCATTGTTCATAATAGCCAAAATATAGAAACAACCCAGATGTCCATCAACTGATGAATGATAGCAAAATAATGTAATATAATGTTATTTAGAAATAAAGAGGAATGACATTCTTTTACATGCTACAACATGGATGAACTTTGAAAATATTCATGCAATTATATAGTGAGAGTATTGTTTCTCTAATAGTAGATCTGTTCCCTGACTCCACCCACACAGATGCAGTAGGACAGTCCAAACCACAGGAAACATTGTTCCCCTGTGACATTGTTGGATGGGCACACTGACCATATACTCCTATTTCTGGGCAACTCAATGAAAGGAAAAAGCACTTTGTGACTATACATGGGGCGGGTTGTTGTTGTTTTATGTCACTTGAGCCTGAAAGCAATCTCCAAACTATAAACCCAGTATGTGTTCAATTATTTTAATTGCTTCATATGTGATTCAAAATAATCTACTGTTTTGGGTCAAACATAGGGTTGTGTCTGTGTTTCTTAGAGAAATCCAATCATTTGTGTTTTAATATCTGTTGGATACTTAGAAATGTTATCTTTTGTCTTTCGTTTACTGAGAGGATGTCTGGAAATATTGTGATTATGGATTGCCAATTCATTGTGTAATTTTTATTTATATATTCTGTACTAATATGACTAATCACATGTAAGTTCAGACATTAATTTAAAATAAAAACAATGGGAGTGAACTTCCAGTTTCAGCACCACATGTAAAGGGCTTGGTGGTCATCACTCCCATTTTTATAAGAAGCAAAAGCTTGACAAACTGAAAATCAACAACTTTTCTTGGGCCTGTTAGAGAACTGAGGTCACAGGGCTAACTGCTGATGTGAAAGATGGAGAGACAGACTCAGCCAGAGAGACACAGTTGAGATCTCCTTCCTAGAGCAGACGTCTCTGCAGTCGTCAACTGGTAGAAATGCCAATGATAATTTTTACAAATTGCTGGAGGCCGAGTGTGGAGTAGAATGAGAGTGAGAAATTCCGGGGGGCTTAAGGCACAGGCTGGCTCCTATGCCTTTGTGGTCTATATTTTCTGGGACTCCACCAGGGTCTCATGGTGACGGTCTGGGAAAGACATTCTGGTATTTTTGGCAGCAGGCGGGAAGCATAATCATTGTGAAATACACTCAGAACCTTCTTCATAAATGGCCTAACCTCCAGGTCTTTTTCCAAAGCCTTATTCCAGTGAGAGGAATGGTACCCCTTTTCCTATAACTCTTTCAGGCTTCCTGCCTCAACTAGGGGAGAAAAATATCACAGTAAACCCAGGTCAAGGATTCAAGGAAATAGATTGGGGATACCAGGAAGTCACTGGAGGACAAAGAAAAAAGATATACCAGTGGAGAAATGTGAGTGAAGGTCATTGTCCTGAGAGACAGGCCCATAGAAATACTGGTATTCAATTGAAATATTCTGGAATATTCCCCATGCCCCACACCTTCCTACCACACCAAGAGAACTCCAATATAATAACAGTGGATAATAGCTAAAACAGTTGCAAAATACTGCTTCTTTTTGATGGCAGATATTTAGGGAAGCCCAAGGCCAAGAGGAGACCAAAAAGGTAAAAATTAAAAAAACAAAAGGAAGGAGGAATTTGAGTCTTCTGACACCTATAGCTACAACATACACTAAACACAATCCAGTCAGATTAACATCAGTCCTCACACTGTATACCTATGTATCTTAGTTCTTAATATCTGATACATCATGTTTGAATTTCAACAAAAAACACAAGACATGCAAAAACGCAAGGAAAATAGTATGGAGAGGCAAAGCAATCATCAAAATTAGATTGAGACATGACACGGATATGGTGATTATCACGCAGGTCATTTAAAATAACTGTGATTTAGATGTTAAGGACCATAAAGGAAAAAGTTGACAGTATGCAAGAGCAGATGAGTAATGTAAGCAGAGATGTTGAAATTTGAACAAAGATTTAGAAAGAATTTCTGGAAATCAAAAACAGTGTAACAGAGATGAAGAATGCTTTTGATGAACTCTTCAGAAGACTTAACATGGCTGACGAAAGAATCAGTGAATTTGATTGACAATAATCACTTTCCAAACTGGACTGCAAAAGAAAAGAGAATGATTTAACAAACCAAACATCTGAGGACCATGGAATAATACCAAAAGGTATAACATATGCCTAACTGGGATATCACAAGGGCAAGAAAGAGAGAACAGAGTAGGAGAAACATTTGAAGTAGGAATTGCCAAAAATTTTCCAAAATTAATGACAGACAGTAAACTTAGATATAAAACATAAAACTATTTGAAATAAACATAGAAGAAAATCTTTAGGCTCTAGGGCAAGGAAAAGCATCCATATACATGAAACCAAAAGTGCAATCCATAAAAGAAAAACTGGCAAATGGACTTCATCAAAATTAAAGTTGTTTCTCTGTGAAGGACCCTATCATGAAGAAGAAAAAGCAAGATGTAGAGTGGGAAGAAATATTTGCAAACCACATATCCAATAAAGGACTAGTATCTAGAATATGTTTTAAAAACCCTCAAAACTCAACAGTAATAAAACACTCATTACACTTAAAAATAGGTTAAAAGACATGAACAGACGTTTCTCTAAAGAGAATATATAAGCAAAGGCAAATATATTCAATATTATTGAAAGGAAAATTAGCATAAATTACTCAAAATAAATTTTAATTTGTAATGATTTCTATCAGTCTTCTTTATATCTGCCAATTTTTCTCTTTTAATGGTTTTCATTAACTTGTCACTAATAATCACTGGAATATGGTTTTCAGTGAGAACAGCAATAAGTACACTCAGGTGCAGTCTTTTCTTCTAAAATTGAGGCAGCCTTGTTCTTTGAAGGCAAGCTTCAGGATGAAGAACTAAGGGACATAGAATATGGTTCAGGGAAAGCAGAAGCCTCCTTGGGTGATGGCTTTGAACTGAGACTTCAGATCCAAGAGGTGAAAGTGTCCAAGATGATTATACTCGATCCGGCTCAACTCAATAGGAAGAGCAAAACAGTTAGGTTTGAGGCATAAGCTTAGCTGTGAATAAAGTGTGTACATGCAGCTGGCATTTGTTACATCTTGTATTCATCATGGACAGCTTTCCTCTCTTAGGCTTTAAGTCTTAATTCAAAGCCCTTACCCAAGGACTCTTCAGCGCTTTACTTTCCCTGAATGCAGTCAATATAAGGAAACTCAGCATTTGGAAGTTGTTGGTGACGTCACTGTTTATAAGTTACGGCCTCCATATTTCTTCCTTCTTTCTACCATTCACAACTGCTATTTACTTTCCTCCTCAGACCCGTTACACGTGTCAGTTATACCCTCACTTCTGATCTTTCCCATTATAGCCTCCATCCAGGAAAGCTTCCCATAATGTGAGAAGGAGATTTTATAGAATTATAGCCTAAGAAGCTGCGTAAATATGGTATTCTTGTATCTTGGGTCAAACGATGACACTAAGAGTGAAGTGTCTAAGATACTGGGGCGGGGGTATTTTTTCTTATAGAGATTTTTATCCTTGAACCATAGTGAGGGGGATGTTTAGCTATACATATTCATCCCTTCTTTGTCTATTCATTTCATTCAATAAATATTTATTGAGCACATACCTCTCACCAAACATGGGAATACAACCTTAAACAAGACAAACAAAGGGACCAGCTTCATGGAACATAGACTCTAGTAGAGGAGACAGACTATCAATGGAGACAGAAAAATGAACAAATAAACAAAAGAACACATGAACAGTTGTATATGTAGTGGTAATTGTTAGAAGAAAAATAAAGCATAATAGGTTAGAGTGCTGTGTGAGATAGCTTGACCAGAGAAGGGCTCTCTGAAGAAATGAGTTTTGATCAGGGACATGAACGCAGTGAAGGGTCAGTGAGACTATCCGGGAGAAAGATGCATCAGACAGAAGAAATATCAACCTTGAGTGACCTAAGGAGGTAACCTGCTCAGAGCACTTAAAGAACAGCAGGGAGAAGCCAAGGACGGATTGACTTGCATCTATGGGGGGATGGATAATTAGGACTTTTTTAAACAAAACAATTTCTCTGGCTGCTGTGGAGATATAGTATGCTCTTACAAAACCAGAACATCCTAGAGGCATCTCCACGACATGGGAAGGCAGTGTCTATTGAAAATGGAAGTTCCATATAGGACTCTAGAAAGAGGACTGGACAGGAGGAAGAGGACCTGACTGGTGTCACAGAGAGGTGGATCTCTTCCAACTCTTAACGCATAAATTCCAGTCACTGTATTTTGATCAATATCTTTTGCTACTTTAAAATTTCCCTTTATTCTGAAATCTTTATCCTAATCATGTGAATAGAAATAATTTGCAGAATAGCCTAGCACATTTGATGAAATATCTGAACTGCCGGTTCTTTTCCTAATTGCATTCCTTGTTCTACCTTACTTCGCTATCTCAAAATAAATTCTTTTTGTCAAGTTACTGAGATAATTTTCTCATCATATTAGAATAACTTTATCTAAACCTAATGGTTTTTAGTGCTCACTTTAAAAAATATTCACTTTGACACATTATATTAATAGGTATTTTACAAATTCTCCATTACTACCTAATTGCGCAAAATGCTCTTGCCTACTTTTCTTATTAAAGCTAAGTTTTAAAATGAATTCAATATGTTGGCATTTAAAAATAATTATTAATTTCATGCCTACTTGCCTTCTACATGTTTTACTCCCGAGATATTTGCGTAGCTCCTTCCTGTTCTTTAATTCTTTGGAGAGTGTTAACTGTTCTTTTTCACTGGCTCAAGTTTATTTGCATATCTCAAAAGTTGTCTCGGACCATAGCTTTTCCATCCCAACCCACAGTAATCCCCGTTTTTACCATTAAGCTTTCAGAAGATTGTTTTTGGAGTACCAGAAAGATATTTTGCTTTTCTAAATTTTACATTTGAGGAATGCGCCATAATTATGGGAACATGGTATTTTCTCTGCCTTTATCCACAGAAAAGTTGGCTAACATCTCTAGCAAGTATAGAATCATCAGTTGGTTTTCTTTTCTCTCTTTTTTTAAAATGTATGCTTTTGGTGCTTTTCTAATTTCTTTAGCTGGTTTCCTGATATTTCAAACCATTTCACAACAGAAGGTAATTTGCAAATTATTGATCAACATAAAATTAACATGCTCCACGTGTTTCTACATTTTCACTCCTTCTAATTTTCATAATTTTAGCTCTGCTAATTTACATTCTTTTCTATTCTTACCCATCCCCAAGGATAGAATATTTTCATAAAACCATCAGTTGATACTACTGTCAGAGACAAAGTTTGAACTGTTAAATCAGTGATGAAACTTAGGTGGACATTCCCTGTGGTTGAATGTTGAATAAAGTGTTTATGTCATTCTTTGTCCAAGCCAGACATTTAAGAGGAAATGACAAAACCATGGCAAGAATCTCTAAAGTGGATATGGCTTTGGATCAGAGCACTCCTGCCTGTGCATGGCAGGGCAGTGAGGGGTGGGGCAGGAAGAAATAAAGGAAAAATGTATATATAGATGCCCCATTTTCAAATACTTTTTTTCACTGAACTATTTAGTTTGAGTCTTATGAGTGCTGCTTCTTTTTTTGTTATTCTTGTGGTGCAAAGCACATTACATAAAATTCACCATTTCAAAGTTTCACCTGTTCTATTCTAATAACTTTATAGTTTTATCTCTCATTTTTAGGTATTAATCAATTTTGAGATAATTATTTTAGATGGTACGTGGCAGGGAGGTAGAGGTCTGTATTTGCCAGGGTTTTCCAGAGAAATAGAACCAATAGGATGTGCGTGTGTGTGTGTGTGTATTCACACCTCTATCAATCGATCCATCTATCATATACCTATCATCTCTCTGTCTATAATCTGTCTACTATCTATCTATCTATCATCTATCTATCAAGAGAAATATTTATTTTAAAGAACTGGCTCCTATGATTGAGGGGTTGGCAAGTTCAAGATCTGCAAGGCTGGCCAACAGCCATACGAGGTAAAATGTTGAGCCTCAAGTCTAAAGGCTGACTGAGGCGTAATTCCCTCTTACCCGAAGGGACATCAGTCTTGTCTCTTAAGGCCTTCAACTGATGGATGAAGCTGGGCCACATTATGGAGGACAATTTTCCTTAAGCAAAGTTTACTGATTTGGATGTTAATCATATTTTTAAAATATCTTTACAGTAATGTCTAGAACTGTGTTTGACCAAAACCCAGCACCATGGCCTAGCCACGTTGACAAATAAAATTAACCATCATGGGGCCAAACTTCTTTCTTTTGAATGTGCGTATCCTGTTGTCCACAAACATTTGTTGAAAAATTATTCTTTCCCTATTGAACAATCTTTAAAAACCTTGTCAGAAACAACTGACCTTAGAGACAGGTTTCTTTCTGGACTAACAATTCTATTCCACTTTCTACATACCTATCCTTATGCCAGCACCACACTGTTTTGATGACCATAGCTTTGGAGTAAGTTTTGAAATTAGGAAGTAAAGTCTTCTAGATTTGTTCCTCTTTTTCAATTTTTTAAAAAAATCTATTTGGGGTTCCTTGCAATTCCACATGAATTTTAGGAACAGCTTTTCCATTTCTGAAAATAAAGCCAATGCGATTTTGGTAGGGACCGCCTTGCATCTGTGGACCGCTTTGGAGAGTATTGCCATCTTAAAAATAGCAGTTCTCCCAATTCACGAATATGAGATGCTGGTAGATTTATTTAGGCATTCCATACAATTTTTTCAGCAACATCTTATAGTTTTCAGTGGTCAGTCTTTTACTTTCATGATTAAATTTATTGCTGAGTATTTTACTCTTTTTGATTCTCTTGCACATAGGATGTTTTAAATGTCCTTTTTTGGGTTGCTCATTGCTAGCATATAGGAATACGATTGGATTTTCTGTGTTGAGCTTCTCTCCTGTTACTTTGCTGAATTTGATTAATTGCTCTAAATTTTTGGTTAATTCTTTAGGATTTTCTCTATATAAAATTAAAGTCATCAGCATAGAGATACAATTTTACTTTTTCTTTTCCAATTTGGCTGCCTTTTATTTCTTTTTATTGCCTAACTGTTCTGGCTAGGTTTCCAGGACCATGCTGACTGGAAGTGAGAACAGAGAATATCCTTGTCTTGCTTCTGATCTTAGGGTAAAAGCTTTCAGTTTTTGAATATTGAATATGATATTAGCTGTGGGGTTTTTGTTGCTGTTTATTTTTTATTTTTTAAATAAATGTCCCTTGTTATGTTGAGGAAATTTCCTTCAATTCCCAGTTTTCTGAGTGTTTTTGTTTTTCATGAAAGACCATGTGTCTTGTCAAATGCTTTTTCTGCATCAGTTAAGATAATTATCTTGTTTTTTTCCCCCCTCATTTTACAATGTGGTGTATTACGTTGCGTGGTTTTCTTATGTTGAACCACCATTCATTCCTGGCATAAATCACCCTTGATCATAGTATATATCCTTTAAATCTGCTACTGGATTTGGTTTCCCAGTTTTTGTTAAGGAGTTTTTACATTTATATTCATAGAGATTTTGGTCTGTAATCTTATTTTCTTGTGGTATCTTTGGCCTCATTATCAGGGTAATGCAAGCCTCATTCAGTGAGTTAGGAAATGTTCCCTCCTCTTTATTTTGTAGAAAAGTTAGAAGTACTGGTTGATGCGGGGTCAGTGAGCCGAGGAGTCGAAAGAAAGATTTCTTAGACTCTTAAGATCTGGCAGTAGTGCTCTTTTATTTAGAGAATAGTATAGAATAGCATGGGGACAGTACCCATGGGCAGTCACAGCTTCTGCTGCCCCAAGTTGAGGGTTAGAGCTAAATTTAAGGCACAGGTATGTGAGTTATCTCTTTACGAGACAAAGAAAAAAAAGTTAAAATGGTACCAGTGCTGGTAGGGTCTGGCCATTGGGCGGTCCCACAACTTTTAGATAAGAATCAAACCGGATTGAGTAAATGGCAGAAGTCACAGCTCAAATATTATCTTCAACTAAAGACAAAGGAGGATTTTGGGGTGGGGGGTCAGTTACATGAGCTTGCCAGACAGTAAACAACTTAAGTTCTTGCCTTCCTCATTAAGAGTTTCCAGAGATAAGGCCATCCCCCCTTCCTCCTGGCGCAGAAAGGGAGGCATGGAGATTTCCTTCACAAATGCAACTGTCTCTGATCAAAGGGCAAGCAAATTCCACTCCTCGGAGCCTGCTTCTCATCTGCAGTTTTAAAATTAACCAGCCTAAAATCCTCATCACTGGTGTTAACTCTTCTTTAAATGTTTGGTAGAATTCACCAGTGAAGCCATCAAGGCTTGGGGTTTTCTGTTGTGTTGTTGTTGGGAGATTTTAATTACTGACCGAATCTCTTGTGATTCACATTTTCTATTTCTTCTTGAATCAATTTTTGTAGTTTGTGTGTTTCTAGGAATTTTTCTGGGATATCTGATTTTTTGGTGTACAACTGTTCATAGGGTTCTCTTCTAATCATCTTTATTTCTGAAAATCAGCAGCAATATATTCACTTTTATTTCCAATTTTAGTAATTTGAGTCTTATCTCTTTTTTGTCTCAGTCAATCTTCCTAAAAATTTGTCAATTTTGTGGATCTTTTAAAGAGCCAAATTTTGGTTTTATTGATTCTCTCTATTGTTTTTCTCTTCTCTTTTTGTTTATTTTGTCCTTTTTTAATGATTATTTCTTTCCTCCCACTAGCTTTGGGTTTGATTTGTTCTTCTTTTTCTAGTACTTTAAGGTGTGAAGTTAGGTTATTAATTGGATATGTTTCTTCATTTTTAATCTAGACATTTACTACTGTAAATTTCCATGTAAGCACTGCTTTCACTTTATCCAATAAATTTTTTATACCGTGTTTTGTTTTAATTTATCTCAAGATATTTTATTACTTCTGTTGTGATTTCTTCTTTGACCTATTGTTTGTTTAAAAGCCTATATTTTAACTCTCACACATTTTCCTTGTTATTGATTTCTAGTGTGAGGACCTGGAAATGGCCACCCCAGGGTGTGTCTCTTTGGCATGATGATTATTTGAGGCTAGTTACTTTGCAGACAGGAAAGCAACTGAAAGGTAAAATTTACTTACCCTTTGTAAGAGACATTTACATTGTAAAGGAACTCTCCATCTGTAAAGATATCTCTAGAAACTCTTAATCAACGGGGAAGGCAAGGACTTAAATCTGCATTTTATTGTGCTTGTCTGGTAACCTCCTGTAACTGACTTCCCTCCCCCTCCCAACAGTGGCATTTCCTTCAGGATTAAGCATCTTTCCTTAGGCTAGGAACTGATTGCTGCGCTCACCTGTGACCACCCAGCTCCAGACAATAGAATTGCCTCCTGCTATGCCCACCGAGATAGCAGACCCCCTACCTGCTGTGTCCATCAAGCGCTCTTGTGACTATTGTGGGAGGGACATTTCAATCATATGTGAAACATCCTGTTTGGGGATACATAACCACTCTGTGCACCCCACTTCTTCAGTGCCCTTTCTTCGGCCCTGGGCCATGGTTCCTCATAAAGCTTTGTTTAATTTTCTCTTGCTATTCTGTCTGACGTGAATTTAATTCGTTCTCCAGCCAGACGAACCCACATTTCAGATAGAGGAAATGTCTTCCTTCCCTACACTAGTTTTGTTCTTTTATTGTTGGAGAAGATGCTTTGTATGATTTCAAATTTCAAAAACTTTATTGAGAGTAGTTTGTGGCTGAACACATGCTTGTCCTGGAGAATGCTCCTTGGGTACTTGATAACAATGTAAGTACATTCTGTTGTTAGGTAGAGTGTTCTGACTTGTCTGTTAGTTCTAGTTGGTTTATTGTGTTGTTCAAGTCGTCTATTTTCTTATTCATCTTATTTTTTAGTTATTTTATCCATTATTGAAAGAAGGTATTGATATGTACAAATATTACTGTAGAACTGTCTGCCTTCTTTCAATTCTGGCAACTCTTGGGGTGCTGTCATTAGGTGCATATCTGTTTATAGTTAGTATGAATTCTTCATGGATTGACCCTTTATCAATATAGAAGGTCTTTCATTGCCTTTTGTGACAATTTTTTACTTAAAGTGTGTTTCGCTTCATATTAGTATAGCTACCTCAGCTCTCTTTTCATCACTATTTGCATGGAATATCTTTTTCCATCTTTTCATTTCAACTTGTGGAAATATGGCTTATATTTTCTGAAAAACTAACAGCAAAAATTAAACTTAATACTTCTTGGGGAGATAGTAACATAAACTTAGGCTAATGTCAGCTATACCTCAAAGGTAGGAAAAATTATCAACTTTTATTTCCCAATAATAGCATCCTAATATTTAAGAAATGGTCAAGCTGTGTACAAACCAGTAAATTTGCATCAAGAACTACGTTTATTGGTATCTAATGTTATTGGTACTAAAAGTTTTAGTGGTGGGCTATGTCATTGCTCCTCAAGAAATCAATACTGCAAGTTTGTTTGATAATCATTTGAAAATCCGTGAAAACACAAATGTATACAGGCTTCAATAAAGACAATGGCCTAAGGTGTTAGTAAGAATATACATTTCTAGTTTAACCAAAATAATTCTAACGCTCACATTTAATTCTTTGAGAACAGTGCTGCTCGCTGAGCAGCAGAGATGTAGAATTATTTCTGAACTACTGTCAGCAATGACAATTAATCACCACCATTTAAATTGCATTTCTCAGAAATTGCTGTCCACATCTGCAGTCTCATATGTCATTCATTTAGATCTAATATCATAAACTATAAATATTTTAACAAGCAATATGTTTCTTTCTAGTTTTATTTTTAAAACGTTTTTACATAAAGTAACTATTGAGGGAGGAAAAAAATCATATTTGAGAATCTTGACTTCCATTTTTCTAACAGCATGACTAGAATTTATAATTAATAGATTTCACAAAATTTTTCTTGTGCCATTCTAAATGGAATCTTTTAATTGCTATTATTACATTTTCTTGCAACTTTATGTATATAACTAAAATGCTTTATTAGAAAAGCTTAGTAGAAAAAAAAAATCTTCCATCTGGGATGACCAGCTTTCATTCAAGTGTGCCCTGGCCAACTTCATATCATTATCGTCTTGACCATCATCTTTTGAGAAAGATAGTGGGCCTTCTGAGCAGGCAGTCAGCTTCTACTCATGAGCTTAGCATCATCGTTTTTTAGAGATCAATAATAAATATTTTAATAGTACCATACGAGTTTTGGAGACATTGTTTTCTTTGTTGTTTCCAAGAGATTTCTTATTTCTTTATTTTATGTAAATACTATTTAGGTTAAACATTTTTTACATGGATAAGAAAAACAATAAAGTATCTTCATAGTGATTGTTACTAATTTTTTTTTAAGAATCGGGCTTTAAGTCTGTTTTATGTTATCTACTTTTTCTAAATTTTTAATCCAAATATAGTGTATTAAAAAGAGCAAAAATTCTTTTTAGATTCATTTTAGTATCCTTATGTCTGGTTCTGTAATCTTCATAATAGTATCACTTATAAAATCACAGTCTATAAATTTAAAAGTAATAAACGTAAGCATAGCATAAATTAGTCACCCATATAATTCTTAGTGATTTAATTTGTCAAATCCTATATTGTAAGGGCTATAGTAAGACTAGGAAACCTCACAATCCTGACAACTTTATTTATTATTCCAAGGCTTTTTTGTCATGTAGATTATTCCATCATTAAAGGAAATTAAAAAAGAAAGAAAGAAAGCAAGAAAGAAAGAAAGAAAGAAACTACTCCAAAACAAAAAGCTAAATTAACCTAAACATTTCCAATGTAATTTGCTGCCAGCACATTTAAAAATTAGCTTCCAATCCTAAATTCCTTGTTCTTACCAAGACTTGGGCACCCAGTGATTCTCCCACAGCAAGAACTGGTTGGTTTCCTTCTGTGATGTGGGCTGGAACTGTTGGGCTGTCGTCTTGCACTAAGTTCTATGATTGGAGAAAACATTGGTCCCCACTCTTGAGAGAAGCTCCTCTATTATAGGAGGAGATGTAGGAAAGCAAAGTGCATCTTCTATTTGGAGTCAGAAGACCTGAGATCAAGTCTAGACTCCATTACTTGCTCCTGTATAAACAAGAGCAAATCACTTCCCTTACCTGAGCACTAGTTTCTTCATTTATAAAAAGGAGATAATAATAATAGTGTCTATTCTGCAAGTTTATTGAAATGTAAGCATGAGGTAATGAGTGTTGAAAGCATTTTGATTATTATGCAATACATTATGACTATAATGAACCATAATCCTTTTTGACATTTATATGTAACAAGAAGTATATTGACAACAAATTGGAGTTATTCACTAGATTTGCTGAGGTCTGATCACATTTTGGGGTCTTTATTTGAAGGTCTTTCCTCTCCTCTTTCTTTATAATTTTCCCTTGTCAGTGATGGCTTTTCGTTTTATTTAGGGGAAAGTTTCTTTGTCATTTTGATTCATCATTTTTATCAGGTCAGACTGTAAAACTCAGTACAGAATTACTGCAAGTGGATGTAATGAAATGACATGGAAAATAGTTTGGGTCAAGGAACACAAAAACTTTGTTTCAAGTGTTGTCTTTGCCACTTACTAGTCGTGTGAACATGGGTAAGCCATTTAGCTTATTTATGCAAAGAGAATAAGAATACGTATTTCAGAAAGTAATTATGATGATTGCATTGAATATAATGGAAGTAACCACTGCTCCCCAATAAAATTCTGGGTACAGCAAATGTGCCCCACTTAAACTTGGATTTATGTTGCAGCTAAACTTTTCAAATATTCGATGGTAACTGCAACGCATCCATCCACCATTCACTATGGTGTGCAGATTCCCTGTGGCCTGTGTGCATCCTGCAGAGAGGAGTCTGGTGAGGTCTGTGTCCACGGAGTGTTAGGGCGTGCCGTCCGTTGTGGCCACTTTAATGCGAGGACTGAGTAGATGTTAACCTTCATGAATTGTGTGCCAAAGAATTGGCAAAATTTGACCAAAGATGCTGATTCACTTTGGTGGCCTGGGATGTTCGGGGAACTTGTCTCCTGCAAGGTCAAGGAGAATGGGCATGAGTAGCTGATCCAGCCCTGGTCTTGGTGGCCCAGCCTCATAAATTAGAGGCAGGACCGGAGATGTCCTTTCAACCACCCTTAACTCTTTTAAGATTTTCTTTCCCTTTTCTACTTGTTTTATATTAAAAATAATGAGAATACTTTTTTGTTTGAAAATTGGGGTTTTATAAAAAAATTCACCTTTGTCAATATCTCCTGTTCAGTATCCACCTGTTTTGTGCTTAGAGTTGATAAAAGGGAAAGAAACCTGACCATCAACTCTGGGTGATTTCAGAAAACCTTTTAGCAAAGGTGTTATTCATTTTATCCACACAAGGGACTGTGGAACCACCACAAGGTGAGAATTTTCTGCAATTGCTAAACAGGACAGTCTCACTGTGAGAAGAGAGATAAGATTGTTTGTAAAATTGCTGTACCATGTTTTAGAGCTGGTAAAAATTCTCACGCTTTATGTGCCATTAAACCAAGGTCTTGGGGAGATTCTCAGTTAGAATAGATAATCAGCCATCCTTTAGATTTGGTTAATTGATGTTAGCAGCTCACAATGCACTTTCTTTCTACGGTCCCAATAGATAAAAGAAATGCACATGCCTTATTGAACTGCCTTATCTGTTGTGCGTTTCTGCTCTCAATGTCATTAGGATGTTGCTCATTTTTAAATAAAACTGCATCTGTAACGAAATGTGCTTGTTAATGAAAATCTGAAAATCTGTGATGTTACTTAAAGTATGTGGAAGGAAAACCAACAGCATTTAGAGTGGAATATTTGAAAGAAAGTGGGTCTTGGAAACAGTAACAATTTAGAAAATTCATGAAAACTGATATTGAAATATTTTCTGAATTCCTCCTAAATAAAATACATCACTCTGCCTTTATATATGAAAACAAGTAATTGTCATTCCACTCGGCTTTTTGTTTCATTGTATATGTGGGAATTTAGAGTCAACCTAATATGCAGTAGAAATCAAACGTAAACTATAAGTACCATACAAAGATTGGGATTTAGAGGCAACATTTCCACTGTGAAACATGAGATAAAAACTTTCCTCCCAGTATTATTTTGAGGATCCAATAAATTGTGAAATATATTCTGTAAGAATTTATGCAAATATTTATTAGTTAATTTGTATATTTATTTTAATGCGATAGGATATACCACATAGAGCCTGGTTGAGATTATATCTGGAGTGAATCTTGCACTCACTTCCTGAATGAATTTTTAAGACTATCTAACCTTTTTGATCTTCAATTTATTTTTCAATAATAGTATTTTAAAATAAAATAATCAGAAAGGTGCTAAGGCAATTAAAACAAAGTAAGTATGTGAAACATCCTAATACAACTCCTTACAGACACCAGGAGCCTAATAGTTCATTTGTCCTTATTCTCTAATCTTCACCTATTAATTCCAATACATTTAATATCAATATATGCTTAAGGAATAAGTGACTAATAAGAATTTTTCTTCCAATAAAATGATGAAGATTATCATTTGACCATAATGACAGGCAGAACTTGAAATGAAATATAGCAGATGCAAAAAAAAGGGACTACATTTTGGAACCATATAAATATTTTAAATAACTATAGAACACAATGACTTTTAAAAGAAATCTTTAAATCCTAAAATAAAGATAAAACAAACCAACCTACCCACGACCTCATTGAAGGAATAAACATTTAAGTGACTTTATATCTCTGAAATTTGTTGTATAAATTCAGGAAAGTGTATTCTAAAATAACCTAAAAGAAAAGCCTGCAAGAAATTTGCAAGTGTTTACAATAAATATATTATTTATGGTCTTATTGTGAGTATTGCTGTTCTGATACTGCACGGTGTGTATTGTGGCACAAAGGAAATGACTAATTATGTTGATGACATTGAGAACTAGGATTTTCAGCATCTGGAAAAAAGAGAAGAAGTAATATTTGTGAGGCTACACAAAAGTCCTGTATTCTTTTATAATTATCATTATTAGCACTTTAAATTTGAGCCTTAAAAAATCTGTTTCTTAGTTCTGTCCCCTGAAAGTGCCTAAACTCAGTGAATGTTCCAGTATCAAAGAACATCCCTAGTGCCTATATTGTGAATTCTAAATACCATTCTTCGCTAAAAGGAATCAGAATTTCTTGCACCGGGAGCCTATCGAGGTCCAGGGCAAGAAATGTGCAGGATGAGCCTGGAACATTTTGTCACACCACATAGCAAGGATGCGCCAACAACTTCTAAAACCACAATGAAAAGGGTTTAGGGGTTAATGCAAGATGGCTCCCTCAAGCCGAAGATGGGACACTTTTCAGCTTCAGTTAGAAAATACTGTCATCAATGGAAGCACATGTATTGAAATCCGTAAGATTATCATAAAAATACAAAAATAATAAACCTATTGATCATCTTTGGAGCATGCTGAGTATTCAATTTATCAGAAAATTGGTAAATAAAAGGAATATATCAAGTGTTTAACTCGAGTCTCCTTTTTTTTCCTGATTCTAGTTCAAGATAACTAGCCAGAGGACGAGGACAAATTTATCTTTAAAGAAGTATTCAGCTAATAAATGCAAAAGGAATGATAAATAAGAATTTTTCAACACCTAATGAAATAAAAGATCAGGGCAATATCGTTAATGGACACTAACATCATAAAAAGAGTGACAGCTGGATTATATGCACCTTTTGAAAGATCACAACTCCATCTATAAAGTGCTTTTGCCAAAAAATGTCAAACTAGAATCATATACATCCTGATACATCTATTTATTGCAAATAACAGAAAGAAGGAAATGAAGAGGGACACCAGGGGGATGAATCAGAAGATACAGGCTCCAAGAGACTCTACGAGACAAATTATCGTTTTCTTTCAATAATAATAGCGAGGGAAGAAGAAACATGGAGTGGAAACCTGTAGATTAAAAGAGATTTAAGAAAGGAATCAATCAATTCCAATGCATAGACCTTACTTGGTTATGATTTAAATAAACTATAGAAAAAGTATTGCGTTTGCTTATATAGGAGTCATGCCTCTGTCAAAAACAACTATGTAAACTGGAAAAGAAATATGAAACAACAGTTTGAAGGCACTAGAAAGTAGCCAATGCACTCATGATTCAAAGACCTACTGTCTTCAAAAGTAGTGACAATACCCATTGTTGACAAGAATATAGGTTAAACGCAACACTTGTATATTGATGTCCAGAGTAGAAATTTATATAACCACTTTGGACTGTTTTTGAAATTATCTTCTAAAGGTAAACATACATATACTCTGCTACTGTGTGCTACGTGAAGCCATCCAAATGTCCATAAACATTAGAAGAGACTGGATAAGTAATTCGTTTTATAGTTAGGCAATGGAAATCAATAGAGCAATGATAAAGAATGAACCACTGCTATGCGCAATACCATGGATGAAACAGATTAAATGCTGAGCAAGGAAAGCAGGTGCGAAAGCTCACAAGCTGTATGATTCCAGTATCTGATGCTCAAAAACAGGCAAAAATGATGGAGAGGTGATAGAGGGCAGAACGGTAGCTGTGCACAAATATACAATATTTTATTAGTAGAATATTTGATCCAGGTGATGGAAATGTTCTAGATCTTGCTAAATACGTAGATATAAGCATTTTTAAAAGGGAGTAAAGAAAGTAAAGGAAAATGTACACTGAAAATAGAAATAACTTATGAGATAATTTAGGAAATTTGAACTCTGACTAAACAATTGATTTAAGAAACTGTTTTCAATTTCAAGAGTCAAGATAACAGTATTGTTGCTATGTTAAATAGGTTCCTATCATTTAGGTACACATACGAGGTATTTACAACTTAATTTGTATGACGTCTATTGTGTCACGACGATCTGGAAAAACAGTCCCAAATACATGAAGCAGTGACAGAATTGAAAGGAGAATTCAATTATTCCACAATTAGAGGTGAAGATTTCAATACTCATAATCCAAGAGTTTTAGAACAACTAGGTGGAAAATCAACAAGGAAACAGACGACTTGAACAGCACTGTAAACCAACTAGACCTATAGAGCACTCCATCCCAGGAGAACGCAAGGAATATTCTCCAGGATGGACCGTTGGCCAGGCCATAAAGCAACCCTTGATAAACTTACAAGGCTTGAGATTATGCAAAGTGTGTTTGACAAGTACAATAGAATGACATGAAAAATCAATAACAGAAGGAAATTTGGAAAATTCACAAATGCATAGAAGTTAAAGAACACACTCCTAAATAACCAATGAGTCAAAGAAGAAATTATAAAGCAAATTAGATGAGATGAATAAAAATGAAAAATAAATAAAATTTATGGTGCTGAGCTAAAGCAGTGCTTAGAGGGAAATTTATAGCTGTGAACATTTTTTGTATGGAAGAAAAGTCTCAAACCAGTAACCTAAATTTCCACCTTAGGAAAGTAGGAAAGGCAAAGTAAATGAAACCCAAAGATAAATGATGGAAATAAAACTGTTAGAGCAACAGTAAACGAATTAGAAAGTAGAAAAACAGAGAAAGTCAAACACAATAAAAAAGTTGATTCTTCCAAAAAATCAACAAAATTGACAAACCTTTAGGTAAACTGACCAAGAAAAAGAAAAGAGGACTCAAATTACTAGTCAGGAATGAAAGATGGGGCATTGCTACCAATCTTAACAGAAATACAAAAGATTATGAAGGAATACTATGAAAATATGTATGCTAACAAATTAGATAACTAAATGATATGGACAGATTCCTAGAAAGACACACACAATTAAAAAACTTTCAAAGAAACAAAAATTAAAAAGACCTATAAAAAAGTAAAGAAATTGAATTAGTAATTTAAAAGATCATAGAAAGAAAAAGCCCAGGACCATTTTACAAAATAGCACCAATACTTCAGAAACTCTTCTAAAAAATAAAAGAGGAGGGAATATTTTCCAACTTATTCTATGAGGCCGCCATATTCTGATGTCAAAACCAGACAAAGACATCGTGAGAAGAGAAAACTATAGATCAGTATTTCTTATGAATACAGACACAAAGATCCCCTAAAAACATCAGCAAACTGAACCCAGCAAGATGCAATAAGGATTACACAATGAAAAAGTGAGACATCCCAGAAATGCCAGGCTGGTCCTGCCTAGAAAATCAATCAATAAATACATCATATTAACAGAATAAAAGGCAAAAATCACATAGACATATAGAGCAAAGGAATAGAATTGTTGGTACAAAAATAAACTCATACATCTACGACAAACTGATTTTTGAAAAGGATGCTAAGACATTCAATTTTGGAAAAATAGTTGATTAAAAATATGAACCTAGAGTTATCGTATGATCCAACAATTCCACTTCTAGGTATATACTCAAGAGAATTGAAAACATATATTCATTAAAAACCTGATATGCAAATATGATAGCAGCATTATTCGTATAACCAATAAGTGGAAACAATCCAAATGTTCATTGATTGATGAATGGATAAACAAAATACAAAATATCCATATAATAGAATAGTATTCAGCCACAAAAAAGAATGAAGTACTGATCATGCTTTAATGTGGATAAACTTTGAAAACACTGTACTAAGTAATAGAGTCAGATATAACAGGGCACATGTTACATAAATCTATTTAGATGATCTTCAGAATAGGCAAATTCACAGAGACAAACATAGATTTGTGGCTGCCAGGAGCTAGAGGGAGGGAGGAACTGGGAGACAGAGCAAATGACCATAGGATTTCTTTTTGGAGTGATAGTTGTATCGACCTGGTAAATATACTAAAAATGATATAACTGTATATTTTAAAATAGTGAAATGTATGATATGTGACTTAGACCCCCCCTCAAAAAAAAAGATAATGTGAGCTGGTATTTTGGGTTCTGGAGAGCCATAAATTAAACAAAATTCATCACGAACTGATCACGTATGAGGCATGGGGATAAGTACATATGTCTTCTTTGTATTATTTTTATTTCTGTGTATTTGGAATTTTCCATGATAAAAAGTTCTTTTAAAAAAAGAGAGAAGTAATTCTTTGCAGATAGTGCACAGGACTGTGTAAATATTTAATTTACTAATTATTTACTAAGTATTTCCTAAGTTTGTAATGCCTATACTGTACTAAACATTCAAATGGTGTTGAAACGTTAGAGTTAATTCATTTAAACGTGAAGTTTTTTTCAAATGAACCAGTGGACACTTAGAAATCTTGATTCTGTAATCTGAAACATCACGGTCTACCCATCGCTATAGTTTCAATTCATCATCATGTTCATCCTATTATCTATTTCATCATCCACGTGGATTTAAATCTAGGGTATGCTGGCCATCTTACATAAGACATTTCTGTACACTACCTTCCCTCTGTGAATTTAAAAATATTTGAGGGAATACATACATGATGCATTTTAAAGACACTTCTTTATTTTAGTTTTCTGTGTTTGAGAAATTAAACAAGACTTTTGGGTTTTCTCTGAAAATGAAAATCTTCTAATAGAACAAAGAAGCAATACATACCCCAACAAAATACATACAGATAAGAAACAAAGATAATTTGTTAATTAGAATTGCGATAGAACATAGTGATGAAATGACAGCTGTGATTCTGCTGATCTTTAGCTACCCATATGATTTAAATATATGAATGAATGAAACATTTATGTTTTCTGGGAATTCATACTAAGATTGCAGCCAGGTAGCAGGCACTTTTTGTGAAAAAATGAAAAATTTATTTGAGCATCTGCCTGCTTCTAAATAGCCAGATGTTTTCATTAGACAGCAAAGCTCCCAACAAACTTAAGTTTAATGCCTTCATTACCCATGGGGAGACTTTGTCTCCAGATGAACACCCAAAACCAGGCAAGATGCATGGCAACCGGATTAAATGTCTAGACCCACAAACTATTACATGAGTTTTTGATGGAGGTGTCATTGTATCACTTCTATTTAGGCACAGCAAAACAGTGTTTAGAGAGTGTCTGAAGAGTATTGGCGCCTAAACTGTTTGTTTTCTGCGGAATAAAACTGAAATTGCACTCCTGAAAATATTATTTCCTCATGATATGGTGATAACTAAATTATATATGAATGAAAGACAGAGCAAAAGTATTCTGGGAAGATAAAGTGAGTGTAATTGAGTACTCCTGCTGTTCCAGGTACATTGCTAGTCCATACATACACATATAGGTGATAAAATTCAATATAATAGACAATTTGATCCCATAAGATGTCTATTATTTGTGACCTAACAAAAGATTTTTTGATATATAAAAAAAGATTTCTATGGAAAAAATTAGAAAATAACTATATTCATAGATAGGAAGATTCAATATTATAAATAGATTCACAAATTAACTAAAACAATGTATTTGTACTTACTATCCTTTTATGGAACTTGTTTTGTAAGCCCTAAAATCCACATGGAAGAGGACTGAAACGAGGACAGTTACAAAATTTTGAAGAAAAACAAAATATGAGAACTTTGCTTGAGATATATTTTATAGCTATAGTGACTGAGACATTATTTGCCCATAGACAGATAGTACAGAGTGGAAATTCCGGAAACAAATTCATAAACTATTAGTGAATTCATATATAAGTACGAATAACTTGTAAAGACTCTTAACTGGAGGCTGTGAAAACAAATTTCAGTAGAAAGAAAACATATTTGCTTCTTTGTTTACTTGTTTGCTTGCTAGTTTGTTTAGCATTGTAATGTTTTGGGAATTTTCACACCAATTCTGTAAAATCGATGGCATTTGTTAATAGAACCTCTAATAGCTTGTGGTAATGCACACACTCGGTTTCTCCTCAAGAGAATTTACAAGAGAGTTCCAGAACAAAACGGTTTCTTTAGAAGCAGGACTACTAAATCTTAGATTTCTTCTTCTCTTTCAAAGGCTTCCTTCTCTTCTTTCACCTCTGATGTGGTGGGGCAGAGTTCAAGGAACTATTGACCTGTTGGAGGGCTAAAAGTCCTCAGGAAGTAGGCTAGGAAGAGAGAGAGCAATCATTAACCCTCTGTCCTCACTCTAAGGGTTAACATAAAGGATAAAATATCTTTCTTCAAATGCCAGCTGATTTAACTAGTATGGGAAACCTGAAGGAAATTTTGAGTCAAATTTCAATGGTTACTAAAAGTTGTGTCTTTTTTCGTGAGTCTTCTGTTCTGTACGTACAGAGTTCCTGATCCTTCCCACATGATAGATACTATCATTCTCAATTTTGAAAAGGGAAAACTCATGCTAATAAAGTGTATTAAATGCCTTTGCTTACATATTTAATGGGAAAAATTGGAATTTGATTTCAAGTTTTCCTCTCTTCAAAGCCTATACTATTTCACCTCAACTAAAATTTCATCAAAGAAGGATATTCTTCTCTTAGAAGGAACTTCATTTTTAGAAAGACCTAAATTCAACACAGAATGGCAAGTCATTTATTTCTCCTAATTAAGTCTGTATTGTATGCCATAAGAAAATGATGACATCCATAAGCACATAAAGTTAGAAAACAAATGATTCACTCTTGGCAAGAAATATTAAAGACATTTTCTTTCTTTTTTATTGGTGTCATCACATCATTTAGAAGTCAGAAAAAAATCATGAGTCAGTGATCAGGACTCCTGATGACTCAAAAGTAAAAGCTTTATTATTGCGCAGGTAAAGCATTTATTATATAAGGAAAGCGGAACAGTTAGCCAACCCTTCCTTGTAACAATTTCAGACACTTCCTGTTTTATATTTGTACATTGTCCTGAAGGATAGCTAGAGGAATCAATCAACATATATAAAAAAATTGATAGAATAAAAGGATAGATCATGTAAATAGCTTCTTCTTGACATGGAAATATAAAGGGAATTCCAGGAAATATGGAAAATCCAGCAATTGCATCCAAATTCTCTCCTTATCTATTAGTCTGAGAATATCTTACACAGCACGAAAATAAAACAGAAAACTGTGTTAACACCAGTAATAAGAAAAGGAAGACCTCCAGGTTTTATAAATGTCAGCAACTTTATTTTAATATAAAGACATTACCAGATTGAAGGAAAAGTCAACACGTCTTGTCATTTACCTTATGTGAAGATCTGACCATGTTTCAAGTGGAAGAGAACCTCAGGAAAACACAAATTTTTGCTGTGACTGGATAGGTCAGCTGGGGGATGATTGGGAAAATGTTGGGATTACATCAATATTTTTGAAAAGTACCTTAGGTAGCAAAATATATTCTTCCATTTTATACCTGGCACAAACAGATATGACAAATTTTATTTGTTCATTTTTTAAACAGCAAGTCTACTTGCTGGCTGCCCTAACAAACAAGGAAAAGGCACTTTTTAGCAGAGAGGAGAATCTTGAAAATTATGAAAAGAAAACAAAACTATTCAAAATATGAGGTGGCCAATTTCAACTCCCAAAATAAATAAGTACAATTTTTCTCTCTAAAGAAAATAAATAGCAAAATTATCTTTCATAAGAAAATCTTTATCAGATTAAATCAAGGAACAAACGTCTACATATGGTCATAAAAAAATGGAAGATCACTTTGAACATTTGTCATGAATCTTCCCCAATAGAACACAAAATATTTTGAAAATATCAGTAGTGACAATATGAATAGAAAGGAAAGAAAGCTAACAATAACAAAAAAAAATAATGGGTGAAATTTTATTATTATACAAGAAAAAAGTAAAATAATATACATAAGCGTGTCAAAAATAGATTTCTAATACAATGAACTAAAAATTAAGAATACAAACGCTCTTAGCAATATGCTGTTTGTTTCTAATTTAATTCCATTATCGTCAAAAAATATATTATGAATATTTCAATTATTAAAAACATGTTGAGGGGCCAACCCCGTGGCATTGTGGTTAAATTTGGCGTGATCCACTTTGGCTGCCCAAGTTGTGGGTTCGGATCCCAGGTGTGGACCTACACCATTTCTCAGTCATGCTGTGGTGGCAACCCACGTGCAAAGTGAAGGAAGATTGGCATGGATGTTAGCTCAGCGCTAGTCTTCCTTAAGAAAAAAAAAAGGAGGAATATTGACAATGGATGTTAGCTCAGGGTGAATGTTCCTGAGCAAGAAAAAATATAATTGAAACTTGATGACACAATTTATGGTTGATCTTGACAAGACGAATGTGCCATATGCAATTTACAAGAATGCGTGTTTTGCAGCTTTGAGGTGGCGTTCTATAAAAGTCAATTACAGAGAAACGAAATCGTACCTCATCCGAAAGCTTATGCATGAATATTCATAGCAGCATTACTCATTATATGCAAAAGACGGAAACGACCCAAATTTTCATCAACTGATGGTTGGATAAATAAAAGATGAGATATCCGTACAATGAGATATTATTTGACAATAAAAAAGAATGAAATATGGACGCACACTACAACATGTGTGAGCCTTGTAAACATTACTCTAAGCGAAAGAAGCCAGTCACAAAAGGTAACACATTGTAGGATTCCATTTATATGAAATCTCCAAAATAGGCAAAGATACAGAGATAGGAAGTAGACCAGTAGTTGCCTAGGGCTGGGCAGATATAAGCGATGGGAATTGACTGGACATGGCTATGAGCTTCCTTTCTGGGATGATGAAAGTGTTCTAGAGTGAGATTGTAGTGATGTTTGTACAACTCTGTGAATGTACTTAAAAACGTTGAATTGTACACATTAAAGGAAGGAGGAGTACAATGTGTGAATTCTATCTCAACAAAGCTATTAAAAAAAGTCACTTAGGTCATAGTGGTTGATAGTTTTGATCAAATATTCTGTATGCTTAATGCCGTCTTACCTGTTGTTCTATGAGTTTAAGAAGAGAGTTAATATCTCCAGCTACGTTTTAAGATTTGTCTTAGCTCTCCTTTTAGTTTTCTTAGTTTATGTTTTATGTATCTCGATGCTCTTTAGTTAATAAAATTACAGGGTAATCATGTAGTTAACTCCAGTGTTGAAATTATCATCCAGTCATTTAAAAATATATAACGAATATAAAATATATAATATGCTATACACTATAAATAAATTTACATTTATATTAGTTTACTTTATAAAATGAGGGTTAAAGCTCCATATATTTTAAATATTAAATGAATTTTGTCAATATGGATGCATTTGATATGAATATGTGTAAAATACAAAAAGAAACACATAAAAGATCTTCATGGAGTTGAGATAAATATATAATTTGTAATTTTTACATATTTCTGGGTTTTTCATTTAGAAAAAAAGTTGTAATCATATTTTAGAATCCTCAAGTTAACATAACTTTATATTTTTGTACACTTATGTATGTCCTCATAGGGAACTAAACCATTACATTTCTTTGTGAAATTTTTAGTTCTCTAGTCATATGCTCTATGTTAAAAACTAAGTATTTTGATTAATAATATAGTTTTTATAAGTGCAAGGAAAGCACAGTAAAGAAATTTCAGATGAAGACGAGCAAATTTAACTCAACTATTCTTTGTTCTACAACCATTTCACAAACATGTTTTGATTTGTTCTGTTTTTTTTTCTGTTTTATTACTTTTAACATACAATTTTATTCCTATAATGTAGGTTTTTACCTTCAATATTATGTTTTAATCTTTTCCCCATGTTATTAATTATTACATTTTTCATAGTAATATCTTTGGGGCTAGAAGTTATCAAACTTGTCTTTCAATATGTTTTACTTTTTCACTATTTTAATAATGATATGGAAGACGCTTTTTCTTATCAAAATGTTTTTCTTTTTCTGTACGTATTTTTTAACTTGGAATCGTTTCTCTTAACTTTTGTTTCTTGGTAAAGAACTGCAGGTGTTTAACTGCCCACACTGGTTTATTATAGGAATGTGTATGTTGAATGGGACTGTAAAATTATGTTTATACGTATACTTGTTATTAGCAATTTGAAATCAATAATCAAGAAATAGTGCTGTCTTTAAAAAGTATCAGCTACTACTTATATTGACTCTTAAACCTACATAGTTAAATACAAAAATGTTTCCCGACTGTTTTAAGTTCCTGAGGATTATCATTACTAGAAAAAATTCCATGTATCTTGGTGTATACTTTGGATCCTGGAGAGCTCTCATATTGCACCTTGAATAACAATATCAATTTTATAACTTAAAAGGTTGGCATCCACTCTTTATTAATGTTCTCTATAAATTTAATTGTGAATGATCACCCACCACTATAGGTTAATAAAATACTTCTTTTAATAATGTAACTATTGTCATATTTTTCATACATAGGAAATTCTAGTACATTTTGACAAAGAAATTTCACCCCTCAAAAAGCAAAAAAATCTTGAAATACTTTGTAAGACTTACTCTGATAAATAATTGTAATACCAGCAATCTAATAAAAATCAAGATAATTTTATTCAAAAGTGTTTCAGAATTTCTTCAAACATTCCTTCATTATATTGTGATATTGGGGAAACATGCCATTAACATTTAACCACTACCAATGAGGCACTTACATTTTACTAAGATTTCATTTAAATTACTTCAAATAAAGTAAGTTTATCTCTCATTTTACACACCAGTGACAAAATATATTTGCTTTTTAGGATTTGTTAATGTTAATAATTTGTGGTGGAATTAAATTTTCTTTTGATTTGGTTCAAACAAGTAAAATTTTAAAGATGACAGTAGATAACTGTATAAAAAGGAAAAGGAGGGGCCAGTCAGTGGGGCAGTGGTTAGGTTCTTGTGCTCCACTTCAGTGGCCCTCAGTTTGCCGGTTCAGATCCCGGGTGTGGACCTACACACCATCCATTGAGCCATTATTGTGGCAGCATCCCACATGCAAAATAGAGGAAGATTGGCACAGATGTTAGCTCAGGGTCAATCTTCTTCACCAAAAGAAAAAAAGACAGAGAGGAAATGGATTATTATTTACAACATGTTAACAATACATTGCAAATTAGAGTAAAAGAGTAAAAATAAAAGATTTGACTTTCTTTCTGTTACTAGACAAAATTATGTAAATACACCAGATGAAACAATACTGAACAAGGAGAAGTATTCTTCCTCTGGAGACATTAAAATGTAGGTTAAATAAACTTAGGATAAACTTTTACAATCAGAAATCAGAAATTAAATAATACAATTTAGTGTTAGTAATGTATATTAAAATTACTACATACTGTTTTGTAACGTGAAAATGAACAGCAAAAGGCAAAAGCTACTGATGGTTTTGGTGAAATCGTGAAGGTTCATGTTTGTGAATCTCATCCTACAGTCAATAATATTAAAAAGAATCAAAACTTACTCTTGAAATGCAGTCACATTTTTGTAAATGTAAAGTATAAGTAATCAATTACAGAGAACAATTTGAATAAAAAATGGAAACATTTTTAACTGAAAGTAGTAAAATTAAAATTATTATAATCTGCCTCTCAGAAAAATGCAGTGTTTTGCAAGATATCGAAAACATTATGTTTAGTCATAGGTCATTTTTATATATTAATATTTGAAATCTAATATGGAAGAGTATGTATACTACAGTTCAATTGTATAAGTCTCTAAATGTACATAAATATAGATTACTATGTAAGTAAATGATTACATACATACGTAGAGAGAGAGAGAAGTCAACATAAATTATGTTACGGTCATTGAGTTATGGATAATTTACATTTTTTTATTATTTTCTCAATGTTACATTTTGAATTAAAAAATTAAACTAGATAATAAGATGCACCAAAACAAATTTAAAAGTAATAAAGAAAAACAGTTCAGTGACTCTTTGTCGTTATTGCAATTTCCAATTAAATATTTTCATTACTTTTCACAAACATGAATTTAAAAGCATTTTTAAAAAAGCACACAACTTGCCTGTGGACAATCATAGAGATGATTTTTTCTTATTTCAGACTATATTACCACATGTTTTCAAGTAATGTGCAGAATAGATGTAAACTGAATCTTCAGCAATTACGTGAATTAGCCAAAATGAAGTGATTACGTGCTGTTACAAAACGTGATTCAACTTTAAGCTAAAATTACAGAGCCCAGGGACGACATGTCTTTAGGAGAGCCTTCTCTTGACTTTCACAGAGGAAATTATTCACATAAAATAATATCTCTCCTGTGAAAGGTTTCTCTCCAGCCCAGATCGATGCTCTGAGGGTTTAAGAAATGACCCGATAATCAGATGAAAGATCAGATCGAACAGCAAAAGGCATATCTAGCACTGATAAGCTAAATTGAACCTAAGGAGCCGAGACAAGCCTAAATCAGTTTATGTTGAAAGCATTTTTACATGGAGAAAAAAACATTTATTAGAATTTTATTCTAAAAATAACCAATATTTTTCCTGAAAAATTTAATTCCTAGGAATGCTTTTGAAATCCAAAAAAATTAAAGGTTGGGGCCGGCTCAGTAGCACAGCGGTTAAGTTCGCACATTCCACTTTGGTGTCCTGGTAAGCGTGCACATTCTGCTCCGGTGGCCCGGGGGTTCACTGGTTCGGATCCTGGGTGTGGACCTAAACACTACTTGTCAAGCCATGCTGTGGTAGGCATCCCACATATAAAATAGAGGAAGATGGGCATGGATGTTAGCTCAGGGCCAGTCTTCCTCAGCAAAAAGAGGAGGATTGGCAGCAGATGTTAGCTCAGGGCTGATCTTCCCCCCAAAAAAGGAAGATTAAAGGTTATTAATTTAATGATGTATTTTATGTCTTTCATCAACAATTCTATTTTTTCCAATAAAAGTAACTAAAAATGTTTGGGGTGAATGTTTAAAAAGTATACCAATTTTTAGAAAGCACAGGACAATCTCATTGTAGTTAATATCACTAAAAAAAAGGTGGATCTATGCTAAGGAATTGCACTGATGATTCTACAAGGACAGAATATTTTCATTTTTTTCATTGTTTTCTAATTTTCTAAAACAACTTTTACTGACTTTGTAATAATAGTATCAAAACATAAAATTATAGCACAGATTTTGTGTAGAAATAATAATACTGAAATTTTATTTTCTAATATCACGTGTGGGTAACGTGTCTTTACTTTTTGCTTTTACTTTCAAAGAAATTATGATACAAGAATTTTCTATTCAGCCTAATACTACCAAATAAATGGAGATAAAAAGCTGCCACTCAAAAGAATATTGATGAATACTTCACTCCCTGACAGCAAATTCATAATACAGGCCTTAATAAAAGGGAATATCTAAAAAAGGTGCCTGTGAGGAATTTAGCCAATATATTAAGATTAATGTCTACGGGCCGGCCAGGTGGCACAGCGGTTAAGTTTGCATGTTCTGCTTCGGTGGCCCGGGGTTCGCCGGTTAGGATCCTGGGTGCCGATGTGGCACCACTTGGCAGGCCATGCTGTGGCAGGCGTCCCACATATAAAGTAGAAGAAGATGGGCATGGGTGTTAGCTCAGGGCCAGTCTTCCTCAGCAAAAAGAGGAGGATTGGCGGCAGATGTTAGCTCAGGGCTAATCTTCCTCAAAAAATAAATTAATTAATTAATTAATTAAATAATAAAACTAATGTCTAAATAAATGTCTCGATAGTGTAACTCAATCCAAATATAAAAGATAAAGAGAAGATGTGTAAGAAAATATATAATGATCATCTGAATTTAAGTCTTCAGCTTATTTTAGGTTAAGCTGTGTCTGTTCAGGAATGGAAGTAAGAGCATGTTAAATCCTTCATTTCTCACGAATGATGTAAACTGATGATACATTATTCTTGTAATTGTTTTCTTTGTAAAATATGGTTTCAAGTAACCTTTTGGACTATTTAGAGGGAGCATCGTATAGGATCAAATTAAGATACAAATTTAACATTACTGTGGGTAGAGGAAAAGAAATAAGCTTGCCAAAATTTACACATTTAAAAAATTACAAATATAAAAGGATAATGAATTGACCAGAGGTCATTGATTTGCTTGATGAGCGGTTGTTTCTAGGACTCATGGGGCCATAAGCCAGATCACACAGGTTGAGGAATCTGAGAAACACAGTTGTCAGTACAAGTGCATCTTTCAAAATTTAACCTAGGTGTGGACATGTATTACTATTTCCCACCTCCGTGTGATATGTTGTAGAGGTGGTGGACCTGCACGAACTCCTCCAAACCCCCGAATATGATGAAAATTTTATATATACATATAGTTTATTTTTGAGGAAGATCAGCCTAGAGCTAACATCTGCTGCCAATCCTCCTCTTTTTGCTGAGGAAGACTGGCCCTGAGCTAACATCCATGCCCATCTTCCTCTATTTTATATGTGGGACGCCTACCCCAGCATGGCTTGATGAGAGGTGCCATGTACGCACCCAGGATCTGAACCGGCGAACCCCGGGCCGCCGAAGCAGAACGTGAGAACTTAAACGCTGCACCACCAGGCTGGCCCCAAAGTGATACATATTTTTAAAAATTCATTTATTAAAATAGTACAAAACAAGTAGAGGTGCTTCACCACAGACAATGCAATGCCTGAAAGATTGCTGACAAGATGTGGACAAAGACTGGGAACCAAGCTTTGCACCAGTGTGGCAAGCGCCTGTGCAGAAGGTGAGGCCTCCATGCCTGATGCCTAGTGCTGAGCGTGCACCTGCAAAAGGAACACATCGTGGGCTTACCTGCTGGGTCGTTCCAGCAAGCGCTGCGGAGTGTCGGCCCTCCCACACCCCCCCTTGCCTCTTCTTCAGGTAGACAGCTGCCTCAGGGTAATAACAAGTTTTTGGTGCGTTAGTTGGCAAGGCTGGGACATGCCCTATATTCCAGCAATAGCAAATTACTTAAAATAAGTCTAAAATAACTGTAAAATCCTTTCACTGAAAACCATAAAATAAATTGACCATTAGAAATCTATAACTGAATAAATGGAGAGATATGCATGTTCTTGGACATGATGGCTTAATTTTATTAAGAAGCCAGTTCTGCAAAATGTTAATATAAGATAGTACAATTAATATGCCATGCTACACAACGCTGTATATAATTTAACCTCAACCAAAATCTCACTTCGATTCCTCACTTAACCTAACAAATGAATTGTAACAGCCCTGTGGAGAAGTAGATATGAAAGAGTTGGTATAAAAATGTATGAAACATTAGCAGCCATGTTAAGTAACTCCCTATTCTTTCAGGGAATGTGAAAGTTAATAAATCTCATTTCACAAGTGTTATTGTGCAGATTAATTGTGATAAGATATTTGGAAACACTTTATAAATTCTATTAAACTGTTATTGTTTTTAGGCTAATTGGGGTCAGGGTTAGTTTACTACTATTAGAGATTAGGCTATATAAATAGGAATAGTATTTGGTCTTGAAAAATATGTACATGTATTTCAAAAAATTCTTACCAATTATGTTCCCTCCTAGATATCTTCTACAGGTTTTCACATAATATTGGTTTGAATCAGGCATAGAGCTAAAATAATGTACTCCTCTATGGGGAAATATTTGAAGTGCAACAGAAGAAAATAAAATTATATTATTAATTTATTTCCAAATTAAATAGTGCACAAGAAAAGCCATTTCTTTATAAAGTTGATCTAGCTAAGGCAAAAATAAATAAATAAATAAATAAAATTTCCTTAGGTGTGGATAAAGATTCCAGACCATATAATTTACAAGGCAAATTATAATAATGGAATAATTTATCCTAAGCAATATATTCCTAATAATTATAAAAGCACCAGAACTTAAGAAAAAAAATCAGAATATATGACAATGAATAGAGAAGAAATTATGGATGTGCTGAGCTCATCTATATTGAAGTGTGATTCCAATGTATTCTATATGTACCAATGAAAATCTTACTCCTGACTCTAACAAAAATCATTTAAGTTTTTCTTAAACATAAATGACTTTTCAATTTTCATACCAGTGCTTTTTAAAAATTCTTCTTACATTCTTTCTCATTTTTTTAACCACATTTAAAATCTAGTGTCTTACAACCTGTTCATTGTTATTCTTACAACCTATTCATTGTTCATGTAATATTGGAAACCACCATGCAAGTCCCTTCATGGTTTTACAGAATTGTATCATTGCCATTTATTTTAGAATTTTCACAACCCTGGAATATGTGTCATCTAGATAGTGATTTGTTTAGCCTTAAATGTTTAAAGGGTTTATTCCTATCACTGGTAGCTTCATCACTGTGCAGGTTGTGAATTCATACGGCAACATGGATCACTGCATCATTTTAAAAGAAACGTCCTTGTAAAGCACTATCTTATAAGCAGGTCAACGGCACAGCTATTTTGATGTTACCAGAAGGTTTCATATGCTCTTTATTTATTAATGGACTTGGGATTTCATGTTCTGAATTACTTTTATGTTTGAAATATTTCAAAAGACTTTTCTTATTCCCCTGTGCCATCTGTCAGCATTTTGTTTCTTTTGACCCAATTCACTATAGTTTTCGTCAATAAACTAAACTTGATCTTTAGGAAGTCATGCACTTATTAACATTTAGAGCCCAGCATGTTTCATTTTGTGCTTTTACAAGCTTGTAGAACCCTACCCAAAGTCACAAATTCAAACAACATGTAATTGGTCAAAGGAAGGAATAAATGAAATGTCAAAATTTTTCTAAAAATTTGTAACATAAATAGATTGTATTTATTGTAGAAATTTAGAATATTTAGAATATTCAGATAAATCAATTATTCCTAATATTTTAGTATATTTTCTTTTGAATTTCAGTCAATGCCCTTATATAGATAAATTGGTGGTGCATATATTGTCACAATAATTAGACTAAAATTTATGTGCTCTTGGAAGTTTGCCCCATGTTTGTTTTACATATCAATATATGGTGAATATTTTGCATTTTAATAAAAATACATGTGTTTGTATTAAACTAGCTGGTCATGATGTTTCTTTCAGTTAATAGGTTATTAACTGAATCCCCTCCTAAGCTTACACTTTCTCTACTCCAATGTTACATGCAAAATTCTTACTCTTCAAAGTTCAGATCAAATACCACTTCACCCACAAATTATTCTACCATAGTCCAATCAGAAAATGTATCCATTGATGTGCTCCCATGGCAATTACATCATTGATTTTTATCCATTATAGTCTATTTTGTATTAAAATTTCTATGTATAATCTATTAATATTCTGATTGCATAAAATTTCTTGTACCATGATTTATCTATAGTTTTAATTCTCAGAGAAACTAGCACATTGGCCAGAAAATAGTCCAGAATATAGTGGGTAATCAATAAATTTCAAATGGTAGTGAGTTTTCCAAGGGATATCACACAAAATTTGAACCTTTTCCATAATAATGACATCTACTACTTTTGTTACCCAAAGAACTCGATGGCTCTGACACATGACATATTTAAGGTGCTGGCATTCATAAATATATTTGAGGAAGTATTCCTTCTTTACTGCATATTTCCTGATATGGAAAGATGCATAATTAGCCTTTCCAAAGCACACAGTGGCAGACAATTTCATTGAAGTTGCTGGTGTTATCTTGGGGGAGACTAAAAGAAATGGCAACATTCTGAGAAAGTTAGACTGCAGTAGCTGCATTCTCTAAGGTGGCCTCATTTTGTGTGAAATTAGAACACTCATATGTTTGACATCAAGACTGCTTCCAATCAGATATGTGACATCACAGCCATATGTGATTTAATTGTTTTGTCAGCCAAAGATCTTATTAATAAGAAGAGAATTGTTGGATTTATGTATAATAAAATGGGACATTGACAGCTGAACCCCTCTTTCAAACAACTTGTTCATTCCCACTTCTTAAATTTGCTATAAAAAGGAAAATCCCAATGTTAGTGACTCAAAAAATTCACTTTTCCAATTCCTTGAATTTTTTTCCCATTGTCATGGCACATTTGCAGTTGTCATAATGTGTTTTTACCTATGTCCCATATACAAAAATTTAACAATGCAATAGCACCATTTTCAGTTGCTGCATTTTCATCTTAGGAAGGAGGCAAGAGGGAAAAGGGAGGAAAAAAGAGAGGGAGAAGGAAATACGAGAGGAATTAGACACCAGTCAAAATTCTGTTAACTTAGAGCTTCCACAAAGGAGAAAATTGGCATTGTCAATGACTAACCATTGGAAGGGCTTTAAACATCTTATCTAATTTAATTTTCCAAAACTTTACAGTGTAGGTATGTTCACCATTTTATAGATAAAAAAGAGGATCTGAGAAGTTTAACAAAGTTTTCAATATTCCAAATCTGGAAATGATGCAAAGGAAATTCAAAGTCCACTATCTAGAGCTTTTGCTGTTTCCATTCCAATATCCTGTTTCCAGACTGTAGGAGAATCATGTTCCACGCTCAACCAAACTCCCTATTTCTTAAAGTACGTCACGGGCAGGAAAGGTTCAAGACAAGTAGTCTGGAGGAAGATGATAGGCAGTCCTCAAAAGGTTTCAAGTTACTGGCATGATGACCTAGTTGACACTTTAGAAAAAGTTCCTGGGTTAGTTTGACCTCTTCTCCTAGACCTGACACACAAGTATGCTCTGACTTTGCATTTAATATGTGTTCCAAGTGCAAATACAAAATAATGAAAGGAAAAATTAATTTCATTCTAATTATTATTTTATTGAAAGTGATGCATGAGTAAGTGTATTTTGATTTACATTGTGCTTCGATGTCACTTTTAAAGTACATTAAGGTGTAATAAACATGTAACTTGTATAAAGGCATTCATTTAGACTTACGTGTCTAAGTCCCTTCATTCAAAACTTCCTTTTTGAAATAGCAAATGTATCTAAAAGAATGTTCTCGCTATCAAAAATGGAACATAGGAATGGATTGTCATCAATAGACATAAGGACATTCGGATAGGACTTCTTTGAGAGAGGGACTGAGAAGCTTATATTATGACACGTAAAGGAAATTCTGCCTGGACTGCGTGGACAGAATATCTCCAGAGAAAAGAGAAAACTAAACAAAAACAGAAGCAAACAACAAACCTGGAACCACCAAGCTCAGAGTAGAAGCTGCTGGCTCAGGTTGTGAGGCTCCAAATGGGAGGATTCTGTGAAGTAGGTGGCCAACGTCTCTATCCAAATTTCGTGCAAATGGGGGTGGGTGTGCAAAGGGGGTTCTATTTGAGACCTGTTATGGGAGTCAGAGCAGAGGAGATTGTCCCCACCGTACCCAGCTTTCCACAACTAAGAGGGAAGGCAGCCACTCTTGAATCGGGGAACTGCCCTGCAATGGCTCGCCTAGTCTCCACTTCCTCAGCGCCTCCCAGGCAACTGAACTAGGAAAAATAACACAGCTAAGACGTAAACCTCTTCCTTTCCTATTGATTAAGACTAAAACACAGGAATAGGAAGCCACACCAATCTGAAAAGCAATTTATAAATTCATCAATAAATACATGAAAAGACTCATTCGCCTGAAAAAAGGATATTTCTGAAAATTCAGTGGCAGTAACCTCCAATAAAGCAGACTGGGCTCACTCTCAGAAACAGGAGGACACCTAAACATGTTTTATGTGTTCTGTAAGACAGTAAAGAGAAGGTTATAGTGACAGGAAATGAATATTTGATACCAAACTAAAACTTCTACGAAAATACTATGATTTTATGTCGTGAGAACCATCAAGAGCAGGAACTCAAAAAAATAATTTTTAAATGGACTAAAGAAATCCCCCAAACATACATTTAAGGGGGAAGAAATAAAAATAAGGAATGTAATATAGAAGGTATGGAGGTCTGAGATGCTGAAAATTCCTGAAGGAGAGAACAGATCTTCCTGAAAAGTACTAAGTGAAGGATTGTGAGAAGAAACTGTGGGACTGAAAAACCAAACTTCAGTAAAAAAGAATTAAAAGCTATGGCCACTTAGAGAAATTAATGAAGAGATACACACAGAAAGATAATGGTGAGATTTTGGAATTTCCAGAGAGAAAAAATATCCCGAAAGCTATATATCTAAACCCCAAATAGGTTGACATCATATTTCTTATCCTCAATGTCCGATTTTAGAAAATAATGGAGCACACACTGTAGCAGATACCCAAGAATTTAATATGATAATGTATTTTAACTCTGTTTTATAATATTACTCTACTGACTTTGCCAGTCACCATACTAAGCTACTTATATGTGTTATCCTATTTAAGTGAACAAACAATGTGTCTTGGTTGTTATTTTTTATTCCCATTATAAAGATGAGAATATAGAGGCTAAAGAAGGTACAGTGGTTTTACGAAGCTATGCATATCACACGGGAAGAGGCAGGACTGACATCTGAGCCAGGCTGCACCCAGAGCCCGGGGAGCTGTCTACTACGCAATAATACTTCTCCAGGTCAGTGAAAAATGTCTTTTAGAAGATCATAAATTAAGCAATATTGTAAATATACTTAATAATGTAATATTTAGATAGCATTTTATAATAATGAAAAAGATTTGTAATTCCCAAAAATCTATGAATTTTATTAAAAACTAAAAGTTGATAATGAAAAGAACTCTGTAAAGTTCAAAGGAACAATTCAATTGATAAAATTTTTTATATCCATAGTGATAAACAAAAATTAAATATGATTAATATATAAAGAGTTCATATTTATCTAAAAAACAATATAAACATATATAATAAAATGTTCATATATTTGTACATATGTGTGTGTACGTAACTATATATATAACTTATATACTTATATATATAGCTGTATGCAATATATATAAGTATATAAGTTATATATATATATATAAATTCCATGCCTTATATAGTCAAAGATCTGCATGTGCAAAGATAAAATATTTTTTAGAGTAACTTACTGGTTGTTGGTAAATGGTATGGAAAAATACACCTGCTCATATATTTGTTGGTGTTTAAGCTGATGTGATCTTCCCAAAGGGAAATCTGGCAATGAGCTAAGTAATGCCGCAAAATGGATCCTAATATACATGCCATTTTATTTTAAAATAAAGTGACCCCAAAATAGTTTCCTATAGATGTGGGAATTCAGTAAGAAATGAAGCTGGCACTTTCAAATCAGTGGGGAAGAGAGAATTCATTCAATAACAGTGATGAGGAATATATTAATAAATCAGGGTCCCATTCTCTTGGCTTAGAAGCACCTTCACTTCTCAATGATTATAAATAATTCACATGTTATTCATGCATCTTCTCTACGATACTTTTTATAACTGTTATGATTCTGTTTTTAAAATTAAAATTGACCCACTGAAAAAGAACACATAATATTTCAGGTGTTAATAAGTTGTTATACAAATAATAAAAAATAGCCTATCAAGGCAGAGAAAGTGTGTTGTTGGGGAACCGCTTCTTTACATAGGATGGTGAAGGACTGCGGCTTGACAAGGCTGAAGGAGGGGAGGCGGGGACCGGGTATCTGAGGGAGAGCATTCCAGGCAGAGGAAACCTCAGCGCAAAGACCCGGAAGTGGAGGCATACTTGACAAGTTGTAGCACAAGAAGAAGACCAACTAATGGAAGAGGAATGGGGCACAGAGGCAGAAGGACAGCCAAGGCCTCGATGACTCAATGCCTTTACACCAACCAAGGATTTTAGCTTTTACTCACAATGAGATTTTGAGCAGAGTAATGGCGTGATTTGGCCGTGTCTTAAAAGTGTAACACTCCGTCGAGAATACTCGACTTAGAGATGTCACAATCATTCAGATGAGACTTGAAGTATTTCGAAAAGAGGGCAGTAGAATTGGCTAATTGATTGTGTGGTGTGTAAAAAAGGGAGGCAACAAATTTCACTCTTAAGATTAATGGGATAGATTCAATATTAATTTGCACAGAGAAGCAAACCACACACACACCCCGCCAACAAAACAAAAAGTGGTTTACATTAAACAACTAATTATAAATAATCCAATACAGCCACGAAATGACGCCCAGTACTTGTATCTGAAGATAGGTCAAAACCACATGAATTTGGCAAATATTAATTCTTTGATGACTGGAAGCTCATAAGGCTATGCAGAAGCAAGAGTTCTCACACATTTTGTGCAATACTTTATCATAAAATACTTTTATAGGAATATTAGATAATTTCTCTCATATTTTATCTCTCATATATGTATACTTTTTCACCTGATAATCTCATAAGTAGAAATTTTTCCTGAGAATTCACTTGTATATATTGGCCAAGGAAAATGTACAAAGATGTTCATTACAGAACTAATTTAACAGCAAATCATGGACTCAACTAAAACATTTGTTACATGGTAATCACTTAAGTTATAGTTAATTAAAAAAATAAAGCAGTGAGAAGAATGAGATAGGCGCATATATGCTGGACAAATGTAAAAAGAAGAGTTATATGAAAATAATAAGGTTTACAAAATAATTGATAGATAATTGAATGTATTTAAAGAAACAATTTATAGAAATATGTGCTTAAATAGTCATAGCATTATTTTTCAGACAAGACTTACATGGAATTCTTAAAAACGGCTATCTGGGGGATGATGAACACAGAAGTGGGTTGGGAGGAACACCGAAGGTTTTTATGTTGTGACTGCACTATTTCAATTTTATAACCACATCCATGCTTTACTTTTATTTTGTAATATTAACTAGATTTATGTGAATGTTGTACTTACAATCATTTTTGTCTTTATATTTATCAGCATTTAAAAAAAGAATAACTGTTTCATAAACTAAAAGTAAGAATATGAAGGTACCCAGTCTAGACCAGAGAGTGGAGATTCAAGACCCCTCAAACACAGTTGGCGAGAATACAGGTGACTAATAAATTTCTGGAGATGTAGTTGATAACATCTTCTAAAACATTAGTACTCCCGTTCATTTCCTTCTTGGAAGGACAGGATTCAGGAGAGCTCTACACTCTGGACTCACTCAGACATGAAAGTATATCTTTATTTTCAAATTTTGAGGCTATTTGAACCTCAACAAAGTATCTACATTTACTCCACCTGTATTTTTTCATTTGTGGCCTTATAGGGCTATCGTAAGGAGTGAATGGAATCATAAGTATAAAGTGCCCCCAGCACGGGATAGTTGTTTGGTAAACGGCAGCTCTTAATATGATACTTAGAATTAGGAGAGCCTGAAGCATGTGTAGGATCCAGTGTTTACTAATTTCTTCCCTTGAAAATTTTCTCTGCTCTGAATACCTGAAATCTCTGAGAGTCCAGGTGACTTGTTTCTATTCTAAGGAGGAATCCAGGGGAATAGCCACTTAGAAAGAGTAAAAATTATATTATAAAAAAATGATGTTTTGTTTCTTCCTTGCTGGAGAGGTTAATCCCTTTGCCCAGTGTCTAGAATTCCTATTTCATATTTATTCAGAAATGACTTATTCTTAGTGCATAATGCATTTTATTACACCAATGCTACTCGTCCTAATATTAGTTCTATACTTTTTATGCTTCAAAGATTCACCCAGTGGGCTTAGCACAAAAATGTACGTTTACACACATTCCTGAAAATAAAAAGCAAATTATAGAAGACATCTCTAACTTAGAAGTTGTATTTTCTCCTGGAACATAAATTGCAGATCAAATGGGCCTGCCCCAGTGGCCTAGTGGTTAAGCTTGGCGCTCTCCACTTCAGCAGCTGGGGTTCGGTTCCTGGGTGCAGACCTACACCCCTCATCTGTCAGTGGCCACACTGTGGCAGCAGCTCACATACAAAAAGAAGAAGTTTGGCAGTGGATGTTAGCTCAGGCTGAAACTTCCCCAAGAAAAAAAAATTGCACTTCACACAAAATGAGAAGTAATGTTTCTACTCCTTTCTTCAGTATTCTTCTCTGGAATGTATGCTCAAAGTCAAATCCTAGCTTAAATTATTCTCTGTAAAAAACACATACTAAGCCACAAAGTAGCAGAAAATGAATATAATTATAAAATTACGTCTTTGTATTTACAAAAGAATTCCTACCCAAATCAGTGATGGGCAGGTAAATGCAATTGCTCCTCCTTAAAATTGAGCATTATAATTCAGTGCAACCATTATAAAGGAAATGCTAGGGGAACACAGAAAGACAAGGGCTAATTTGGGCTGGGAAAAGAACAGTAAAATCTCAATAAAGGAAATGATAAAATTAAGTCTTGAAGGAGAGGTAGAAAGGATTCCACAGACAAAAGCATGATGACTTTTCTTCAGGGAAATGTCGATGAGAGACACAAGGAGAATTCGAGATGGGCAGAGGAGGAGACAAGATAGGAATTATTTTAAACAACTAATTTACACCACATGTACCACACACATCAATAAGCAAGAAATAAGTGGTGCAATTTAAAGTATTTGTGCATACTTTAAATTTTATTTTTAACATTTTGGAAAAAAATAGTTTCTGTTGTAAATAGCTTGGCTGTTCTTGAAGATGCCATAAAGTCGATGAGCAATACCAGTCTGTCTCAAGCAAATTGTCAAAGCTTAAATGGAGTAAGTATTTAAAACGGCCACTCAGTCACAACTGCCTGCTTATTAAAGCGTTTGCTTAAGAAGGCAGGTGCCCAAGTGCTAACACGTTTATTGATGGCTTGCAAATTTGTTAAATATTGAAACCTCCTTGATCAGGATGCCACAGTTCTTCTTCTTGCTCTGCTTCCACTCCTTTCCTGTAACAGTACAGAGAACAAATCAGAAAAGCCCAACTTCAGCTTTGATCTATGAAAAAGCTAATTAAGGCAGAGCAAAAGATAAATAATAAAAAGTGTGAAGAAATAAATTAAGCATTTTCCCCCAAGTAAGCTGTGTGATTTATTCCTAAGGGCACCAAGGAGTTGATTTTAAAGCCCCCTATGGAGTTCCTTTTTCTAAGAAAATATCTATTATATTGAACATTAATTTGTTACAGAATAGGAATTATTTCAGCTAGAATTTCATGACTTTAAGAGATTGGCTTGATTATTAGACGATGTATTAAATAATTAGGAAAATTGGAGGCTTTAAAAGAAACGAAGGTAGGACAGCCACTGAGTGCGTAGGTAGTGATTAAAACAGCTTTAAACCATTAAAGGAAAATTGTAAAAATTGAAGAAAATAAACCGTGTGTCCTACCCTCCTGTGGTCCTCAATGCTAATTACTTTTCATAACTATTTCCCATTATGCTCATTTTGTGTATGACCTTTGGTCACCTAAGCATGACTTGTTTTTGAAAGTAATTAGGAAGCCCAAATGTCTCTGTCTTGTCCCTCTGCTCAAATGGATGGCTCACATCTACAATGATTTCCTATAGCGCAGTGTGAAGGGCTATGATAGAGGCACACGCCAGGTTGGGTAGAGGAAATGATTCCAAGAAGAAGCACAGAAATGTGAAGGACAAAGAGAAGTAAGGAGGAACCCAGTAGAGTGGCCAGAGATATGGCAAGAAATGAGGCTGAAAAAGTCAGTGGAAACGCATAACTTCAAAGGGCCTGTTTGGTATCCCAAAGAAAGGAAAGTGTATATCATAGTGGTGATAAATATTCACCTTGGAATTTCAAACACTGTGTTAAGGTGATCTACCATATGATCCAGCTATTCCACTGCTGGGTATTTATCCAAAGAACAAGAAAACACAAAGGCATAAAGATACATGCACCCCTATGTTCATTGCAGCATTGTTCACAATCGCCAAGACTTGGAAGCAACCTGGGTGCCCATCAAGGGACAAATGGATAAAGAAGATGGAATACCACTCAGCCGTAGGAAATCCGGCCATTTGTAACAACACAGATGGACCTTGAGGGAATTATGCTAAGTAAAATAAGTCAGAGGGAGAAAGTCAAACACCATATGATCTCACTCATAAGTAGAAGATACAAACAACAGCAAACAAACACATAGAGACAGAGATTGGATTGGTGGTTCCCATAGGGGAAGGGGGGAGGGGGGAGAGTGAAAGGGGCGATTAGACATATGTGTGTGGTGATGGATTGCAATTAGTCTTTGGGTGGTGAGCATGATGCAATCTACACAGAATTTGAAATATATCATGATGTACATCTGAAAGCTATATGATGTTATAATCCAATGTTACTGCGATAAAAATAGAACTTCAATGTGGAGCTGTGAAAAACAAAAAAAGATGATTGGACTTGTGCTTGAGATGGACCACAGTGGCAGGTATGTAATACTTGGATTGGGGTAGCAAATGATATTGAAAATAAACTAAAGGAGGTAATCCAGGAAGAAGGAATCTCAGGAATCCAAAGTAGAAAATTTATAATTGTCCCTTAAAAATATACTCTCCAGAAAATACACACAAAACATGCGATGATGCAATGATTCATTAATTTAAGAAAAACATACAAAACTCTATAAATTGGTTTGTGTGAAGAGGAATTATTGGAAGGAAAACCCGGAAATATTTATTATATTTAATCTTTTTTTTTTTTTTTGGCTGAGGAAAATTCACCCCCAATCTAACATCTGTTGCCAAACTTCCTCTTTTTGCTTGAGGAAAATTCACCCTGAGCTAACATCTAAGCCAATCTTCCTCTGTTTTGAATGTGGGACGCCACCACAGCATGACCCAGGCTGCCAAACCAGAGTGTGCTGAACTTAACCACTAGCCCACAGGGCTGGCCCCAATATTTAATCATTAAAAAGGCAGAAAATCAGAAATAAAATTGCAATTAAATTGTGGTAGGGAAGAAAAATATCAAAAGTTAAACTTCTAATAAAGTTTGGATCCTTGATAAAATTGTATAAATGTGAAATTTAAACATGAAAGGGAAATTCTAGGTGTGCAAGGAACATTGTTAATTTAAATATACTGTAAATGATATTATTTTTTCATTGTATTTTATTTTATAAAGTTTTTGTGACATGGTTTCCCCAGAAAATCTATACTTAAAATATCCAGAATAATGAGAAAACTAAACTGCCATAAAGAATATTTTTTTGGTAACCAAACCTGCAAATAAGAATGTAGAGGGCTTGGCCAAGTGTAGTTTTCATCTAATGTACTCATCTAATGAAACTCTAAATGTACAGATTTTATAAATAATTAACAACTCTATGTCATCTTGTAGATGGTCCCTAAGTAGATTTATTTTCTAAAATAAATGATTTATTTTCTAAAATGAGAATAATATTTATTTGGTTAGGTGGGAAGCACTGTATGAAGAACAGAGTAATGAGTATTGTTGTTTAATCATGGTAATTGTTAAGGATCATTATTATTATTATCAACATTAAGGATCAAAGTCATGACTGATAAAAAATACAAGACTCTGGAGTGATCCTTGATTTCTCTCTTCCTGTCAAAATGTTTTAAACCTGTTCAAAAAGCTTGTTGCTTCTACCCTCAAAATAGAGTCTGTTGTCTATATAGCAGCTGAGTGATCCTTCAAAATGCCATTCCTCTCATTAAAAGCTGACAGTGGCTTAACATCTCAACCTGTATAAAAGCCAACATGCTTAAAATTATCTCCAAAACCCTGATTCCCTCTCTAAACTACACTCTCCTACTCCATCATTTTCTCACTTTCTTATAGCCTCTCTGGTGTCTTTAGAGTTATTCTAACTGGTCAGGCACAATCCTCTCGTAGGATTTTTCTATTTTTGTCTCCTCTAATCAGATTTTTGCTCCCAGATATCCATCTGGGAAACCACCTCATCCCCTTGAAGTCTTTGCCCAAATACCCCCTTCTTGAATGTTGCTCATCCTACTTAAAATTTCACATTCACCACTCCCAATCATTTTTTCTCTTTTCCTTTCTTCCCCATAGCTTTGATCTTCTAACACACTAAATTATTTACCTTTTAATGTGTGTACTGTATATTATTCATCTTCTACGCACAATGGGAAGATAATTTACACAAGGCAGTGATCTACAACTGTTTTATTCACCGATGTAAATCCGGTGTTTCAAAGCAAGCCTAATACATAATAAGTGCTTAGGACATATTTGTTGAGTGAATACCTGAGTGAATTAATAAATGAAGGGGTGTTCTATGATGTCCTGGGACTGCTGGAATAAGCGACTCTGGAGCTGCCCTACCTCTGGACATCTTATGAGTAAATTACTTCCCAATTGCTTGAGCAGTGGTCAGCGTTTTCTGTTGCCTTTAGGTGAAATATTCTGACTGGTATCAAAAGCCAGAAGGATTCTGTCTGGGTTGGATTGTTCTGATCTTAGACTGATACGTGGTGTGATTATCAAAAAAAATAGTTTTAAAGTTTTAAACTTATGATAAGGCATGGGAGATGGAAATTAAAAGATAGATTCATGACACATTTTAGTTGTAAATTGACGTGACCTATGGAAAGAACCATGAGAGAGAGTTGCATAGTAGTCATACTAAATATACACAGATAGTCATACAACTCAATAGCAAAAAAAAAACTCACTGAAAAATGGGCAGAAGATCTGAGTAGATATTTTTCCAAAGAAGACATCCAGATGGCCAACATGTACATGAAAAGAAGCTCAACATCACTCATCATCAGGGAAACACAAATCAAAACCATGAGATATCACTTCACACCTGTTAGGACGGCTATCATCAAAAAGACGAGAAATAGTAAGTGTTAGTGAGAATGAGGCTAAAAGAGAACCCTTGTGTGCAGCCAGTATGGAAAACAGTATGGAGGCTCCTCAAAAAATTAAAAACAGAGCTACTATATGATCCAGCAATTCCACTTCTGGGTATTTATCTGAAAAAAATGAAAACACTAATTCAAAAACATTTATGCATCCCATGTTCATTTCAGCACTATTTTCAATAGCCAAGATGTGGAAGCAACATAAGCGTACACTGATGGATGAACAGATAAAGAAGATGTAATACATATACACAATGGAATACTACTCAGCCATAAAAAAGAATGAAATCTTGTTACTTGCAACAACATGGATGGAACTTGAGGGCTTACACTAAGTAAAATAAATTAGACAGAGAAAGACAAGTACTGTATAATTCCAATGATATGTAGAATTTAAAACAATAACAACAAACCAAGCTCATAGAGAGAACAGACTGGTGGTTGCCAGAGGTGGGGATGGGAGGTGGGAGAAACGAGTGAAGAAGGTCAAAAGGTACAAACTTCCAGTTATAAAATAATTAAGTAATGGAGATATAATGTACAGCATGATGACTATAGTTAATAATACCGTACTGTAAATTTGAAAGTTGCTAAGAGAGTAGATACTAAAAATCCTCATCACATGAAAAAAAAATATTTTTGTAACTACATTTGGTGACGGATGTTTACTAGACGACTTATAGTGATCATTGCACAATGCATGCAAATCTCAAATTATCTTGTTGTATACCTGAAACTATTATGTTACATGTCAATTATACCTCAATAAAAATTAATTACTTAAGCAAGCAAGCAAGCCAAAAAAATGTATGCAGATAGGTAAGATTTCAAAGCCTTGAAGTAGATAACTTCAGTAAAGAAGTGATGACACAAACTGGAAAGCTAGGACCTTGGGAAAATTTGAACTTGCTGGTTGGGAAGAGGGAGAGAATATCTGACATCTTTTCAGAAAATTCCTTTTGTGATTTTACACCACTAGGAGAGACAATAGAGCATTTCTCTCCCAAAACATATTTCAATCCAAGCCCTTGTAGAAAGCAAGGCTGAACAGAAAGTTTAAAATGCATAGATGATTTTGTACTCATGTATTTTTAAATATACGTATTTTAAAATATGTTAAATCTCCAACATCACAACTCATCAATACTAAATACATGAAAAAGAAAATTGTCACTTTTATGTAATTATACCAGACCAGTGATCTTGCAACCAGATGTTACTTCTCGTAACAACAGATGTCACAGATGATACAATGAATTCTTGCAAGTGTTTCCAACAAAATAGTTAAAACAATCTCCAATCAGGTCTGAAAGCAGACAGCTGGTTTTCATAATGCATGATAGCTAATTTTCTTTACTTCACGTGACAATAATAGGTATTTTCATAACTGTCTTAAAGAACCTGCCAACCCACTGTCACTGAACTCATTGGCTGAATTGGTTATCACAGACCAATCTTTTGGAAAGATTTGGAATCATAGCTTGTTCCTCATGCACCTATAATCGTACATAGTTGACATTCTTAAAATCACAAATCTTCATATGTTATTTTGTACTTCTTCTCTGCAGAATGCATAACCTGGAATATTTTTCAATGATACGTGCTCCTTTCCTATTGAGTGTCTTAATACTGCTATTCGACAGTTAAATCATGTGGTCACTTGCCCCCCTCATCTATTACCATCATATTGAGTAATTGTCTGATCAATCTTCATAAAGAGTGAAAGAATCCATCAAGTAATATTTAATTTTATCAGTTAATGATGGTATGATTCATCTCTCCGAAGAATGGAAGAATCAGCCAGCCAGTATTTAACTCCATAGCTCAGCACTATGCTGGCTCCCATACAAGATTAGAAAATATTTGTTACCTTATTTTGAAGTTTTAGAGATAAAGATGAATATAATGGATCATTAACATTAAGAAGGTCAGTGATTAGTGCAGGGTAAACTTAGCTAAATTTGTAAAATGCTCGTGAATAGTAAATTTAAGGGAGATGGGAGATATCAAGGTGGACTCTCTGAGGTGTGTGGTGGTATGACATTGGGATGGAAGAACTTGTTTTCTGAGATGATGGGAAAGTATGTCAGGCATACAGTGTTTCAAAAAGACAGAAATAAAAAAAATTCAGAGAAATACTCAAACTTCTGTGATGCTAGACAGAATATGAAATATCTTATATTTGTGCATACCTGCATGTAGATTGTGAACAGATTATGGAGTTACTGGAATATAGGAAAATAAATTTATTATTAACATTAGAAAAAAAAATCTAGGTTTTGTGACTTGGAGCATGAAAAGTTTACAAGAAAACTGGTTGTAAATAAATAATAATTATTACAAAAATAAATTAGGGAAAAAAGTGGATCAAAAGGATAGATAAGTAACAATAATCCCAGAGTAAAATGACAAAGGATTTGATCTAGATTATAAAACGGAATTTTAAGTAGAATAAATGAACTGATAGATCAATTCAATGAAAAAAACCATTGAATATCTAAAGAAAGATGTGATCAATAAGCCAGTCATAGAACTTCAGTTCCAGTCACCACACTCCGTTTTAAATTATTCAATATAGGAATCCTAAAGAAACAGTCTAGAGAATTAGATTATGAATGCCTGAATATCAACTATCTAGCTTTAACAATTTTCTTGTCTATATTTTTTCATGTTTTTAAAAATAAAGTATTAAATTTTAGTTATTCATGGCCAATTGTAAATGAAATTGCAAAAACTCACCAAGATGGCAGAAAATTAAGTCTTTTAAAAGGCGAATCCACAAGAACAAAGAGAAAATTTTGGACCATGGATCCGTAATTGGGACCTTACTCATCAGATCTGATATAAGGAATGGCTAAATGTTTGAAGGGAGGACTCTAATAATCAAGCTCAATGTAGCTACTGAAAACTTGAAATATTTAAGAACTAAAGAAACCACAGAACTCAGAGGAAAATTTATAGCATTAAATTTATTTATCAGGAAGACACAAAAAAGGAGAAAATATGATCCATACAAAGAAAAAAAAAAGCCAAACAATAGAAACTGTCGTTGAGTGAGCCCAGATGTTGGACTCGTAAGACAGGACTTCAACTCAGCTATTCTAAAGATGTTCAAGAAATCAAAGGAAACCACGTCTAAAGAGACAAAGGAAAGTACAGAAACACTATCTCACCAAATGTAGAACATTAAAGAGAGAGGAATTATGAAAAGAAACAGAAAACTGGACATATTAAATAATATGATTTGGCAACTCTGGAAATCAGATTCTCCCTCATGCACAGAGTTTGTTGTTGTTGCTATTTGTTACTATTGTTGATGTCTGTCATGATAATGATTTTCCTAAACTAATTCTACAATGTCTATCTTCTTTGCCATTTGGAGCTACTGAAGACTCTGTTTAGTAGCTTAGTGGTCAGCTAATGACTTGATGGAAATTTTTTAAATGCCTGGTACCAATAGGTCTCTTCTATGTTGAGTGACTGTGTGTGTTGGGGCACAAAGATGTGGAGAGACAATGGAGTTATATAGAAGCCAGATTTTTGTACACTATTGAAATTAAGTTGCTATTAATCTGAACTAGATTGTTACGTGTTAAGATGGTGAGCGTAACTCCCAGGTCAGCCACTAACAAAATAACTTAAAAAATAGAGTATATAGAAATGCAATTGGTTTTTGTGTATTGGTCTTATACCCTATGACTTCACTGAAATCATTGATAGTTTTACAATTGTGTGTTTGTTATTGTTGTTAAATCATTGGAATTATACAAAATGTCATCTGCAATGAGGGACAGGTTGTTTTTGACTCTCTATTCTTCCTTGACTACTTGCTTTTGCATTAAACAAATATCTTTAGTGTAGCATTTTGATATCTTTAATGAAATTTCATTGCATTTTTGAGGTATCTGCTCTGGGGCATAGCATATACATTTTAGCGAATGAGAATCAACTTCAGATTTACGTTAACTTTTTAATCCACTGAGATTAAAAAAATGTCCTTCTTATATAGCTTATTCCCTCTTCCTCCTTTTTGTACTATTATTGTAATGCATGTTACATTTGTAAATGGTACAACTCAACAATACATTGTAGGAAGTGTTACAATTATTATGTTATATTTTTAATGTTAACTAAAGAAGCACAGAGAAAAGGAGAGCAAGTATATATTTACAGAGCTTGTTATATTTATCTTCTTGTTTACCATTTATGGTTCTTTTCATTTGTCCCTATGGGTTTGAATTACCATTTGACTTAATTTCCTTAGTCCAATAATGCTTTGCTCCCACCCACTCCTTTGGGTTGTTAGCAAATATATTACATTTCTGTATGTGAGAGCTCCAACAATAAAATTGCATACATATTGTTTTATACAATTGCCTTTAAAATCAGTTAGAAGAAAGAATAAAAATATGCACTAAATACTGTCCTTTATAATTGCATACTTACCTTTATCAGTAGTCTTTGGTGGTTTTTTTTTTGTGATTTGCAAACCTTTGTTCTAGACTATTCTTTCAAGGATCTTTGCTGCAAAGTTGAACAAAGAGATGAGGCAGCAACAAGTGGAAAATTGGGTTGTTGCTTTTGTCTGGGCTCCAGAATGAACACACGGGGCGTAGAGCTGCTCCAGCTGCCCCGCAGACATACAACCTGAAGGGAAGTCACCTCAGCTGGACTTTGGATCTGTGAGCAAGAGTTCAATGCTCATTCTTAGATGTGACTGAGTTTCGTGGTGGTTCATTTTACAGTGAAATCAAACACTAAAATATTGAGAAATTCTAGTATACTAGCAACAAATATTAGAAAATGTAGCAAAAACACGTAACATGTAAAAAAGCTTAAAATAACTATATATAGATACATATCTACATATTGTAGAGTTCAGATGACCCTTGTCATCTGAGGAGCTATAAGGAAGCATGTATAGATGCATAAGTAGTTGAAAAGGGTAATAGATAAATCAATAGAAAAATAACTGGATAACACTGAGGCACACGTTTAAAAAGTATGCAAGCAATTTATGGAGAAAATTAGAAATCTGTAGTGCCTCGCCTCAGATCCTCACACCTTGTCAAAATCAATGTAAATAAAATGATGCACCCCACACTGCCTCCCCAAAATGGCTCATTTCCATTTGCAAGTGTAGTATGAACACATCGAATTGTCAGATCCTGAAAGGCAAGGGGACACCATCAGGTCAAGGGAATCTTGAAATTGTTGATTTTGACTTCCCAGCCTTTGCATACTAGAAGGGCCTTGCATGCTGAGCAAGATAATCCTCAGTACACACACACTCACACACACACAAACACACACATTATTAAGAGGTAAATCTTAGGAGAATAAAACCAAGTGACCAATAAATATGTGACAATATTCAATCATCCTACTAGTCAAGGAAGGAAAATTAACACCACAATAGTCTTCAGATTCAGAAAGTGTTTTAAAAACACTGTCAATACCAATGATAAGGATTATCATTTTACTCTGCTATTGGAGTATACATTTTTATCCATACTTTTGAGAGTTGGAATATATTTAAAGATGAAGATGCACATAGCCTGTGACTCATCAATTCTACTCTACGTATAAACTCTACAGTAACTATTTCACAAACGTCGAATGGGACCTGTATATTAAACATACATAGAACTGGTGTTTTTAACCACAAAGCCATTGAAACCAAAGAAAATATCCAACATGAAAATATATGAATATATTGCAATACGCCCTTACAATGAAACACCACAAAACAATGAAAAGATACTAAAGTATGACAATATGGATGACTGTCTAAACATAAGACTAGCAAAATAAAAGTATGTTGATGCACAATGAGATTCTACTTATTAACATTCAAACATTCAAAGTAATAACTATGTTGGTAAATGAAATTACACATTAAAATCTTAAACCATGTGTGGATATGATAGTGCCCTTCCAGATAAGTATTTGACTAGCAGGAAAGAGCATTGGTGAGATCAGGAATGGGTGCACGGAAAGATGTGAGTGTATTATTGAAGGTTTATGACACATCATGGGTACAAATATGCTTATATTTTTTTCTTGATATTCTGAAGTATTTTGTAAAATATTAATTAAAAAAGGAAATATAATGTTTTATCTGTTGATCTTTTATCCACTATCCACATTGAACTATATTCTAATATTTTGCCAGAACTGTTAGATTATTTTTACATGGGTTATCTTCCATAAATTATGACACTTTTTACTTTCTCCTTATCTTTCAATACTTTAAGGTTCTCATTTCATTTCCAGCTTATTACATGGGCAGTGATACGAAAGAGCCCTATCTTGCTGTGAACTTCAACAAGAATGTTTCTGCCATCCCTTGCCATTAGTCATGAGACTTGTTTAGTTTCATAGAGAAAATATTTATCACAGTGTGCTGAATGTTGTACAACAATTACGTCTCATAATTACACGTAGTTATTATATAATATAACATATACGTTATATAACAGTCAACACAGGTAGATGCATGATAGATGGTTAGATAGATAGATAGATAGATAGATAGATAGATAGATAGATAGATGATAGATAGATGATAGATGGATAGATAGATGACATTATAGATATATGATAGACAGATAGATGATGGATAGAGAAAGAGAGATGATAGATGGATAGATGATAGATAGATAGATAGATGATAAATAGAGAGAGAGAGAAAGAGAGGCTATCATAAGATTATCACCCTTGTATCTATCAATGTAGTATTTGGTACTAATAGACTTTCTGATATTGAAATGCATTTTTTTTTTACATCGCTGAATTGGCTTTACTATTGCATATGTATTACAGGTGAGATGAATTCATGTTTTTTGAATTGTACTTTTTCAAATAAAGCATCCAGTTTCTATCAACCTCATGAATGTTTTGATTAGAATCTTGCTTCATTACCTTCTGAGTTTTCATAACACAGGGTTTATTGGTTCTTTGCAGATTTGCTCAAACTTGTGTACAAAGCCATCTAGTGGCCTTTGGGAAGGGATAATTCTGATTACAAATTTAATGTCAATTCTTTTCATTCGTTCAGAAGTGTTATCTCTTCTTGAGTTCATTTTAATAATATATCTCTTTAAAATGTATTGCATTATTTTACTTTTATTCTCTGACTTAAAAATTTTTACTTTAGCCTGTAGTTATGTCCCTTTAATTAATCTAAACTATTTATCTGTGGTCTTTCTCTTTTTCCGTTATCAGCTTTGTAGGATGTTGATCTGTTGAAGCGAGGGGCGAGATGGGAGATGGGACCAGCCTCAGAGAATAAGCTCTTTTGGCTTTGTTCACCATTTCTATTCTTTATTTCTTTTTCTATTTTATTAGTTTTGCACTTGTTTTTATACCCTTCATCCTTTCTTAGGTTTGTTACATTATTCTTTATAAATAATAGTTTTATTAATGCTTGTATTTTAAAATAGTAACTTCCTTCTAAACACTACTTTTGCTGAAGCCCTTAAGATTTCATGTGTGATAATTTATCATTTACGTGTGTATAATTTGTAGATTGCATTGTACAATTCTCTGGTAATTATGAGTAAATTATGAATAACATGCTTTTATTGTATGTCTTTTATTATATACATACTTTTATTGTACATCTAAAAGGTGTATTATTATTGGATGAATTATGTACAATTGGATTTGCCCAGTGCATATAGCTTTATCATATCAATTTTTGGATATTTGTTCCATTGTGATTTTGTAGCTTGACAATTTCATTTTTTTTTTTTTTAAAGATTTTATTTTTTTCCTTTTTCTCCCCAAAGCCCCCCGGTACATAGTTGTATATTCTTCGTTGTGGGTCCTTCTAGTTGTGGCATGTGGGACGCTGCCTCAGCGTGGTCTGATGAGCCGTGCCATGTCTGCGCCCAGGATTCGAACCAACGAAACACTGGGCCGCCTGCAGCGGAGCGCGCAAACTTAACCACTCGGCCACGGGGCCAGCCCCGACAATTTCATTTTTTGAATTTACATTTCATCACGAAATTAGTGAAAACGAATGCAAATTATGTTTTGTATTTGCATATGTATACATACATATATACGTTGCATATACATATATAGGCAAGCATGTACAAATACATATGAGTGAGTTTGCATACACATATAACCAAGCTTGTTTGAAAATGTGATAGTTAATTGTTTTTTAAATAATTCTTTATTGTACTAATTTTTTGTCTACATTTCCTGTGTTAGATATTACAACTAGTTTGAACTCTGTGGATCTGTTAGATTCGACAATAATTCTGAAAATTTGCTCTGTATGTTACGTCACTGTTTTATTAGCTACACATATGAATTTTTTATCATTTTGATTTCTTAACTCCTTCATTATTACGTAGTGTCCTTTTTAACCTATATATGTTTTTGCCTTAAATTTTTTTCTGTCTAACATTAATTTACCCACACACCACTTTATTATATCTTGGTTAGTGTTTGCCAGACACGTCTTTCTATCTGTATATTTTGTACCTTTCTGTGAGGTCCTGTTGTAGATATATTGCCTGTGAGCACCATGTGGCTATCTGCGTTGTTTATTTTCACACTCCTGTGATAAGCTTTTATTTTTCTTCCCCATATAAGAATAAATGCTCAACACTTAGGTTTACGGTGACTTTCGCTCTGTGCTTGGTAGACACTAACAAACTGTGTTGTTTCATCTATTGTTGTTAATAAGAAATCAATCAGCTAATTAGAATTACTTTCTCTTCAATTTACCTGCTCTTCTGGTAGCTCTTTAAGATTTTCTTATCTTCTTGGTACTTTATAGTTTTCCGGAAACACAGGTGGATGTGGACTCACTCATTTTTAAAAAATTCTCCTTAGTTTTCAAAGAGTCCTTACGATAAAAAGGCATGATTTTTTTTTTAATTCTCAAAATTTTCAACAATTATCTCTTTAAATATTACTTTTGCATCATTTCCTCCATTATGTTCTTCTATAATTACTATTAAATGTTTAATGGAGCCTTTCAATCTGTCTTCCACATCTCTTTTATTTTCCAATTATTTATTGAGATCATAATGGTTTAAAATATTGTGTAATTTCAGGTGTACATTATTATCAGTTTCTGTATATTGCTCACCATCAATAGTCCAATTTTTATCCATCACCATACATATGTGCCTCTTTACCCCTTTTGCCCCACCCCCAACCCCCTTCGCCTCTGGTAACCACTAATCTGTTCTCTTTGTCTATAAAATTGTTTATTTTCCACATATGAGTGAAATAATGCAGCGTTTGTCTTTCTCTGTCTGGCTTATTTTGCTTAACATGATACCCTCAAGGTCCATCCAAGTTGTTGCAAATGGGATGATTTTGTCTTTTTTATGGCTGAGTAGTATCCTGTTGTATATATATATACCACATCTTCTTTCTCCATTCATCATATCATGGGCACTTGGGTTGCTTCCACATCTTGGCTATTGTGAATAATGCTGTAATGAACATAGGAGTGCAAAAGTCTCTTTGAATAGTTGATTTCAAGTTCTTTGGATAAATACCCAGTACTGGGATAGCTAGATCATATGGTATTTCTATTTTCAATTTTTTGAGAAATCTCCATACTGTTTCCCATAGTGGCTGCACCAGTTTGCATTCCAACCAGCAGTGTATGAGGGTTCCCTTTTCTCCACACCCTTTCCAACATTTGTTATTTTTGTCTTGGTGATTACAGCCATTCTAATGGGTGTAAGGTGATACCTCATTGTAGTTTTGATTTGCATTTCCCCAATGGTTAGTGATGTTGAACATTTTTTCATGTGCCTGTTGGCCATCTGTATATCTTCTTTGGAAAAATGTTTGTTCATATCCTCTGCCCATTTTTTAATTGGGTTGTTTGGTTTTTTTGTTGTTGAGTTGTGTGAATTCTTTACATATTTTGGAAATTAACCCCTTGTCAGATATATGATTTGCGAATACCTTCTTCCAGTTGATGGGTTATATTTTCATTTCGTTCATGACTTCCTTTGCTGTGCAGAAGCTTTCTAATCTGATGTAGTCCCCTTTGTTTATTTTTTCTTTTGTTTCCCTTACCTGAGTAGACATGATATTTGAAAAGATGCTGCTAAGAATTATGTCAAAGAGCATACTGTCTATGTTTTCTTCTGGGAGTTTTGTGGTTTCAGGTCTGACATCCATATCTCTTAATGGCCCTTTTATATTTCACCTCAGTGTTTCTCTCTGTGCTGCATTCTGGGCAACATAGTTTATATGTTAAAAATAAACTTGCATAAGTGTGAAGCAAGAAAACCAAAGACAACCTCCATGTTCCCTAGAAATACTTCTATCAGATTTCTCCATTTTCTCCTCCCTAACGTTATTGCTGGTGGAGAAAAATAAAGTAATAATAATATTAATTATACTTACTATCCAGGCAAACCAGCATAGATTCAAATTTTGGCTCACTCACATCTGGCTGAGTCATGAAGTAGAAGGCGATGTCCAACTATAGATGGACCAGCAGATGGAGAGGAGTTTTCAGCCCCTTCCGGATGTGTCATAGACCTGAAAGGAGCAAAAGGTGGGACCGTAAACCATAGTGGATACGTAGATGGACTTGCAGGAAGCACACAGTTCATTACAGCTTAAAAAATAAAAAAGATTTATAATTATTGATCCGATGCATGTTGGGACATATAGTGACATGCATTTTCCCCTTTGATCCGCACAGCCTTCATAGATGTGGTGTAAAGTTACTCATTTAATAGATAGGATAACTGATGTTTAAGAAGGCTAAAAAAATATTTCACAGAAATAAAGGTAAATGTAATTAGGTTTTGAACCCAAATCTTTCTAACTCCAAAATAAGCCAGAAAAATCATTGAAGTTGTGTCTGAAACTCTCAACACAGACTTGCTAGGGGTATTAATACTAATACACTTACTGTAATAAAGCTTCATCTGAAAAGTGACCATGCTCCAATACAAATCAGTACACAGCTAGAATGCCAGGTGTAGCTAGCCTTGATTTGCAAGCTTAAGAGAAGCTTTCTAAGCCCTGCTTTAATTCAGAACAAGTGGGACTGTGGAGCGTTCTCTAAGTTCACCTATTACTTGGACAGACATGGCATTGTGGGCTTTAGGACACAGACCTGCTCAGAGTGCACATAAGTCAGAAAACTGAGAGTAGAAGAGGAAGAGCCTGCTCTCTCCTTTAAAGCACAGTAAACATAAATAAATAAGTAAACTATTCCATAATAAGCCTTTAATTGGCCAGAAAATGTTCAACATATAACCAAACATTTTAGCTGCACCGCCAATACAGAGACTATTCATGAGTTTAATCTATGGGCAGATATGTTCCCAGCTGTAAGTGGAAACAAAGAAGCTGGAAGAGGAGAGGAAAAGACCCCTGTTCCACCAGTGGAATTTAGCAGGTATTTGAGCATATGTCCACATCATTATCAGGCACCTGCAGCACACATTATGTTTAAAAACCCTCACAAAAATACCTTAAGGGAGATTTGACGATTATATACATGGTAAGGGGAAAGATTGTGAAAATTCAAAATATTAGAAAATTTCCAAAGTTCATAGCCATTAAGTTGAAGAGATAGGTTTAGAAACGTAGTTTATCTGCCTTCGAGGCCAGTGAAAGTCCTCCTTTATTCTTGTTTCTCTTCTCAGGAGGAAGAAGTTTTGAACTGAGTCTGGAGGCAGGAAGGGGTTAAAACAGGAGTGGGGCTGGTAGATTTAGTTCATCACAGGCCAGTGTTAACATCACAGGAGGGCCAATGAGCATATGTTATTCTGAGCAAACCATCCTGACGAGGAAGTTAATGACAATGGATTTTGAGGATTAAAAGGACAATCAGGCTGGGAAAAGAGAGTTGCCATTTTTGTTCTTTCTTGTTTCTATTGTAAAGGGAAATTGTCTTTGATTTCAGAGAAATATTTTTGAAAATATGCTATGTGGAAAAAGCTGTATTGGGACTGAGGGTACAACTGTGAAATAAGTTCATATAATAACCACTGTCCATGGAGAAGAACTGTTACCGGAAAATTTTAATTTTTATCGGAAAGTTAAACATGGAACGAGTAATCATAAGGTGATAAGTTATGCAAAGAAAAATAGAAAGTGCTATGAGACTCTAGGACAAGAGAAGTTAACCCAGTCAGGTATCGGTTAGAGCTTTCCACAGCAAGTGATGATGGAACTTTCAAATTAAAAGATAAAGAAGAATTGGCTAAAAATAAAGTTTGAAAATAGCAGTTGTAGATAAAGGGAGAGTGAATTAATTTGGGAACATATTCTAGGTTTTTAGAAGGTGTGGAGGATCCAGCTGGGGGCTTTGACCATAGATTTTTGCGAATAATCATCTCCATTTTCTAGCATTATCTCCAATAGTTCTTAAATGCTCGATTGTGGTTGGGGAGAAGGACGGCTGGATATTCCTCCAGTGTTGCAATGTATCTTAACATGGGAAAGACAGTGAAACAAATGAGTTTAGGGGTTTGTAAAGAAATGGTTGAAATAATTGACCAAGGAATCTAATCTGTAGAGGAAGAGAATTGAAGATCACATGGTTATCAGTGAGAATGTAATGGAGTCAATGAGCAGAAGATATCAATGAGGTGGAAGGAGACATGGGGTTGGTGTAATTAAAATGTTATGTGGGTAGGCGTCCCACATATAAATTAGAGGAAGATGGGCATGGACGTTAGCTCATGGCCAGTCTTCCTCAGCAAAAAGAGGAGGATTGGCAGGAGCTGTTAGCGCAGGGCTGATCTTCCTCAAAAGGATAAAAATGTACAATTTTAGAGGTAGAATTGCTTCAGTGGATGCAAATCCAGGGTGTGTATAGTGATTTGGGAGGAAGGATTGGGGTGCTTCAGAAGTTAAGGGGAATAAGGAAATCTGAAATGAGGAAATGAAGTCTGAATGAGGTGGACTGAAAGGTTTGGCAATTTTCACTGGGTTTTCCAGATGAAGGTTGACTTATCCTGCTCCAGCAGGACTTGTGGAGAGAGTATAACAGGGAGCCAGGACACAAAGTTGATATATTGCAGCAAAAAGGAGTTAAAGTATAAAGATTCTGACCCCCAATTCCAGTGTGCAGAGGGGCGTTTCCCCAAACCATCAAGCAATTCTCAGACACCAGCTGAGTGTCCTATAATTTAACTCAATTCTGACACTATCTACCTGGAGACAGCATGAGATTCCACAGTTAAGGGCTCAGTCCTACAAGAGTACCCACATCCCCAACTTCAGACGCCAGTTGAAGCCCAAGTTGTGACCTGTGCTTCTGACCAACTGGCTATAGATTGGAAGGTACAATGATCCCTTCCTTTGGTTCAATTAATTTGCTAGAGCAGCTCACAGAACTCAGAAATATTTTAGTTACTGGATTTTCCATTCATTGTAAAAAGATACAACTCAGGAACAGCCAGATGAAAGAGACATATAGGCCAAGGTGTGGGGAAAGGGCTTAGAGCTCCCGTGCTGTCTCTGAGCCACCACTCTTCTCAAATTGCCACACGTTCACCAACCCAGAAGCCCTCAGACCCTGTCCTTTTGAGTTTTTATGAAGGCTTCGCTACCTCGGCGTGGTTGATTAACCCATGGGCCACTGGGGACTGATTCAACCTCCAGCCCCTTTCTTTTCCCCAGAAATCAGGAAATAGAACTGAAAGTTCTAATCCTCTAGTCATGGTTTCTCTCTCTGGTAACCAGTCCCCATTCTTAGATGCTTCCAGAAATCACCTCATTAACATAAACCATGCTGTGATGGAAAGGGGTTCATTATAAATAACAAGACATCTATTTCTTGGCTGTGAAACAATTTCAGGAACTGAGGCCAAGAGCAAATATTATAACAAAAGATGCGCTTATCGCTCAGGAAATTCCAAAGGTTTTGGAAGCCGTGAGCCAGAAACTGTGGATAAAAAACAAATATTAATAAGAAATATATTTTGCTCATCTGGATGACCAAATATATATTTTTTATAAAACAAAATATTGTAAAGGGTATCGTAGTTTCACAGTATTAACTTCAATAATACAAAGGTATCCTATACAAAAGAAAGCTATTCATTAAATAAATAATTACTAAATCCTGTAATATGTCATGTACCTCTAGGGAGAAGTAATACAATTAAGCAAAAATGAATAAAATGATTACATTTTTTCATAGAAATCTTGAAGGAAAGAAACACAATACTGATGTAATGTAACATAAATAAAATGGTATGATTTGTTAAGGTGGAGATGATATAACAGATAGAATTTTCTAGTGGTAATGTTAGGCAAGAGGAAAAGGAAAGGCAAGATAAATCTCTCAATCTTATGTTATAGGGCATGAAATAATGCACAAGACGCATCTGAGGGCATTGGAGAGAAATGGTGTCTTCAAGGGAAACAATGAGGTGACAAAGGGACCAATTAGTGAGTAGGCTGAGAACATAGAAGGGTGTGTTAATCATGAGGGATGCTAGCAGAAGGGCTGAGGGAGGAGTAAATCAGTGGAGGGTGTGGTTGGGTTAGAGAACATAGAAGTTTGCCCTGGACATAAATGATGGAACACAAGGATAAAGAAATTATCAGTGTTAGTTGACAATATAGTTTACAATAAAAAATGGGCAATCAATGTAAATTCTAAGAATTCTGCTATACCATGAGAGGAATTCCTGGAGGCTGTGGTATTGGTATGAGAGTGGCTTTTCTTGAGGACTCTTAGGGTGAGAAGGGCATATGACAGGGAGAAGCCTGGCTGGCAGACTGGAGTTGATGCATTGCCCGGGTCCTCTGGATTTGGTGGACTGACGCAGAGAGGTGGAAAACGTCATCTGGGTTCATTCATTCAGTAGATATTATTGGGCACCTGCTCCAAGGTAGACACTGTATAAGCACTGAAATTACCCTTGTCAATAAAACCAACAGAAGATCATTTTCCTTTCATCCTAGAGAGAACAGATAGCCAAAACATACTGTGAAAGTAATATATAGGGATGACTATACGTGCTATAAAGAAAATGATAAAACATCAATGAAGATAGATATTGACAGGGATGTTAGAAAGTTAAAAGGTCTTATGAGGTACTTACAGGAAGCACCCCACTCTCTCCCGGCCACCACCACCACGTGTATCTTCATAAAGTGACATCTGAACACAGAGGGGCTTAAAGCAGGTGAGCAACAAATCACATCTAGAAGAATAGTTCTCTCAGGGAAAACATCAAGTGGAAATTATGGAAGTTAAAGGATGCTTAGCGCATTCAAGAGCCAGAATCCAGTGTGGCTGAAGCAGAGTGCATGAAACAGGGGGTGGTAGGAGTTGAGTTCAGAGACGTAGGAGAATAGGGTTAAATAATAAGAGGTTGTTCAGTCTACGTAAGAATTTTAGCTTTTACTCAAAGTAAGATTGGAAATTACTGGGAGATTTTGATCAAAGAAGCAACACCTTTTGTTTTAAAGTGAAGACTCTAGCTATTGTGTTGATATTAGGCTGTGGGAGAGCAAAGGTGGAAGCAGGAAGCCCAAGAATAACAGTGATCTAGGCAAGAGATGATGAAGCAGGGACGAGGTGGACTAGCGAGTGGTTAGAAGTGTTTGGAGCCTGGATACATCATGAAAGCAGCCAAAATGTATTCTGATGTTCTGCATTGAGGAAAAAGAGAAGAGTCAAGGAGGATACCAAGCTTTGGGCCTAAGCAACTGCAAGAATGACTTCCTCTATGCTAGGCATGCAATCTTTTCTGTACAATTCTTTCGGCTGCCTTTGTATTCTAATGATCATCATTTTACATATCTGATCTAAATGTTTTTAGTTCTGAGAAGTTAATTGATAGATTGTCTAATTTTTAATTACTAAGGAATAATGGTAGAAGTTAGAACTATTTTGTTTAGTTTTAAAGGAAATCAAATTGAGAAAATATTAATTTTTTTTTTTTTTTGGTCAGGAAGATTTGCTCTGAACTAATATCCATTGCCAATATTCCTCTTTTTTTTTTTTTTTGAGGAAGATTAGCCCTGAGCTAACATCTGTGCCAGTCTTCCTCTATTTTGTATTGAGATGCCTGCACAGCGTGGGTGATGAGTGGAGTAGGTACGTGCCCGGGATCTGAACCTGCGAACTAGGGCCACTGAAGCAGAGCAGGCAGAACTTTAACCCCTTAGCCGCAGGGCTGGCCCCAAGCAAAAATTAATTTTGACCCCATTCCCTAAAAATCATAACTTTCCCTAGTTGAAAAATCTAATCCAATTCCCTCATCTCAACAATAGGGAAATTGAGAACTGTGAAATTAGAGCCAAAGATTTATTCCCAGCATTGCATGGGGCTCCTCCTACCAGAACTTCAGCATCCTGTCTTTTCGGCCTGGTCGTCCTTCCACTTGACCATGCTGGCAGAACATTTTGTTGCTGGAGCCATGGGTCATCCCCAAAGGACATCCTATGCCTATTCATTTGGGTTTGACTTGCTCCCTGCATTGCCTACATTATTCTTGGCCCAGAGCTTAGGGTTTATGATCTTAGAATGCAGGAATTTTAGGATTTTGAAGCTTGTGCAATGCAAGACTTCAGCTTTTCTCATCTCCTGACTCAGTCTCCATAATTTTACTCAATATCATGATTTTTGACAAAGCTGAAAGATGATTTGATAGATTATTTGATTTAAAAAATAGATCCTATGGTGCTCCTGTTAAAGGTGATCTAAGACCATTAAAGGAGACCAGGGTGGCTTGGTCCTCAGCCATCTGTGTTGAAGGACAGACACTCTGCAAAATGTTTCAGTGAATTTCTGTTCCAGGAGTAAGGGGATTGCACCTGTTGCTGTGAGTAAACTCCAGGGTACTTTTAGACTCAGTGCAAACTGCTGCATCTGGGGATGCTCCGCGACTGAGCAAGCAATCCCCAGTGCGGAGGAGTTTGCCTCTAGCTTGGAAGCTGAAAGTCCAGATTTAGGAAAAGTCACTCTCTAAGTCAGCTGTTCTGCATCCTGTGTCATTAGGGATTACAGATTAAGTAAGGATGCCCCTTCTAGCCACCAATTTGCAGCTCACGGGGAAAGGTGAGGAGGGGGGAAAGGATCAGAGTTCCTGGTTGTGGCATGGTCTTCAAGCCTCTGCCACAGCTGCCATGTTCAGTCCAGACAAAAGGGTTTGGAAAGGTGTTTTCCTGTTTTTTTACCTGGTGTCTCTTCTTTGTTCACAATATGGACTCCCATACCCATTCTTGCATCTCTAAATATTTTAGTAAGCATTGTAGTTATTTTGGCATTTTGAAGTCAGTAATCCTAGCATTTTTATTTGTAGGTAGGCCAGGAATATTTATTATATTAAAATGTTAATGTATATTTAGTGGCTTAAACAATACACTATGCTGCTGAAATTTATGTCATTGATTCTTTGACTCCAAAGACATGAACCTAGCAAATGTTCATCTACTGACTAAGAGGAAGAAATGCCAGGCAGGATAGAGAGGGTCCCCAGGCAAAAGTGAATTCCAGTTAACGACGCGCTCTTCTTCATGAAATGCTGTCAGTAGGACTAATTTTAAAATGTTTATTGTAGCAAAGCTGCAACCTCAACTCAGCTATGACAATATGGGAAATAGTTACAATAACAGTATCCGATTGACACATCCAGAGCCTGTGTTAGCACTGGAGAGCCACGAGATTTCCTGGGACATATCAGCACATCAATAATTTTGATGGATATGTGGAGATATTACTAAGAAGACTTAGTGCTCCTCTTGGACAGCCTTTGAATGATTGCTGGCATTCTGACTCCAGGAAGAATGGGCCTGGGGATTGGCTGCTGACCTTTCTGGCTGTTCTAATCCGTGCGATACAATCAGGTGGCTGCTGACCTTTCTGGGCTGTTCTAATCCGTGCGATACAATCAGGAGTGAGAAAAAAGTAAAGAAATTGATAACTTGATGTAGAATGAGAAAATGAAATTGGGCCTAATCGTTTTTTAATTATATATATTTAGTATCATTTGAAATGATATTAAAACGAAAGCATCCTATTAACCTAAATCCTATGACTAAAAATTACCGTCAACATTACGAGGAGAATATTCCTTCAGCCCTATCTCTATGCAGATGAATAGATAGACAAAGATAATTCTGGACAAGTGTATCACATTTAGCTTTACTACAGTTAAGAGGAACAAAAAAATGTTGCTGAAAAACTAAAGTGACCACCAAACTTGAGATAAATCTTTGTCACCTAAAATAAATTTGTTGGGGCCAACCTGATGGCGCAGCAGTTAAGTTCCCACGTTCTGCTCTGGTGGCCTAGGGTTTGCCGGTTCAGATCCTGGGTGTGGACCTATGCACTGCTTGTCAAGCCATGCTGGGGCAGGCATCCAACGTATGAAGTAGAGGAAGATGGGCACCTATGTTAGCTCAGGGCCAGTCTTCCTCAAAAAAAAATTGTTGCTAAATGAAGTTCTAAAGTTAAGAAGAAAAAATTTTGTAAAACATCATTGTTTTAACCACATTGCTTAATTTAGAGACTATCTATAACTCTCTTCTTTGAAATAGTAAGAAATTAGCATTCTTATTCTTCCTTCCACCTTCTTTGTACTGTCTTTTCAAAGATTTTATTAAATCATTATTCTGTCATTGCCAAGATTTGTAACATAAACGTTCTGATTTGTAAACATAATTTTTCGTTTGTTTAGCCTTAGTTCCATATTAATATAAACTAAATGTTAACCTCTTATTGATTTATCACAACTTCTTCAATCCTGATTTTCTTGGATTTTCTAGTAAAGTACTTCTTACTCCAAAAGCAGTCATATATATCTATAGTTGATTTAATTAAATGATTTAATAAAATCTTTGAATGATTTAAATCAGGCGTGTTTTGCTGAATTATCTGAAAAGAAAACCATCTCAGTTACAATAGGCTTAAAAATATAAACCACTTAAGAATAAACATAACCGAGGAAGTGAAACATTTGTATACTAAAAACTATAAAATACTGATAAAAGAAATAAGGACAGCCCTTCACCTGTAGACAATAGATTAAAAAATAATAGTAAAGTTGGTGTTGATGAATTACTGACTGAAATTCTTCACAAGTAAAAGAGAATGTAGACTTTGGTAAGTTTCTTCTAGGAAGCAATACTATACTGAAAACATCAATTTTTTTTTTTGTCTAATCCTTACAATTATCTTATGTGTCAAATATTATTCTAAACCTAATACAGAGAGGTTAAAAAATTTGTCTAAATTCAAACAATTAATAAGTATCATACTGGTGATTCAAAATAAGACCTATACATATTAAAAGAACTTAGTTTTGCTCATCACACAAAACTAAACTAGCAATATTTGTATACAGGAAGGAAGATAAAATAAAATTTTAGGATGACTTTTTGATTTTGTATATTAACTCAACTTGTTATATTTGTCCTATAAAGATAATACTGTTTGGACCCTCTGTAAAAGAAGTAAAAATTGATATGAGATCTTGTCTACTTTTTAATATTGAATCATGTAATAAAGAAAGAAAAGAAGCAAAAATTAAAAGTTGGTGTTTTTAAAAATAATTAATTTTATTTATAATGGGAAAATAGTGAATCAAAATGGAAAATCATAAATGCATATGAAGTTAAATAATATTAGAAAACACACAAAATATATTTTAAGAATGAAATCCTAGAGAGAAATAACATGCTCCTGAGTTCCTGAGTATGAATAATCAACATTATGAAAAGATTATATCTCCAGCAAATTTTATAATTTTAATACACATCCAATCAAAATGTCAAGTGACAGGGCTGGCCTTGTGACCGAGTGGTTAAGTTTGCATGCTCCACTTTAGTGGCCTGGGGTTTACCAATTTGGATCCTGGGCCTAGACCTGCACGCTGCTCATCAAGCCATGCTGTGGTGGCATCCCACAAAGAAGAACTAGAATGATGTACAACTAGGATACAGAAGTACACACTGGGGCTTTGGGGAGAAAAAGAAAACAGGAAGACTGGCAACAGATGTTAGCTCAGGGCCAATCCTCCTTGTGAAAACACATATATATATTATATGACTTGTAAGAACCAATTATTAATTACAAATTTTGTCTAAATTAATAAAACCTGAAAAAATCTTTATGACAGTCTCAAAAATAATAGAAAATGAATTGTGTTTTAAATAAAACATGACATCAAAGGCGTAAGAAGAGACATAACCATGGATATTTTTTCTTATTTCTTTTGACATAGACTTCTAACTCCCAGAGAAAAATATAAAAAAGTGAAAAGGAGGAGCGACGTCAGCATCATGGCAGAGTGAGCCCTTCCCTTAGTCTCCCCACTAAGATGCAATGAAAAGGACATTCATAAACCTTCAGAGGACATTCACACAACACAAAAGACATCCGAGAGACCCACACAGCCATATGTCTGAAGGTGCATGTGCTGGACCCCCAAGAGGAGTTGAAGGAAGTAAGGGGATCCCTTCCCCCTCCCTCAATGGCAGTGACTCAGAGACTGCACATGGCTCTAAGAAGAGAGGGGAAACGGGCAGCCCTCTGTGGAAACACTTTCACTCTCCAAGTTCCCTACAGCCCATGAGAAAGCCCCACACAGAGGTGGCTAAGCTATTGTGGGGATGTCTTCATCAAGCCAGCACCCCAGGAGAGCAGGTAGCAAGGTCAAAAGGAGAAAGCCCCCAGGAGCATGCAGGCAAAAGAAAGTGCCCCTCCCCTGACCCAGTGCTCCAGCTCAGCCAGTTGGCCAGAGGCCCAAGCATAGCAAAGCAGCAGCTGTGAGCGAGTGAGGGGGGTCATGGTGGGCTCAGAATACACAGCTCTTGACCCCAACTCAGTGTTGACAGGTGGAAACTGCAACTAAATATTACCGCTATGCAGAGGCACAAATCCAAGCCATCAAACAATGTGAAGAAATATATTAATACTCCATACCAGAAGGAAAATGACAAGCATCCATAAATCAATCCTGGAGACACAGAAATTTATAATCCAAATGACAGAGTATTCAAAATACCTGTCACAAAAAAACCTCAACAAGTTACAAGAAATTCAGATAGTTCAACAAAATCAGGAACCTCTTCATGAAACTGTAAAGAAAAACCAATCAGAAATGTTGGAGAGGACAAACACAATGATCGAGATAAAGAAAAATCTGGATCCTGGAACAACAGAGCTGATATTGTGGAGGAACAAATCAGCAGTCTGGAAGACAGAAATATAGATATGCTTCAGATGGAGGAGGAGAGAGAACTACGACTAAAAAGAAATGAACAAATTCTGCAAGACATATCCAACTCAATTGGAAATGCAACATAAAAATTATAGGTATTACAGAGGGACAAGAGAAGGAGAATGGAGCGGAAAGCTTGTTCAGAGAAATAATAGCTGAGAAATTCCAAAACCTGGGGAAGGAGCTGGAAATACAAGAGAAAGAAGCTAATAGAACTCCTAAGGAGATTTCTCAAAAAACTGAAAATAGAAATACCATAAGACCCAGCTATCCCACTACAGGGTATGTTTCCAAAGAACTTGAAATCAGCTATTCAAAGAGACTTATGCAGCCCTATGTTCACTGCAGCATTATTCACAATAGCCAAGACATGGAAGCAACCAAAGTGCCCATCAACTGATGAGAGAACAAAGAAGATGTGGTATATATATATGATGGAATACTACTCAGCCATGAAAAAGACAATTTGTCCTATTTGCAACAACATGGATGGACCTTGAGGGTATTATGCTAAGCAAAATAAATCAGACAGAGAAAGACAGACACTGTATGGTTTCATTCATATGTGGAAGATAAACACATGGCTAAAGAGAACAGTTTAGTGGTCACCAGGGGCAAGTGGTGTGGGGGTGGGCACAAGGGGTGAAGGGGCGCATTTATATGGTGACTCACAAATAATAATGTACAACTGAAATTTCACAATATTATAAACCATTATGACTCAATAAAAAATATATATATATAAGTAAAAGTAAAAAGATATATGTTTGCTATAGAAAGATTAAAGAATGTTTTATGCCTGAGATAACCATAGGTATAATGACAAACTGGGGAAATATTTACAAAATATGTGAATCAATATATGGGAAAACCTTTATCCATTAATTAGAAACTCGTAAATACCTAGACTATTTCTGTCTGAATTGCTATTAGTTTTTTGCTTATATATGATTTTAAATCAGTCTAGAAAGAATGTTTCCTTTGCAATAAAAAAAGGAAAATATGGATGCATATTTTAATTCTCCCCCGAGCTTAAATTTCAGGCTTTGAAATGGTTCTCATGATATACTTTGCATTGGGTTAACCTTTGTCTCTCATGAAGTGCTTTTATTTTTGTACTTATTGTTACCTTTTTAAGATATTTTATTTCCAATTCTGTTGTTAGGCTAAATGACTCACTTTACATGTCTTCTCATTAGTTGTTAAAATGTACTTTGCAAAAAATTATAATAATAATAATTGTGGCAATGGAATTCATATTCATAAATATATTTATATCATATGATAAGCTTTTGATTATTTTTATTTCTTTTTATAGGTTATATTTTTCAAAATATTTATTGAGAGGTTTGCCTTTAGCGAAATTCATTTTTACTACAAGATTCAACTTGAAGGATGCAGATAAAATTAGTTTAAAGCATTTTGCAACGCTTTTCCTCAAGCAGCTGTTTTCTCTATTTTTCAGTCTCCATTAATAACCCTCTCTGTTTCATCAGATGCAAAGCATTTTCCTTTTGTGGCTTAAAAACGTTTTCAAATACACACTAACATTATGCCACAAAAGCATTTTATAATGAATAGCCCATGTTTTACAAGGTTTAGCATTTTCTTCTGTTGTGTATTTACAATGGCCACAATAATTTATAAAGATTCCTCAGAGACATCTGTGAAAAACTGCTTTGTTAATGTACGTCCACATTACAGGCAATTTTCCCTCCATCATGTCAGCATTGTTGGAAACACGTGCTAGAGGCTGGTTAGCAGGTCATTGCTCATTCAGCTGGACTGTAGAGAGGAGAGAGGGGCAGGATGGTGAGGTCCGTAACATAAGAGAGGCTGCAGTTGGCCACGATGTAAAGTTTGCTTCTTTAAAAGTTACAAAAACAGTGCCAAACCGTTTTATAGCCTTTTCCTTTCCTACCAGCTATGCATGAGGGATCGGTTTCTTTACATCCTCTCCAACATTTTGTTGTTTTCAATATTTTTAATTTTAGACATTCTGATAGGTTACAGTTTGTCAGTTTCTTATAAAACTAAGCACATGATCACCATATACACAGCTGTTGTACATCTATCCGAGAGAAATGAAAATATATGTTCACATAAAAATTGGTCCACAAATGTTGCAGCTTTATTTGTAAGAGCCAAAACCCAGAAACAACCCAGATGCCCTTCAGCAGGTAAGTATTTAAAAAAATTGTGGCATATCCAATTCGTGGAACACTACACAGCGATAAAAAAGAATGAATTCTTAATACACATGCAGCCACTGAGATGAATCTCAAGGGAAATAGGCTGGATGAAAAAAGCCACTCTCAAAAGTTTACGTACTGTATTATTCCATTTATATGCTATCGCTGAAATGACCAAATGATAAAAATAGAGAACAGATTAGTGGTTGCCAGTGTTTAAGGAAGGGGTGGGCACAGAAAGGAAGTAACTATCATTACAAAAGGGCAAGATAAAGAGTCCTTGTGGTGATGTAAATATTCCATATTGCAACTGCGTCTTGGGATACCAAAACCTACATGTGTGATATGTTTCACAGAACTAAACACTCACAAATAAACCCAATAAGTAGACCTGGGAAAACCTGAATAAGATCAACAGATTGCACCAATGTCAGTGTCTAGGTTGTGATGTGGGACCATAGTCTTGCAAGAGATTATCAGTAGAGGAAAGTGGGTAAAGTGTGCATGAGTTCTCTGTATTATGCCTTAAAACTGCAGGGGAATCTACAATAATCTAAAAGTAGAAAGATTAATTTTAAAAAAAGTTTAAAAGATACTACCACTTAATCATACATAAGTGGCTTATAAGGAGTAATGCATCAGTTGTCAGATGTCCAGTATGTGGTGGTGGCCCCCATGTCTTCCGGGGCTCACTCAGGACTATGTACATCACCTTGACCAGAACGGAAAGTTTTAAATTCTTGGTGAAGCTGAAAACAAACTATGACCCAGGGACTCTGTTCAGGTTCCTGCTTTCCTTACCTAGCTAGATTTGTATTTGCTACTCAGTTTTATATTAATTACTTTATCAAACAGGATCCAACTAGGGAAAATAATAAATCAAACATCCCAGTTTTTAAATTTAATTTTTAAAGATTTTAATACTCTCTTATTAAATAAAGAGAATAGGTTACCAAGATGTTAAAAGACATAGGAAAGAAAGAGAGAAGGGTGCTGGAGGAGAATAAACAAAACAAAAAAGTTGATTGATAGCTAGAAATTTTTGACTTCAGAAGCCATTTCTGTTTCCAGAATTCACAAAGATGAGTAAAGAAAGGAAATGATGCTACTAGCATCCTGGACGTATGGCTCTGCACAACTCGGGGCTCTGCTCAGCCATTCCTGGAGCTGGGAAGGAAAAACCCACCCTGCTAGTTTCAATCACAGTGGAGCTCTGGACATGACCCCCTGAAAAGGAAGCAGTGGTTGAATTTGGAAACACAGGAGGAGTCAACTACTTCCAACGCTGCCTCTAGAAGCGATGAGAGAAAGGAGAAGCGAGCTTCGCCTCTTTTCCCACTTTCTGATCTACCATAATTGTGTCCTATTGGCAGAGTCTACGGCTGACACAAGAGCATGGGCAATGTAGTCTGTAGGTTACCAGACCCAGGGTTATAGACAGAACTCAGTAGAGGTGGATGCACGGAGACTGAGAAAGACAATGAAAACTGGACAAAGTCATCCTTTACATTTACCTATATATAAAGTAAGTAAATGTGTATACGAGTAAAAGTTGATAAAATACAGAAATATTTAACCAGTCATACAAAAAAGAAGACACGAGACAAATAGAGAGACAGTATGTCATCTTTTAGGTTCTATGAATTTGTACACAATGTCCCCATGGGGCTAGCATCAGTACTTAATTTATTCATGTTTTTGAATCCAACTTACACATGTCTCCTCTACTGAATAAAAGCATATCTTCAAAGGTTGTCTTCAAACATGGGTGTGTAAGACCTTAGGGAAACACAAAGACATTGTAAGCATTTAAGTGTGTGTTGTGTTAATACTATCAACTCCCAAATAGTCAACTTTTCTATGTACTTTTTTCTTAAAATTGATCTGCCCCAGGATGTTCACTCAGGAAATGTCTCAGGCTGGCTCTCCCTTCTCTTCACCGTCACGCTTTCCTAAGTATACAAAACGAAGGCAAATCTTACCTAATTTTCCCAGTGGTGTATTTCCCTGGAGGCATATTCAAATTCATATTCGTACGTTACTTGAATGCAAGTCTCCTCTTCCGTTTAAGCTCTTGATGACTTCTCTATTTAGCTATTCCTCCAATGTACTTTCTAGATAAATGGCAATATTTTGGTGATATTACTATAGATAACACCTTTAACAACCATTAGTATAGCTTTAGTAAGCCCCACACTTACTAGTGGCCTGAGCCTTAGCTGCTTTTTGCTGTTAATGACGCAAAATAAGTTTCCATCATAAAAGCAGAACATACCCTTACATAGGGTGACAGAATGTTTCCAACATTCCACCTAAAATTTATTATCCAGAACTTTAGAAAACAGCTGAATTTATTTAGGATTAGGTCTTTTCTCCTGGTTATAGATATGCTGTCTAATTTTGTCAAATATATAACTATTAATTATTTTCAATCATTAATTAAGATTATTAATATATATGTAATTATTATCAGGAGTTAAACTCATTATTTCTTGTTAAGTTGTTCAAAATTCTTCTAATTTACTTACAAAATTGAAATCATGCAGAAACTATGATATTTCCAATTTCGTGTGGTTATTTTGAACCTAGCTTCACCTAAATTCAATTCCATTTATATGGTATTTCTAAGTGAAAAAGTATATTCCTTTGCTAAGACCTGCTTAAGTTGTATTGTATTAATTTCTAGAAACTAAGAAAAAAATGACTCAGGATGTGTCACAAACATTTATGCAAGACTTGTAATTTGTAATACTTTACTTTCGACAAGTTGAGTAGTCGTGAGAACGCATGAATTATCAGCTGATTATTAAAATCTTTTTGATGACATGTCATTATGCAATATGTGCTATACAACTCAGAAGGATGTTAGAGAATTGAGTGACATTGTTTTGTCAGATGTCATCTAAATCCAATAATGAGTGCAGATATCTTCACTTTTAAAATCTATAAACAAGGGGAAATAGGAATAATTGTTACCAAACTGTACCATTCTCAAAGTACTTTTTGGTTGTTTTCAACATGCACTAGTACAGAAAAGAATAATGATTGCTTGTGATCACAGTAAATTATTTTAAAAATTCAACATAAAAATATTTTGTTGGAGAGAATTATGATAGGAAAATGAATAAAAGACTCTCAAGGATAAAATATTTTATACTACAATACAATTTCAATAACTCACTTTCTGCTGTCCCCTCAGACTTAAGAGTGGTAGAAAGGTGAGAGCTCTGCCCAGACCAGCGCCAAGTTCCTGAACTAACCTTTGAGGTTCTTTACCCACCCATGCTTTTATAATTAATCCCTTGATAAATATACTATTCTCAAATCCTAATTGATTGTGCCTTCTGTTTCCTATTTGACATTTCATTTATACAGTGGGAAACTGAAAATATGTGAGAAAGTAATATTTTTCCAATATTGACATACGGAACATGATAAAATAAAATTACAAAAGTAAAATATGCCTGAAATAAATGTTTTGAGAATAAATATGTAATTATGTAATAGAGATGGAAATAGCTTCAGTGATTACCTACTTTACCAGCTACTGCTCCTTCCATAATTCTTAATGAAATATCTTCTTCTTTTTTCTTAAAATTTATTTTCAACATTAACAGACTAAATCAGGGAGCATCGTCTAACTTCCATCCATCCATTGGAATTATATTTTTCACATTATCAATCCGAGAAAAATCTTATCCTTTATATCAGTTAAGTTTTAAGTGGCCAAAAATATGAAACAGAATAAAATTAAAACACTCTTAAAATGATTATATCAAAAAGTTTTAAGAAGTTATAAACATGTATGTATGCAACTCAACAGATCGGATTTCTGGGACCGAATGACAGTGTTCATTCATCCTTTGAATTCCCTTCAAAGCAACCACAGACCTCTAACTTCTTTTACGTAAGAAAGAGGTGAATAAAGGGATGAAGGTTTCAGAACACATTTTTTTAATCTCAATAAGTCCTTCAGAAACCTAGTGCTCTCCTTAAATTGTGTGAACTCTTGTCACTCATCCATGTCAACTGTGAGACTTCCGCTGAGTAAAACTATGAGATAGGAAGAAACATCTTTTTTCGGCATCCTGTTACGTATATGAATTGTATACATATTTTTACATAGAGAAGGAATTTATGTATAATCAGGAGCATATAAAAATCCTACTTTTATTGTGAAATGTAAAATCTCAAATTTAAATGGTTTATCTTCCTGAAAAGTTTTCTTAGCACATAGGAGATAAAAAGATCAATAGACAAAATGATCAGATGAACTGTGTAAATGGTCCATTTTGTCTTTAAAACAAGTAACAAAGACAACAAGGAAATGGGACTTTTAATGGTAATAGCTTTGTTGAGATACAATATATATACTGCCAAATATATTACATTTATATAGATGTTAAAGTGTTCAAAATACAATTACATACATTTTATGTCATACATTTGGTTTTCTTTAATCAAGTAAGGAAATGAAGATATAGAAACATGCAATTGTACTGATTTTGATAATTATCTATATACCTTTACTGGCACTGCTTTCCTGTGTGGATTCAAGTTACTCTGAAGAACATTCTTTAGTAGAATCTTGTAAAGTAGGACTACTACCAAAAATTGTCTGCTTTTCTTTGTCTGGGAATGTCAGTATTTTATGTTCATTTCTGCTGGATATAGAATTGATTGGCAGTCCTTTTCTTAGAGCCTTTTGAATAAGTTATCTCTCTCCCTTTTGGTACGAACCTTATAAGAGAGTATTCTCATTTCCTTCTTCCCATCCCTTACGATAGTGCTGTTGTTCATTTCACTTATCCATATATTATAATCAACTATTACACTTTATCTTCATTTACTCCTTTCCTCATACTCTTTATTTCCTTATATATGTGTGAGTTTGTGACCTACATCATTTTTATTCTTAAAAAAATTTTTTTTAACATGCCATACAAGGCAAGTCTGCTGGGAACAAATTCCCTCAACTTTTGTTTGTCTGAGAGAGTTTTAATTTCTCTTTTACCTTGGCAGAATAATGTCACTGAATATAGAATTCTAGGTTAGTACTTTTTAAAATATTCTTCCAATAATTTTAATATTATTCTCCATTTTCTTCCTGCTTAGATGATGGCTTATAAGAATTTCACTATGATTCTTATCTTTGTTCCTCTATAGCTAAGCTTTCTTTCTCTGGCTTCATTCAAGATTTCTTCCTTGTCCTTAGTTTTCTTCAGTTTGAATATGATATGCCAGGGATAGACGTGATGGTACTGACAGCTATAAAATTCCCTTTTGGTACTGCATTTGCTACATCACATAAATTTTGGTATGTTGTGTTTTCATTTGTCTTCAGATATTTCATAATTTTCCTTGTGATTTTTTTCTTTGAACTATTGTTTGTTTGAGTGTATTGCTTAATTTTCACATATCTGTGAATTTTCCAATTTTCCTTCCGCTATTGATTTTTAGTTTCATCCCATTGTGTTTAGAAAAGATATTTGATTTCAAACTTTTTCAATGTAATAAGACTATTTCATGGCCTAACATATATTTATCCTGGAGAATGTTCCATGTGCACTTGAGAAAAATGTGTATTCTGCTGTTGTTGGGTAGAATGTTCTGTACATGTCCGTTAGGTTCAGTTGGTCTATAGTGTTGTTCAGGTCCTCTAATACTTTATTGATTTTCTGGCTGGTTTTTCTACAAATTACTCAAAGTGGGCTATTTAAGTCTTCTATTGTTTTCAAGCTATCTATTTCGTCCTTCGATTTTATCAATGTTTGTTTGCATGTATTTTGGAATTCTGATGTTTGATGCAAATATGTTTATAATTGTTATATCTTCTTGGTGAATTGACACTTTTATAATTATATAATGTCCTTCTTTGTCTCTTGTAACACTTTTTGGCAGAAAGTTTACTTTGCTTCATATTAGTATAGACACTCTGCTCTCTTTTGGTTACTCTTTGCATAGAATATCTTTTCGAATCCTTTTACTTTTTGCCTATGTGTGCCATTAGATCTAAAGTGAGTGTTTTAAAGACAATACAGAGTTGGATCCTATTTTTTAGCCATCCTGACAATCTGTCTTTTTATTGGGGAGTTTAATCTATTTATATTTAAAATAATTACTGAAAGGGAAGGACTTATTATTGCCATTTTCTTATTTGTTTTTCATACGCCTTCTAGATACTCATCAGAATTACTCTCTTCCTTCTTTTGTTTTGAGTTGATTTTTTCATAGTGACATTTTTTGATTGCCTTCTCATATCCTTTTGCAATTCTATAGATATTTTCTTATGATTATCATGGAAATTTCATAAAATATCCTAAAATAATACTCTTTTAAATTGATACCAACTCAACTCAATCACTTACAGAAACTCTGCTCCTTTCAGTTTGCCGCCTCACTTTATTTTATTGATGTCACAAATTCCATCTTTATATTTTGTGTACTCATTAACACAAATTTATAATTATTTTTTGCAGTTATCTTTTAAATACTGTAAAATAAAAAATGGAGTTACAAACCAACTTACCCTGACTGCTCTTGGCTAAATGTGTTGAGAGCAGCAGAATTTATTCAAGAGAGGTAGCTGTTACTTTACCTCAAGAAGCAGTCAAGAGGAAAATAAATTTTTATTTCTTGGGAAAGTGGAGATTAAGAGTTTTGAAATAAGACAAAGCAGAGGCTGAGGATAATTGTAGATAATCACATAATACACCATGGATCATCATAATATATTTGAGGGAAGAAAATCTTCAAGGCAGATCTTAGAGGTCTGACTGGGCAAAATAATGCAGCCCTTTGATTTAGAAGTATGCAATCATATTTGCTTCCATTTTTATTTGTCAACTATATAACATAGACATCTTTCTGTTTTATACTTTAAACATCTATTTCAAGTCTTGTATATAATTTTATTGTATGAGTGTATGCTATTAATCCTTTAAAATATAATGTCAGGTATTAAAATATTTTGCAAATGTCTGTAATTATTGTTATTTATTAAACAACATGAATAACCCAATGGCATTATGAAGTTAGTGGCTTTTGGTCCACCTAAAATTTTATCTATAAATATCTAAATAGATAGGAAAAGCAGGATGCATTCAAGCATATGACATTTAACAAACCTAAAGATAATAATTCCATGAAAAATTGAAATAAGAAATTCTCTGACATGTTTTTGTTGCACACTCCTAGACTGCTACATGGAAGTATATGCTCATCTCTACTACACTGTAGAAATAAACAAAATACATTATCAAAATATTAAGTATTACACATAAAATAGCATATAAATATTAAACACTAAAATAATTATTAAAATTGAAAAATAAAATCTAGAAATAATTTCGTGAATTTCTATTTTAAAAGATAAGGCAAGCAAATGTTTAGCAAGATTGCCTCCTCAAATACCACCAAAATGAGATAGAAAATGTACACATATGTATACATATGTACACATCTCCTAAGAAATGGAGGAAGTGTGGTGCTTCACCATTAGAGTAGCTATTTTACAGTTACCTAGAAAATTAAAGAAGGGTAGAATAATACTGAAAAATAAACTAGGATAGAGAAAGCTGGACCGCAGAACACACTCTCTGAAGAAGGCTGCAGATGGTGTGGGGGCAATTTTTCTGAGCACTGAAGAAAGGTTCCCAGCTCTGTATCTGCAGGTATAGAAAGCAAGATGTCATGACTAAACAGTTATAGAAATGGATCAAAGGGCTGTTCATGGAACAGAGTGGTCAAATGCCCTTTTCCAAATTATTCTCCATTCCTTCAGCATCCTACAGAAATTAGAATCTGTTATTGGAACTTAATCCAAAACCAGAGTTTTTTTTAATGAATAGAATATATTTTTGGGTAGATTTAGAGCTCCTAAAAGAGCATCTAACACCCACAGGAAGGCATTACTTATTTCAACATGTAGTGGAGACATCTACTTGCCTACAACTGATCCTGATACCCTCTTACGGAGTCAACCAGACAATAAGCACCCCCGAAGATATTTCATTATGAAGATTTCAACTCTTATATAACAAGAAGATGCAAAAGAATTTTTGTGTTTTTCATAAAGCAAGAAGTTGCCAACAAAGGAAAACGAACCAGATTGGCAACTGACTATTCATCAGCAAAAATTGCAGGAAGACAGTGAATCAAGGACATTATAATTCTGAGGAAATATTTTAGACTACATGTTACACTCAATGCCAAACTATTATTCAATTACTTTAAAACAACAGAAGTTTTAAGTCATGAAAGTAGCTTACTCCTAATAAACTCTCCCTAAAAACAAACAGCTTGTACACAAAAACAAAACAAAACAAATTAAATTAAAATCAAAGAAAAAAAGTTGAAGGTAGACTCCAAGAAATACAAAATTGGAATCCAAGAAAAAAGAAGGCATAATGTCCAAGAAATAATGGAAAGAAAAGCAGAAAAAGGTCTAACAATGGAAGCTATTGACCTGGAAAGCAATCCAGACATCATGAGCAGGAAGTCCAAGGAAATCAAATCACCTCAAGAAGAAAGTGGATTTACTATAATGGATAATATGCTTGATTTTTTGGACAAATAATGAAAAACTGTTGTGTTGTGGCAGGCACCATGCAAGGTGTTGGAGACAGAGCAGCGAACAGGCAGAAAAGATACTGGTCCCATTGAAGGCATTTTAAGGGAGTCATTATTCTGAAACCAAACCCAACTGGTTTACTGTAATTCAATTATGGCGCTAAACATCCAGAATTAATGCAGACCCCACAAGCTCAAGGCACAGTTGCTAAAAAGACTTCCTCTACTTCAGATGCCAGCCACAAGTGGAATTCCCAAATCACCCACACTTCTGACCCATTGGGTACAAATTCAGGGGATTTCCATGATCCCCTTCAGTTTTGATAATTCACTAGAATGGCTCACAGAATTCAGGAAAGTGCTGTACTTACAGTTACAGTTTTCTTATAAAGGATATTAAGCAGGAAGAGCTGAATGAAGAGACACATAGAATGAGGTCTGGGAGGGTTCTGAACACAGATCTTCCACGCCCTCTCCTTGTGGAATCGGGGTGAGTCTACCTCCCGGCACATTAGTGTGTCCACCAACTGGGAAGCTCCACCAAGCTTTGGTGTCCAAAATTGTTATTTAGGTTATATTACCCATTTCTTGACCACATCAAATAGGGAAAGTCTTACTCATGGTGTATAGCTAAGTGCAACGTCACCTTTACTGTGAATGTTTCTTCTATGCATGCATTTACTTAAGATTTTTCCCCTTAATGCATCCATTGTAGTAGATGCTGTGGTGTGCTGCCCAGATCCCCACTTCATGGCTGAGCCACTTGCTTCTCCAGATACTAGGACTGTCGGCTGCTGATGGCAACAACTATGTCTCCCCCAGAGAATTGTTGTTGGCTCACGGTTGTTGCCGCACTCAAGGTCAAAACGTCTTCCTGTGGGAAGCCCTCGTTCAATGAGTGGTGATGTTTGAATACAAACCTCTGGACCTCTTGTTCAACTGAAAACAGTTTTATGCTTTGATTTCATTTATTTTTGTTTATTTTTTGTATTGAGACATCATTGATATATAATGTGTAAGTTTAAGATGTATAACATGTTGCTTTGATACATTTATGTATGGCAATATGATCACCACCATAGATTTAGCCAACACCTCCACCATGTCAGATAACTATCATTTCTTTTTTGTGGTGAGAACATTGAAGATTCACTCTCTTAGCAACTTTGAAGAATATGACAGTATTTTTGACTGTAATCACTGGGATTACTTAGATCTCCAGAACCTATTCATCTTCTAACTGCAAGTTTGTACATTTTGACCAACATCTCCCCAATTTTCCCATCCCCCAGCCCTGGTAACCACCATGCTACTTTCCCTTTCTGTGAGTTCAGCTTTTTAAGATTCCACATGTAAAGGGTAGTATACAGTATTAGCCTTTCTCTGTCTCACTTAGCATAATGCCCTCAAGTTCCATCCATGTTGTTGTGAATGGCGGGATGTCATTATTTCTCTTGGCTGAATAATATTCCATTGTATGTATATACCTCATCTTATGTATTCATTTGTCTATTGACAGACACTTAGGTTGTTTCCATATCTTGGCTGTTGTGAATGACACCACAGTAAACATAGGTGTGCAGATATCTTTTTGACATGCTGTTTTCATTTCCCTTGGATATATACCCAGAAGTAAAATGCTGGATCATATGATAGAAAATTTTGAAGGAACATCCCAGCTCTGGAGGGATCAGCTGTCCTCTCTGTTGAAACTACATTACAGTTTAACTTTTCTCTATGCCCAGTTTTTCTTTCTTGCTGGTGTTATTCTTGAGTTCACTCCACAATAATCCTTTTGCACAAAAATCACCTCAAAGTCTATTTCCAAACACCAAATATCTAAGATATTTCTTGCCAGCATACCTCTTGGCTTGTGATACGTACAACACTGGTAGCCTGTGGTGTGGCTGACGCAGGGCAATTATTAAAATATTTCTGGAAGCAGCCAAGATGTCCTTCAGAAATGAATGGATAAATAAACTGTGGGACATCCAGGCAATGCATTATTATTCAGTGCTAAAAAAAATAAGATATCAAGTGATGAAAAAACATGGAGGAAACTCAAATGCATATTATGAAGTGAAAAAGCCAATCTGAAAAAGCTACATACTATATGATTCTTACTATATTACATTCTGGAAAAGGCAAAACTATGGAGACAGTAAATATATCAGCGGTTACCAGGGGCTAGGGAGCAGGTAGGGACAAATAGGTGACACACAGAGGATATTTAGAGCAATGAAACTCCTCTGTATGATAATATAGTGGTGGATACATGTCATTACACTTTCGTCCAAACCCATGGATTGTACAACACGAAGAGTGAATCCTAATGTAAACTGTGAACTTTGAGTGAAAATAATTGTCAATGTAGGTTTATCAGTTGTAACAAATGTACCACTCTGGTGGGGGATGTTGATAATGTCGTAGCTATCACGTATGCATGTGTAGAGACAGGAGGTATATGGGAAACCTCTGTGCCTTCCTCTCAATTTTGTTGTGATTCTAAAACTGCTATAAAACATAAATCCTACTTTTAAAAAAACGTTTGAGGTAGTGAACTAGGATGTGATATCAGTTGAAGTGTGCCCTGGCTGGTACCACATCTCAGCAATTTGAGAGTTACAGGATAAGAAGTCAGTGTACAGACTGTGGATGGGGGTGGCTATTGGTGCATCGGAGAAAGACAATGAAGGCTAAGTGTTATTAATAAATTTAAAGCAAAGTGTTAAATTTACAGGGCTTTCTTGGCCTATAAAAAGACTCTTATCTGCAGATAAAGCTGAACATCAGGCCAAAACTTAAATATAGAAGTAATACAGCATCAGATAAATTTGGAATGTTTACACTGGAGAATCTCTTACACCAAAAGTAAGAGCCTTAATGGGGAAAGAGTGAAACCCTAAGACCTAGATTCTAAGACTAGGGATTGAGTCATTTGGGTTGACGCATTTCAGAGCCTTGAAACTCCACAACACCCAGAAATCTTCTAGCCTTCCGCTAATAGTGTGTCGTTATTCCAGATTAACAACTAGTGCTTCCCTCCCGTGACTTGAAGACTCTACAAAGGTTAATGCCTTGAAAAGAAACGAAGTGCTATTCTCAGGATCCACTCACAACTCCCCTCCTGCGTACCAAAAACACATAGTTAGAATTAAATCTCAGCAGAAATCACTGAGAGGAATTTGGGGTTCAATTAAGCGTGGGAAGAGCTTGACATCAAGGGAACTACAGGGCCAAGCCAACATGTACTAGCACAAATGACACTGAGGATGTTGATGCAAGGCAGAACGGCATAAAGTTGAACAATGATGAGTTTATTGGTATGAAAACCCTATCCCAGGACACAGGAATAAGTGACCTGCCAAGGACCCAGAAGCCTGTGCTAATATGGTACTAGAATGATCCTTGATAGTTTGAAAGCATAATAAATCATGCTAAATGAAATAGAAAAGCTAGAATCCCCATGGCAGCTGATGAAGGAAGGCTCATAGAAGCAGCAATACTTGAATGGATATACTACATAAGGCCTAAAAACCCACAACCTGACTATGTTCCATCGGCAGGTTGGATGGCACCCTATTTACCAAAGTAATGAGGAGTGTACCGGTGAGGTGTCAGTAGCATCACAGAGAACTCAGGGGTAGCTGTCCTCCAGCAGTGAGGCTGAAGGTAAGCAAAGCTGTGAAAGAACAGACCTAGTAGCACTGGCGATTGATTCTAGGATCCCAAAATAATAGAGGTCAGCTTGCAGTGCTTAATCAGCAGCAGCAAAGTAGCCATAATTACTGAAAATAAGTAGTAAGCATCCAGAGAAGTTTGACCCATAGAAAATATGGGGTCGGTTCCTAGTAGCACATTCGATGGGCAAGCCAATGAGGGTATTACTTAATCTATACCAAAAAAAAAAAAAAATTGAAAATGCATGGTCAAGACCTATGGTCATTTATTTAGGCAACCACATACCGGAGAAACCAGACTACTTAAACATTTTGAGGACCACTGCACTGTAAACGATTTTGACAAATGCCTCTCAGGTAGCAATGTCAGCACTGGGTGAGTTCTGAATTGATAGAAACAAAGGCAAGCTTTTTGAGCCAGTCTTCCGAGGAGCCAGCAGACAGGTCCACAAAAATAATTACAATTCTTCGCAAATCAGGTCCATTCTGTTCCCTCCAGTCCTGATACTAGAAATGTGGGCTATTATTTTTAAGGCTAAAGCTGAGCTGGAGGGAGGTGGCTAACAGGAGATGGAACTAGGGTAAGTTATAATGCCAGAAAACTTACTATTCTTACTAAGATTCAGCTACTTTTCTAGAGTAAGCACTCCCCTGATTGTTGCAAGCTTTGTATTAGTTTTGAGTTCTGTAAATTTGACTCAAACAGTTTTTTCAGTTTTTTTCAATGCATTTATGAAGGGTCAGATTTTGGAGTTCTTTACTCCACCATTTTCACTAATAGCATTCTAATTACATTTTATAAGCTTATTTATTACAGACCCTACAGTAAACGTGAATCACAATGGCCATAAGAAAATTATTATTAGACTATTTGCTGAAAAAAATACCATAACATATTTGCATTTTTAAACAATACAGATTTTTAAAAATTAGACGTTAAAATTTAAATGGGCAAAGAAAGAAAAAGTGCTTTCTAAAATATCATGTATTTAAGATTTTGTAATGGTGATGATGGACAATATGTCACACCAGGTTTTCATCAAAGATATTTGCCTTTTACAGCGTGGACATCAGTAAAAGAAACTGCAGAACAGAGCGTTCCATAGGAGGTTTATGTTAGGTGTATCCCGGTTTTAAAAAATGTTAACTAATTACTTTTTTGTCTTAATAGTAAATTGTTACTGATTCAGAAATGTAATCTGTTCATTTAAAAATTACGAATTCAAGAACATATTTTAAAGGAGAGTGTTGTGAGAATAGCAGCTGATAGAAAAAACTAAATAAAGTATTTAATCTCTCTATGTGGTTCTTCCACGCCTCACGCAGGTAGGTTAGGCTTGGGCAAAGCATTTGTAAAAGAAAGGTTGCTTTAGCCACCAGCCAGAACACAGCATTAAAGATCCTGAATCCTGTAAAGAGAGTCTGGCTGGAATCCACTTTTCGTTCTCCGGGCTTCATATGTTTTGTTCTTGTGAATGAAGCAATTTCAGTGCAAACTCAAAGGGATATTTCATTAAGAGGATTAAAGGCCGTGCCAGACATTTGTCTGTCTGTTGTATATATCCCTGTGCTCCATACAGTATTGCTCAAGCTCCCTTGCAAGTGGCCTATGTTTCATCTATCGAAAAATTATCTCCGAGTTTCCACAATCACTATTTCAGGTGACTTTTAGAATCACATTGGCAATTTCTAACAAAATTCTGTTTGGGGACTTGACTGTTGTTGGCTTGAATTTATAGACTACTTTTTTGGAAAATTGATGTCTTTCCCATATTGTCATCCTATTCACACATCCAGTTTATATTTTCATTTTTTTCCATCTTCTTTTATGTTTTTTAGTAGAGTTTGATTGTTTTCTCTGCCACTTTCCTACACATACTTGTTTGATAATTTGTAGTTGTTTTTCCTCTCTCTTTCCTTTCCTTCCTTCTTTTTTTTTATTTTTCTTTCTTTCTCCCTTCCTTCCTTCCTTTCTTTCTCTTTCTTCCTCTTTCTTTCTTTTTCCTTCTTTGCTTTTGTGAATAGGACCTCTTTTTTCTTCCATTTTCTAAATGTGTAGACAGCAATTGATTGTTTTATATTTAATTGTGTCTGGCAGCTTGTTGCTTTTCTATGTTAGTTTTAATACTTTGTATGTTATTTACCTACCTTTTCTAAGAAGATGATGCTATCATCTATAAATAGCGGTTTTACCTCTGTCTTTCTCATCTCTACAGTCACCCCTTCCTCATTGTAGTATTCGTATTCGACACAATACGTAACTGGAAGAAATAGAGATACTACGCCAAGCGTTCTGGTCTCATTTCTTTTATAGAGAAGGCATTTACATTTCAAAATACAGTATAATGTTTGTTGAAGTTTTCTCATCTCTGTATTTTTCTCAGATAAACATTTTTTCAGTGAAGATAAAGGATTCCACTCTTACTTTTGGTTTTTATCTTAAACATGAATTTGTGTTGAATTTTGAAAATGGTTTCCACTACCTAATTAATTATATACATTTTTACATTTAATCCTCACATTTATTCAAACATATTAATAGATATTCCATTGTTGAATAATTCTTATTCTCTTAAATGACTCTTAATTGGTTAGGAGATTACATTCTTTTAATATATCTCTGCACTTAATCTGTTGTATTTTTGTGTGTTTTTGAATCTTTGCTCATAGGTGAGGTTGGTCTATAACTTCTTATTCTCTTGTGTCTTTTCCCAGTTTGAGTGTCAGGGTTATATGAGCTCTAAAAAATAAGTTGAGTTTGCTGGAGAGATCAGGAGACATTCTCAATGACAGTCTCACTTGGCTCTTAGGCTACTGGCCCTGTTGGCTGCTCCTGAGTTCTTTCTTCCTCCTATTTATAGTCTCCCAGTCTGATGTAACTTTGATTTTGCTCCCATATTTTGCAACAGTGTATTACACGTGCATTTTGGTGCCATTCCTACCATCAATTTGACATGCTTGCTATTTTATTTTTCAGGAAACCAACACATATTTTACTACTTCATGCTCTCCCATTTGTTTTCCCCAAAAGTTTTACCGCCATTCATTAAAGCATATGTTTTTCATCATTTACAGCAGTCACTTTTAAATGGATTCTCATCATATTTAACATACAATAGAATCCTGGGTGTGGCCTTCAGGGCCCTATGTAATCCGGTTCTGTCTAAATTTCCAATCTCATTTCCAAATCTTTCTTCTCTTTACTTACTCGGCTGCAGCTATAATGTCCTCCTTTATGTTTCTCAATGTGCTAAATGTGGTTCATTTTAGAGCAGTTGCATTTGTGAACACCGCAGCCTGAAATGTTCTTTACTTAATCTTTTTTCAGTGTTGGTTCTAAGGTTACCTCCTCAGACAGAACTACTCTCAAATAGTTATGTAAAATAGCACCCTATCACTCTCTAGTTTCCTACTCTTTTTCTTTATTGCACTTATCATCAGCTGACATTCTGAAATATCAATATATTCATTTGCTTATTTTCTGTCTACTTAACTAAAAGGTGCAGATGAAGGCACAGAATTGTTTGTTTTGTTCATTCACTGGTGTTTTTTCTACTCATTTCACCATGTCCACATACATGAACTTAACTACATTAGAAAACTATCAAAGTGCTCAAAGTAGACCACCTGAATTCGGGAAAGATGTGGGGAAACAATACAAGGTAAAGGAAACACAATGGGATAGTATATATAACATATATACTATAGCAGGGACTAAGTAATTTTGCTACATTAAACAATAAAGGGAGGGAAAGCTTTAGTTTATGCCTAGGATACATCTTAGAGCAGAACATTAAAAATCCTGGGTTGTAACAGTTAACAACGAAATGACTCAAAGAACAAGTTACATTTCAAAATTACTGGACACAGGAAGTAGAAGACTATTAATATCAAATGCCTCTAGAGGGCCGATAGTTGTCTTAGATACATCACATAGGAAAATTGAAAATGCATCTGTTGTCTAAAAGCATGAATATTGTTTATTAAATTAAAATACTTAAACTTTCTGCTGACGCAGATGACAGTTTGTATAGATTTGACTTCTAGGCTGCCAGTTTGCAGCACGTTGAGTTCTTTTGGGGGACACTACCATCCACGCTACGATGACCATTATCACTCCAATTCCTATTGCCTCTCCTGCTATTATTATTATTAGTGCTCTGGCTTTCACATGTCTGTGATGATATAAAGGTTATGCAAGAAATAATCACTTTCTATTATTTATTTTCTATCACTTATTCTTATTATTTTAACATTCATGGCATAATCATAGAAAAAAGTACAGTATAATATGAAAACAAATAAAGTTGGTGGGCAAACAAGAAAAAATTTGCAACCACGAGCTGGCCCTGTAGCATAGTGGTTAACTTTGGCACACTCTGCTTTGATGGCCTGGGTTCGGTTCCTGGGCACAGACTTACACCACTTGTAAGTGGCCATGCTGTGGCAGTGGCCTGCATACAAAATGGAGGAAGATTGGCACAGATGTTAGCTGAGCAACAATATTCCTCAAGCAAAAAGAGGAAGATTGGCAACAGATGTTAGCTCAGGGTGAATCTTCCTCAGGAAAAAAAAAAAATTGTAACCACACTTACTTATAATATAGTGACAATTCTTTGTGACAGTTCAAGGTTCTGTCAGAAGAATATTTTCTAAAACTGTGATTTAGAATATATTGTATAGCTCCAAGATTGTAAAAGATACTGTTCTAATGGCATTTAACTTTTTTCCTTTAGAAAAGGAAGGAAGAATGATGAATAAGTATAAATAATGCAATTTTACAATAATGCAAAGGCTGGAACCAGTCATGCCATGAGCCCAGTCATCATTGGCCAGGTTTGCCTTCACAGAAGAGATCCATAGGTAACGCTGTTCCTCTTTTTTTTTTTTTTTTTTTTGAGGAAGGTTAGCCCTGAGCTAACATCTGCTGCGAATTCTCCTCTTTTTCCTGAGGAAGATTGTACCTAAGCTAACATCTGTGCCCATCTTCCTCTATTTTGTATGTGGGACGTCTGCCACAGCATGGCTTGATAAATGGTGCATAGGTCCGTGCCTGGAATCCAAACTAGCAAAGCCCTGTCTGTCGAAGTGGAGCACATGAACTTAACTGCTGTGTCACTGGGCCGGCCCTCAAGAGCTTTCCATTTTTTTATCCCAACAAATTGGCTTCAATTTAACGAGTATTTATGAAGCACCCACTCTGTGCTCAGTACTTTGTCCCAATGCCTAGTGATCCAAAGAGACGCTGAAGAATCATTCTTTAGTCCTTCAATATGCTCAGTTTTGGGGCCCAATCCATTATAAACCTTGGCAAATATGTGCCGTACACACTTCAGAGCATTGTCTCTTTAACCCGTTGTCGTTTTCACCACTCTCGGTTAGATCCTCCTCATCTCTAGCCTGGTGTGCTTTAATAGCGACTGGTCCTGCTGCTTCTCGTCTTTTGCATCCGAGACAAAGTCGCCTTGTCACCATATCTACATCTTTTTATTTACCTTGGAATTGGAAGATAACGTGGAACCACTCTAAATTCTCTCTCTGTTTATTTTTCTAACCTCTTCTCGATTCTATTCGACGAATAATACAACTCCTCTACGATGATGACTTTCTTATTTATTACAATATTAGTGAAAACATTTGTCTAATGTAGTGTTTCTCAAACTTGAACGTGCATACAAATCTCCAGGAAGAGCTTGATAAACCACTGCTTGTTGGGCCCTACTGCCAGAGCATCTGATTCAGAAGGTTTGGGTAGAGTAACACCCTTCTCTGTGTTTCCCAAATGTTACGAAGAAAGTTATCCATCATACTTAAACCTTTTTAAGTAAAAAAAATTCTCAGCTGGGTTTGTTAGAAATTAGCTGTATTTACTTAATATATGTTTGACAAGTTTTCTTCTTTCTATTCCCAACTCAATGCATCTGGCAGAAACTCTTATTTTCTGGCATTTTGAAATTACCTGCTTTAGTGTCTAATATTAATACAGGTTTTCCTTTTTATGACTGTTGGTCATTTCAGATCATATTGGTTGGTAAGGAGAAGAGTTTCTATGGTCAAATACTGATGTTTTTAACAAAGGTTTATGACATATCCATCTTGGTATAGTTTTTTACTTTGCATGTTGTATTGTCTTAAGTAATTGTTTTCAGTTAAAAACAGTATTGTTCAAAAGTTAGATATAATAGTTTACAAAGATTCTAGCCTGTTTGATGCTGCCATCTTCAATATGTCTGAATCAAAATACAGTTTGTATAGATTCCAAGGTTAATTGTCATAAGCTGCTTTCTTCACCTTTCAAAGAAAGAAATCTCTTATTGTTGAGTATATAATATCTATAAATGTGCTGTCTGTTAGTTTACTTATGTTTTTAAAGGAATGTGAAAAATGAGCACTGGGCATTGATGCAAAGTTTAATTGCAAAACATGCAAAAATGCTGAAGCCAAATGGCCTCGAGTTATATGAGTCCCAGGGCTGAATGCCCTGACACTCACCGTCAGCTGGCACTGTTTGTTTAGTACCTGTGATATGCAATACATTTTAAGAAGCTCTTAAAGCTTCCTTTGGCTTATAAATTTGGGATTTGTATAAATCTGATTGTTGTAAATAGCTATTGAATGTCATTCTCTCCTGCAGTGAAAGTATTTCTAGACTGAATTAATTTAGAAGGGTATTGAACAAAATTGAATTTTGATGAATTACTTATGAAATGACTTGTAAAAATTTCATAAGAGAGATGACTGACCTCTTTCAAGGTGGGAAATATTTCTCGGTGTTCAGTTAATAAAGTTCATAAAGCTAAGAAACAAAGTTAGAACAACTAAATGACAAGCCATTGCATAAAATGTTGAATAAGTGAAAAAAATTAAAATGGTAAATATTTTAAATAATTGAGAAAATTATTCTTTGGCTGTTCCTTGTGGTAAGTAAATTATCGTTTTTACCTTTGTATTAACTAATAGATAATGAGATGATGCAATCAGTAAATCTATCTTCAGATATTAAAAATTACTTCTTACAAAGATAACAAAAGAAAAAATAAACACATGGGACTATTAAACTAAAAAGCTTCTGCATAGCAAAGGAAATCATCAACAAAGTGAAAAGGCAACCTACTGAGTGAGAGAATATTTGCAAATCATATATCTGATAAGGCAATAATATCCAAAATATATAAAGAATGCATACAACTCAATAGCAAAAAAAAAACAAACAATCCAATTAGAAAATGGACAAAAGATTAGAATAGACATCTTTCCAAAGAAGACATACAGGTAGCCAACAGGTACTTCAAAAGGTGCTCAGTGTCACTAAGCATCAGGGAAACACAAATCAAAACCACAATGAGCTATCACATCACACCTGTTAGAATGGCTATTATAAAAAAAAAAAAAAAAACAAACAAGAAACAACAAGTGTTGGCAAGGATGTGGAGAAAAGGAAACCTTTCTGCACTATTGGTATAAATGTAAATTGGTGCAGCCACTGTGGAAAACAGTATGGAGGTTCCCCACAAAATTAAAAAGAAAGTTACCATATGACCCAGCAATTCCACTTCTGGGAATGTATCTAAAGAAAACAAAAACACTAATTTGCAAAGATAACATGAACCCCATATTCATTGCAGCATTCTTTACAATAGCCAAGACAAAGGAACCTAGGGATCCATCAATGGATGAATGGACGAAGAAAATGTGGTATATGTATACAACAGAACATTATTCAGCCTTAAAAAGGAGGAAACCTTGCCATTTATTACAGATGAACTTTGAGGGCATTTTGTTAACTAAAATAAGTCAAACAGAGAATGGCAAATATAGTATGATTTCACTTATATGTGGAATTTTTAAAAAATCAAACTCAGATACAGAGAACAAATAGGTGGTTACCAGAGGTGCGGGATGAGAGTGGGTAATAAGTGAAGAAGGTCAAAAGGGACAAACTTCCAGTTATAAAATAAATATGTCATACGGATGTAATACACAGCATGGTGATGATAGTTAATAACACTGTATTGTATATATGAAAGCTGCTAAAAGAGTAGTTCTTAAAAGTGCTCATCTGAAGAAAAAAAATTTGTAACCATATATAGAGATGGATGTTAACTGGAGTTATTGTGGTGATCGTTTTGCAAAACATACAAATATTGAATCATTATGTTGTACACCTGAAACTAATATAGTGTCATGTCAATTACACCTCAATAAAAATTTTAAAAAATTTTTTAAAAGAAATGAAATAGCTCGGTCAAGTATTGGTTCACTAGAATTTTAGCAAGTATTTCCAAGTTATTTCAAAAAAAGATTGTAGCAGTTCTTTTTTTCCTGGCAACAATATATGAGTTTGCATTATCCCATATTCTCATAAAAAGCTTTTTTCTAATCCACTCAAACATATGTCTACTTCATATTTTCCACAGTCCAGACATTATATGCCCTGATAATTAACTAGTGGAGAGAGAGCTATTAATTATGGTATTCTTAAATATAAAGTTGCTACTTCAATAATAGTTCAATGTGAATATTCAAGATTCCATTAAGGTGCAAACTAGGAGAAATTGACTCAGTCAGGTAGGATAGTTAAGGTGTCCCCAAAATGGTATATTGCATTTTTTAATTGTTAATCAGATGAACAAAACAATATTTCACTTAATTTTTAATTCTCATTTTCTTGGTTAACAATATGATTAATGCCCTTTCATAAATTTATAAGGCATTTCTATTTCCCACTGTGAATTGTCTGTTAATATGTTTGGTCCATTATTCTAATCAGCTATGTAAGATTTTAATAAATTTTTCATTTTTATAATTATAAGATATATTGTATATTAATTATTTTTTGTAAGTTGCAAGCTTTGTCCTGGTTAGCTTTGATTGTGTAACTTTCTCTATTGTAGTTGTTAAAAAGGTTAGGATTTTATAAAGAAAAATATGTCCAAGTTATCGTACATATTAAAAATATTTGCTTTACCTTCTTCTAATATATTTTACACTTATGCTTTATTTTTTATGGTGTAAAATAGAAAGCTAAATATATTTTGAATAAAATTGACCCAAAAAGTGATTAAATCATTTATCGTTTTACCATGGAGTTAATTTTTTGCCTTTTTTAAAATAGAAAATTAAACTTCCAGTGTATTTTAACATCTAAACTCCAACTATATTCCCCATTGGAAAAAAAATATCTTCACATGATTCTCTGTGGACTTTCTAGAAGTGAATCCTGTGCTGAGCAGAATTTCTAGGAATGGCCCCAAGGTTCCACATCCTCTAATCCTGGAACCTGTGAATGTCCTGAGGTATCACCCCCTGTGAATGCTTTATGTGATATTCCACAGTCGATCTTAGAAAAACAAGGACCTAATGTAATCCAAAAATTCTTTAAAACCAGAGACCTCTCTCTGACTAGTAGCAGAAGAGAAAGACAGAAGAGAAAGTTAGAGAAATTCTTAAAGCAGGAGGGACTTCCATGCCATTGCTGGTTTGAGGATGGGAATGGCCAATGAGAAGAATACAAGTGCTTCTACAGCACAGAGCAACCCCCGGCCAACAGCCAGTACAGAATCAAGCTTCAGTTCTAAGGAGACACGGAAGCGAATTCTGTCAACGACCAGAATGAAGCGAATTCTGCCAACGACCAGAATGAGCTCACAAGTGGATTCTTCCACCAAGCTTTGGCTGTTGTGAAATCCTGAGCACAGAGCACAGATGAGCTAGTTGAACTTCTGACCTACAGAACAGTAAGAGAATCAGCAGATGTTGTCTTATGCCACTGATTTGTAGAAAATTATGGGGTAAATTGTTATGCAGATATAGAAAACTAATACAAAGCTTCTATTTCTAAATGATGTATTTTTATTAATATCTACTGACATCTATTTCAGTTATTTTTGGTTAGCATTCTACTGTTATGATGATAAGATTTAATATATTTAGACCACCCCCAACATATAGTCTTCCACCCTACCAATTTAGTTAAGTATGATTCTCCTCAACGCTTCAACTGTTAACAGCATGTATAAACACTCCTTCTCTGTTCCATCAGTCACAGTGATAAAGTTCTTCAGAGAGGTTTACACATGTTCTTTTTTTCCAGCTTGCTTTCCTTCCTCATTTCTCTCCTTTCCCAAATTAGGATGCTGAAATTTACTATCTATTTTGAAGATTTTTGTCTTTTGGATTCTAAAATTTGAAAACCAATAAAGAATATTATTTATTCGTCTGTGACATCTGTTTACTCTAGAGCCATGAAGTGTATTTGTAGAATAATTCCTTCTTTGAAGAGCCATGTCATGTTTTCTGGGAACTAAAGGGACACTGTTCCTACATTCAAATGTGAACATATACTCCTCTTTTACCATCCACCAGCTGCCTCAATATATATATTCTTTTCCTACTTCAAATTTCTACCAAGGTCAATTTGGGTATGTTCCATTAATTCCTCTTATTTATGAAAAATGTACTTCCTTCTATGCTTTGTGTGCCTGAGTCAATCTGAACAGCCTGTTCTCTAAGTAGAGCTATTTCTGTTTACAGACCATCCATTAGCTACACAGATAAATGCACTCTTTCCTGCATGTAATATTTTCATTTTTTGTTAAAATCTTTCTTTTACTGGTATACGTATTAAAGAATTTTAGATAAACATTCTGATGCTGTACATGTTGAAAAAGTCTTTGTCTTGCCCAAAGACCAAACAGCAAGTTGGCTGAATGTTGAATACCTTATTTTGAAAATTATTTTTCAAATATCATTTTATGTCCATTTGAGGAAGCAGAAAATTTAAAAAGCCTTTTGGTCACAAAGTAATTAAAATTGCGTAATATATAAAGTTATATTACCAGGCTGGAAGCAGGGGGACTGACAATCAAAGGGACTAAAGTCATTGATCTGAAAAACAGAGCTGGATAATTACAAGAGAAATTTCTCCAATGGAAATCCAGGGACAGATTGTGAGACTCCGGGTCTTTTTGGGTATTGTAAGAGGCTGATATGAACACTAGTTTATTGGTACACCTGGTTCCACGTATAAGTAAGTTAAAATCCTCTCAGATTGATAAATCTCCAGTTAAGGTCTGACTTACGTCTACAGATTAAGATTAATCAAACATGAGTTCACAATTAAAGATGACAAAACACATAAGCAAAGAATCCACCATTATGGATAGCCAGCTAAAAAAAGAAAGATTTGGACCTCTCCAATAAAATCAAATATCTTATTGATCAGATAGAGATAACATAGCTATATATCAAATGTATAATACATAAAAGATGGAATCACAAAATAGATCAAAGAACTATGGACTATAAAAAAATAGCCAAACTAACATAAAGGAAAATAATTTTAGAAATGAAAACAAATTATTGAAATTTAAAAATCAACTAATGGATTTCAGCTTCCAGTCAGGATACAGAAGGACGTAAAGGACATTCACTCATATGGAAACAATCAGAAAATTTAGAGGAAATGAAATATTATTTATTTTTGTATCCCATTTTATCTCCTCTTACAGATTTTTTTGGACAAAAATAAACGTATTTTTCTCCAATATAACAAAATCCTGTGGGAAGTAACCATAGCTGGCCAGATGTGGGTGCCATGTTCATCAAGAAGGAAACTCTGCCTGTCTTGAAGATGCCAGAGCAATAATAACGTGTGACTTCTCTCTCATATCCCAAGATGGCAACCTTCTGATTGCATTCCATTAGCAAGGAGAAGGAAAGACTGAAGGACTCTTCCTAGATTCTTCTATCCCACTGGCCATACCTGATGGCAAGGAATGCTGAGAAATATAGCCTTATCTCACAAAGGCATTGAGGAAATTCAACGTGACAAAAAGTCTTTCTCACAAATGACGTTTAAAGAATGTGACAAACAACTTTGACCCCTTCCTAGTAGCATAGACAAAAATTAATTTGTGATGGATCATACGTGAAATATAAAATCTAAACTGTGAAGTTTCTGAGAGGTATCATAGGAGCATTTCTTCAGGATCTTTGATTGTTAAAGTTTTCACAGATGACAGAAAAATCACTAAGCGTAAAATAAACCAAAAGATAAACTGGACTTCATTCAAATTAAAAAGCCTTGCTCATCAAAATATGCTATTAAGAAAATGAATATGCAAGATGCAGACGGGGAGAAAATATTTGCAATACATGTTTCCATGGACAAAAGAATAAATAATATCAAAACAAAAAATCAAAAAGTGAATACAGTGGACTGAATTGTTGAGCTCATAAATAGACCTACGCCTAAGGGGAATATGAGTATAAAATAATTTGTATTTATGGGTAGGTCTACATGCTTGGAACACTCAATAAATTATTCAGGGATAAATTGTGTCTATATAGAAAAGAAGTTAGACATTTGGTCCTCTGTTCCTCCTGAAATAAGTGTTGCTGTTTGCCTTTATCCCATTCTTGTCATTGCAGTTGAATTATTACTATTATTTCAGGTTAGAGAGAAGGTTAATGCTATTGTTAACCTACATTTTAAACTAAATGTTTTAGTTTAGGATTTTTGTGGATTCATAAAATTCTATTAAATTGACACACTAATTTTCATCTAACCTCTTTTATAAACATTTAGGTTCTAGTCAGCCTTTTTCTGTTAAAAGTAATACGTCCATGGACACCTTTGTAATGTTTATGTTATGTCCAATAGATATGTAGAAGAAATTCCTACAAACAAAATAGCAGAGCCAAATGGATTTGCCTTTAGATGTTGGGCAAAATTACCCTCTTTTCCAACATTACCAAAAATTTGTATTATCAATTTATGATACTGATCAATCTATAACCCCATAATGGATTTGCATTGAATTTTTTTTTGAATTTAAAAAATTATAATCTGCTTCTATTTCTTTTATTTTGTGAACTGTGATTACATGCGTTGTGCTGGGTATTTTCTCTCTCTCCCTCCAGTTTAACTCTCCATCCTTTTCCTCCATGTTCTGTTGCCTGGGTACCTGACAGTTGGGCTTGATTCAAAGAAGACAATGGCGGGAAATTAGAAGATAAATGGTTCACATGTTTATTCCCCCCAGGACTCCCCCATGCCCTGAGGGGATGACTGGAGCTAGCTGAATCTCTGTGCCACAGACTAAAGCTACCCTCAGAATATGCTCTCCATATGGCTTCTGTCTCTAGATTTCAGTTAGTGCACCCTCCTCTTGCCCATATAGTTCTGAGGGTATTAACAAATCCAAGCTGTCGCTAACTGAATAGTTTTTGGTTCCCATAATGCTGCCGCACCTTTGTAAATAGCCTCCTTAAAAAATTACCGAATGCGAGGATTTCTTTTCTTTCCTACCAAGTTGCTCATATATTGGAAGAACTAGAGTTAATCTCTTTGTTGGGAGGTCTTATTGATTAAATTGTGTCCATAAAAAGATATCCTGAAATCCTAACGCCTGGTTTCTGTGAATGTCGCCTTATTAGGAAATAATGTCTTTGCAGATGTAATCAAGTTAAGATGAGGTCATTAGAGTAAGCCCTAATCCAATGTGACTCTAACTGATGTCCCTATGAGAAGAGGAGAGTGCCGCCTGAAGTCAGAGATACAGAGGGGAAATCATGTGAGATGGCAGAGGCAGAGGTTGGAGTGATGGAGCAACAAGCCCAGGGATACCAAGGATTAACAGCCACCCTTTGAAGCTGGAAGAGGCCAGGCAGGTCCCACCCAGAATCTCAGAGCGAGCATGCCCATGCTGACACCTTGACTCTGGACTTAAGAGCCTTCAGAACTGTGAGAGAATAAATTTCTATTTTTTTATGCCACCTAGTTTGTGGTGCTTTGTTACAGCAGCCACAGGAAACTAATGCAGCATGAGAAGGGCACAGGATGGCACTGTAGTGCCATGTGGCAGCACAGTGATTATATAAATTATTGTAATACCAGCACAGGACAAAGTGAATATGATGTGGAAGTCTTTGGGAAATCAAGATACTGTGGCACTTAGACACAGTAATGGCTATAGTTTTTCTACAACAGTGTGCAATCCTATAGAAGGAGAAGTAGAAGGCTTGGACTGTTACACTTAGAGCAAAAGTGGAAACTGCTTTTCGGAAGTTTTGAAGGGGTCAGTCATTTCCTGTACTCATTGGAAAAAACCCATCAGCCCTGAACTTGATCATAAGGTGTGTGGAGTTGGAATGTTAAATGCCTAACTTTGCCAAGACTCTTCTTCTAGAAAAGAGAAGTGGTGGGGAAAGAGTAGGGCTCTGAAATATGAGATGGGATATTTGACCTGATGGATGAACCTGAGCCTCCTCTGCAGATAGAGTCAAGTGCAGGGTCTGAATGGAACTTGAGTGTTGCAAGTCAGGCACCTAGGATGCAAAATTGAAGGAGGTACTTATTCTCACGTGCCAACTCTGCACTTGCATGATACTGAGAGTGAGTGAGTGCTTCCCTAAATTTTAGCATAGTATAAAACTTGGAGGAAAAAATATAAATCTTGGCCAAATTGATAAACCTTAGTAAAATTTAACACACAATCATAAACAACATAGATCTCTACGGTCAAAAGACTAATTGCCACTCTAATCCTGTGGCTTGTTGGGGTATTTGCAAGTCTATATTTCTTACGGTTAAGCACAACCCTTGACCTCTACCACTCTGAGATCTCATTACTCTCATCAATATGAGGGAAAGAGATTCTAGTGCAACATGCCCCATAGTAATCTTCAACAACATGCCCCATAGTAATCTTCAACTGAAAGAGAACAAGTACCACAGACAGTGTGAAGATATTCTGTCTTATAAAAATCCCACCAAAAGTCATCTCTCTGTGTAAGACACTCAATAATCAGGTGGACAAGATCAATCGATCAAGCAGACCCAGAGCAGATGCAACTCCTGGAGTTGCTAGTTTGATTTGCCACAAACCCATAGATCTGATCAGTGAGGAGAGAACAAGCTCAAATGAAATTAGAGAGTTTACTTCTTACGGCACAGCACATAGCATGAAATTTGTATTTGCACTGATTCCCCTTGATCTCCTCCAATTCTCACTGGGATGATGCAGAACCAAGCATAGATGGACACCGTGCACACAGTGGATCTATGTCACCACAGAAGTACAACAAGCTTAGAAAACTCTTAATCTTTTAAGGGCACTTCCAGCAAACTTGTCCATTCTTTGTTGTCAAGAGAAGACATTAGTTTTATTATCTTGACCAGGAAACATATCTACCCTCCGACTCAGAGGAAGGCACTATCTCTAGCTTCCAAGGTTGTTCGCGTATATACATACTTGAAAAGACAATCTTAGAAATATAGAAACATGGAGAATTGTCTCCCAACAGACAATATCACCCAGCCTGTGGTAGTAAGTAGGATTTTTCCAGCTAGCCATTGCAAGGTGGCCATCTTGTCAAGAGCGGTAGCTGTGCTTGGACTCAACGACTTTGATTTCCCCTTATGAAGGCTGATTTGATTATGAAACCTACTCACTGCCCAACCTATGAAAGCAGAGACCAACGCTGGGTTTCCCCTCACTGGTCCCCGTATGAGGACATTTCTTGGGGAAACCAGCTCGTGTGTTCATGACACTAAACCCCTTCCATCATGGAGATGGCAGTGGTGTTTCCCCACAGGGGCAGATATATTCCAAGTGTGAATATGTCTTCCCTGACTGAAGTGCTCTGCAGTGCCCCTATCATGGGTTATCAGAATGCCTTATTTATTGCCACAATCCTCTATACAGCATTCTCTCCATGACATGCAAGGATAGGCTCATACACATGGAGTTCACCAGTGTTACCATGTACTCCATTACAAAGAAATAGCTGCACTGATACAACTCTGTTATAGATCTTGTTGGGAGGTAAAACCCTGCAATGTGGAATCTTTTCTGGAAGAACAAAGTATACACCTTAAATCCACATCCTATATTTGGAGTCAACTCCCCTATAGTCAGGACACATGGATCCAGTAACCAAATGGAGGTGGTTATTACACTAAACAACCCATGGAAAAAATTTTTAATCCTTATACAATCAACCTTGGGGTCAATGGATTTTCCAGTCGTTAAGTGCCCAGAAGAAGGCTTCCACTGGGAAACACAGTCATTGTTATAATTGAAAGCTGAAAGTGCTTCTTAAGCATTTAGTGTTCTTTTCATTGTTCCTGTAACAGCATGAAAGGAAGATTACTCTATGGATAAAGATGGTTAGCCCTTATTTCCAAAGGTAATCAATGGGTGCAAGGAGGATTCAGTGTGGATCCCAGGGCATTTACTGCACATCTCTAATATTCTCTTGCCCAACAACGTTGATCAATAGTAAACTTCAGCAATCCAACATACAAGATGCAGAAGATACTCAGACCCAGGAGAAACAAAATTTTGGTTAAGAATCTCATGCAGCCAGAATGCTGGAAAAAGTAAGGGGATCATCGAGTCCCATTGAAGATGGAAGATACAATTATCAACCTAAGCCTCAGGACTAGCAACAGAAGTGAAAACAGCAGAAGCTGTGCCTTATCATTCCTGTTTCCTCATTTTATCCCAAGGGTCTTATATCAAGAGCACTAGAAGTGACTAATATTTTACGTTTCAATTAGCAGTCTGACAAGTGGATAATGCACTATTTATAATGTGGTAACTGATGGTCCTTATGCGTTTCCTGTTTGGATGACGTGCGGTTTTATTCTGGACAAAGGAGGTTAGTGGGTGTTGAGGGGCAAATTGGGGAATAATGCTGTATTTCTTCAGCTTTTTCCTCTATATTCACGTTCCACCACTGTCTACCGCATTGTGCTCAGGCTGGGAGAATGGCTTTTATGGACAACTTCACAAATTCTCTTGTCCCTTATCTTCCAGCTGAGTTTGGCAAGTGCACGCACTGGCAGTATATCAGAGAGCTGGAGAAGATAGAGATGGAGATATCTAATCCTGACCCCATCCTTGTGTGGTTGCCACAGATTTTTTTCATCTCCCGATCCAATGTGTTCATCTCTCAGTCCAACGTGTTGATGTTGACTGCCCATGAGAATACCAGGATAAACCTCTGTGGGCAAAGCTAAGATTATTAGACTTAGTACAGGAAGGGTAAATGCCCCTCACAGAGCCGTAGAGTCCTAAATGAGGACATCAGAGACTGTGTTACAGGGTTTAAGGACCTGGGTTGCTTGGCTCTGAGCTGGATATTACAAGGCTCATTGGACCATGTGCTTCCCATGCTTTAGCCAACATCAGCTAGTACTTGGTAGAACACAGACTACTGAGGGACACCCCTTGTGTTTCTGATTCAGCCCATCTAGGGTGGGGCCTGAAATCTGAATTTCTAACCAGTTCCACTGGTCAGGGGCCCAGACTTTGAGAACCACAGTCTAGTGCATTGTAAATGTTTATACATTTTGCCAATTTCGTCAAGCTGATACACATGCACAGATGTTTACCATCTCAACATGGGCAGGGCCATAGGCTTCGATTCTCATCCCCTGATTTAGTATCTGTGTGAAACTGTGGACATTGTTTAACTTCTGTATTATCTGTTAACCCATGACAGTAAAATCTATTTCGTGTGGCGTCTGTGAAGAGAAAATGAGATCATGCTTGTAAACAGCTTCGGCGACTGCTTGTCGCACTAAAATGCCCAGGAAGTGCTTGCTGTTTTTACCATTGTTGATAGATCTCCTTTTTAGATCACAGTTTTCTCATGTGTACAATGTGGGCAGCAAAGAGGTATTTGTGAGGTTTGAATAACGTAAGTGAAGTTTGAGGTAAGTTTCAAGGTGTGTTGTATTAAATGGCGATTAAATAAACGTACTATCCATCTGTCTCCCATGAAGGTCCTCAAACAAATAAGTCCCTTTCGCCAATCTAGAACTGTCTAAACATGGTTGCTAAATTTCTTCCTTTCTTTTTCCTTATTCCTTTTTCTTCCCTATTTTTCTTTATTCCTTGCCTTTTTCATATTCCTGGAATATGTTTAACTTAGCCAAAATATAAATAAGGTGCTTCAGGAAGAGAAATGAGATCAATTTAGGGGAGCTTAGAAATTGCAGCCCCAGTCACATCTTTCTCACAATTCTTTGCACAGGGTCAGGAATCAGCAACTTTTTCTGGTCTACTTTCTAGATGTGTGATCTGAAATATTCACTGATTTCCACTGTTCTCCTACAATGAAGATGGCAACTTTTGGGTCTACACCTTCTTCCGGAAGCCAAAGTCTGAATATTTTACAAGGAAAACTAAAAGGAACCACTTTTCTTTTCCCGTTATGAACATTCTCAACATCATGGAAATATATCAGATGTAACTTTCAACTGTGTCTTGTAGTCACCACCTCAATGATTAATGGGCTTCAATTATTATGGGAAGAAATATAGTGAGAGATTGTCGAATTTGTACAGGAGAAAAATTCAGAATGTTGTGGCTTATCTTTCCTTTTCAGATACAAAGGTTGATGAGGATTTTGCACAGCTCATTCTATCCATTAATCTTTCTCTGGGCCTTTATCTTCCAACAGTGTTCTAGTTTCTAGAAGGCAAGTCAAATAGTTAGGACACTGAAAGAATAAACATTATTTTAACGTTAGATGAACAGATATGGTCAAGAAAATGAAAAGAAAAATAAGATTAATTACTGAGATGTAAAAATAAAACTGACATGAAGCAGAGAAATTGTCACTAATTGGTGAGTTAGACAGCACCAGACTTAATCTTGACTTTGGTGATAAAGAGTAGTAGGATTTTGATTATTTGATTATTTTTTTAACCTCTCCACCTTTGTTTTCTCATCTAGTGAAAGAAAGGTGGGCAGATGATATAAGATGTCCCTTTAAGCTCTGAAATTATTTTATTTCTATTCTTTTCATAAATATTTTTGAACATCACCATGCTCCCGGCACCTCCCGGGTACCAAGAATTTAGAAGAGGTTATAATATTCCTGCTCAAAGAGACTTACAGTCTAATGGGAAAGCCAACATGTCAAAGAAAGTGATATGGTATGAAAATCACCAATTAAAACACGCACAGTGTGATATGGAAAGAGGAAAAGATGATGCCCTAGGAGAAGAGCGAGGAATGGCTTCACACACAAGGTGAAATGTAATCCTGTAATGAACAGAAAAGGAGGGAAGGCCTTTCACACAGAGGAAGCAGCAAGTCCTGGCCTCTGGGGGTGGGATGGGATGTGAGGTGCTTGAAACGGCACACTCTCAGAGGTGCTCAGTAGAAACCTCTGCAGTAAATTCTGGAAAATACAGAGAGAGAATAAGAGGGCAAGACGCGAGTCTATAAAGGAAGGTGTAGGCCTGGTCATGAATCCCCCTTTAGCCAGGCTATATATTCTTAGCTTCATCTTGTGGAAAATAGGTGGGAATAACCAGATAAGTAAATATAATAGGATTTGGGTTTCAGAGATGTCAACTGGCAATGATCTGAAGTCTGCTTTGAAGTGGAGTCACATCAGATCAGGTAGAAGAATATTGCAAACTTTTTCAAGCAAAAGTCAAAGAAAATTTTTTTAGGATTAAGTATCATTCCAATAAGAAAAATATACAAAATAACCATACTAATCAAGATAGGCAATTATTTTTCTCTCATGTTCAACAAGTCCCGAGGTAGTCAGTAGAGCCTCAGAATGGCCATTGTCAGGGCCACCGACTTTGACACCTTTGTCATTCTACCTTGCCAGACTACCATTCCCAAGGTCACTCCTGTGCCACAAGGTCAGCTGTAACTGTTACTAGTTGGTCACATTTTAACTAGCAATAAGAAGAAACACAGGGAAAATAGCACACTCCCCTATAAGATTCTTTCCTAGATTTTCTTCCCCAACAGACAGAATTTCATCATATGGCCAGAGGAAGCCACAGAGAATTTAGATATATAAAGATTTTCTTCTGAAGGCCATGGGTCTAACTAATATCAAAGATTCTAGTACCATGGAGGGTGACACGCATCCACTGTCGTAAGGTTTGAATTAATTAAAAATGGCATTGAGAGTACAGAGGAGGCAACACATTTGATGATTATTTTGAAGAAATGCTTAGTAAGACCTGGTAACTTGAATGTGAAATGTGAGCATGAGGAATTAACAGGGACTTTGTTTATGAAGCCACCTTGCATGATTGTGTGTTAGAGGTACTACTCCCTGAGCTGAGTTTAGAATAGAGAGCAGGATGGGAGGGGTCTGGTTTTATACTTTGTGCAAAAATACGGTAATGTATAGTTGCCACAAAGTCATGCAACAAAATAAGAAAGGATAAGAATTTGAAATGGAGATGAGGAAGAAGATGAGCAAGGAGGCATGGTGTTTGTTCAAGGTGGAAGGCTCAGAAGAAAGTTTTTATCTACTCCCACTCAATGCAACAGACTATGTTCTGAGAGCTGATGTATGCTTCTTGGCATCGTTCCCCAACCTCTTCCCACCTACACAGATACAATGTGTCCGAGTCATTCCGTGACACATTTGGAGCTTCACTCTCTGCAGGCGCCAGCAAAGAGAGTGGTCATTTGTCGAATCTCTTCATTTTACCGCTATCATCTGTGAACAATTTTATGTCCTATTTTAAAATATAGGTTCATCTTTCTCACATTCTATATGTTACCTTTGTTTGGTGGAAGTTATTTTTTTAACAAACTCCCCCTCCCCAGCTTGTAACAGAGCATGTTTATTGAAATTGATTTACAAATAAACTAATTTGGTCTCCATCTTAGTCCTTTATATATTCCAAATACAGAATTCTATTTAATTCTTTGAGTGTGTGTTCGGTGCATGTGTGTTTTTCTTCATGGTATCAACTATAAAATATGCCCTGACTTTTTTAGAAGTGGTTGCATTAAAATAAACAGGGTTTAAGTCCATGAGTTGGAGAAACTATTATAAGGTTCATTTACATCAGAACCTCCACAATCATGCCTGTGATTTCACTTTTCTTTTTTTAATCCACTTTTGAAGTGACAAGTGTAAGGGCTCACAATTTGGCCCTTCAAGTCAGAAAACGTTCAAGACAGCAAGTGAGTTTTGGCGTGTAGTGCTGCTGTTCTTCGTTACGGATGATCTGGAATTGTGGTGGTAGCATACGTGTGTCATATTTTCTTCTGGTAAAGTTACCAGTGTGACTTTACATGGCACCCAACGTTTTTAATTTTAGAGGTATGGGAGGTAAGGGAAAAATAGATATTCTTGTTAATTCTCCTAAGCTCCACAATACTTAGCCACTGAATGTATTTTGATTCTGTGTGGTTGCAAAAATAAGAAAATTTAGAATGTGTAGGAGGAAAGTTTATAGCACAGGGAGATGGAAAGTAACTTAGAATATAAACCCTGATTAAGTTAAAAGTCATGAAAAGATATTTCAGCAAACAGAAATTGGAAGGAAGATATGAAATGTCTCCTTGATGAGCTCAATCTAGTATGCTCAGTTATCACAAACTTCCCACGTTAGACCAGGTCAGCATCTGACAGAACAATCTGACAAATTGTCCTGAGTTGGTCTGTGTAGGACATGGGTCTCAAATTGTAGGGTGCATCAAAATCACCCCATTAAAGGGCTTCTTAATGTTTGGATTGCTGTGGCCTGTCCCCAGAATGTCTAATTCCTTAACTCTGGAGTGGGGCCTGAGAATTTGCATCTATAAAAAGTCCCAAGATGGGGCTGGCCCTGTGGCTGAGTGGTTAAGTTCGCGTACTCCGCTGCAGGCGGCCCAGTGTTTCGTTGGTTCGAATCCTGGGTGCGGACATGGCACTGCTCATCAGACCACGCTGAGGCAGCGTCCCACATGCCACAACTAGAAGGACCCACAACGAAGAATATACAACTATGTACTGGAGGGCTTTGGGGAGAAAAAGGAAAAAAATAAAATCTTAAAAAAAAAAAAAAAAGTCCCAAGATGATGAGGATGCTGTTGGTCCAGGAACCACATTGAGCGTCACTTCTCTGTCATGAATCAGACATAAGAATGGAGAGAATATAAACTGCCCTGAAACAGGACTAGCTTGCTTTGCTTTTATGAATACTAATTTAAGGTAACATACCACATTTGATGCTGCATTAACCTTCCTATTAAATTATATAAGGAAAAATCTTCTCTCAATAAATTTTTTAATTTTCTGAGAGGGATGTTTCTTTTGAACTTGGAGGAGATAATTTGCACAGTCTATTCTGTGGTTAGGGTAAAATTAATGAATGACATTATATTCCCTAAATGCTATGTAGGATTTAAAAAATCTTAAAGCGTTGTTTTAATTTTTTAAATAAATTACTGCTGGATTTTCAGGGAAGGAAAATTTACCTTATTAGATGAATTTAGAAATTTATTTTACAATTTTTTGGCATAAAACTGTAATGCTTAAATGCAAATGTATCCCTTTGGTCTCATAATTATGGTTCTCACTCTTTACTCTGAAAAGAGTTGCTCCTAATAGGAGAAGCAGAATTCGAAAGGAACTGGAGAAGGTCCTGTATGTCGTCATAAGCCTGAAACTTCGCAGGACTTCCTGCTGTGCATGCTGCCTTACATTCTGGAACAATGTTTTCTGAAGGATATTTAGACTTTCAAGAAAGATGAGCTAAGTGAATATTCTAATTATCTCTCAACCCTAACTCCCAATACTATAAAAATAAATCGAAGATAACAGAAACACCTGTGCTGATACTAGGAAAAGCCGGTGTTTACATCCTTCAAACTATTCTAGCTTGCTATAACATAATTTAAATCGAATTGGAAGAGGACTCGAGATACTGATATTAAATCCTGTGATTGGTTGCACACATGCCTTGTTGTGCACATTCAATTATGAAATTATAAAATTCTCCAGTTAGAGTTTTTTACATAAACAGGCTTTTTAAAAATTAGGGTAAAAAAATAATGAGTTTAACATCAAGGCCTGGAGTTGTATTCAAATAACGTTAAGGTGAGGAAATCAACTTAAGAGTCCATTTTCTTATCTCAATCTGTTAAGCCTCGCAATGCTGGACACGAAAGAAAGTTTTCACTCACCCAAACAAAATATGTAATAATATGTAATGAACACCTACTGTAGCCTACCATCTTTCTAAGCTCTCAGGATAAAGGAGAGCGCAAAATCTTCAAGGCACTGTCCTCATAGAATTTATGTTCTAATGAGTTTTGGGAAGGGCATTGAGGGAAGATAAATATAAAAATAAAAATCAGAGTATCACAAGGCCTGCCTACAACAGAAATTGGGCAATAGGATAGGAAGTGATATTTTAGGTGGAATACTATTGGTATGTCATCTCTGAGAAGACCTGAAGCATAGAAGAGAGCAATGCAAAGAGAGGAGAAAAGCATTCTGGATGCAGGGAAGAAGGAATACAATCATCTCAAGTGTTGATGTTTTGGTACTTACAAAGAGGTCTAGCAAGACTGGACCATAATGAACAATGCTCATAGCATGGGAGGTGGAGCTGCGGTGAACTACAAGCATCAACTCGCAGAGGGCATTATAAGCCACGAAAAGGGTTTAGACTTCATTGGAAACAAAATGGCAATCTGTTAGATTTTTCTTTTAAACAGAAGAATGAGATGATAAGATTTAAGTCGTTAAAAGTCAGCCTGACCACTGTAGCAGAGATAAAAGAAGAGTCACACAGCCAGGTGAGGGGGCTGATTTTATAATTTATAAAGCACAATTATCACAATGCAGTAGAAAAGAAGAAATATATAAAATGTTTCAAAGTAAAACAGTGTTAGCTGATTTCAGTAAGCCAAAATTCAATTTAGGTAATATTTCTTGGTAGTTATCATTACAACAATATCAATTATGTTTATTGCTTCCAACAAATGTCTCCTTCAACTTTAGATATATAATTACAATTGTAGATTGTTAAGAGAAGTGTATTTTGACTTGGAGTAAATGAATTCTTGTCCTTACAGATCTCTGTATAAGCAAGGGTCAGTCAAGGTAACACCATTATACAGATGCTGACATAATTTTTTTATATTTTCACAATTGGTAAAGACATCTTTCATAGTAGGTACAGTGAAATTTGACCACCAGCAACATTTTTTCTAATACGTGGAATTAATTATTTAAGAACTCACTAGCTGGAGCCAGCCCGGTGGTGCAGTGGTTAAGTGAGCACCTTCCACTTTACAGTGGCCTGGGGTTTGCCGGTTTGGATCCTGGGTGTGGACATGGCACCGCTGGGCAAAAGCCATGCTGTGGTAGGCGTCCCATGTATAACATAGAGGAAAATGGGCATGGATGTTAGCTCAGGGCCACTCTTCCTCAGCAAAAAGGGGAGGATTGGCAGTAGTTAGCTCAGGGATAATCTTCCTAAAAAACAACAACAAAAAAGAGCTCACTAGCTGATTAATGATCAATAAGCCAATCTCAGCTTAAAACCATCCGTAACATTTAATGATCCTTAACCATATTTCGTTGAAACTCTAAGGTGAAACAAAGACCTCTATTATGAAGTTGACTTAGGCCTTGTCTATTCCAAACTTTCCAATGAAAAATGACGGTGATACACAGTGTTCTTCCAGAGTGTCTTAGAACCAGGAATAAAAGGGCTTCCTCAACAAGAATGAATTATAGGATTTAATTCCTACTCTGGCAATGATTCATCGGACAACCTTGGGAATGTTACTTCGATACTCTCTTGTGGTTTCCTGGTTATAAACCAGGATATTAAGCATTTGCCACTGAACTCTTAAGCCTGACTTCAGAGACAATAGTTGCTTACTAAGAATTTTAAAATACAGTTGCAAACTTTGTGATAAGCTAGCTATTCTGTTATAAATACAAGTAAACAAACTAGAATATATAGGGTAACTGAAAACCTTTTAACAAGACTTTAGGTTCCAGGTACTAGGTTAGCCACAGGGCAGCGAGATGATCTCAAGGACAACATTTTCCAGCCAAAGAGACAGGTTCCCATGAAAAATAAATTTATAAACACAGTGTGTGCTTTTGAGAATGACTGACCAGTAGGATAGAAGAGTAATGAGAGAGGAGACCTCGTCTGTCTTGTTCAGTGTTCTCGGCCGGCCACTTGGAACAGTGCCTGGCACTTTGGTCATTCAATATTCATTTATTGAGTAAATATTTATTGAATTTCTACCACGTATCAGGCACAGTTCCAGAGCTGGGGATATTAGCATGGACAAGATAACACCTCTGACCTCAAACACTTTATATTGTAGTGGGAGAGACAAGCAATAACAAGTAAACAAGATATATGATATAATATCAAGTAGTGATAAGTGCTCTAAAGAAATAAAGTGTACAAGATGAGATAGAGAGTGTGAGGGATGCTATTTTAGCTACTCTGACCAGGGAGGACTTCTCTGAAGAGGCCATCATTGGATAGTGGCCTGAAAAATATGAGTGACTGAGACAGGAGAATGGATGGGGGAGTGTACTGTACCAAGGACAAGGGTCCTGAGGTGGGAAAGACCTTGGTATATATGAAGAATGGCAAAGTCTTTTAGTTTATGGTCAGAGCTGAATTTTGTCAAAGTGCAATGGGAACATGTTGGACGGTTTTGAGCCAGAGAGTGACATGATCTGACTTAGGTATTTAAAAAATCACTCTGACTTCGCCGAGAGAATAGACTCTAGGTGAGTAATAATGGAGCAAAGAGACCTGCCGAGACACTGGTAGAGAGATCCAGTCAAGAGGCCGTGGCAGTTCATGTGGGACCTATTGAGACGGTGCAAAGTGTTGAGGTTTGTCATTTATATTTAACACCTCATTGAAGTTAGAGCTAGTAGGATTGCTATGGAAGGGATGTGAGTTACCCCAGAGAATGAGGAGTCAGATAGATGGCTAGCTTTATGTCCTGAGCAACTGGGTGGAGGGGTTACCATTTGGGGAGGATCAGATCAGGGTGGAGAAATGAACAGAAGATCGACCATGGAAATATTATGATTGAGAAGCCTTTGAACAAGGCAAGTGGAGATTTGGAATACATGAGTCTGAGGCTCTATGGTGAGGTCAGGGCTAAAGATGTAAAAGTCATAATCATTGTCATATGGCTGGTGATTAAACCTACAGGACAGGATGATGTCACTGTGGAGGAGTTTAGAGACAAAAGGAAACATAAAGAGCAGGGATATTTAAAAAGGGAGACCCAGTGGCCAACATGGTGGGAGGAAATCAGCTGGGGGGTTCTGCCCTGGAGGGCCCGTGTTAGAAATGCGCCTGGAAAACAGAGCAGTTTTGGATTAGATGTAGGAGAGAGAGCATCTTTTTCTTTTTCAGAAACTCTTTCTTAATAGGAATAAAGACATCAAGAAAGACATAAAATTTCACGGAGAAAACAGGAGCAACAAAATTTTGGGAGCTGAAAAGCAGAAAGATGAGAGGCAACTTAGTGTACTAGAAAGAGACCTAACATACCGGAAAAATCTAACATCCACACAAGCAGTGAAGAAGACCAGAAGCAGGCTGTCCTGCACCACAGAATTCCAGAAACAGCTCTGGAATTATAGCCAACAGACACCTGTGAGAATATGGATGGCTGGTGTAGAAAAAGGGGAGATGGAGTAAGGCATCCAGTTCCTCGATCAAGAAGGCACTGCATCACAGTTAAAAATACATAAGTAACACACACATCAAATAATTATGTTTTAGGACATTGGACAAAAATATCACGTTAAGTTTACAAAAATAGGAAATCGAGAATCAGAAAAAAATCAGAGTTCTCAAAAGGCCATTGGATATCAGATTCAGGGGAGCAGGCTTTAGAAAATCTGAGATAAAATGATTTTCAACCTAGGATTTCTTACCCACAAAGTCCAACCTAGTTGGAATCCAGTTAAACTGTAAGGTAGTAAGTGGGTGTATTAGTTGGGTTTGATCAAGGGAGCAGAACCACTTGAGTAATGTGAAATAAAGAGATACGTTATGTGTAAGATTATATGATAGACAGTTGTGGCAGCTGGTAAAGAAATAGATGGAGAGCTATAGCTTCTGTGTCTGCTAGTGGGCCTGAAGTTACTGCAGGTCCACGAGATTGGCAATTAGGAAGAAAAGCTGGACATGAAGCAAAGGGGAGTAAGAGAGAAACTGGAGCCTGCACTGTGTCTCATGGCCTCTGATCTTGCTAGAAGTAACCTACACAAGATGCTGGTACCTGTTACCTCGCTGTGGCACATGCAGCCGGCTCAGGACTCTGAGGAGATCAGGCGGGAGCCGGAGGAGCTGCAGGCCTGGCTGCTGCTCCACACAAACAAGGTGAGTCAGGAGACAAGCGACAAGGTGTGTGAGCCACAGTGGCACTTGACGGCCCCACACTGACAGACAGGGTGGAATGGCAGCTGCTTCTATACTCCATTCAAACAAGAGTGTAAATGAATATAGAATTCAGGACATCCGAGAGATGATGGGGATCCATGGGAAGATGGAGGAGGAATGCACAGGACCACATCACATTCTAGAGCATCTGGTCCAGACTGGAGCAAAGAGGATTTTAGGCGGGACGTGTCCAGGAAAAAGATATTAGAAGTTGCAAATTTTCCCGATATGTTTTAATCATGTTGAAAGAAGACTCGTTAACGTGGCAGAAATTTTATAAATGAATTAACAACAAGTAGGTAGAAAGCTGATCAAAACAAGGAAAAAAGAGAGAGAATGTGAAGGAATCCAGAGAAAACAAAAAATCATATAAGGAAAGAAAGGCAAAGCAATTTCAGTGTGATGAATATTTTGAATTCCAGACTAAGGTTAGTGAATGTTAACCCACCAAAAATCACTACTAGATTGGGCAGACAATGAAGGGGGAATTGTGCTTGTGTGTGTGGCACACATAATTATGAAACAGCAAAAGAGCATGCTATTTGGAAATTCGGTGGCAAATAGTAGAAGAAACCGCTAAAACTGTTGAAAGTTCTCAACAGAGTGGGGCCGCTGGTTGCTGCTTGTTGTTGAAAAGCTTGTTGAAAACATTGAGCTTTGAAATTATATGCATAACATTTTGGTGAAAATTGAAAAGAAAGTTTCACTTTGGTGACTATGAACAAGGTTGTTTCTGTGGAAACGTATGAACAGAAGCTGGACTTGTCTGGGTGCAAGACCCACAGGAAGACAGTGCAGACAGTAGGGGCGTGCCTTCTGGGGATTTTTATATAAAGAAGGCAGAAAAATAGGTGTGCTCTCTGGGGGGTGGATATTTTATTTTATTTTTACTTTTAAAATTATTTGGTTTAGAAGGGAATATTACAACTTGTCTGTATACTGATGGGAATAATCCTGAAAAGAGGAAAAGTGGGTAATTGCTAGAGCAAGCTTCTCAGATTGACGAGACAAGGCAGGATCATGTCCCCTGTGGGGCAGAAGTATTGGCTCTTCTCTCCTACCCTGGTCTGATTCATTAAAATCTCTCTCCCAAAGTATTACAATAATCTCACAATGCATCCCCCTACTTCTTCCCTTATTTATCAGTCTTATGCCAACACAGCAGCCAGAGTGATCACTGTAAAGTGTAATTCAGATCATTCTCAGTCTTCTGTGTTCAATTCCACAACACTTTGTGTTCTCACTTGAATTAAATCCGAAACTCTTACAATGACTTACAGGTCTTTTCAAGATCTAGCTCCCAATTACCTCATGGATCATGTCTCTTCTCATTTCTCACCAATTATCCTCTCACTCACTCAGCTCCAGCTTTAATAATCTTCTTGTGGAAACTTGAACTTGCCAGACACATCCCAGACTCTCAGCAGCCTTGCACTGGCTCTTTCCTTGTTCTCCCCTTTCCTCCCTGATGTCCATATGAGTCTCTGCCACTTCTGCCTCAAGGATTTGCTCAGGTGCTACCTTCGTAGTGAAGTCATAGAATTATCTTATTTAAATCTGCACTTCTGTTACCACCTCCATTCCCAACTACTTATCCTATAGATAGTTATTACCCTTTGAAAGTTGAACCTGACTCTACAGGTCCATTTACAGTTTGAGGTGAAGTGTTTTAGGTGATATTGGTCAGCAACCTTCTGGGTTTTTCTCCATCTGCATTCAGGAATGGAGAAATGGGTTTAACCAGCATCAACATTTGCCAGAAAATAAATAAGGATAAGGGAATGGCAAAGGAGCAAGGCTGAAAACAAGGAAGTATTCTAATAGTGGGTCATCTAACCCAAACCATGTTAGGAGGGTGAGTATGAGATACTCCAACTGTGGCAGGGTCAATGGAAGTCCTGGTGGGTGGAGGAGTCGTTGGTCCTGCAGAGTGAGTAAAAAGAAGAGAATGTGGTGGGAGATTGACACGTTTTAAACTGGAGGTCTATATTAATTGGTAATGGGAAGTTTTAGGATTTGAAACCATGGCGAAAACTAGAGTAGAGGACTAGGGGATTATAAGTATGGAGGTCTAAGACAGAGAGGTCAGGGAGTTGAATAAACTATATGTGTGGTATTAAAATAACCAAAAAGATGACAGAAAGTTGTCGTGGCTACTAAGAGAGTTATCAAGAAGGAAACAGGATGTGGAAAGAAAACAACCACATAGTAGGACTGCAGGGGAAATAGTGTCTGCAGGGGAATTAGTGTCTTCAGGGAAAATGCAGGTTTCTGAGAGAACAAATAAGTAAAGGCATATTGAGAGAAGAGTTTGAGAATACACGGAAGGTTTGCTACAAAACAGACTCATTTCCAGCAAGCACTTGGGTGTGGACAGAGCTGAGTCAGGCACAGCCACATGGGCCCATGGTCTCTGGGGAGGAAAGCTGATCAGGGAGACTTGGCCTCCCCATCGAGTCTGAGGGTTCCAGAGATGTGAGACATGATGGTATTTGTCCTGAGAGCTTCTTAGTGGGAGGCAGACTCTAAGTTCTACTGTAGCCTCTTCTTGGTCCTAACTCTTAGAAGTCATAGCTGATAAGCAAGGATCTGCTGGGAGAGGCCCAGTATCAGACAGGCTAGGAGCACGAGCGAATCTTGTTGACCTGACTTTCAACTCTACCAATAGGGAGGATAGTCTTTTGCTCAATCACATTCTTTCCAGAGAATAAAATCTTCTAACTTCTTATATCGAGAGACGGGAAAAGAGAAAATGAAGAGTGAAAAAAAGATAAAATAAAAAGTATTTAAAAATCACAAAATATCTAGTGAGAGTGGTTTGCAAATATTCACCATATTCACTACATGGGTAAGATGCAATGGCCATTATTAAAACCCAGGTCTTCTGACTCTGATTTGGTTCCAGGATCAGTATCCTTCTGGCTGATCAGACTGGGGAAGTATTCTAAATGATCCAATTAAACTGTATGAGAAAGAGTTAAACATCAGTTGGCAAGTGTAAAATATTTCAAGGCTCCTTCGGAAGAGACGTCTATAATCACTGAAATTATCTTGAAACGACTTACTTACAGGTATTATTTTCAAAGAGCAAGATTATTTGTATAGCAATGTTCTGGCAGAGAACCACAGGCCACCTGTTTTCCTCTCCTGAGAAACAGGAGCAAAATACTGACATTGGTTTGCAATTAACCACTTTGATCTACTTCTGGAAATGCATTCTTCATCATCTTCGCATTATAATACAAGTAGCACCTCTGAATTGAAGGCATTTAACTATAGAAAAGAGCATAAACACTCACAGACACAGAGACCAAGGGAAATTAGAGCAAATGAGCAGCCAACAGTGAGAGGCTGCTTCAGAGCCCTGAAATACAGCGTGGCTTCAACCAGTACCGCTTAATTTCTTTTATGTAACAGTTTAACCCATACTCACTTTGGTTTTAATTTCTAACTAATATTAAGTGGTTCTGCTCATCGCTAGCTGATGCCACTGGTGAATAATACATGGGCGAGTTGAGGAGTAAACATAATTAGTAACCATATGCAATATCTTTGCAAACTAAGAGGAAAACACAATTTGGAAAGGAAGAAATTCAGAAATTAGCCATTCTATTAAGGCAAAGGTAGAGACAAAAGTGAAACTGGGGGAAAAATCTCCCATGGTGACTAAAATCAGGTGTACTTGGATAAAGTAACTGAAGCCAGGACACAAGGTACTTATTTCTATAACAATGTTCTAAAATGCATTTCCACAACAATCAGATATGATATGAAAATGGCATCTGAAATCTAGCCTTGCCACTTCACTTTGCTATTATGAAGAAAAAAAAGAATTATTTGGGCATAATGTTTTTTAAATTGTAGCCCCTGAAAAAATACATAAAAACTGTGTGTCTGTGTGTGTGTGTATAGTAGATATAGCATAAGGTGCTAAAGGTGGTATACACACACACACACACACACACACACACACACACAACATTGTTATAATAGGCAAACAACAAGTAAGAGCAAGTCCATCACATAAGACGTGTTCGTTGGTTCACCATCTTGGGAGCTTCCGCGCATGAAATGTGAAACTGGCCCCGATACGTGGAGGGCAAGGAGAGACCAAGGAAAGAGGCAGGCCGCTCCAGATGGGTGGGTGGCAGGTGTAATAATACCTGCCCTGGGTGGCCACAAGATGAATAGGTCTCCACCTCTGCCTTGCAGATTCTTAAAGTTTAGATAGAGCCTTACCTGGGTTCAGTCAGATATACAGCCCAGATGGTCTCAGAAACACCTTACTCTCTCCAGGCTTCATTCTTAAAAATGGCTCCCACCATGGGAACAGTGGGCAGAAGGTACATTCCGAGGACAGGAGGGGGAGTGAGGAGCCTCCGTTTGCCCAGGTCCAGCTGTGGGTCAACGGCAGTCACATCCTCTTGAAGACCTCCTCCAACAATTTTCTGCTGTGGTCAACATATGTTTACTCCTAAATAAATGTGTCCTTTTTTTTTTTGAGGAAGATTAGCCCTGAACTAAGATTTGCTGCCAATCCTTCTCTTTTTGCTGAGGAAGATTGGCCCTGAGCTAGCATCCTTGCCCATCTTCCTCTATTTTATATGTGGGACGCCTGCCACAGCATGGCTTGATGAGCAGTGCATAGGTGTGTGCCCGGGATGCAAACTGGTGAACCCTGGGATGCTGAAGCAGAGCCCACGAACATAACCATTATGCCACCAGGCTGGCCCCTAAGTGTGTCCGTTTTTTGACCTTGAACCCTATCACGACTTGGGAGACTTTGAAGAATGACTTTTCTTCTCATAAGCTCTAGATGCACAAGTGCATTGCACATAGGAGGTACTCAATGAATTACCTACTTAGAACCCTCTTTTAAATATATGTGACTCTTAAAAGTTATTGTAACCTAGTGGACTAGATATAATCATAAAACCTAATTATCAGTTAATACTTATACAAAAGAATTGATATACATTACCTTTGATCATATGTGGCTATATACAAAATAATTGCCTTCCATAAAGCAACTTGCATATCTCATATACCCATAAATCTTCTAAAATCTTCCGTTATGCTTTATGATGGGCCCAACACAATGGAAAAAATACCGTGAAAGAAAAACCTGGAAGCCAACAGAATCATTATATGGCCAATATATGAATGGATTATTAATATTTAGCTAGTTCAGTGTGAATTTCTCATTAGTTTCTGCTCAGCTGTGTCTGCTTAACTGTGTAGATGTAAAATTAATAATGAATGAACTAAGGCACCACGAATAAGTTTGTCATAGAAATAAAAAGCTGTGTGATCAATTTCAAAATATACGTCTTTAAGCAGACTTTGATATTAATTGCATAGATAATGACATTTTATCACAAATCTTGTTTGGGGAACATATTTAGAGACATTAATATCTATTAGTATTAGAAACAAATAATAGAATGGAAATCATCTGGTGTCATAACCTCCTGGCAGGTGAGGACACCAAAGCTTAATCAGGATCAATAAGTAGTCCATGGTCACAGAAATTGTAGGAAGAGGACCTAAAACTAATACTCTGTTCATTACTCTTCTCACTAAATTTCGTTATGAAATAGATTTTTAAATCGAATTTCTGAGTGTGGAGTCTGGTATGAATATCTAGTCTAATGTGAATTGCTTCATGGCTGAATTTTTTGTCCCTTTTTCGGTTTGATTTGCTGCTTTTTGTAGACTCTGAAAACATTAAAATCTTCAGAACCATGTGGAAATAGTCAAATGAGTGTATTTATATCCCAGTGTCATGGAAGTGTCCCTGATCCTTCGTATTCTAATTACATTTACATGAGACCTTGTATAATGGATGTAACCAGACCCAGAGATGGGTTTGAATGATCATACTATATAGGCAGGCACTTTTTCTCTAAAAATTAAGACTAGCCAAAATTTAACATTATATATCTAACCCTGATCTAAATATCCACTTTGAATTTAATTTTGACCCCATGAGAATGCGATAATTGTAGGTTAACGATATCAACATGGAGTACATAGTCTAGTAAATAATTAAATATTTAGTACGTTAAAAACTCCTTGAAATCCTCTCACAACAGGGAGCATTCCCCAACTGGCACGGGCCGACAAAGAATTTGCGAATAAATTACGGAGGCAGGCATGTGAGAAGATTTTCTTTTCTGAGGTAGAATAATGCAATTGATGTCACACAGAGGGAAGAAACGTGACATGGAAACACAGGACAGATAATTTGGGAGCTTGATGGAGATCAGCACGAGAGGTGCTTCTTGAAGTAAACTGTGAAGGCTTCAGTGGCTGGTGGTGTGTTAAGTGTGTGTAAAGTAGGAAGCAGTCTTTGCATGGTACATGACCTTTCAAAAGTTAATAAACACTTACTTTATTTAACTTTATATTGAATTTTTATTTTTAGCAAATAAAACATAAGTACAATGCAATAGGCCACTTTTACTGCATGTTTATAACCCCGAAAGCTAGTCCACTAGTCCGTACCCCACCACCTCTGCATTCCCGTTAGAGGTAACTACTTAAGCTCTTTTAACTGTTAATTTTGTGCTTATTACCATATTCCTAAATAACAGAATTTTTCTATTTACTGATTGTAATTTTTGGTAATATCTATTGATTTCTGTTATGGAAGATGGGGGCAAATTCTTACACTATCATTTCTGTAACAGACAGAAAAATACACATACGAATACATATACGTACCACAGAGTCCCATTCTCCAATATAACTATAGTACAATATGGGGGTAAGTCGATAATCAAGATTTTCATATATTATTTAGAAATCTGACTAAAATCAGACCGAATCAAATCCATACCTGACTCCAGACCCTAATACAACATTTTACTCTGAACAAACTGAGAAGCCTTGCCTTCCAGCTGTGTTCCCCTGCAGAACTTTCTGTCTTAAGGAATTTTATTTTTCAGGTGATCATGGACAATCTAATCAGACAAATTTACAGTTTCAAAGAAAAGTTTACGGGCATAATCATGTTTATCACGACAGTCTTGAAGACAAGAGGGACAGGTAGGAAAATTAAAGAGAAGAGAGGGGAAATGTGGATGCGTGCCCAGAGCCAGCTGGTTGTAGAGACACAGAGCGTCTGAAGTGAGTCTCTGCTGTTCTGGATGCGGATTCGGTTCAAAGTGATGCTTCACCTGTTCCTAGCATCCTCCACTGCACACGCTGCCCCACACACGTGCTCTCCTTTTTCAAACACTGAATTCTTGCGTGGAGGATTCCGTTAGATTTTTCTAGTCTTCATAGTTCTGTAGCCTCTATTAATTTGCTGTTGAGAAACTGCCCATCACTGGCAGCTAAGGTTTACACTGAGTTTTTCCTAGATCTTAGATCTTTGAGTAGAGTCATTTACAGGCTAAGTTTTATGAACCATTAATATTTTGTCTTTTGATTCATTTTCTATCGTGATGAATTTGGGAAACAGTTGTGTGCAAGTTTCCCAGAGACACATGGAGGACTCTGCAAACCCAGGAGATCAGGACTCAGGTCAAACACATCTCAGCAGACTTTGGTGAGAATCTTTTCTTTCTCAGGACTCTAGCTCAGTTGCCCAGTGTCTTCCTTTTTTATCTCTCTTGCTATCTGGGTCCTACTTTAGTATTTCTTTCCCCTTCTCTCTTCAAAACTTCATTGATAGTTGTGTTACTGAGAAAATGATGTATTTCTTTAATTAAAAATAGCGTTAAACGTCTTTCATATATTTAATTGCTATTTGCCTTTTTTTCTTTATGACTGCATATTATCTTTCACCTATCTTTTCTTTTAAGTAATATTTTTCTATCAAAACATCAAAATATGTAATACAACTGCAATTTCCAAGTTCATCTCACCTCCCTACCCCACACACATACAAGTGTAATCTCTACAATTCTCTAGAGCAAAAATAAGCACGAGGAGCCTAGTGTTTGTCTCCACAGTGCCTTTTCTATGCAATTATCCCCTCGCACATTTACATTTAACGCATTTTTATTTTTCTCACATAAATGGAAGTGCACAGTTCTGGACATTGTACTTTCCACCTCACAATATGCTTTGGAGCATGGTATCTTTATAATATTTGCACTTCATATTTCAAAATATGGCTTATCTCTCGATTTACTTAGGTTTTACTTTATGTCCTTTAGGAAAGTTGTAAAGTTTTCTACTTATCAATTCTCATTCCTCTGTTTACTAGCTACAATGGTTTTGATTGCTCTTTTAGATAGAAATATTTTGTATTATATTTTCTTATTGTATATTGTTATTGCTTTAACTTTATATTCTAATTGATTTTCAAGTATTCTTTGTACATTAAGATAATGAACTGTTTCAGGAATGTTGCATCTAGTTTGCTGAATTGACGTCATTAATTTTAACTTTGACCACCATTTACATTTTATATTAGCATTTTTAATTCATTAAATGTTCCGATTTTTCCTTTATGTTTCTTTTATCTTTTCTATTAATATTGAAATATAACATGCACGCAGCAACGTGAACAGATCGCAAGGATGCAGCTTTATAAATTTTCACAGTGAACCCATCCATGTAACACTGCACAAAACTAGAAACCCAGCATTGCCAGAATTAAAGATCCTGTAACAGACCCTCCCAGACACTCATTCCTCCCCAAAACAAAGGCTCCTTCAAGTTCTAAATCCATAAACTAGCTACACTGTGTTTGAACATTATATAAGTGAATCTATGTTGTGTATGCTCTGTGGTGTCTGTTATTTATGCTTTTGTTTGGTTTGGATTTTTGCTCAAATTTTTAACTGTGAGATTCGTCCTTGACTATACACATGCAAAAGTCTGTTCACTTTTACTACAGTATAATAATCCACTTTATGAACATAAAAAGGTATTTAATAGTTTCTGTTGACATACGTTGAGTTGCTTCCAGTTTGATATCATTAAAGTTTGTACTGCTGTGATCATTTTTGCACAAGTACTTGGTACACCCGCATGTGCTCCTCTCTTGGTAAATACCTAGTAGTGGCATTGCTCACACCCTTGTCAACACTTGCATTGTCTGTCTTTTGCATGTTAGCTTTCTATCAGGTGTGTAGGGTTATTTTACTACGACGTTAACTTGCATTTCCTAATGACTAAATGGGCTGAGCACCTTGTCCTACGCTTTTGAAATACATTTTTAAAGTCTTTTTCTCTTAATTGACTTTTAGGAGGTGGCTTTACAATCTGCAGAGTTGTTTTATATGTGTTTTACAAGTAACTTTAATATATCCACTCTTTGACTTTCTTAAAAGTTTTTTGTTGTTGTTGAATAAAACTTCTTAATTTTAATAAAGTCTTATTTATCAATATTATTTCATTACTCTATGATTAGCCCATTTTTTGTCTTATTTAAGAAAATTTTATCAACCCCAAGTTCATGAGGATATTTCCCTTGGTTTTTAAACTGTTGTTTTGTTTTGATAATTAATCATTTTGCCTTTCACATATAGATTTGCATTCCACGTGGGATTTATTTTGATGTATGTCATGAGATAAATTGAAGATATTTTTCAGTATGGATATCCAATTGACCCAACACAGTGTTGAGAAGATTGACTCATCTCCATGACAATTTAATGTCACTTTTACCATGAATCATGTGACTATATATATGTGGGCATCTGTCTGAACTCTCAGCTTCATGCCATGGACTATTTGTCTGTACAGGCACCAGTACCACCCTACCTGAATTACTCTAACTTTTTAGCAGGCCTTGGCTTCTGGTGATGTAAATCCACCATTTTACTCTTCTTCAGAAAACATTGGCTACTCTTGGCCCTTTATATTTCCTTACAAATTGTAGACTGAGTGTCAGTTTCATTTTTAAAAACGCTGATGGACAATTGACTGGAATGATTGCATTAATTCCCTAGACCAGTTTTGGGATGAATGACATTTTTATACTTTGAGTCTTCTACTCATGAAGATGCTGTATCTCCCTATGCATCTCCCTATTTATTTAGGCATCCTTCAATCTTCTCAAAACTTTTAGTAGTTTTAGCATAAATGCCTTGCAGTTCTTTCATTAGGTTTATTCTTTGATAATTTATTATTTGATGCAATCGAATATGGTATATTTCTTTAAACCGTATTTTCTATTCATTTGTTGTTAGGACAAAGGCAACAATTGATTTTTTATTGTGGTCATGTTCATGAACATTGCTACATTCACTTATTCATTCCATACTTTATGTAGATTTTTAAAGTATTTTCAATGAAAATAATTGCATCATCAGCAAATAATGATGGTCTTATTGATTATTTACCTTTCAATCTTTATACTTCTTATTCCTCTTTCTCTTATTAAAAGTTTTTAATATTCCTTTTAGTTTCTCTAGAGATTATAGTAGGCTTCCTTGACTTACTAAAATCAAATATATATTATTATTTTTCCCATTTCCTGACGATGAAAGGACCTTTGGATTCATTAACTGCATTTACTCCTTTCCCATCACTGTCATACATTTTAATTGTATGTATATTTTAATATCATAAAATTATTGCCATTGTTGTTATTTTATATAGTTGATATTTGTTTATATTTATCCAACATTTACTGCATATTTTGGTCTTCATTCTATTTCGGATTTTTGCATTTCCTTAGGGATTTTTTTTTTTTGCCTCAAAAGTTTTCTTCAGCATTTTTCATTAGGTGAAGATATCCTGTCAATGAATTCTGTCAGTTCTTGTTTACTCAAAATATCTTCACTCATATTTTAGACAGAAATTTCTCCAGTGGGATGTTTTTAAAATTTCAGTATATTAAACCTGGTTCTCCATTGTCTTTCTGCTTCCTATATTTCTGTTGAAGGCCCAATATCAATGGTATTCTATTTTCTATTTCTCTTTTGTTTTTGATATTTATATAATGATGCATCTAGGTGTGTGTTTTTTTCTATATCATCTTGCTTGGGGTTCATTTGCTTCTCAAATATGTCTCTTGCTGCTTTTCATCAAATTATAGAAAATATTTCCTATTAACTCTTCAAATATTGCTTCTATCCCATTCCATCCTCTGCTGTTTTGGGGAGCTTTTCATTGTATCTTGTATGTGTATTACATTATTTTCTTCTTTCCTAGATTTTCTATTCTTATGCCTCTCTATGACTCAGAAAATTTGCATTGATGCATCTTTCAGTGTTTAAATTATCTTTTGGGTTCTGTGGGTGTTAATGACCGTCTCTTAAATTCTTAATTTTAATTGTTGTGATTTACAGCATTAGAAGTCCCCTTTTTATCTCATTTGTAGTTTTCAATTTTTTATTAACATTTTACATCTTATTGTCTATTTTCTTATCCTGTATTTTCTTGATATAGTATTTAAACATTTAAAATCCTTGTCAGATAGCTCCAAAATTCGCATCACCTGTGGTTCTGTTTCTATCATCTATTTTGATCATGATCAAATTGCTATTTGGCAACTTTAGTGTCTTTTTAAAAAAAATGTTGAACACTGTTTACTAAAATTGTGGATTTACTAGATTATGTTATATTCTTCCAAAGAGAGCTTACCTCTCCTTTGATAGACAGATAGAATAGAGGTTAATCTTTTTTGTTTTTGTTTTTTTTTTTGCTCGGGAAGATTCTCCCTGAGCTAACATCTGTGCCAATCTTCCTCTACTTTATATGTGGGCCACTGCCAGAGCATGGTTGATGAGTGGTATGCCTGGGATCTGAACCCATGAACCCAAGTCGCCGAAGTGGTGGCCACTAAATTTAACCACTATGCCACGGGGCCAGCCCTGAGAGGTTAATCATTTTAATCTAGTCAGAGATTAAGATGCTATAAGACTAAGCTTCAGGAAAGTCTGTCTGAGCCCCATTTACCTGTTGTTTTCTTTGGGCTCTGGGCCATGGCCCTGAGGTTTTCCAACTGAAAGCCTGAGATAGTCCCCAGGGCCCTTCCTCCTGACAGCTTGTGAACTTGAATCTTTGACTCTGTATCACTGCCAGACTCCTCAACCTCTATTTGATGCATTATACAGTTGTGCTGTTGAAACACGGGGTTTTAAAAATATAAACAAGTAAATTATCTATACTATAAATAGATAAGAAGAATTCTCATTAACAGACCCAAATAGTAATGATAGTAAGTTTTTAGTATATAAAATATAACATTTCAAATAAGACGAAGGACACCATTGTCCCAATGGCGCAAGAATCATTGGATCCCAGCTCCCTTTACAACCTGATTTTGAATGGCATGATATTTAAGAGTTTTCTATTGTTATCATGCATAGTACAGTTATCTTTCCTAGTAACCAAGATACCCACAGCTGTTTAAAACTATTCCAGTGTTTAAATAGATTGAATGCTTCAATATACTTGGTCTTTAGTTTAAAAACTGCTATATAGGATATTCAAAGGTTAAGTGAGTTTAATAGGATGTAATAAAAAGAACAAGGGAATTTTAGTATTGGTCTCAAAAATATAGTTGTAGCCTGTTATGAAGAGCACCCAGGTTTTCATAAGTGTCAGTCACCTTTTGTTAGAAGTCATGTAAACAGGGAGAGTATTTGACATTTTATGTGTTCCTGTTTGAAATTATTTTAAGTTCAGTGCTAAAATTTCTATGGTCAGCAAAGTAAGGAAGAAGCAGTTATGGAATATTTGCATTCTGTATCAGTCAGTGTCCAGTCAGGAAATTGGAAATTGAATTAGTATATTAACTTAGCATTTAATATAAGGTGTTGTTTATACTTGTATGAAGGATTTAAAAGGAAAGAAAATGAAATAAATCTCACTTATGAAGTAACAGAGAGGTAGGACAGCAGAAAGCTCGTACCATGAAAAGGGCTGTGGAAGAGGTGAAGCTTGTTAAAATCCAAGCGTTTGGAAAATGAGACCCATGTGACTGAGGAGGGATGTGGTACCTCAGGAGGTCATGGGAGGATCCCTACAGGGCTAAAACACAGATCTGTAAGGTTGGTGCAGTGACCTCCCTCAGACTGTGGAGGAGGGCACCTCCCTGAGTGGATATCCAGACCTCTGAGGAGAGGGGCACTGGTATTTGTATTGATATTTCTAACACGTTATGAGGAAGCTGGTTCTGAAATTGTGAAAAACAATTCCAGGAACTAGAATCAACTGAAGTCCTAGTTGATACTTCCAGCTTCCATCTTCCAACACCAGTGGAGGTGTCCTTTTCCCTCAAAAGGTTCTTCCTATGGCAAAGAATCCAAATGTTTTTTCCTAAAGTTTCTAAATTCTCAATGATTCTGATTTTGGCCACTGCTGTGGTTTTTAATTATATTTTTCTCTAGAACATAGAAAGGCTAAGAGATTCGTCAGAGAACTCCCTGAGTTGCAGATGCATAACACCCCGTCTTCATTGTGCAGCAGTAACTCAATTCCCCCTCAGTTATCAGAATAAGTCATTTAAGCCAATGTGAGAATCTTCTCCTTTTTTCAGTAAGCTGAGGAGCCCAAATTCACCAGATGCCAGTTTCATCTTCTAATTCAATAAAACCATTGTTTTGTCTCCTGTAGGAAGTATTCCTCTCTTGGGGAAGGTGACCACCCTTAAGGGTATAGTAAATTAGGGACACATTGAGAATCTGTGTAGATGGGTGAAGATCTTTACAAGGGTGAGATTATGTGTGCTCTATCCTTGATTTGAATGGTTGTCGGATGCCATCGAAATAATATTGGAGTTTTAGATAGATTCTCCCATGTAAATGGATCCTATAAGAAATCTGGGAGAATTCTTAGGAATTAAAAACAAGTCAGACTTCTGATCTAGACAAAATTGTGTAGACCTATTTCTCTCTGCTTTTCCCTGCTAGATACAACTACTAACTCTGCAAATAATATGAGACCATCAAAGAGTCAAAGCAAAGAAGCTCTGAAAAGTAGTAAGATGATGGAGTGGTTTGGGACCCCAAGACTAGAAGACAACACAGCACAAACCATCTCAGGTCATGCTACATGATAACAGAAGCGACCCAGCCCACACCCAGCATTTTCCTACTTTCAACCTTGCAAAACAAGGCAGCTTTTTTTTTTTTAACTGTTATTGGAATGACAGCCCACAAAAGAAGGACAGATTCTGCATGCTAAACTTAAATAGGATGACTACCAATGAAAACAAAGAAGAAAGTGAAAATAGACCCAGACTCTCCTAATATAATGGAAAAAATGTCCAGAATACAACAGAAAATCACCTGTAATACCAAGAACCAAGAAAATCACAACATGGATGACAAATGACAATCAACTGTTAGCATTAAGATGAATCTAATGTTGGAATTATCCAACAAAGATTTGTTTTCCCTACATGTCCTCCTTTTAAATTAATTAATTAATTGTAGCAAAAAACACAACCTAAAATTTACCACCTTCATTACTTTTAAGTGTACAGTTCAGTAATGTTAAGTATATTCACATTGTTGTGCAAAAAATCTTGAGAACTTTTTCATCTTACAAAACTGAAACTTTATATCCAGTAAACAACTTCCGTTCTTACCCTCCCCACATGTCCCTGGGAACCACCATTTTGCTTTCTGTTTCTATGAATTTGACTACTCACATATCTCATATAACTGGAATTATACAGAATTTGTCTCTCTGTGACTGGCTTATTTCACTTAGCATAATGTCCTCCAGTTTCATTCATGTTGTAGCATGTGAATAGATTTTCCTTTCTTTTTAAGGCTGAAAGATATTTCATTGTATGAACATAACATATTTTATTTATTCTTTCATCCTTTGATGGACATTTGGGTTGCTTCCACCTCTTGGCTATTGTTAACAATGCTACTGTAAACATGGTTGTGCAAATATTTCTTCCACATCTTGCTTTCAATCATTTTGTATATATACCCAGAAGTGGGATCATTGGCTCACATCATAGGTGTATTTTTAATTTTTGAGGAACTGTCATACTGCTTTCCACTGTCATTGCACCACTTTATGATTCCACCAACAGTGCACAAAGTTTCCAGTTTCTCCACATTCTCACCAACACTTGTTATTTTCTGGATTTTATTCTTTTGATAGTAGCCATCCTAATGGGTGCAAGGCAATATCTTATTGTGGTTTTGATTTTCAATTCTCTGGTGATTAGTGATGTTGAGCATCTTTTCATATGCTTCTTGGCCATTTGTGTATCTTTGGAGAAGTGTCTATTCAAGTCCTTTGCTCAATTTTTTGTCAGGTTATTTGATTTTTTTCTTGTTTTGTTTTTATTGTTGAGTTTTCAGAGCTCTTTATTATAATCTACATATTAGACCATGGTCACATATGTGGTTTACAAATATTTTCTCCCAGTCTGTTATTTGTTTTTTCATTCTTTAATGGGATCTTTTGCAGAGCAAAGGTGTTTAATTTTGTAGAAACCCAACTTATCAATTTTTTTCTTTTTTGGATATTACTTTTGGTGTCAAGTCTCAGAACTCTTTGCCTAGAATGAGATGTCAAAAATTTTCTTGCATTTTTTCCTAAAAGTTTTATAATCTACATTTTATTTTTAAATATGTATGAATTTGGAGTTGATTTTTGTATGAAGTGTGGTAATTTTGATGTTTCAATTTTTTACTTACCAATTTTCAATGAATTCAGTACTTTTTTTTAAAGGCAATCCTTTCTCTATTGAATTGTCTTGACTCCTTTTTCAAAATGAGATTAACATATTTCTGCGGGTTTTTTCTGCATTCCCTGTTGTGTTCCACCGATCTAGGTGCCTGTCTCCGTGTAAACACCACACTGCCTTGATTACTGCAGCTACATAGTGAGCTTTATTATTAAGTAGAGTCATTCCTTCCACTTCATTCTTCTCTTTAAGATTGTTTAATGTTCAAGGGACTGTTCTTTTCCACACGAATTTTAGAATCTCAATCATTGCATGATATCATTTATATTACATTTTGAAATGACAAAACTGTAGAAATAAAGAAAGAATAGTGGCTGCCCTCGGTTGAGAATGAATTTATAAATGCGTAACACTGGGGATCCTTGTGATAATGGAATTGTATGGGATTTTTGACTTGGTGGTGAGTAAACAAACCTACACAGGTGATAAAATTGTATGGGGCCAGCCCAGAGGCATGGTGGTTATGTTCGCACACTCCACTTGGGTGGTCCAGGGTTTGCTGGTTTGGATCTTGCGGGTAGACCTACACACCGCTCATCAAGCCATGCAGTGGTGGCATTGCACACAGAAGGACTTACAACTAGGATATACAACTAGGTACTGGGGCTTTGGGGAGAAAAAAAAAACAAAGGAGGAAGATTGGCAACAGATGGTAGCTCAGGGCCAATCTTCCTCATCACACACACACAAAAATTTTATAAATTGTATAGAGTTAAATATACTCACGGACACACACAATAAGTAATGGAAAACTGAACAAAATCAGTTAATTATGTCAATGTCAGTATTCTGTTTGTGACGTTGAACTATAGTTTTGCAAAATGTTACAATTGGGCAACTGGGTAAAAGGAACACCGAGTTTTCTGCACAGCAACTCTTATATCTCAATGCGAATCTACAATTATCTCAATAAAATTTTGAATTGAAAAATTTCAATGAAAGTTCTTCTATTTTTAGCTCCTGAACAATTCAGTCCTAACCAATTAGGCAGGAGTGATCAAAGCAGGAGTCTGTGGTTGAGATTGGGTGAGTACAGTGGTGCAGAGCAAGATATCAGAGCTTGATCAGGGAAAGAAGTTGCCCATGGCAGGCAGCCTGGAATGAGATGTCAGAGAGGCAGCAGGACGAGGAGGGCTTCCACACCTGGGAGCAGAGGGAGAGATGTGTCAAAACCCAAGGAGGAAGGAGAGTGTTCCCATGAAGGGCTGGCCTGGTGTGTGGTGTCAGAGCACAGCCAGGTTGGTACATATGTATTAATGTTAATTTCTTGATAGCAGTGTTTTATTCTGGTTATGAAGGAGAATGTTCTTATTTGTGAAAAATACACAATAAAATATTTGCAGACGATGGGGCATCAGGTCCTTAACACATGCTCAAATACTTCAGAAAAAAGAATTCTTTGTACCAGAATTGAAATTTTTTAGCACATTTTTGATTATTTCAAAAAATTCTGAGATAATATATAGAAATTAGTGTGCAAACGAACAAAAACAAAAATGAGATCATATAATTGTGGCCTTGGGTTAGATGATACAGAATCGCTCCATCTCCTATAATATGGTTAGCCAATGTAAATGCAAATAAGTCAAAAGTCCGTAAGTCAAAAAGTCAATACACCCATCATGCCTTACTCTGCCTGAGACATTGCTGCTCAGAAGAAAGTCTCAAGTCTGGATGAAGTTGAAGATCCAGCCAGCTGTAGGCTTTTGTGAGCTAGTATGAGTTACTGCTAATCGTGATTGCCTACTGCCTTGAATAAATATTACACATTATAATATCATCTTGCTTTTGTGAGTTAATCAACTTTTCTTTGTGAACTTTTCCTCTATATTATTTCACATGTACACATGCACAAAAATTGTGTATTATATATACATGAAATATATATGTATAAATAAATATACATATATGTGTAATATACATATATGTATAAATAAATATATATACACACATGTATATGAAAAAATAAGTATTTGCAATAGTATATCAGTATATCACAACCATTTCTGGTATTCTGGTGACTTGCACTTTAATTTGAACACATATGAATTTATGTTTATACTTTCTCAGTATATGAAGGCGGTCAGGATTTATGTCACCTACCCAAACAGAAAACAAACAAAAAACTTTACCATATTTTAACTTCCCTCTTCTTGCACATTATTCATCAGAAATTAATATCTTTTCTAATTCTCAAGAAGATATTAATCATGGCTTTTATAAATCTTCTGTGTGTCCCACTAAATCTGTTTCTTTGCATGTTATTATGATTAATGATCAATTTTAACTTATTTCTAACATTGTAATTTTGCTTTGTGTTTCCCCCACTCTTTCATGATGAAATAATTCCATTTTCTTTCTAGATACTTTGTCGAAAATTATTTAGCCAACTAAAATCAAAGCTGTTGTTTTTCTCACTACTGATTTTGTGTCTCAAATATTTATATTTCTGAACACTTTTTATTTTGCAAGCATTTTCTTTGGACTAAACTTAGCAGAGTTTTTAGATGTAAAAATAGTATATAAATGTCCTAAAAATATCTTTACTTTGATCTCTAATTTGAATGCTAGCTTAATGTGTAAAATGTTAGATCCAATATGATTTATCTGTAGAACTCTACTGAAGATTTGTTTTAGAATTTTGTTTCTTCCAGTATCTTCTAGAATTTCTACTAGTTTTCTAAATATTGCCAAGAGGTTTAATGCCAATTTGATTTCAATTTCTCTATAAAGTGTTATTTTTTCTATTTTAGAGATTTTAGAATTTTGTCTTTACCTATGGGATTCTAAAATATCACCAACATTTTTCTAGTATTAAATTCGTTCATCTGTCTCAGTAATCAGACTCTTCAATACAAAACACTTTCAGCTCTGTTAACTTCCTGTTCAGTTGAGTCTGTTAAAATATTTGTCAAACATGGGTTTAAAATATGTAACAACCATATTTTAACTTATAAGGCAATATATACTGTTTTCTTCTTTCATGTCAACATGTTCTTCTTTTATGGCTATGATTTCCTTTATTTTTCCCATGGCTTTATCAGCCATCCCTACTTTAAATCCCTCTTTTGTGCTTCTACTAATTCTAGTTCATTGGTGTTATTAAGATTATGACATTTTTTATCTCATTTTCTTTTAACTTTTTATTTTCAAATAAATTTACACTAACAGAAAAGATGCAAAAATGTTCAAAAGAGTTCACATTATCCTTCAGCCACCAATGTCTGACGTAACCATTGTACCATTATCAATACTAGGAAATCATTACAATATTGGTACAGTGTTATTAGTTAATTACAGAGCTTATTCAAATTTTGCTAATTCCTGCTTTTCCCTTTTTCTCTTTGGAATCCAGCCTGGAATAGCACATCGCACTTGTTGTTCTGTCTCCTTAATTTCCTCCAATCTCTGACAGTTCCTCAGTCTTTTTTTCATCTTTCAGATCTTAATAACTTTGAAGAGTTATTTTGTAGACGTCTTTAAGTTTTCATCTGTCTACAGTTTTCTTGTACTTACATTAAAGTCATTCATTTTGTCGATATTATAATGAAGTGATTTTCCTTCTCAGTGCAACATGATATCCATGATATCCAAATCTGTCAGCACTGTGATCACTTTGTTAAGGTGGTGTCCTCTGTAAAGTAACGATTTTTTTTTTTCCTGAGGATGATTCACTCTGAGCTAACACCTGTTGCCAATCTTCCTCATTTTGTATGTGAGCTGCTGTCACAGCATGGCCACTGACAGACGAGTGCTCTAGGTCTGCACCCGGGAACTGAACCAGGATTGGCAAAGTGGAATGCACTGAACTTAACCACCAGGCCACCGGGGCTGGTTCCAGTGATGAATTATTTTCCTTTATGGTTAATAAATATCTTGTGGAGAGAGATTCTTTGAGACTATGTAAATATCCTGTTTCCTGTCATATTTTTGCACACTTATTTTGCCATCTATCTGTAACTTTTGTCTGAAATAATCTTTACCGTGGCATTTGCCTAATTGTTATTTTCTATTTTTGTCATTCCTTTTACATCTGTTTTCTGGAATCCCATTGCAAAGAACCGCTAGCTGTCTCTTCTCCCCTACTCGTTCATTTGTTCATTCATTCATTTACTTACTTACCATCTTCTATCACTGAATTGGTTTTACCTTGCTGTGGAACAAATTACCACAAACTCAGTGGCTTGAATGACTCATGTTATTATCCCACTGAGTCCGGGATCAGGAGAATGGTCACTGCCCAGCTGGCTCCTCTGCTGGGGTTCTCACAAGGCTGTTGTCATGGTGTTGTCAGGCTGCATTCTCACCTGGAAGGTTGACCTCAGAAGTCAAGTCATTCAAATTCATTCCAGTTGTTGGAAGAGTTAATTTACCTGTATGTATGACTGAGGTCTTCAGCTTCTTTCTTGCTGTTGGCTAAAAGCCATCCATACGTCCTAAAAATGACGGGATATCACTGAATATTAATTCAAAGAGATCGCCCTCATTGTTTTTAAAGCTTCATAATACTCCAATGTTTAAAATAACCATATTTTATTAAACCACTCTCCTGGGCATGGACATTTAAGATACTTCCATTGTTTTGTAATTACAAGCAGTGTAGCAATGAATAACTGTGCATGTATATTTCTTGTTATTGGATGTCTAGCTCCAGAGAAAATTCTTAGAAGTGGGGTTGAAAAGTCAACAGGAAGGAGCATATGTACTCTTGTTAAATATTTCCAAATTCCCTTCCAGAGGACTTACAGAAGTTCACGTTCCCGCCAGGATTTAGTGAACGTGTTTTCTTCCTCACAGGTTTCGCTGCAGAATATGATGACACACATTTAAAAATGCTCTGTCAATTGATACATGAGATGTGGTATCAGCGTTTAATTTGCACTTCTCTAACCGTGAGAGAGGGAATTTATTTTCATACATTTAAGAATCTTTTTTATACTTTGGTGGGGAATTTTCTCATCATGTTTTTTCTCGCTTTTGCTATTGGCTATCTGGACCTCTATTTCTAAATTTTAAGAGTATTTTTACTATATTCAGGACATTAGTCATTTGTACAATGTTTCATCTCATTTTGGCAACTGTCTTTTATTTTGTTCATAGTATTTTTTGCCAGGTATTTTTTAAATTGTATGTATTTTAAGATTATCGATCTTAAAAAATTGCCTCTGAATTTTAAGTCATATGTAGAAAGCCTTTCCCTAAACAAAGTTTAAAGAATAGTTAATCCACGTTTACTTCTAACACTTGTGTGATTGGAAGTTTTACATTTAGATCTTTGATTTAGATGAAGTTTATTCTCGTCAGTCGCATGAGGTATGGAACTAATGTTATCTTTTTTCCTCAAATTGATACACATTTGACTCACTACTTTTTTATTTAAAAAGTCCATCTGCGCTCCAGTGACTTAAAAGGCCACTTTATTCACGCACTAAATTTAATATGTACATGGCTTTATTTCTGGCTTTTCTATTCTGATCCAATGGTGTATTTTCGATTCCATTGGTGAGAATCAATATCACACATTTTTCATTATAGAGGCTCTAGAGTGTATTTTAACATCTTGTAGAAGTAGTCTGTACTCATTTATTTTTCAGAGTTTTCCTGAATTTACTTGCATGTTTATTTTTCCACGTGAACTATAGCATCGACTTGTCTAATTCTATAATACATCTTTTTGGGATTTTTAATAAGATTGTTTTGAATTCATAAACTACCTTAGGGAGAAGTTACAGCTTTATATTATTCAATTATTCTCCCCAAGAACAGGAGGTGCATTTATATTTGTTCAAGTCTACTTTTGTATCTTTTAGGATTTTTTCAAAGTTTTTATCACATTCGTTTTACACATTTTTCTTAGGTTTACTGCTAAGTATTTAATGTTCTTTGTTGCTTTTGTAAATAGTGCTCTTCTCTAACTGTTTTTTTTGTGTGTGTATGAAGGTCATTGATTTTTTTAACAGATACATTGATATATAATTCACATAATGAACAAGTCACCAATTTAAAGTCATGATTCAATGGTTTTTAGTATATTCACAAATATGTGCAAATACCACCACCATCAATTTTAAAACGTTTTCATCATCTTCAGAAGAAAGTCCATATCCTTTGACTATCACATCCTTACCCCCAAACTCTCTACCTAGCTGTACACAACCATTTATCCCTCCTTTCTCTTCCTATAAACTTCCCTATTCAGGATTTTCAGATGAATGGAATCATACAATACATGGGTTTTTGTGACTGTATTCTTTTACTTAGGATAATGTTTTCAGACTCATTCATGTTGTAAGTTGTATCAGCATTTCATTCCTTTTTATGGCCGAATATTATTCCCTTGTGTGGATATACCACATTTGTTTATTGAGTTGTCCAGTGATAGAAATTGGGATTATTTCCATGTTTTGGCTCTTACTAGTAATGCTGCTATAAACATTGTGTACAAGCTTTTGTGTGGACATATATTTTCAGTTCTCTTGGGTATATACATAGCAGTGGAATTGCTGGGTCATATGCTAACTCTATGTTTGATCATCAGAGAAACTGCCAGACTGTTTTACAAAGTTGATGGACCATTTTACATTCCCACCATTATGTATAAAGATTCCAATTTATCCACATCCTCACTAGCACTTGTTGCTATCTGACTGTTGATTCTAGCCATTCTGGTGGATGTGAAGTGATATTTCATTGTGGTTTTGATTTGCATTGCCCCAATGACTAATGATGCCAAGCATCTTTTCCTATGCCTATTGGCAATTTGCATATTTTCTTTGGAAAAATTCTGTTCAGATCCTTTCCCAGTTTTTCAATTGAGTTATTTATCTTTTTATTGTTGTTATGAGTTGTTCATGTATTCTAGAAACATGTCCCTTATCAGATATATGCTTTGTCACTATCCTCTCCCATTTTATGGGTTATCTTTTCACTTTCTTGATGATGTTCTTTTTGAGCATAAATCTGTAAAATTTTGATGAAGTCCAATTTATCTGTTTTTTCCTTTGTTGTTCAGGGCTTTTGTGTCATATCTGAGAATTTGTTGACAAATCCAATGTCATGAAGGTTTACCCCTATGCTTTCTTCTAAGAATTTTGTAGTTTTAGCTTTCATATTTAGGTATTTTATCTATTTTGAGTGATTTTGTATGCTGTCTGAGGTAAGGGTCCAACTTCATTCATTTGCGTGTGGGCATAGTTTCACTAGTACTATTTTCTGAAATGATAATTCGTTACCTATTGAATGGTCTTGGCACATGGCAACTGAAAAATCAGTTGACCACAAGTGTATGAGAATATTTCTGGACTCTCATTTCTGTTCCCTTGACATATGTATCTGCCCTTGTACCATTAATAAGCTGTTTTCGTTATTGTTGTTTTGTGATCAGAAGTGTAAGTCATTCTACTTCTTTTTCACGATTTTTTTTCTGGATCCCTTGCAATCCCATATAAATTTTAGAATCAGCTTTCTACAAAAAAAATTAGTTAGGATTCAAGTAAGGATTACAATGAATCTGTAGATGTTTGGTTGGAGTACTGTCATCTCAATAATGTTAAATTTTCTGATCCATGAACATGAGATGTTTTCCAAGTTATTTAGATCTTCTTTAATTTCTTTTGACAATAATTTATAGTTTTCACTATACATGTTTTTAAAACTTCATTTGTTAATTTATTTGCAAATATTTTATTCTTTTTGATGATATCATGAACAAAATTCTTTTCTTATTGTCATTTTTGAATTGATAATTGCAAGTACATGGAAATACAACTGATTTTTTGTTTATTGATCTTGTATCCTACAAACCTTTTGAACTCTCTTGTTAATTCTAATACTGTTTTAGAGGATTCCTTTAGATTTTCTATATACAAGACCATGTCATCTGTGAATACAGATAGTTTTACTTTTTCCTTTCCAATCTGGATAGCTTTTATTTCTTCTTCTTGTCTAGCTGTCCTGGCTAAAATTTTCAGTAAAATGCTGAATTAAAGTAGTAAGAGCAGCCATCTTTGTCTTGTCCCTAATCTTAGGAGGAAAGCAACTAATATTTCACCATTGTGTGTAATGTTACCTGTGTGGGGTTTTTCTAATAGATGCCCTTTATCAGAATGAAGAAGTTTCCTTCTGTGATTGTTAACTCTTTTTTGCCACCTGGCTCGACCATGGTACCCAGATATTTGGTCAAACACTAGTCTAGATATTGCTGTGAAGGTACTTTTTGGATGAGATTAACATATAAATCAGTAGACTTTGCATTAAGCAGATTACCCTCCATAATATGGGTGGGCTTCCTCCCATCAATTGAATGTCCTAGGAGTAAAAAGACTCACCCTCTCTTGAAGAACAGGGAATTCTGCCAGCAGAGTGCCTTCAGACTGGAGCTAGAACACCAACTCCTTCCTAGTCTCCAGCCTCCTGGCCTGCTCTGCAGAATTCAGATTTGCCAACCTCCACAACCCTGAGAGCCAATTCCTTCAAACCACTCTCTCTAAATATGTATGTTTATGTATATATGACTGTGGATGAGTGTGTGTGTGAGTTCTGTGGAGAACTCTGAATAAAACACACTTTATTCCTAGTTTATGGAATGTTTTTTATCAGAAAGGGTGTCAGATGTTATCAAACATTTTTTCTGCATCTGTTGAGATGATCATGTGATTTTGGTTTTTGTTATATTAATGTGATGTATTGCATTCATTGATTTTCAGATGAGAAACTGACCTTGCGTTTCTGGGATAAGTCCTACTTAGTCGTGGTGTGTATCCTTCGTGTTATATGTTGCTGGATTTGGCTGGCTAGTGTTTTTTATATGATTTTTGCATCCATATTTGTAAGAGATAAGTTACCTAATTTGTTGGTATACTATTGTTCGTCACATTCCTTTATAGTCCTTATTTCTCTGAAGTCAGTGATAAAGTCCCATCTTTCATTTCTGATTCTAGTAATTTGAGTCTTCTATCTTTTTTCCTTGGTCAAATAGCTAAAGACTCATCATGTTTGTTAATCTTTTTAAAATAAAAACTCACCTTTGAGTTTCATTGATTTTTCTCTGTTGTTTTCCTAGTCTCTTGTTTCATTAATGTTCACTCTAATCTTTATTATTCCCTTCATTGCATTTGCTTCAATTTTAGCTTTCTCTTTTTTTTCCAGTGACTGAGGTAGAGGGTCCCTTTATTGGTTTGGGACCCTTTATATTTCTTAACCCAGACATTAACAGCTATAATTTTCCTTCTAAGCACTGCCTTAGCTGCATCCCATAGGTTCTGGTACATTGTGTTTTGATTTTATTCCTCCTAAAGTAGTTTCTGATTTCCTTTTTGCTTTATTCTTTTCCCGTTTGGTTAATTAAGAGTATTTAGTTTAATTTCTACATAGTTGCAAATTTCTCAATTTTTTCTTGCTGTTGACTTCTAATTTCATGCTTTTGCAGTCACAGAAAAAACTTAGCATTATTTCTATCCTTTTTAAATTTGTTGAAGTTTGTTTAACTTCCTAGTACATAGTCTATCCTTGAGAATGTCCTATGTGTGCCTGAAAAGAATATATACTCCATTGTTTATCTAGAATGTAGTGTTCCTTTGATGTCTGATAGGTCTAGCTATTTTATAATGTTAAATCTTCCATTTTCTTATTGATCTCTTGCCTACTTGTTCTATCAATTATTAAGAAGTTTCAAAGTATTATTGCTGAATTGTATATTCCTCCCTTTCTTTCTGTCATTCTTAGTTTCCTGTATTTTGATGTTCTGTTATTGAATGCATACATGTTTATAATTGTTCTATATTCCTAATGGATTGACTTTTTATTATGGTAAAATATCCACTTTTATTCCTGGTAAACTCTTTCAATTAAATTTTATTTTGTCTGATGTTAGTATAGCCACTCCAGATTTCTAGTGATTGGTATTTACCTAGGTTTATCTTTTCTTCTACTATTACTTTCAATCTATTCGTATCTTTGAATCTAAATTTTCATTTTTTTATAGACAATATATAGTTGGATTCTGTTTTTTCCCCAGTCTGCCAAGCTCTGCTATTTGATTGGCATGTTTAATCTATTCATATGCATTATTGTTATTGATATAGATTTACATCTCCTATCTTACATTTTGTTTTTCATCTTTATATCTGTTTTGTTCCTCTAGTCTTTTTTTACTGCGTCCCTTTACATTGAGTAAAGTCTTCTCATGCAGTATTTTAATTTCCTTAATGATTTTTAAGTGGATTTTTTTAGTGGTTGCTCTAGATCTTACCATGTACATCTTAACTTATCAGAATCAGGTTTAGGTTTATACTATCTTAATTCCGGTAATATGTAGGAACATTACTCCCGTGTAGCTCCATCCCCTTTCCTCCTCTTTTGTGCTATGATTATTGTGCATATCATATTTATTAATGTTACAAACCAAACAGTACATTATTGTAATGATTAATTTGTTAAATCTGTCTTCATCTCCTCAACCCATTATAGTTTTTCTCCCATCCACTTTCTTTGTGGTATTATTGGCAAATGTATCACACATATATTACATTTCTATGTGTCACAGGCCCCCAAATACATACATGTCATTTTATTCAATTGATTTTTGTATAAGTTAATAAAAGGAAAGAGAAAATCTGTATTAATAGTGTCTGTTAGAGCTACATAATTACCTTTATCAGCTCTTTTTGGTTTTTCATGTGGATTCATATGACCATCCGTAGTCACTTGCATCGAGCCTGAAGAACTTCTTTTACTATTTCTTGTAAAGCAGGTTGTCTGCTAGCAAACAGATTCTCCCAGTATTACTTATCTGGGGACATGATTATTTCATCTTTATTTATGAACAATAGCTTTTCTGGAAATAGGATTCTTTTTTTTTTTTTTTTTTTTTTAAAGATTTTATTTTTTCCTTTTTTTCCCCAAAGCCCCCCCGGTACATAGTTGTATATTCTTCGTTGTGGGTCCTTCTAGTTGTGGTATGTGGGACGCTGCCTCAGCGTGGTTTGATGAGCAGTGTCATGTCCGTGCCCAGGATTCGAACCAACGAAACACTGGGCCGCCTGCAGCGGAGCGCGCGAACTTAACCACTCGGCCACAGGGCCAGCCCCTGGAAATAGGATTCTTGATCGATACCTTTTTTCACTTGTGCACTTTGAATAGGTTATTCCATTCCCTTCTGGTGTCCATTGCTTCTGTTGAGAAATCCATCATGAATCCTATTGGGGTTCCCCTGACAGTGATATACAATTTTTTTTTTTTTTGCTTTTTTCAAGCCTGTCTTCGACTTTCAAAATTTTTACTACGTCAGTGTGTCTCTTTGGGTTTATTTGACTTGGAGTTTGTTGACTTCCATGGACTTGTAAGTTATTGTTTTTCAATAAATTTTGAAAGTTTTCAGCCATTGTTTCTTTGAATGTTTTTTCTTCTTCTCTCTCTTTCTCCATTCCTCTGGTATTCCTGCGTGTGTATGCTGGTGTGTTTAATGGTATCCATATTTACCATATTTCTCAGAAGCGCTGTTCATTTTCTTCATTCTTTTTTTCTTCTATTCTTTAGCTTTTGTAACCTCTATCAATCTATCCTCAAGTTTGCTAATTCTTTCTTCTGCTTGTTCACATCCACTGTTGAGCCTCTCTAGTAATTTAAATTTCAGTTATGGTACTCTTCAATGTGAGAATTTCCATTTTTTAAAGTAAATTTCTGATCTCTCTATTGATAGTCTCTGTTTTATATGACATTATCATCATACCTTTCTTTACTTCTTTAATCAAATTCTCCTTTAGGTCCAAGGACGTGTATATAGCTACCACAATGAAATCTTTTTCTGTCAAATTCAACATCTGGTTGCTCTCACAGATTCCTTGTGTTGTCTGCTTTTTTACCAGCGTATGGGTCATACTTTCCTATTTCTTTGAATACCTCATAATTTTTCAACGGAAATTGAACATTTTAGATACCATATAGTAGCAACTATGGGTACTGGTACCCTCTCCCCCAGAGCTTGTTACTATCATTTGCTTTACAAGTTTTTAGTGACTGCCGGGATTATTTTGGTGAAAATATGTTCCCACAGTGTTAAGTCTCTGATGTTGTCCTAACGGAGGTGCAGCTTTGAGAATACCCACAGTTATCCAGCAATGACAGTGGTACTGGTGGGGCTCTTTTCCATTCTTTTCCTGACCATATCCAGCTGTTAACCTACACCAATTGTGGGCCAATTGCTCTATTGTTTACAACATTGCCGAGGAGCATAGATTTCTCTGCAAACTAATCTATTCAAATTGTGGCAGTTTCCGAGGAATAGTTTCTGAGTTTAGTGTTTGATGTTTATTCTAACTTCAAAAGAACTCTTTCCAGCTGTCTTACTCTGTGGTTCTCTCCTGCAGACTAGGTGACCTACAATCTAGGTTATGTCTTCATTAGATCCATTAATCTCCTCCCAATTTCGTTCACCACAACCTCCACTGTTTTGAGAGGTTTCCTAGATTTAAATTTTTCCACACTCTGTTGTAAGTGAAGTCTGTTTCCTTCAGAAAGAGATTAGGGGCTGTCTGTTTTATGGTCTTCTTCTCCTCTCACTCCAGGCAAAATCTTTGGACCAGGCTCTGGAATGGGGAGTGGGGATGGGAACAATGACCAGTTTCTTTCTGAGTGACACCCCATCCTGGGTGCTGTGTGTTTAGAGGCACATTCCAGGACAACAGCCTTAGGTCCTCTTGGCTTGCTTCTCCTGGCATGGGACCACTGCCTCAAGAGCCATGCAAAGGCCTTTGTGTCCCTGGTATTCTCAGCGTGCAAAGCCCAAGGTAGACCCTCTGTGTAGGGGCTGCACAGAAGAAGGGAGTCCCCCTTTTTGACCACAAATGCCCAAGATTTAGCCTTAGAAACAGGCAGCTACAAACAGGATGAGCAATGCTGAAGTCCTGCTTCCCCTGGAAAGCAGGCCTTCTGGCTGAAAGCTGGGGTTGGAGGGGGCCCTTTGTTCTCGGGTTCAGGGTTCTGGAGTTGAGTCTTGGCCTCACTGAGCAGGGAAGGGGGAAGGATGGAGTTGCCTAGGTTCAAATAAGCACAGATTTTCGCTGTTCTTGCTAAATTTCCATAGATTTTCTTGAATAGATGTTTCTTCATTTGCTGTTCACCTTTAGGATCATTTCCAAAGAAATTCCATGTTTTTTATTTTTATTTTTTAAATAATTTTCACCAGTTTCACTGGGGAGTGTCATGCAGGAAGTTGATCTCTGGCCTTTGATTTTTAATGGTATTTTTATATCCTACCATTTTATATAATTCTTTTTTTTTAATCCTTAGAGTCTATTTTATCACTGTTTCTGTAGAGTTTCCCAGATATACTATAACACACTTGAGAGATAGATTTACCCATTCTTTGCCATTCTTACATCTCTAACTAATTTATCTTGTCTAATTGCATTGGGTAACATCAGTATTAGACTAATGGGGAACAGCAAAGGTAGTAGGCTTCTTTGTATTGTTCATAGTGATAATGGAAATGACTCTAGCATTTCTTCATTAAGTAATATACTGAGTTTATGATATACATATATATTTTTATATATGTTTATCAGTTTTTAAAGTATACCTTTTCCCAATGAATTTCCCAAATATTAAAGGTGATGATGATGATGACTGATTGCTTTGTAATTTAATTCTATCGTGGGCAGATGATATATTCTGTATGATGTGAAAGCAATTTCATTTACTGAGACATGTTTTATGAACTTTTTTTATCATGCATCTTGGTAAATGTTCAATGTGCACTTGAACTGCTATTGTTAGGGGGGATGTTTTATAAATATCAGTTTGTTGAGTTGGTTGATGCTATTCACGTTTTCTATATTCTCACTTATTTTCTGCTAATTGTCTATGAAGTATTGAGATAGTATGTTCACCTTTCTGGTTACAATAATGAATTTTTCTTTTTCTGCTTTCTATTTTATCAGTGTTTGCCTCATATTAGCTTAGTTATTAGATTGATAAAGATTTAGGATTACTGTGTCCACTGTTGAGTTGATGTCTTTATTTTAAAAAAATCGCACTCTTTGTTCCTAACAATATTCTTGCTCTGCAATTTACTTTGTCTGATATTAATATAGCCACTTCACCTTTCTTTGGATTTGTATTAGCATAGTATATGTGCCTTTTACATCCATTTACTTTTAACCTGTTTGTGTTTTTACATTTCATATATAACAAATAGTAGTGTGTTGCTTTTTTATACAATCTGACAATGTCTGACTTTTACGTGAGATGTTTAGATCTTAACATTTGATGTGGATGTTGATATAGTTGGGTTTAAATCCACCATGTTGCCATTTATTTTCTATTTTTCTGTTCTTTGCTCCCTTTTCCCTCTTTTCTCTGGCATATTCTATCATCTCTACCTTCAAAACACATCTATTGTGTGAACACGTATCACCATTGCCACTGTCAACACCCTAGACACAACCAGTGCCATCTTTCACCTGTAATTTTTATTAGCCTACTAATATGTGTGTTTGCTTCCAATCTTGCATATCAAAACTTGTGCACTATGCAGGGTAATAAATCTTATCACATCATTTACTCATCCAAATCATTGCATGGCCTTCCGTTACAACCAAATTGGAAGTCTTGCTCAAGCAAGGCAACACATGCTCTTGCCCATGGCTAGCTCTACAATGCCATTTTTCTACAAATATTATTATTCATTCTGCTTCAATCCCACTGTCTTTCATCAAGCACCACAAAAATATAAATGCTTCAGTTTCAAGTATTTATCATTATTCCTTCTGCCTCCTCCAGATGTTTTTCTTGTTTGCTCCCTTATTTTGTTTAAGTATTTACTCAATGTCCCTTCTTCATGAAGGATTTCCCTGATCACACTATGCAAGCCTCCTTCCTCCAATTTACATTCCATCCCTCACCTTTACTTTAGTTTAGAAAAACATCATTTATCTCAAGCTGACCTCACATTATGTACTTATTCATTGTCTGTCTCCCCCACTAGAAAGTTAGCTTCTCAGGAGCATGGACTTCATCTGTTTTTTCTATTGTGGTATCTCCTGGAGCTAGAAGGGTGCCTGGTACATAATCCACACTTAAAAATGTATGCACTAAATGAATAAATAAATAAATTCAGGCCTTCTCCAAGATGACTGCCTGCAGGTTGTAGTCAAATGATTCCAAATCAGCAACCCTAATGTAAAAGTGATGCTTTTCTTAACATCCCAAGACTCTGATGGCCATTTTTGGATCAGGTATCAATTCTCTGAACTTACTACTTTGAGCTGTGATAAACACATCCTGCACCAGTTCTCCATGTCCTACCCAAAAGGATTGAGCACACATATCACACTGAGTGAGTGGAGAACCTTGCACTGTAGGCATATTGCCACCAGTCCCTAGTCTCATATAAATGTTCTACTATCTTTATACATCATATTTCTTCAGTGGTTCCATTTTTTTGCTCATGCCTTTTATCAAGTAGAGATTTATATCAAGGATATTTTGCACCAAATTCAATGAATATATATTCTCTTTATTTTCTCACTTTCAAGATAAAATCTGTCAGAATATTTTTCTCAGATTTTAAGCTACAGGAGAGTTTGCTATAAATTTCAATCACCCATTCAGTGATCCAGCAGGCTTGTATCAATTGCTTGTACCACAGCAATTGAACTATCTCAGCACAGTTACCTATTTTGCCTAGGGAAGGCTCTACGTGAAATACAAGATTTTAGCGTCTAATTTTCTGTTTACCCTGGTTACCAGCCGCCACTCGATGTGAAGCCTGGCTGTATTGCAAAGACTTTCTACAACCACCTGAACTTCTGTATGATAGACTTCTAATTAATAAATATCTGTATGACATACCTCTAATCAGGGCAGTGGATTCTATAATCAGTTGATACACAGAGAAGAAAAGATTTTCAATTTAAATAAAATGTTGCACATCTGCAGGACCTCGTGTTCCTTCCGACATGAGGCAGTCATAGTATAGTATTAAGTCGTGGACTTAGGAACCACGTTGTCCAGACTCATATCTCAGTTTTATTGTTTTCAACCTCTGTGATCATGGTCAAGCTAGTTAACCTCTCTGTGTCTTAATTTCCTCATCTCCAAAGGGGAATTATACAATAATAATACCTACCTCATATGATGGAGAAAGTCATGGGAGAACAACAAATAATCCTTCCTTTTAATCATAGATTTTGAGAGCTTATCTTGTACTAGTTACTGTTCTAAAGGCTTTCCCAATAAAATAACCTAATCTTCTCATCAATCCTATGAGGTGGTTATTAACAAGCATTTAGAACTCTTAGTCTGCTCCATTAGAGAATATTGCAAAAAGCAATCCCCAAATTCCAGTGCATTAATACAATGAAGGTTTGTGTCTCACATGTACCATCTGATGAAGGTTGGCAGAAATTCTGTCCCACATAGCCATGCAAGCACCAAGGTGCCATCTGTGTAGAGCAAGCTTTCTCCACCTTGGCACTATTGACATTTTGGGTTAGATAATTCTTAGTTGTGTCCAGTGCAATGCAAGATGTTTATGACTATGCCTCATTTCTATCCACCAGAGTCCAGTAGTACCATCCCACTTTTGACCAGCAAAAATTTCTCCAGACGTTGCCAAATGTTCCCAGAGGAGTGGGGGATGGTAAAATGACCCCATTGGACAACACTGATGTGGAAGCTGCGTTATTCCTACAGTCTCAAAGACCTCTGCTGGATCTTTTTGTTCAGCTGGTAGATCATGAAAGAAAGAAATTATGGAAGATCATGAGAAATGTTACCGGCCAGGTTCAGAATTGATGAGCACTAATAACACCTTCCTTCTATTGGCTAGAATTCAGTCAAATAGCCCCATTTCCTGAAGGAAATCTGGAAATTGTGGTTTTCCCATGTGCTGAGGAGGAAAATACAACAGAGTTTGACAAACAAATAGCTTTTATGCGTGTGTGTGTCTACAATCTGATCTTCTGGTCACCAAATACCAGTTCCATTTCCTCCCCCCCCCCCCCCCCACATACATTGAACAAACTCTCTTTACAAAGGAGGTAATCAAAAGCTTCATTTCTAACTGCATCCAGCTCAGGTCCTGGTGTTCCAGGTGATACACATTATTCTGCATTAGGTATGGAAGTGTCTTCATTGTCCAGGGGTCTTTGAATTCAAGAGACCTTGCTTGCTGTATGCACCCTGCCCAACCAATATGCAGTAGTGGAAGCAAGACAGATTAGCTATAGCAAATCTTCCATTTGGAAAGGAGAAGAATGGGAAACACAGATGAGCGATTGTTCTACAGAACAAGAACAAAGAGGGAGAAATTCTTTGCTTAGACCTTGATTCTTTCTGTCTTGTCCATTATTCTTTAAGATTCCAGGCTCCAGCTTCCTGGAAACACTTCTTTGCCATCATCTTCCACAGCCACATCTAAAGTGCATTGCGGGGTATGCCTTCCTTTGACACTGCCCAGTCTTCCTGGCTTGCTTCCTTCCTGATGCTCATCAGTCAGAAGGTTGTCACTCAGGGTTCTTGGTTTCTTTGGCATTGAAACTCCCTCAAAATACCCAGTAGGCTTCTTACCTCTTTACTTCCTATCACTTTCATGTACTATTAATCATACCCACAATTTTTTCCAAGAAAAATCCTCAAATTTGTTTAATATCTCTGATATATATTCATAATTGCCAAAAACTATAAGCCATCCCAATGTACTTTGGGTTAATGGATATACAAACTTCATACAACGACACAGTGGACTACTATTCAGCCATAAATAGGAATGAAATATTGATACACTCAACAACCAGGATGAATCTCAAATGCATTTTGCTGAGTAAAAGAAGCCAGTCCAAAGGTTACATATTATGATTCTATTTGTACAACATTTTCAAATAGAAATGAAGTTACAGAGAACAGACCAGTGTTTCACCAGAGGTTGGGGGCTACAGAAGTTGTAACTTCAAAAGAATCTCACAAGAAAGATTATTTTGGGTGATGGAAAAGTTCTATCATAATTGTAGTGGTAATTACACAAATCTATAAATGTGCTGAAACTCAGAATTGTAACTCCCACCACTAAAAAAGAGCATATGTTACGTTAAAAAATAAAATTTTAAAAAGGATCTTCAATCATCAAGGCCTATGTGGCACATCCTAGTCTAGCTGGGGTAACTAGAATTCTTGACAAAATATAGATGGTATCTGCTACCTTGGAAGTATTGCATAATTGAAATATATGAGTCACTACATCTTCTGACATTATTAAAGAGAGTTCACTCAAAACATACCTAAACATGGGAAAGGTACATTAAAAATACAGTATAAGGTGAGCGGGGCCTGCGGAAGCCGAGCCCGGAGGGAGGGACTGTATGGTTTCGGTGCGGGCAACACCGTGGCGCTCCCGCTGCCGCCAGCGGGGGAGCCGCGCGAGATGCGGCCAGAGGTTATTGGAGCAGAACCACTGAGCAAAAGCAGGCATTGCATCTTCAGTCATCTTCAAGTTTGCAATCACATTGGAAGAGTGTAACTTGAAGCTTCCTGCCTTCAGTGAAGCCGAGAGATAGCTGTCGCTCACGTAATAAAAGACATGGGCTGCAATGTGACTTTCCACCTTTCTTACAAATTCCGGTTACCGTTGCTTCTTACCTTATGCCTGACGGTGGTTGGGTGGGCCACCAGGAACTACTTTGTAGCTGCTATTCAAGAGATTCCTAAAGCAAAGGATTTCATGCCTAATTTCAACAACCCTCTCGTTTTGGAGAAGAAACAAACTCTGACCAATGAAGCATCCACGACAACTGCAAACCTTGACAACTGCCCTTCCATGTCTCCATACCTCAGAGGCCAGAACAAGCTCTTTTTCAAACCGGATCTCACTCTGGAAGAAGTGCAGGCAGAAAACCCCAACGTGCGCAGAGGACACTATCGCCCGAGGAATGCAGGGCTCTGCAGCGGGTCGCCATCCTCATTCCACACCGGAACAGGGAGAAGCACCTGATGTACCTGCTGGAACACCTTCATCCCTTTTTGCATCGGCAGCAGCTGGAGTACGGCATCTTTGTCATCCACCAGGCTGGAAGTAAAAAGTTTAATTGAGCCAAACTCTTGAATGTGGGCTATCTAGAAGCTCTCAAGGATGAAAATTGGGACTGCTTTATATTCCACGATGTGGATCTGGTGCCGGAGAATGACCTGAACCTTTACAAGTGTGAGGATCAGCCCAAGCATCTGGTGGTTGGCAGGAACAGCACTGGATACAGGTTACGTTACAGCGGATATTTTTGGGGGCGTTACTGCCCTAAGCAGAGAACAATTTTTCGAGGTGAAGGGATTCTCTAACAACTACTGGGGATGGGGAGGCGAAGACGATGACCTCAGACTCAGGGTTGAGCTTCATAGAATGAAAATAATCCGGCCAATGCCTGAAGTGAGTAAATACACGATGATCTTCCATACCAGAGACCAAGGCAATGAAGTGAACACAGAGCGGATGAAGCTCTTACATCAAGTGTTACGAGTCTGGAGAACAGATGGGTTGACCAGTTGTGTTTATAAATTACTCTGTGTGGATTATAATCCTCTGTATATCAACATCACAGTGGATTTCTGGTCTGGCCGATGACCCTGGATTGTCTGGTGACGTTTGGAAGAATATTTGATGGCAATAATTTTGGCCTAGAGACTTCACCTAGTAGCACACGTTAAGAACTTGTTGGAGCTAATTGTTGAGTTGAATTTTTCCTTTTAGTATTTTCTTAGCAGAGCTCCTGGTGATATGGAATGTAAAACAATTGTAGCAAGACAGCGTTCCTAGTTGTTTTGATCATGAGCGTTAAATGTTATGGATACTTGAAGGACTAAGTATAAAAGGACTATTCAAAAGATATGGTGAAGGCTACTTGAGAACTCTGATTGAGGGAGGTTTATTTAAGTTTGAAGTGATACATTATGGGATAAAAAAGGCCACGGAGAGTAAGATTGGTGACTGTCCCAGAGAACCAGAATTGTTCTCATCCAAGCGAGAAAGGTACGAAGATATATTTCTATTACTCATTTATCCTGAGTGGTCATCTGTGCAGAGGTGGGTCCCAGGTGAGGAGACGGCCACAGAAGTGGGGAGAAAGGTGAAGAATCAAGGTGCAGTGAACTTGGGGATGAAGGGGTGGCGGGACGACAGTGTCAGATGGAAAGGCAGCCGCTGTCGCGCTGGCTGCTGCTGCTGCTGCTGCTGCTACTCTGCAGTGGGTGTCACGTGCCCAGTACACCTTCCAGGAGTAATCCAGCAGAGGACACATTATCTACTAGTTTTTTAAGCAATTTCGTAAAATGATTTTGTACGTGTAGGATACGAATTAACAGTTTACAAGTTACATATTATCTAATAATACATTGAAATTACCTCCGTAGTAAAATACAAAGATGCAAAAAAAAAAGAAAAAAGAAAAATACAGTATAAAAGATAAAAAGTGGTACACCCATATGGGGCACTTACCATGAATGGAGCTTACAGGACTGGAAGTCACTCTGGGTCGGTCAGTGAGCAAGTGGAGAGTGAATGTGAAGACATAGGACATTGCCATGCATGACTGTAGACTTTGTAAACACTGTACACATAGGTTAAACTAAATTTATAAGAAAAATATTTTTCTTTCTTCAGTAATAAATTTACTTTAGCTTACTGTAAATGTTTTACTTTCTAAACTTTTTTAAAAAATTTGATGCTTTTGTAATAATACTTAGCTTAAACACAAACACATTGTACAGCTGTACAAAAATAATTTCTTTCTTTATATCCTTATTCTATACACTTTTTTCTCTTAACAGTATTATTCTTTCTTTTTACTTTTTAAACTTGTTTGTTAATAACTAAGACACACTCACATTGGGTTAGGCCTGCACAGGGTCAGGATCATCAGTATCACTGTCTTCCACCTCCACATCTTGTCCCACTGGAAAGTCTTCAGGGGCAATAACACGCATGGAACTGTCATCTCCTACGATAACAATGCCTTCTTCTGGAACACCTCTTGAAGGACCTGCCTGTGGCTCTTCTTGAAGAGATGCCACTCTTTTCAGAAATACGTCCATGCTGGTTTGATTGGTTTGTTTCTTTTTTCACCACAGATTTGCTTATAAGCAGATAATGCACCGTGAACATTTCTCTCTATTAATGAAAACCTTCGGTGTCGGGATCTATGTTTTCAAACATTTTAAGGAACTTGTTGAGGTCTGGAAAAGCTTCTGCCAAACCCTTCACTGTGGATTTTTTGGGGGGTTCTTCTTTTCTTCTCTTGCAGTTTCCTCTTCTCTTGCCTCTTCTTCAGCTCTGTGTTCCTGTTCCAGTTCCAACAACTCCTCATTAGTCAATTCCTCAGGAACCACCTCTAGGAGCTCCTGAAAGCATACTCATCCACACCCAGGTTAAAGTTGTTTGCCACCTCAACAAAAGCCTTGTTGATTTTTGCAAAATCTTCAACCTTGGTAAACCCTTTGAAGTCATGGACGAGCCTCTTGAGTGTCTTCTCCCAGATGCCATTCGTGTGTTCCTTGGTGACGTCACCCCAAACTCAAGCAAAGTTCTTGCAGTCACAGATGCTGTGGTTCTTCCAGAATCGCGTCAGTGTCTTCTCAGTGTCTGCCTCAGTTGCAGCAATAGCCTGGACGAAGGTCTTCCTCAGGTGGTAAGCCTTAAAAGTTGCTATAACTCCTTGATCCATTGGTTGGATCAAAGAGGAAGTGTTTGGGAAGATAAAACACAGCTTTGATATTGGGATGAAGATCATCAATAAAAGGAGGAAGTCCAGGAGCATTATCGACAATATGCAAAAATCTTGAAAGGTACGTCGTTCTCCAAACAGCTCTTCTCCATTTCTCTGGCACAGCAATTCAGGAGGGCATCTTGGAAGAGGAGCTAGGTCATCCATGACTTCTCATTGCTCCTGTGCTACACCGGCAGTGTGTGCTCATTGATGTGTTTGAAGGCCCTGGGGTTCTCGCTGTGCCAGATCACAAAGGGTTTCCATTTGTAGCCTGCAACACTACCCCAAACAAGACTGTTATCCTGCCCTTAAAAGACTTGAAACCTGGCATTGACTTGGCTTCCTTATGAATGAAAATCTTTTCTGGCATCTATTTCCAGAATGGGAAGATTACATCTGTATTAAATATTTGCTCTGGTAAGTAATTTTCCTCCAAGTCAGCTTATCTAGAGTTTCTAAAAATTCTCCAGCTGCCTTCACATCAGCACTCACAGACTCATCATTCACTTTCACATTATGAATGAATAACGATTCTTGAACTGTTTAAACCACCTAGAGCTAGCAGTAAATTCAATCGTAGTAGGGTCCAGCCTTTTCTTTCAACATCGCAAACAAAGTTTTCGCTTTGCCCATGACCATCATGCTGCTGAGAGGGATATCACTTCTGTGTCTGGTCTTCAATCCAGGTCGTTAGAAGTTTCTGCGTGTCTGATATAGGTCCTACTCAAATTTCTGTTAGTCTCATTGCCTTCAGTCAAGCAGATCTTTTTACAGCTTCCATCACTTTGTTCTTGTTCTTCAAGATTGTAGAATCTGGTGGAATGGTCCATGCCTGACTGGTGAGCAATAACCATCACTGATTTTCCATCTTTGTACTCCTTCATCGCTTTTAATTTCTTTCCAGTTCAGTCATTCAACGTGGCCTCTTACTGGCAATATTAGCAGTGGATTTTGTATGCTTAGGGGCCATGATGAACAAAACGACATGAGGTCAAGCACAAGAGAAAATAATTCATCAAGAGATGCAGTAAATACAAGATGTATGTGGCTGCTGCTGGCATAACATGACACAGTTTTACAGTAAACTATTTTTTTTTAATAAATAGAAAGAGTACTCTCTAAAATAATGATAAAAAGTATAGTAAATACATAAACCAGTAACATAGTCAGATATTATCACTATCAAGTATTATATACTGTACATAATCGTATGTGCTTTCCTTTTACATGGCTGGCAAAACAATAGATTGGTTACACTAGCCTCACCACAAACACGTGAGTAATGCATTGTGCCAAAATGTTACAAGGGCTATGACATCACTAAATAGGCACTTTTCGGCTCCATTATAATCATATGGGACCACCATTGTATATGCGGTCTGTTGATGGAAACATCATTATGTGATGCTTGACTATACAGAAAGCCCCTTTGGGAGTCTTGAAAGACTGACAGCATATAGATTCTCTTAAGCTTTCCGAGTCTTTCAGAAACAGAGAAGATCTTTGGGCAAACATCTGCTGTTTAAGTCCCGAAGATGGGGCGGTTGTGAGCTTGCTGCTGCCTCTGCAGTAACGAACAGGCCCTAAGTTTCTGTGTTAGATAATGCTGATGAGTGTCATCTAGATAACTTGTCATTCAATCCACATCATTGATTGATACTTTGCCTGAAGTTGTCTCATCTGGGAAAGAAATGCGTAAGTCTTCAGAGGGACTCTAGTGTTGGTGATTTAGGGTGTTGATTGGGAAATCGAATCTCGGTCAAGTTGGCCTTTCGGCTTTCTCAAACCACACTGTATATTTCTCTTATGTAATAAATACTGACCTTTTTGACAGTGTGCAATCGAGCTCATTTAGAAGCATCTTATTAAAAAGGATCAGAATTTAATACAGCAGGATTTCCCTTCCAAATTACATGCTGCCTGATTGCTAATCGGTCTCAAACATTAGTCAGCAATTTTTTGAAATTGAAAAGTCTGTGCAAGCTTAAGAAATAAAATGCAGTCAACATTTTTAAAGCCTCTATTTTAGAACATTTAATTTAAAAAGTTCTGACTACATATCATTTCAAGGTAATGAAAACTCCCATTGTTTTTGAGAAATACTAACTCATTTCTGTCGTAAAATTAACACACATTTATTGTAAAGTCATGCATACACTATAGAAAACTTCAAAGGAAAATAATAACCTCATCCAAGCTACCAAAATACCACATATCTATACCAGACACTCAGCGAGCTGGCTAGCTACCTGTGTACCTAAAGCCCAGAAAGTAGATTGAAAGAACTACCCAGAATAGTCCTCAGAGAAGACTAAAACCCACCTTAATCTGAGACTTGATTCAGGTGATCTGACCACATACTGGCTGCCTGCTTGCATCTGATGGGGGCTCCTTGTAAAATCTAGAAAGACTGACAAAAATAGAGAGAAAGAAGACACAGCTCACTGAGATGAGGAATACCATGAATATCAAAACTAATCCTGCTACAATTAAAAGCATAATAAAGGACTACTACATATAAAATGACTTTTTGAAATTCAACAACTTAGAAGTATTAAATTCCTTGGCAAAAATAAAGTCCAAAAGCCAACCAAGAAGATACAGTGTTAGTCACATAACTATTAAAGAAATTGAATTTGTAATTAAAAAGCTTCAGAAAAGGAAATCTCCATGCCCAGGTGGCTTTAATGGATAATTTTGCCAAACATTTAAAGGAGAAATTAACAGCGATTTTACACAATCTTTTCTAGAAAATATATGAAAGAACACTTCCCCAAACTCATTTTATGAGGCTACTATTACCCTAATCCAAAAATGAAATAAAATCAACATAAAAAATAAACAATATCTCTCATGAATTTAGAAACAAGGAACTTCAACAAAATTTTAGCAAATTAAGTGCAACAATGTATAAAAACAATAAATACACCATAACCACATTGAATCATTTATTCCAGGTATGTAAGGTTAGTTTTATAGTCAAATATCAATCATGCAATCTACCATTACAGCAGGTCAACATAGAAAAATCCTACGATCATATCAGTTGAAACAGAAAAGACATTTCACAAAGTTCATTACCCATTTATGGTTACAAATTTTCTTTATATTGGAAAAGAGAGAACTTACTCAACTTCATAAAGATCACCCATAAGAAAACCTGCAACTGACATCATACCTATTGGTGAAAGACTGATTACGTTCTTTTAAAATCAAGAACAAGGCAACTCTCTCACCACTCTCATTTGACATACTACTAGATGTTCTAGAAACTATAATATGACAATAAAATGAATTCAGTTTTGAAAGGAGAAATAAAATGGTCTCTGTTGGCAGACAACATGATTGTCAATGTCTCTAGAAAATCCCAAGGAATTAACCAAAAGGAAAACCTCCTAGACTTAAGGAGAGAATTCGTAAGGTCACAGGACACAAGATCAACACAGAAAATTCAATAACATTTTAGATACCAACAATGAACAAGTGGAAACAGAAATTAAAATTACAGTACCACTTACAAAGTTTCCAAAGAATGATATGTTAGAAATAAGTCTACCAAAACATACACAGGTTGTGTGTGATGAAAATTATAAAATGCTGATGAAAGAAATTAAAGACACAAATGTTTGGAGAGGCATATTATGTTGATGGGTTGAAAGACTCAACAAAGGAAATATGTCAATTATAAATTAACCTAGGAGTTTAGCACAATTCCCCACAAAATCTCAGCCTGGAGACCTAGACAAACTCTTATTGTAGACACAGATAAGCTTATTCGAAAATTTATAGAGAAAGGCAAAAGCCCAAAACTAGTCAAAACAATTTTAATTTCAATAGATTGTGTTGGAGCCATTGTACATCCCTCAGCAAAAATATGATCCACCATTTAAACCCCTTAAGAAGACGAAAAGACAAGCTGCACACAGGAGGAAATATTTTCAAATCACGTATTGGATAAAGATGTATCTAGAATACAGTAAGAACTCTTAAAACTTAGCAGTAAAACAAATAAGCAAAACAATCCAATTGGAAAATGGGCAAAAGACATACCCAGACACTGTACTGAAAAGGATATATAAATGACAAATAAACACATGAGAAGATATTCAACTTCCTTAGCAATTAAGGAATTGCAAATTAAAACCGCAAAGAGCTATCACTATAAACCCATCAAAATGGCAAAACTGAGAAATAATGATAACACCAAATGCTGGTGAGGATTTGGAGAAAGTGAATCACTTACGCATTGCTATTGGGAATGTAAAATTGTATGGTTATTCTGGAAAACAGCGTGGTAGTCCCTTTCAAAGCTAAAAATGGACTTACCATACAACCTAGCAATTGCACTCTTGGGCATTTGTTGCAGAGAAATGAAGATTAGGTTTCACACAAGGACTTGTACACGAATGGTCATAGCAGCCTTATTCATAAAAGCCATAAATTGGGAAACTCTTCAAACGTCCTTCAGTGGTTGAATGACTAACCTATGGCACATCCATATGTACCATGGAACACTACTCAGTAATGACTTGAACTATCCACTACTCAGCAAGGAATGAACGATTCATATGCCTGACAACTTGGATGAACCTCAAGGGAATTATGCTGAGATTTTAAAAAAGCTGATCTCAAAGTGATACATACTTCATGGCTCCATTTTCATAACATTGGTGAAATAATTATAGAGAAGGAGAAGTGAGGGTGGTTGCCCAGTGTTTGGGATGAGTTGGGAGGGGATAGGATAGCTGTAAAAGGGTCATACAAGTGAGTCTATGATGATGTACAGTTGAATATCTTGATCGTGGTGGTGCTACACAAGGCTACACATGTGATAAAATTGTACACACAAACACACAAACGAGTGCCTGTATCCTGGTAAAATCTGAATGAGGACTCTTTTTGATGGTTGATTCCTGTGAATGCACCCTCATCCTGTTGATTAACATTTGTATTATTTCTCATATTTTCCTATTAAAAACAATGCTTCAGTAAAAAAAAAGATCTGAATGAGCACTATGAATTCCACCAGTATTATTTTACTGGTTTTGATATTGCACAGCTGTATAGTTTTATCAGGTAATAGCATTGGGGAGGCTGGGTGAAGGTTACAGGAGACTTCTCTATATGTTTCTTTGCAATAGCCCATGACTCTATAATTGTTCCAAACTAAAAATTAAAAAATAAAACAAGTATTCCTGTAGAAAATATCAAGCATTAGAAGCTTAGTTTTTATCTGACATAGTACCCTTGAACTTACCAAGGTCTTCACAACCCTTTTCAGTGTCTCCAAGCTGTATTTACAGTCCCAACCTAGTGACAGACCAGAAGACATGACTCTGGTTTTCCTACAACCAACTCCGCTACTTTGAAAAAGTTCTTTACTTCATCCAACTTCTTTGGGCATTGCAGGTCTGCTCAACACAAAAGTCTCTCCCTTCTCTAATTTTAGGACTTTGAAAGAGTCCAACTTGGGTCACACTTAAGTCACTTATTATTCATCTTTCAATAGCTATTTGTAGCAAACTTCCCATGTTCCAGACATGGTTATAGGAGCTGGAGATACAGCAATGAAAAAAAAAAATCAGGAAAACCTCTGCCCTCATCCTTCAAGCATTCATCTACTAAGGTATACCAATATAAACAGATAAATAAATGAACAAGAGCATTGGAGAGCCTGTTAAGTCTTAAAGAAAAAGTAAAGAACTATTTCTTGAAAAGGGATATGTAGGATTATAGAAACGTTTCTATTTTAGGCAAGATCATCAGAGTTGTATTACCTGGGGAAGTGACATTTGAACAAAACAGAAGAAAGAGTCATTAGGTTATGTGCAAAACAAACAGTGATTGCCCAGGCCCTGGGGCAAGAAATTTGTTGTTACGGTTGAGAAACAGCAAAACTAGTCTGGCTAGAAGGACTGAGTCAAGGAGTGTAGTCCAGAGAGTTGGAAGTAATAAGATATGGTAGGAGATGGGTTCAGCGAGGATCAGTTGTGAGGTCTGAGTAAGCCGTGGAGAGATCTTTGGGCTTCTTGTGTGGGGGAGAATATTGTAGGAAAGTGTTGATCTTGGGAGTGATCTGTTCTGATCTATAGTGTTAAAAGCTCATGTTGGCTACTCCTTCAGAAAAATATGAAGAGAGAGACTAATTAGGAAGTTATTTCAGTGATCCAGGTGAGAGATAGTGATGGCTTAGAAGTGTCAAGAAGTTATGAGAAAGTAGAATGGTAATTTTCTTTTGATGTGACCTTAAAAATAATTTTCGATAGGTGTGGTTGGTTTCAGAAATCCACTTGGATTTGCATATATGCTGAATAATTGTCTTAACTTCAAGGATTAATATATTTTTTCCTATTTGACGATTTTCATGGACATTTTTGTAGAATTTGCTATTTTGATGTTAGATCTGTCTTCATCTTTCACTTACTCTATCATTTCATTTATTTCCTTTTCCTCTCTCTCTGTCTAAAAATAAATATTTCAGTAAATATATAAATTCTTTTCATTCCTTATTTTTTAATATCGCAGTATATTTGCTTTATGTCAAATAGCCAGAGTTTTTTGTGCCTTCACCAAATGCAGGCTCCCCTTTGCAAATTACCACTGAGCAATTAGTCTTATTAAAATAATAATTACACCTGCGTTTGGCTAATTTGAGGAGTAATTGCCCAATTTCAACCATAATTAGTCATTTGGCTCTATTTTTCAGGCACAATTTCATTGTCATGAGAAACAAACAAAAGATCTGTGGTAGTTGCTCCTTCTACAATTTGCCTACTAATGAGCCTGCCTTCCGAACATACTTTCTTCACTTGAACATTTCAACAAAGTACTTAGAGTACCCCAGGGAATTTTTTTGGACTGGTGCAAGGGAAATAATTTCCCTATGTTTGAAGATTTTTAAATGTTTTCTAAATAGCTAGAGTCCATTTAAAAATACCTTCTTGAGACTGAAAAGAAAAAATTAATGAAACTTTTGATTCTGAAAATGTCAGAATTATCTGTTTATAATTAATCAGTTTTAAGACAAATGACTGCAGAGTTCAACAGTCAATACTTAAATGTGTCTCTGAGCCACAGGACACCACACCACTAACTGACTATGTTGGGCCTGACCTGAGCTGCGTGCTCCTGGAAAATAGTAATAGTTAAGAAGGGCACCCACATTTTCCTGCTTTTAAACCTTCTCATAAGCCTGCTCTCGCGTATTCCAAGATAAAACCTGTGTTCATCCTTCGTGATGATTTCCATAAGATTGGCGAATGACTTCCTTACGCACCTGCCTTTGTAAATCCCCAGGACCCCTCCTTTTCTCCGAGATATTTCTCATTAACGAACATTCACCCTTTGCAATAGCCTGAGGAAAATCGGCTCCTTAATTGTCTGGTGCATGTGGTTTTCATATAATAAATTCAAACCTGTTTCTAAACCTAGTGAACTAAGTAGGAAACAAAAACACTTCTTACCATTAAAACAGAAACATTGGTGCTTACCGATTTATATAGATTGTTAAAATTGTGAAAAGACCCATCTAATGGTGACATTTAAAGAAATAGCCACATGTATTCTATGTAGACACATTATTAAAGGTAATCTGACGTAGCTACCAAAGTCAGATTAGGGTAACAGTATTTTTATTCTTATGAAGAAAAGCTTGTTTTTATAGGTTGAAGTTCAGGCAGAATTATGCATCTGAGTTTTAAAGTTTTTAATAAATGGAGTGTTAAATTTTAACTATTTCCATAAAACACAGTAAAAGACATGAATATTTAATAATTGGAAGTAATGCAAAAATACATAACAAAAGTATAGTAGAACTGGGTAACTAAAAATTGAAAGGATCCATACATATTTGTAAAAATACATTCTAAGCTAAAATGAAAAGGCAAACCAGTGACAAATATTTGCAAAGGTATAATACTCAGAAGTGTCACTGTCCTTTATCAAAATATCTACAGTAGAAAACAATCAATGGCCAAAAGAATAAAAGAGAAGAAACAGTAACTGAGGAAAACATTGAAATGACTAGTTAACCTATTGAGCATGTTCAATTTAAAATAAATTTCAATTTAAATAATGAGATATTTTCCCACCTATTAATTTGCCCTTCTCATTTGGGAGAATAAATTACAAAAACTTCCTGAAGAAACTTTTTAAAGTGTAAATCATAAGATTTTAGAGTTCTTAGTAGTTAATGCACTAATAACAATGTTAAAAGTCTGCTCTGAAAAAATAATGAAAGCCAAAGAAAATTTTACGTAAACTCAAGTCTTAGTGTAGCTTACAATGGAAAAAAAACTAGAAACACACTAAATGTCCAGCAAGGGAAGAAAGTGGTTAAATAAATTTACCTTACTTATAAAGATACAATATGAAACTTTACCAATTAGGCTTTAATGAACTATTGGTAAGAAAAAAGTCTCAATATGTAATATTAATTGAAAAAATAAAATATGTCTATCTGTGCATATATATGAATTAAAATGTTCAGCATGATACCTCAAAATATTAACTTTGGTGAATTTACTATATGTGTTTATTTTATGCATTTCCAAATACATATGTGCACATATATATATTCAAATCTGAATAACTAATACTGTTCCATAATAAATCCTTCAAATCTTTAAAAGCTCTAATCGATTACTAATGAAGAACATATGAATTCAGGAATGGAAAGAAATGTTTGAGTCATTTACAAGAGGGCTGCTCTGACCCACTGAAAATTGAAATGTATAAATTGCATTTAACAGAATTATTATTTCCTAAAAGCAAGCTGTCAGAGAGTGAATCTTTGATTTTTCTATGAAAAGTAAAAAAATATCAAACTAGGCCTGAGTCAGAATTTTCATATTAAATTTCTAGATTCTGTGTTTCCAAACCTTAGTCCTAATCTTGTTTGACAGAATCGTCATTAATCTCACTTTTTACTCATGAAATGTTAAAGAAAAGTAATATATGGATTATCTTTCTTTGGTTTTGGTGGAAATGAGGGAACTTGAGCTTGAAGATGCCTCTACAGACTCTCTGCAGGCAATTATGCTTAAATGCAGCATAATAGGCAAGAAAGGACATAATTGTGCTTGTTAAATGCAGTCCCTGTTTAACTCTCAAAGAAGAGAGCAGGAAAAAAAGTATTGTCAGCCCTGGAGATATTTTCAGACAATCAGAATAATCTGCATGACAATATTCTCTCCTATGAAAAAGAGGACTATTATCCTACCCTCGCTCACAAGCAGCAGAAGTTCAATGATAACCACTCAGATTTGAGGCCTTAAATGTGAACATCTGTTTCTATCATTTAGGCTATCAGAGAGCTGTTAATTACTTGTCTTCTATTTTCAGTATCTGTAAATATGTATTCATCATCTAGAAAACTATCTCCCCCTATTTGAATGATCGATTCCAGCATCTAATGACACTATGTGTATTATACGTGCATGTAAGTGGCCACTTCCTTCTTGCACACACACCTGCACGTAACTAATATACAAAATCTGCTCCTCATTTAATATTTCTTCATTCCCCACATTCATCATTATTTCATATACACATATATGTGTATGCACACAACACATGCACATAAACGCACCCCCCGTGATACACACATACTCACACACACGTTTATATAGTAAAAGACAAGTATATTTGAGTATGCATTAGTTTTGGAATTGTTGTAATTTAACTCATTAAAAATTTATTGACTTCAAAGACAAACAGCTGAAAATCCTTGAATATATGCCTTTTCCCTCTCTCCCTCTCCCTCTGTTTCTCTCTCTCTCTCTATATATACAGACACACACATGTTGGAAGAGAATTCACAATTCTCTATGTTTGAATACAGAGAAAATGTAAACTCAGATGTTTTTAAAGATTTCTAGACAATGTCCATAAGTTTCTTTTGTGTCAATATTATATATTCCCCACTGTGGCTGGTATGGCATACTTTCCATAGTAGCTGGAAAATGACATAGCATATGGTAGATCTCTCCAATATTTCTGTCTTATTGGTTGTTAACTCGAGCTAGTCTAGGAAAAAAAGGGGAAAGGAATTTATTTCAGAGAGAGTATTACAATGCAAAAAGGGAGAAAAGAGGCTTGAAGAAGTATTAGAATAACGATCCCTAACATTTGGAATTTTTGATTTCCCCTTTAGAGTTTTTAATAACTTAGCTCCCAGAAACTAACAGTTGCTCAGCCTTTTGAATATTTAGAATTTACATGGGGAGATAAAGGGCACAGTCTCCATGGAGGATTACAGAGCAGTAATGTGACTGAAATGAGCCATATACGTCAGAGTGACAAGCAGTCTGGAAAAATAACTCAAGAGGTTTCTGTTCTATTAATCATCTTGGTTTGACAGGACAAAGACCTTGCTTTGCATGTAAGTGAAGCCTGAATCTAACACATGCAATAACAGCATGTAGAATTGACGCCTGCCTCAAGGAAACCAAGTACCGGGGAGCTGCTCTCCCTGAGGGTATGTTAAAGAGACACTGTTATCAGACTTCAGAATCCATCTCCTTCTGTGTTCTTTGCCAGTCTTCTGAGATCTGGACCAAATGGTTCACATGAGATCACAATAACTAAAGTCTTTATGGAGGTGTCTGTCTCTCATTTAGCCAAATTGTTATCCCAAATCTTCTCAATCTAGATTGCAAACAATTTGAGATATAAAACAACAAAAAAAGATTGAGGCAAATATATGACCTTTCTTACCGATAAGACATAAGCTGGCTGACAAGATGACTTTAAATCTTCTTGCCAATATTTTAACACAGACCCCTAATATTAATCAGATTTACTCACCCAGGGATTTTATCAATGATTGGGGTGGGCCTTCCTCGATAGGAGGAGGCTCCCGGACAAATGAAAGTCTGGAGGAAGAGAAGAGGAGACTTTTGTTTTTGTGGGGAGTCCGCATACCCAGGAAGAACAATGGCAAATGAGTCAAGCAAATTATTCCTCTAAATATAACAATCAGATAGGGCAGAGTGAGCATTTATAACAATTTCCCAGGGAGGAGAAGTACAGGATTGATAGAAAGACCATGGACGTGCTTAAGAAAAAGTCCTCCGCATGGAAACCATGAGAGGGAAAGGAGGTCCCCTGTGACACTTCGCATATTATAGTTAGAGAAGAAGAGATGAGATTTTAAAAAAGCTGTGACACCTACGAAGTTGGGGGGAGAACACTGAGCAGCAAAAATTAGTAAATTAACAAATCAATAGAGGGGAGAAATAGAAATAATTATACTTATGTGATCAAATAAAGGCAAGAAAAGAGGAAAAGACCCAGAGAACATGTAAGATAAACACAGAACAAATGATAAGATATCAAATTTTAAACCAAATATATCAATGATTACATTCAATGTAGACTGAATAATCTAGTTAGGGACAAAAATTGTCAGACTGAATGTATTTGCTATATATAGTTATATACACATATAAAAATAATTAAATTATGCAGTTTGAAAGAGATACACTTTAAATATAAGGATGTAGAATGGCTGAAGGAAAATAATGGAAAAGATTTTTGTGAAAATAGTGCCCAGTGTATAATGCAAAAAGCTTAACAGAGATAAAGAGGGGTATTTCTTAATGATAAAAGAGACAGTACACGAGAAAGAAACAATTCTGAATTTGTTTGAACCTAATAATTTCTAAAGATATACATAATGAATTAATGAACTAATTGGTCAAATAGGGAAATCAGCAATCATCATGGAGGATGTAGCATATGTCTCCAGAAAGCACATTGTTGTCAAGTGCATTTAACTGTCTGTGTATCTATACTCTGAGGTCCCATTTGTCTGTTTCCTTAGTTCACTGAAGCTCAGATTTATGTGCATTGGAATCCATAAAAGTGAAGATTTTTAGACTCTACCCCGAGAGAATCCAATGTATCTGAATTTGATGCCCAAGAATCTTCATTTTTTAGTAAGCACGCTTGGTGATTCAGGGAGCCTTGTTGGGTTTCCCTTTTGGAACATCCTTCCATGAAAAAAGAACTGTGTGAGCCAGCATAGGGCTGAATTGCAAAATATATTGTTAGACATGTAGCAGAATATACTTCCCAAAGCTTAACTGGTGGAATGATTGAGAATTTAACGAGATGAGTAGAAAAGGTTCGTCACAAGTACAATAAGGATATTGAAATTGGCTCCCTACCCTCTGTCTTCTCCCAGGAGATAAATGGACAATGGGTCTTTGTGTGCCTCAGGTCTAGGACCTTCCTGCAGCCATATTCTGTAATCAGAGACAAAGAATGAAGGAGTTATTTTATGTTTGTCGTTTTCAAGGGAGGAGACTGGGATCCTAAAGAGAAAATGGGGAGGACATACTTTAAAAGTTTTAAATTTGTGATTGTCCATTGACAGCCTGACTAGGTTTTAGTGGCTGTAAGTGAGGTCCCTGCAGGAGAAGGGTGCCCCCTCTCACTCAGGGTGAACCTTCACCTGCGGGACTTCATGCCCCATCCTGCCTCTCGGTGAGTGGGGCTTCCGCCTTTCCTGTGCTTTGGAACAGTGTTCATTTACCTTTCAGGACCCATGGAGAGGTGATCTCTCTCCTTATCTGCTGGTCATTTGGTCATAGCCTGAGATGTTGGCTCAGCTGAAGCTGGAAGCCGTGTGCAAGCTTTTGAAGACTGCTGAGCACTTCACCTGGCATAAAAAGACATCTTAATTGCCGCTACTTTGGAGGTAGCAGCATATGGAACCACTCTAGCTGAGTGGAAAGGTCAGAGGCTGCTTAAACTGATTCTTTGTATGAGCTACATGTGTCATGACCATAATCACATCCTTGTGGTATACCCAAGCGTGTCTCTATTGCCTTGCAGCTTTCATGTCAGAAAACTGACCGTCGGAAGTCTACACAAGGGATGGAGATCAGCCGTCTCCTGTGAGTAATACAGAAAAACTCTAGCTCTTCTGGGGGAAGAGAGAAAGTGGGAAAGCAATGGATTTCGACATTAACTTTATAATAGGATCTACAAGAGGGTTTTCAAAAATTACGAATACCTAGGTCCTACCCAGAAATTTGGTTTTGGTTGGTGTAGAGAGGACCCAGCCCTTTGTAATTTTGTCAGATATTCCTAGATGATTCTGATGTGCATCCAGAGTAAAGATTTAAAGATTATGAAAGCAAATCTGAAAGCATCGGAGAGATGTGAACTTCAGAGCATATGCACTAAAAACTCAGTGAAGCTCACATGATTTTACATAAGGGAATCCAGATAATTTAAAGTGAAAGCATAATGCCTAAAGATGTAGAGTAGGAGATATGGACGTTGTTGACAGTCTGGTCTTGCTTGAAATCGACTTTTTAAAACAAACAGTTGTTTCATTCCTGGCAGGACAGTTGAATCCCTTTGCTGATGCGATGGTTTCGGTTAGGAACGCCTCTGTGGTCAAAGGCGCATTCCTTTATCTTACAGATCATTTTCTAAGCAGCTGCAGTGTGTGGAGGATGGTTCTGATAATGGAGTGAGAGAACAATGAATGAACCAAAAAAGACCCTGTCTTCCTTTGGAGAAGACAAGCAATAACCAAGTAAACAAGTAGATATATTTCATGTTAGAGAGTGATAAGAAGAACTCAACACAGGGCAGTATAAGAATGGGCTCCAGGTTCATGAAAGAAAGTTCAGGAGGCCACACAGGTGAGGTGATCTTGGAGCTGACACCTGCAGGAGGTGAAAACCTGAGAAGTGAGCCATGAGACTTCCCTAAGCGTGATTGTTAGTTTCTCCTTGCTTATTATTCTTAAAGTTTAAAAATTATAGACACGTTTTCATCCATAACTTTTCTTTGCCGGTTTTGTCATTTTTACCTTAAAAATGCAAAGTCATCTTCAATCTTAATACAAATATGGATTAGAGGTTTTCTGATGTTTTATTCTTTCTTAGACTAAAATAATGTCATATTGGGATCTTTCTTCTGAATCCTCATAGGATTCCTTCTTTTACTCCTTAATTGCCTCATTATGTTTGGTGTTTTCACTCAGTTGCCCAATGGTAAATGGAAAAGGAAAAGCTGATATTCACTGTGGTTTTATGAGGCTAGTCTGTGGTTATTCCAGATGGCAGCGAAGAGCACAGAGAGGTACAGACGACTGGGGAAACCCTGCTTTGCTAACCATGCCTGAGTTGCTGAGGAGCTGTTCCTCTTTGTTGAAGCCTTAAGGAGTGGGTTGTAGCAATCGTCAAGGTTTACTTCACTATTTCTTTGTGCTGAAAGACTAATTATCAGGTGTGCTGGGGTAAACTGGTTTGTTGTTGACCTGGTGCGGTCAGGAACTGTTCAAGTTATTCAAGTTACTCTGAGTTCTCACCCCAGAGTCTGCATGATTCTCAGTTCCTGCTGCTTCCAATTTGTTTCTTTGTGCTCATTTCTGTGAATCCAGATCCCCCGGGGACTCCATGAATTTCCCTTCCACGTGGTCTCCTTCTGCCTTACGTAATGTAGTCGGTTACCACTGACGCTCAGTTCCTGGATTTGGAACATATCTTTTGATGTTTGAAACCCTTCAGTACAGTATATATGTCCCTATATTTATGTTATGTTTTTTACTCATTTCACGAGAACCTTGGGAAAAACAGACTTAAATAAATGGGCTCAAATTGCCTTACTCAAAGTAAGTGAATGTCCTATTTATGCCCAAACTTTATAGCACTGGTCACTAGGAGAGCAAGAATATCCTCTATGTACCCTTTCTACCAATATCCCCGACCTAATTGTTGTGTAGAACTGACCAGATGTAGCACTTTACTCATGGAAATATCTTAAGAGATTTTCAAGGAAAGATACTGCACTCCCAATGGTTACCATATATTTATTGTAAAATAATAAGGTGCCAAAAAATACTGACATCTTATATCCATATTGCCCATGATAAGCATGTTAACCGAATAGGCGAGACAATTAAAATAAGCAACTCATTATGAGGACAGTTATTGCTTTTGAAGTGTTCTTACTGCTTTCCCATAATTCTTGCATTCTCACAGTTCCCATGCAAAATATACAGGTGAGAAATGACTTTTCGAGTTAAGATCATGGTTGACTTTTGTCATGTATCTTAAGTATAATTTAGGAATTATGCAAAATGGGTGTCAGTCCCTTACCTTGTGAATTTGAAATTTGGCTAATCAATTTCTTATACATCAGGAGAGAGCCAATGTATAACACTTCATCATTGCCCAGTGAAACATTTAATTTCATATCTGGATTTATACACCATTTATCTTGAGCCTGCAGCCTCACATTACTCTTTTTTATTTAATTTACTCTACTGTATATATGTGCAACAAATTTCCATTCTCCAGGGAGAATTTTAATGTCTGCAGCAGAATATGAGTGGGGAAATATGGATTTTGTCAGGTAGAGATATTGATAGTTTAGTTTTATTCCTGATTCAGCAAACACTGTGACTCTGGGATGTTTAACCCCACACAAGAATATGAACCTCAAAATAGTGTTCTGGAATGAATTTGATCTACGAGCCAACACAGGTGCTAATATGTGGTTGAAAAGAGACTAGTTGGTGCATGAACTCTCAGCATTTTGCATTCCATTTTGAATGATGCTTTTCCATGAACCAGAACACTGAGTCAGGAAACTAGAACCGTAGAAAGAAAATAAACGTAAGAATTTGAAGGCTGCTGATCACTTCCCACCGCCCACTGAATGAACTGGAAAGTGCTCTCCAGAGCTGGGGCCCATGCTGCCTTTGCAGGCTCGTCCTGAGTCTGTCCCACAAGAACGACCTATGGTTTAGCCACTCTTGACTCCTCCCAGCTTCTGAAATGTACCTCTTTTCCTTCACTTTATTCTCTCAATATGTTATTTATACTTCCTAGATGCCTTTTTAAAATTGTCCCTGATGGTGAATTCCTCCTTTTCTTTTAAGATCATCTAGCTCAAATTTCATCTTTGCTGTGGGTTGCCCTTGGCTTCTTCAACTTCATGGCACGTTTCCTTTCCTTCTCTGTGTTCTTGCAACACTTCCTTTGTACCTGAATACTTTGAATAAGTTCATGTACATGTTGCTGTAGATGGCCCATGAGCTCCTTAAGCAGAGCGTGTGTATTTAACTCATCTCTCAATCCTCAGTAACTAATGCCATGCCTGACTCCAAGTGGATATTGCAGATGCTTGGGTATTCAAAGAAAATAAGGCAAATTACAGGATAACATCATACCCTGATATGGCACTTTAGTAATAATGAATAACAGCATTAAACTACAATGGTTAAATTTAGAATTGTCAGACCCCAGGATACTGGTTAAAAAACACTTACTTGGAATTTCACAGCTATTATTAGTTTATCGAAAATTGGGGAAGTCAGCATTTTTCTGTATCATCAACCATGGCTCCTCTGTTGAAATTCATGAAAATAAATTCTGCAGAAGCAGAATTATACTTCTGAAATTTTAACCAGGGGCTATTTGTGTAGTTACTTGTTTTATGAATATTTATGGAGCACTGACTAGATCCTACATTTTGTGTAAGGCACTCATGATACTGTAACCACAAGACAGACCAGGTGCTTGTCCTCCAGCAATCAAAAAAATGAGCAATCGGAAAAAGTGCAATTAGTATCATGACTATGAAAGTTCAGAGTGTGTGTGATGAAATAACGTGTGGTCTGGAGAAAGAATACATCAGTCCCCTCGCATTCATATAGCTCCTTGCATAGGCTTCTTGGGATGAGTCTCGGTGGATTGTAAAGGCTGGTGCTCATGTCTGTGTACTCAAGGAAATGAGGGTCCCCAAGGGCTCAGACTGAGTTTTCTGTTCTATCCTCATCAGGTGGTAGAATGTCATCATGTAATAGGCGCTCAATACATATTTGTTAAATGAATGAATTAACGAATTTCTTTCACATCCATAGTCACGCTCTTAATTTTATTAAAACAATCCTTTAGGCTAAAAAAAATGGAGATAGGAATGACTTTTTTATTAAAAAAACCATAGAATGAGAGTGTCAATCACATTTCTCAGTTCACATGACTGCCATTGGTCCACCAAGGGCTGCTCTCAGTTCATTTATAATCTTTCTTTTATATCTGTCTCCATGATTCCCCACCAGTCCTCAAACACAGGGGGTTGCTATGTGTTAGCTTATATTCTTGAATTTTAAGCCGTCTTTGTCAATTGCGCAGTCTCATTATTACTGTTCCCTGCGGTGTTTTTAATGGATACAATTACTGAAGATCTTACCTTGTTTCTTTTTTTGTTCATGCAGCCCTAAGTTTTAAATGTGAATTCATGTTGCTGAGTATACATCTAAGTAATTGCTACAACTACTGCATACACACTTTCTTTATCTATTGCCTCATATCGACTCGAAATTGTCTCCAAATCCAGCCATCTGAAATAACAGTATTGGGAAAAACCTAACACATATTCCCTTAAGAACTGGTGAGATAATGTCCCTCTATATATATCCAAGAGTGGCATTTCTAAGTAACAGTTTTTGCCTGTATCCACTCAGCTTAAGTACTTTAAATTTGCCTCTCAAAGAGGGACCAGTCTGCATTCCTGTCATCAGTTTGTAAGATTTCCTAAGATTTCCCCATGTCCCTGACAAGACTTGTGTGTAATAAAAAATCTGTCTGTCCCTTATCCCCCATTTCTGGGAGGTAACCTCTCAATCCTTGGAATTTCCTGAGTGATGAGAGTCATTTATTTATGCTGGGCCCCTGGGACCACACCTGAGAGTTTATGCTAACAAGATGACTCAGGATGGGGACTGGCCACCCCAGAAAGACCATACACCTGCCTAGAGGGTTGGGATTTGGGACCACGTGACATCAGCCCAACCTCCAGGAAAGGCAGGAGGGCTGGAAATTGTATTCAACTGTGTGGCCAATGATCCAATCACTTGTGCCCGTGCGATGAAGCCTCAATAAAAAGCTGCAGACTCCAGAGCTGGGTGAGCTTCCCCGGTTGGTGGCACTCTGCATGTTCACGCCCAACAATGTGCCTCTGAGGGCACGTTGTCCCAGAGGACCACAGAAGCTTATTAGGACCTCTCCCAAACCTCACCCTATTCATCCCTCCCTTTGGCTGTTTCTGATTTAAACCTTTTTTCCATCATAAAACTGTAATTGTAATTATAGAGGTTTTCTAGAGTTCTGTGGGGTGTTCTGGCAAATTATTGAACTGAGGGAGTCCGTGAGGATTTCAGATTTGTAGCCAGCTCTTCAGAAGTGAGGATGGCCCTGATTGTGAACTCGTGGCTGCTGCCTGAAGTGAGGACAGTCTTGTCAGGGCTGTTCCTCCTCAGCTTCTGTAGTTTTGCTTAGCACCAGGTAATGTAGCATTGTCAGACTTTTACAATTTTACCAGTCAGATTGGTCTAAAGTAATATTTCATTGTTGTTTTACTTTGTATTTTTTTCACTACAAATAAATATACGTTTTCGAATACTTAGAGACAAAAGGGTTTTATCTCCTTTGTGCTTTCGGCTCCCAACTTTTATTGCATTTTCTTTTGTTTTGTTCTGGGGTTTTTTGATGCTTTGTAAAGTATTTTTTATATTCTAGATATTATTCACCTGTCTCTCATTAACATGTCAATGTTGCCCTTGGTTGAATAGAAATATTTAATTTGGATATGATAAAAATTTAAGGGAGATCTTCTTTAAGAAGATCTTTCCCACCACACAGTCTTAAAATATTATCCTACGTGTTTTACATATAGGATAATATATATACATATAATATATACATATTTATGTATATGTATTTCATATTTTGATTTTTAATCCATCTTTGTATCTGGTGTAAAGTTGGAACCAAGTTTATTTTTGTCCATGTAGTGAGTTAATTTATTGAAAATTATTCCCTAAAGAGTCCTTTAATTTGCATTAATTTGTGGTGCTACCTTTATTATATATCAGTTTGTAACATGTATTGATCTTTTTCTGAGCTTGCTATCCTTTTCCATTGGCCTATGTGTGTATTCTTGCACCAATTATCTATCATTTTCCCTGCTATGACTTTGTGATATGTCTTAATATCTCATAGACTTATTCCACCACTTTGCCCATTTTTTGTCAAAACTGATTTATTTACTCAAAGACCTCTAATCTTGCAGGTGAACGTGTATGTGTGTGTGTGTATGACAGTCAATGGCTTAAAAAACCTCAGCTGATTGTAATTGCAGTAAATTGGAGGAATATTGGCATTATTTTACTATTAAGTTATGCCATATATTCTGTTGATAAACTACTATCTTGGCATTTGCTTAGATTTTTTTACACTTTTTAAAAGATTTTCAAGTTTGCCTACATTTATCTTATATATTCCTTTAAGTTAATGCCAAGATACTTTACATTTTTAGTTACTATTATGGATGAAATCATGTATAGATACAATTTTCAAGTTGGTTACATCTGGTATTTTAAAAAGTAGTATTGACTCTAAGAAATGGATATTTTATCTGCTGAATATATAGAATTCATTTAATAGTCACAATTTTTATCAATATATTCCACTGCTTTTATTCTAAGTGGCTAAAAATAAATGTCTGTTTCTTGTGTTTTTATCTTTATATATTTTTATTCATTTTATTATTTTATTGCATTGGCCCAAACTTCCAGGACAATGTTAAGGGTAATTGTAAATGTCCTCTATAGACAAAGAAACTATGTCTATAGTTTTATCCTTCCTGGCAGAAACTAGGAAGATCTTCATCAATCCATTTCTTTTCCCTAGAAGATTATAGATTATATTTTCCAGCCCAACCTATCATTACAATGGGGACTTGTGGCCAGAGGCTGTGGCCAATGTAATATTACTGGAAGTTGTATTTATCATTTTCTAGACTAACTATAAAATACTCTCTTCAATCTTCCATTCTCTCTTTTCTCACTGAATGTCTATATGCAAAGAATCTGGGAGAAAAACTCTGAGAAATCCATTAGGGATCTTGAGGTCAAAAGATGGAAGAAAACAGCATCTCTGGTAGGATCTTGTCATGTAGGATAATAGCTCAGGAGAGTTGTCTAACTCACATTAGTATGTGATATGAGCAAGAAATAAATTTTTATGTTAAGTTCTTGAGATTTTAGAGTATTTGGTTACCAAGTAGCCTGAAATATCTTGATTAACAGCACTTAAAATATTTGTTGCATATCTTTAAATTTAAAAAAATCAAATTTGATAAATCATCTTGTAATCTTAGCTAACTAAAATTATTATCATGCATATTCTAGGAACTTTGTCATGCTTTTTTAGGTCTCATGAGATAGACATAATATTCTTTCTTCTTAGATTTATTTAAATTGCAAATTGAATTTATGGGTTCTCTGACGTTGACCAGCCATTTTTGTATTCAGGGGATGATCTTAGATGAGAAGAATGGTCTTTCAATGCACTGCTGAATTTACATGCACACACACAGACAGGATTTTGCATTTTACCCTTGTCCCTCTACAGTCTAGTCACCTAAGTACAGCCAGGATGATTCTTTAAAAATACGAAACATGCCAGCCAACTCTTTCCTCCAATTCTTCCACCATCTTCACATAATTATTTGGCTAAGACTTTCCAGAGACCTGCAAGGACATTTATTTTACCTGCTCATTTCCCAGTTCACTGACTCTCTGCTCTGGCGACACTGTCCACTTAGTTTTTCTTTTATTATAAGTTCTTTCACCGAATTTACTTGTCATTTTACTTGCCTGATCTATTCTATACACAAAAGATTCTCTCTTTTTCTTTTCTTTGGTCAAGTCATGAATCAAATATCATCTCTTTTATGTCAGTTCCCCAGAAGTAGAGCCTGAGACAGGCTTGTTTGAGTATTTATTGAGGAGGTGCTCTCCGGAGAAGCAGACTGAAGGATGCCAAATAAGGCGTGGGAGAAAGCTAAACAAAGATGAGTATGAGCTTGAGACTAGCTTCAGTTTGGTCCCATAGTGTTTTGGTTTCTTGGAAACAGACATTGAGATGAAAGATTGCAGCAGATTTATTGAAATGTACTTTCAGGAAACACACTTCTGAAAATGTGAAAGTTTCAGATTTGAGCAGAGAGAGAGAAGGTGACCCACACTGTGATTGCAACTAACCCTTCAGCCCATTCTAAGAGGAGCTCAGAAGCTAGACGCGCCCTTCAGATTTGTCTCCAACTGAGGCAGAAGACTACAGGACCCAGTTCAAACCAGGATGCACTGTAGCACAAAACACTCCACAGATTAGTCTCACCTTGAGGGATGGGGCCCCTCTCTCTCCACACCATCTGTTAGTCATCGGCTAAGGTCTTTTCCCGAGGACAAGGGTTGCCTCCTAGGCTAGTAGCTCACATTTGTCCAAGAGAAATTTTCTAGAAAAGAAGGCAGCTGTGAGATGTTATTAGATAAGATTGACAGCAGCAGGATTGTGTGCAATGGTTGGTAAAACAAATATTGAGAAATCACCAACAGTGTCCACTATAGTCTACCCCTTGCTCTGCTCAGATACACTTCCTATTCACGTTAAACTGTGCCTCAGGGATGGAGAGAGTGAACTTACATGGTTGGTCACATCTTCTGGGGAAACATACAAGACCAGGGTTAGTGGGATAAACTACAGCCCTTACTGCAAGAGTTGATCCTAAAGCCACAACTGACACGCATCATTTACTTTCTCCCCTGCCTATTTGCTAGAATCAGAATTAGTCTGCGGCACTAATAGCATCAAATTTGGTGTCTAATCAGTTCATAATAAAATAGAAAAACCAATCCTTTCCAGGGTATGCTTACTCTGACGTATTTTTCTCTAGCAAATTTTAATTCCCACAGATGTATACTTAATGATGGTTTATTATCTGTTTTCTCTCACTAGATTTGAGTTTCGTGTTGACAGGAATTTGACCCTTTTTTACTCAGTGCTGTGTATTCAGAGACTAGAACATTTCTGTACATGTAATAAATAAATATTCATTGACTAAATTAAGATCTTTACATTTTTGTCAGGAAATAAAATACAACTTTCATTTTTTTAAATAGATTATGTTTTAGAACAGTTTTAGGTTCACAGCAAAATGGAGAGGAAAGTACAGCGATTTCCCATATTCCTTACCTGCACCCTCCCCCATTATTAACATTCCCACACTATAGTGGTACATTTGTATTAATCAATGAACCCACATTGACACATTATTATCACCCAAAGTCCATAGTTTAAATTAAGGTTCACTCTTAGTGTTGTACATTCCGTGGGTCAGGACAAATGTGTAAGGAGGTGTATCCACTATTACAGAATCATACAGAGTTGTTTCACTACCCTAAAATTCTTCTGTGCTCCACCATTTCAGCTCTCTCTCCTCGTCCAACCTTTGGAAACCGTTGATCTTTTTAATGTCTCCTTAATTTTGCCTTTTCTAGAATGTTATGTAGTTGGAATCACATAGTATGTAATCTTTTCAGGCTGGCTGCTTCCACTTAGCAATATGCACTTAAGGTTCCTCTATGTCTTTTCATGGCTTGCTAGCTAACTTCGTTTTAGCGCTGAATAACATTCCACTGTCTGGATGGACCAAAGCTTAGGATGTTCTCACCACTAAAATATCTTTAAAACTTAGAAGCCAATATAAGTGTTCAATTTAACTTTAGAAAATTTTTGGCAATTTATATTCTCTAGAAATACATTGATTTCATTTACATTTTCAAATTTATATTATATAGTCTAGTCATCACAATATTCCTTTATCAGTAGTGTGCTTTTTAATGGTATAATCTCTCTCTTTCTTTCTTATTTTCTTTTTCTTTCTTTTTTTCTTTTCTTCATCTCTTCTGCTTGAGTCTCTAATTAAGATTATCAAAAAACAGCTGCTGCTTAAATTTTTCTATTTTGTTTTTATCCTTTGTATCATTAACTTATATTCTTTCTTCTCATTTCTTTTAGTTAGTTCTGAATTTACTTGAATTTCACGGGTTTTCCTGTTATAGATTTAAATCCCCATCTGGTTTACAATTAATCCTATACTTTTTTTTTCTTGGCAAAGAAGATTGCCCCTAATCTAACATTCATTGCCAGTCTTTCTCTTTTTTGCTTGAGGAAGATTGTCCCTGAGCTAACATCCATGCCAGTCTTCCTCTATTTTGTATGTGGGACACTGCCACTGCGTGGCTTGATGAGCAGTGTTTAGGTCCACGCCTGGGATATGAACTAGTGGACCCCAGGCCACCAAAGTGGATCACACGAATTCAATCACTACACCACTGGGCCGGCCCTCCTTCCCATTTTTTGATGAATGTGTTTCCTTTCTCACTGAATACTGTTATATATTTAATCCAAATTTTGACATATATAGCTTATATATGTATATGGATAACTTTTGTTTATTTTATAATTTATTATTTATTCTTAATTAGTTTCTCAAGTGTTATTTAGTAGCTTATTTATTACTTTCCAAATATAAGAAAATATTGAAAGAATATATAGATTTATAAAATAATTGTAAAAGACATTCATTATTTCATTATAGGCTTAGAACATAGTCTTATGTTAATTCTTTGAAATCTATTCAGACATCTTTTGTTGGCTAATATGTCATTGAAGTCTGTAATTATTCCATTTGTGCTTCTAAAGAATGTTTTTTTCTGTTTAGATAAATTATTGTTGACAATGATTGATGTATATAGTGCATAGAACCGAGATATCTTTTCTTGTAGATACAGTTATATACAAGAGATAATCTACCGAGTTTTGTGTCCCACTTTCATCAATAATTATAGGTAAGTTTATCACTTATCAGTTGACATAATAATCAGTGCGGCTTTTTAGAAGGCTGTCATAGGGAGTAAATGACTTAGTCCATGTTAAATATCAGCAGATAGTGCTACTTACTATTATTCTGAAATATATTTCTATGATCTAATAGAAACTAGCTTTTAGTACATATATGCATATGCAAGTCATCTACTTTCTTGACTTTCTTGATAACACAAGCTGAAAAAGAAGGCTTTCATAATTGCACTGCACAGAATTAGAGAATTGAATTATTCATAGTCCTTGAGTCTTTCTTTTATTATTGACCCATGTATTGTCTCATTTTGTTTGCTTGTATTTATGTACGTTTTTTAAAAATAATGTTGTGTTTTGGAGTTCTGTGTCTGTACTCATAAATCACTTAACTTTTCTCTCCCTGGTAAACATTTAGGATTTTCACTTTAATTTTTAAGAATCTTATATATCATTTGCCATTATACCAAATAGTTGTGCATATTTATGATCAGTCCCTCAGGATGAATCTCCCTAAGTAGAATTGCTAAGTAAAACCACATGAACATTTTTAGAGCTTCTGATAAATATTTTTCAGTTGAAGTAAAGAAAGTTCCTAGCAATTAACATGCCTGTCATCAGTGATTGAAAGTGCTCATTTCTCCTCACCTTCCACCTAGTGAATTAGATTTTTAAAATTCTTTTCAAAATCAATGGGCGAAAAATTGGTTTGCATTCTCGCTAAAATTGCATTTTTGATTGCTAGTGAGTTTGAATATTTATGCCTATGTCCACTTGCCATTTGCATTTATTTTAGTAAATGCCTTATTATAGGCTTTGTTAAAAATTCTAGTTGTGTTTTCATCTTCTGATTAGTAATTTTAAGAGTGCTTTATAAAATCCCCATCATCTGTCAGATATGCTCCATTTATTTACATATTGTTTTATTTTTCATTTTAAACTTATCTATGGTAGTTTTTGAATTACAGATTTTTAAAAAATTATTTGTCAATATTATCTTAATATTATCTGTTTTTCCTCTAATGCTGATATGTGCTTGTTATGATCTGGTAATTTAAATATATGCCACTCCGGTTTTTTTCGCAAGACTTTTAAGAGTGTCTTCTTTTATACTTTTCTTCTTATATTTTCCATATATTTCATACCATATTTCTATTGACTTTATATTTTTGTTCAGTAAAATAATCTTACTTTTAATGAAAGCACCTTGCAGAATGATTTCAAGTGACTTTTATTAGATTATATAAAAACTATCAACTTTCTAACATACATACATTTTAACACAAACCATTTTAAATCACCTAACAATTCTAAAAGGGTCTCAGTTAATTTTATTGGATGCTCCAGGAGAACAATCTCTGATATTCAATGCTATATTCCCTATTGATTTACCTTATTTAAAAATTATAATTCTTTAAAAATTTCTTTTCTTTTCTTTTCTTTTTTTTTTTTTTTTTGAGGAAGATTACCCCTCATCTAACTACTGCCAGTCCTCCTCTTTTTGCTGAGGAAGCCTGGCCCTGAGCTAACATCCGTGCCCATCTTCCTCTACTTTGTACGTGGGACGCCTACCAAAGCATGGTGTGCCAAGTGGTGCCATGTCCACACCTGGGATCCAAACCGGTGAACCCCGGGCCACCAAAGCAGAATGTGCGAACTTAACCACTGTGCCACCAGGCTGGCCCCTATTTTCTTTTTTTATCTTGTAAAATAAAAGTTCTAAAACCTGTCAGTATATTAAAATTTCCGTTGGATCTTTGGGAAAAAATGGAGATATAGAGAACATAACCTCAGAAATCCTGATTCACTGTTTCCTTCTGAAGTGGTACACAAGACTCAAGTTCTTTTGCTCCATCAGCAAAGTCACTAGGTTAGACTTTCTCGAACAGTATTACACAACAGAACTTTCCTTGTTCCTGAATTTAAATTACTTCTATTTCACCATTAAAATAATTCTATGGAATGCTTTATTTAATATGTTTGATTATTTAAAGAAAACTGATAATTTTTGAAAATTAAATCCCACTCAAATATAATTTTTATAGGTAAATGCTTGATTGGCAGTTGCTTATGTAACGTCTCTCTTCTCTAAATTGAAATATTTATTAATAAAAAATAGAAAACACACATACAGAGAAATAATACATATCAATAAATAAACTATTATAAGAATCTAGATAAAATCATCCATTTCTATAAAAAGTGTAACAGAATGGAGAAATTTTTCTGAGGAGATTTCACTGATTAAATAGAAACGATGTCAAAATACAGACGTTGGGAGAAAAAAGGATCAATGGATAATTGATATGTAATTCCCTTACTATCCCAAGTTCCTAAAAAAGTAGATTAAAAAAGAGGCAAAATGGGATATATTCCTGAAATATTAAAAATTATTAGTTTTTTAAGTTTGCTGAACTTGAAGGCGATTCATAGATTTTTCTCTTTGTTTCTCTGATCAGTCTGACCAAAATAATTCCCTTTGTTTTCAGTAACAAAAAAAGAGTGTAACAGGCATTTCTTTCTATTAATATTTATTCTTAGCGTTCCATTGATAGTCAGTGAAGAGGCTTTAGCACAGATTTTTCTTCCCCAAAAATGTTTCCAGGGTAAGGTGGCTTAATTACTTTAATTAAAATCTCATCACAGGAAAGCTCTTCAGTTTCTCCTATATTTACACATTGAAACATTTTAAATACTTACAATTACATTTCTATTATACTTAAACATAATTATGTTCCAAACAATGACTGCTGAATTTTCAGACTGGCTTGATAGATTTGCTATTTGCTGAAACGTTCTCACAACAGGGAGATCATAAAAGCAAAGGTAATTTTATTGTCGTTCCCTTTTTTTTCCCTGCAACCTTGTTTTCTGCACTTCTATGCTGTGCCACTGTTTTGGAGAACGTGGTCTCTGCCTTTCAAATTTCAGGAAGGGAGCTTATGTTCCATTTTGTTTATAAAGATATATTGCTTTCTCTTCTTCTTTATATGCTTTTTCTCCTTTGGTCATCAAAGCAATGTTAGTTGGCATATTAGGATTCAATGACAAAAAATAGAAATGGAAGGTTTGGTGACGTCATCAGTTCAAATAAAACTGTAGACTCAAAAGGGTGTTAGAAATCTTGGTTAACTGCCTACTTAAAAATTGAAGGGCTAGGGACGCAAAGAGCAGAAATGACTTGTCCTGGTCCCTCTAACCAAACATGGGAGGCAAAGCCCAGTACTTAGGTCTTCTAACACTCTTTCCACTTTAAATTATGCCTCCTGTAAGGAAACAGATAACAAAAAATGGCGTCAGAAACCATGCTTTAGGTCTGGTAAACATTACCTGTGGTGTAATATACATTATTGTAATGCATAGCGTTCAGACAAAATGTTGTACTCATTCATGCTCCTTTAAATATCTCCCTGGTCACTAAACTCTTCTAGACGCAGCCCTGCATTTGTTTTTCTGACTTCTTAGTGGGAAAAACCAAAACCTCCACCTATTATCTAATATATTTTCCTTAGTATTATATTCTTACTGATCACACACCATCAATTATCTAGTCTTTTAGATCAAGTACAATACTTGGATGATGCAGAGATTAGGAAATTACGTATGGAGGGTAGAAAGAATAGTGCATCATAAACCAAAAGATATGGGTTCCAATATGGGCTGAATACTTACTGGGGGAGTGGGGCTTCAAATGAGGATTTCCACTTTCCTAAAACAGTTAATTTTCAAGAATCTTAAAAGAATCAAATGAGATTGTGTGTAGGAAATGATTGACATAAAATATGTGGTCAATGAATGCTAATTCTCTTTGTTTTCCAATACATTTGACCTCAATGTAATATTTCTAGCACGTCATTCAGTGATAAATGAGCTCCTATGTAGTTTTGTTAAATAGAGGGTTAAAAAAAGTCATCATCTTCATCATCCTATTGGTAAGATTAAAAGCAAATATTTTCTGAATCTTTACTGTATCCAAGTTCTTTATATGACCTATGTTAATAATCACTCTTAAACACACCTATGATATAGATACTTTCTAACTCACAGATGGGGGAATGGCAGTTCCAGTTTGAAACTTTCTGAACTGAACTGAAGAAATATCAAAAAACATACAGTTTATTTAAGCTGAATCAGGAAGAAATAAAAAACAGGAATTGTTCACTATACATTAAAATATCTTAATTCGTATTTCAAACACAATGTCTATACACTAACACACCCTCTCACACACAAATATAGGGCCGTAGCAGTTTAATTGGAGATTCCTACCAAATAGTTAAGAAAACAAAAAAAATCCTGTCTTAAACAGTTTATTCCAGAAAAATAGAGGATAGAATAATCCTTAACTAACAAAAGAAACACAGTGAAAGATATTTCCTCATATTGTAGGAATTCTATATATTAACCTAACAATTCAAAAGAAACCCATTGTGAAAATGCCGTAAAAGTGAATGGGATAAAATCTAAAATTATAATTTCTCTTCTATTATGTATTTATTTTACATTTTATTTCCTTTTTCTTTAAGCGGTTGTTGCTGTGTAATGCCTAGGAAAACAATAAAGGAAGTGACATTTGTTGAGTGTTTCTTGTGCTTCAAATACAGTGTTGGGTTATTTTAATTCAATATTTCATTTATTTAACATAATATCCTAATGTGGGTATTGTCACATTCTTTAATGATGTGTATATTAATGGGTTTTTAAATTTGTGAGGTATCATAAAAACGTTCAAAATATTAATAATGATCTATGCAAATTTGATGCACATTACCATAATTGTAATTCTGTGAGAAAAATATCTTAAGCACCTATAAGAGTGTTGTTCAAAATAGAAGAGAATTCTTTACAGAAGCAACACTAGCACAGGGAGAAATTTAAATAAGAGAAAAGTAGATTTGGATTTGTTAAACATTAGGCTACTGCTTTACGCATTGGTGAATTATTTAGAAAGAGAGAGAAGTGCGTTACGCATCAGGTAGCAGAAAATTTCTATAAACATCCACCCACAGACTAAATAGAACAACAAAAATTAAGCACTTTCTGCATCCACATCAATTTTCCACCCTGTTTATTTAACAATCATTGTGATTTGCTAATAAGCTCCACTAAAATCACTAAGGCAGAGCTGCAGTTTTATACACAAGTGTGAATTACTCATTCTTTTTAATTTGGCAAGGAGTTTGATATACATAAGTAATGTAAAGACTTTATACCAGTAAATTTGTCTCGTATCTCCTACTTCAATTTTCAAAGTCACTTGGTCCGCAAAGGCTGATTGTCATCAAACATTGCTATTAGCACCATCGTTTCAAATCCCATTAAAAACGTAATTATTTCAGTCTTGCTAAATTACTGCAAATGCTATAGAGATTTTAAACTGCGTTTGATGTAGAATTTTTGTTGAAGCAACTTGTTAGCAGATAGTAGCACCAGCTTTCTTTATTTGTAATCTTTGGAGAAAAAAACACAGGGCATAAAATGCAAAAGAAAAAAAAGATTTTTCATCCCATTGCACACTCTCCATTCTCAGATACAATGCGTGTCCTGAATTAGAATGAAGTTTGTTTCTAGGTGGGTGAAAGAGATTGAATTATATTTCCTTCTTTTTATTATTATTATTATTTTTTGTTGAGTTAATGATAGGTTACAATCTTGTGAAATTTTGGTGGTACATTATTGTCTGTCAGTCGTGTTGTAGGTGCACCCCTTCAGCCTCTGTGCCCACCCTCCACCCCAACTTTCCCCTGGTAGCCACTAATCTGTTCTCTTTGTCCACATTTTTAAATTCCTCATATGAGTGGAGTCATACAGAGATTGTCCTTCTCTATCTGGCTTATTTCACTTAACATAATTCCCTCAAGGTCCATACATGTTGTTGCAAATGGGACAATTTTGGTTTTTTTTACAGCTGAGTAGTATTCCATTGTATATATATATACCACATCTTCTTTATCCGATCATCTGTTGATGGGCACTTAGGTTGCTTCCACGTCTTGGCTATTGTAAATAATATTGCAATGAACATTGTGGTGCATGGGACTTTTGGAATTGCTGATTTCGGGTTCTTTGGATAGATACCCTGTAGTGGGATAGCTGGATAGTATGGTAGTTCTATTTTTAATTTTTGAGGAATCTCCATACTGTTTTCCATAGTGGCTGCACCAGTTTGCATTCCTACCAGCGGTGTATGAGGGTTCCTTTTTCTCCACAACCTCTCCAATTTTTGTTACTATTTGTTTTAGTTATTTTTGTCATTCTAATGGGTGTAAGGTGATATCTTAGTGTAGTTTTGATTTGCAAATCCCTGATGATCAGCAATGATGAACATCTTTTCATGTGCCTGTTGGCCATCTGTATATCTTGTTTGGAGAAACGTATGTTCATTTCTCCTGCCCATCTTTTGATCGGGTTGTTTGAGATTTTGTTGTTGAGTTGTGTGAGTTCTTTATATATTATGGATATTAAGCCTTTGTCAGATGTATTACTTGCAAATATTTTTTCCCAGTTAGTGGGTTGTATTTTTGTTTCAGTCCTGTTTTCCTTTGCCTTGAAGAAGCTCTTTAGTCTGATGAAGTCCCATTTGTTTATTCTTTCTGTCATTTCCCTTGTCTGAGAAGACATGGTAGGTCTGAAAAGATCCTTTTAACACTGATGTCAAAGAGTGTACTGCCTACATTTTCTTCTAGAAGCCTTATGGTTTCAGGTCTCAGCTTTAGGTCTTTGATCCATTTTGAGTTTATTTTGGTGAATGGTGAAAAAGAATGGTCAATTTTCCTTCTTTTACATGTGACTTTCCAGTTTTTCCAGCACCATTTGTTGAAAAGACCTTCTTTTCTCCATTGTATGCCCTCAGCTCCTTTCTCGAAGATTAGCTGGCCATAGATGTGTGGTTTTATTTCTGGGCTTTCAATTCTGTTCCATTGATCTGTGCACCTGTTTCTGTACCAGTATCATGCTGTTTTGATTACTGTAGCTTTGTAGTATGTTTTCAAGTCAGGAATTGTGATGCCTCCAGCTTTGTTCTTTTTTCTCAGGATTTCTTGAGCAATTCAGGGTCTTTTGTTGCCTCATATGAATTTTAGGATTCTTTGTTCTATTTCTGTAAAGAATGCCATTGGGATTCTGATTGGGATGGCATTGAATCTGTAGATTGCTTTAGGTAGAACGGACATTTTAAGTATGTTTATTCTTCCAATCCATGTACATGGAATGTCTTTCTACCTCTTTATGTCATCATCCATTTCTTTCAGAAAAGCCTTGTAATTTTCATTGTATAAGTCTTTCACTTCCTTAGTTAAATGCAACCCAAGGTATTTTATTCTTTTTGCTGCAATTGTGAGTGGTATTGTGTTCTTGAGTTCTTTTTCTGTTAGTTAATTATTAGAGTACAGAAATGCTACTGATTTATGTAAATTGATTTTGTACCCTGCAACTTTGCTGTAGTTGTTGACTACTTCTAAAAGTTTTCCAATGGATTCTTTGGGGTTTTCTATATATAAGATCTTGTTGTCTGCAAACAGCGAGAGTTTCACTTCTTCCCTCCCTATTTGGATTCCTTTTATTCCCTTTTCTTGCCTGATTGCTCTGGCCAGGACCTCCAGTACTATGTTAAAGAGTGGTGATAGAGGGCATCCTTGTCTTGTTCCTGTTCTTAGGGGGATGGCGCTCAGTTCTTGCCCATCGAGTATGATGTTGGCTGTGGCTTTGTCATATATTGCCTTTATTATGTTGAGATAGTTCCCTTCTATCCCCATTTTGTTCAGAGTTTTTATCATAAATGGCTGTTGGATCTTGTCAAATGCTTTCTTTGCATCTATTGAGATGATTGTGTCATTTTTATTCCTCAGTTTGTTGATGTGGTGTAACATGTTGATTGATTTGCAGATGTTGAACCCTCCCTGTGTCCCTGGTATGAATCCCACCTGATCATGATGTATGATCCTTTTGATGAATTGCTGAATTCAGGTTGCCAAAATTTTGTTTAGAATTTTTGCATCTATGTTCATCAGTGATATTATTTCCTTCTTTTATTTTTGCATGTTAGACATGATAATGATGAACATAATAATTAAAACTTCTGAAAAATCTTTTGGGTCAGAGTTCACATTGCTGGGGCCTTGCAGAGTCCAAGCATTTAAGACCTTCCCTGTTAATTCTTTTAAAAGGTGCGTTCAACTAAAATCTCCACTGGTTATAAATTTTTCTTTGGAAGAGACTATTTCTGTTGCCTCGTTTTGTAGGAGAAAACTCAGATGAGTCTCTAAAAGGGAATGAGTAATGCAGGAGCTTACGATTGATGGGAAGAAGTTATGGGTAGGCATTTAATTTGAGTGTCTACGATTATAGATGGATAAAGTATGCTAAGGTTTTAAACTTTGCAAAATGGATTAGTAATACAATGTAGGAGAAGAAGCATAAAAATAATTTTACCATTTTGCTATACTGAAAAATAACCTACAACAATACTATACTACTACGTTTTATTAGAGACAAATATGCAACAAATATTTTTATTCACAAACAACATTATTTTTTACTAACTTTTCTGTTAATAAGAATAGTATTATTAAGTAAAAATATATAGTTTATAATTATTAAAGTGAATTCTGGGGCCTGCCCTGTGGCATAGTGGTTAAGTTAGGCACACTCCGCTTTGACAGCCCAGGTTCGCGAGTTCAAATCCCACAGGGGGACCTACACACTGTTCATCAAGCCATATTGTGGCATCGATTCAAATGCAAAATAGAGGAAGATCGGCCAAGGTGCTAGCTCATGGTTAATCTTCCTCAAGCAAAAAAAGAGCAAGATGGGCAACAAATCTTAGCTCAGGGCAGATCTTCCTTGCCAAAAAAAAAAATAAGTAATGGCTAAATTGTTTTCCCAATTCATTATTCCAGTTTAGACAAAAAAATATGTAAAATTGCATCAGGTTCTCTAACACTCTGCATAATTCTGTTGGGGTTTGGTTTGGTTTTATAGTAGATTAATATCTTATCCTAATATTTTACCTTTTGTTTTTTGATGGCTGGAAAAGTTCAATATCTTTCCATTCGTTTGGTTTCATATTTATTTTTCACATACTAGTAATTCATTTATTATTATTAAATTAGGACATGCCATCCATTCCTTTCATATTTCTTTCTTTTGAATATATATTGAATTTATACACCTACGGATTCCTATACATGCAAGAACAATAATACTTCTCTGACTTCTGGGTTTATTTATAGTTCCAATTCTTAGTCCATAAAGTGTATGACAGTGAAAAAAAAGATATGCTTACCACTGTTTCTAAAGTCCCTTGAATGAAGTCACACACATAAGAGGTACTCAAAAAACACTCAAAGACTAATTGAACTTCTATATTCAAAACATTTTTTTATTCTAACTTATATATTCAAAACATTTTCTATTCGATTAGCACTTAAGTAAAAATACTTTGGAAGTAATTTAAAACCTGTCGGATTTAGCTGACTTGAGCTACAAAAAGTGTTGTGAGACGATTTGAATTTCTGATGCAGTCTCCTATAAGAGGACAAACAAAATTAGTCTAGGCAGGGAGAGGAACAAAGGAGAAGTAAGAGGGAAATGGAAACTAAGAAAGAGTGGAAGATATTTGGTAAAGATAAAACATAGGTGTTTGGGTGGGCTTTCACATAGAGGGTCAATAATAAGAGTTTCATCTTCTATTGAGTCATCTGACCTCGTGTAAACTGTCGTGACACCTGCCTGGTAATTAGGGTCCGTGTATGTTTCTGCCACTTACACAGAGAAGATATCTACACTTTTCAGGGTTAGGTCAGACATGCCCTAATAAAATATAGAGGACCACGTCTTTGAGGAGAACTCCATGTGAGTGAGCGCCTTCTGATACATAAAGTTATATCCGAGATAATAGACTCAAAAATAATGAGCTAAAGTCCCACCTCAAGAGTTAGATAGATTTCTCCTTCCATTTAGGATATAACAAATGGCAAGAAAATATGACTCCCAACCTAATTACAAAAGCAGCTGCATAATCTACAAAGTTGTGCTTATTTTGGACTCATCAGAGAGCTGGGGACGCAGAGTAATTTATGAGGATAAGACCCTTGTAAGAGAGACAAGCAGGAAACAAAGCAGCTTTTGTCTCTGGCAGAGGAGCCCGAAGAGGGGACAGATACCACAGACGTGGTGCCTGAGTCTGTTCAGGTGGTTATAACCAAATACCACCGATGGGTAACTCATAAACGACAAGCATTTATTCCTCATGGTTCTGGAGCCTGGACGTTCAAGATCAGGGTGCTGGCATTGCTGAGTGAGGGCCCTCTTCCTGGTCCACAGCTGGCTCCTTAGTTGCCTTCATCTCCCAGCTTAGACTGTGCAGGTAGATGCTGTTAGAAACAGTCATTTGTACATTCATCTAGCAGCCAACTAGCAGATACTGTGAGGAGATATACTGTTGGCAGATCCCATGTTGGACACAGTTCTGTCTGTTGCATAATCAAGCGCAGCCCTAGGCAGGTGTCTTGCTGGGGCTTTCCCAGGTCTCGGGCAACGGGACTCGCTAAGGACAATACAGGTGCCTTTTCTCAGCACCAGGTCCTCTGGGCAGGTGAAAGCCTCAAGGCTAGTCACAAAGGAACATTGAGAGAGACTGAAAGAAGTCCTTAAATGTCATGTTTCTGGTTGTTTTATATATATATGTAAGTATCATAGCATCACTGGTGGGTGGGGACTGAGTCAGATATAACCCCTACTCAACAGATTTTCAAACTAGCAGATGTAGATATCCTAGTTGACACATGATATTTGTTACAGAATTATTCCCTCTTCCTCCTCAAATAAAGCTTTAAAAGATTTCTGTAAATCTAGATAAATATTATAATTCAGATATATCACCTTTCCTTCCAGATTCTTGCTGAAAATTAACAAAATGATCTATAAAATATGAAACTTTTTATCGGCAGCAGATCCGGACACCTCACACATGTAAGGTGTTTCCACCTGAAGAGCAAAGAAGAACTGAGTAAGAAGGGACCACTCAGCTGTTTGGTGCAAGGGAAAAGCATTTTCCCTGAGAAGTAGAAAGAGACTACTCACCCCAAATAAACTAGAAATGAAGGTGGACATTAAAGATAAGAAAAGAACCTTTTAGAGGTCTCTGAGAGGCCACCATCACTGTAAGCAGCAGGACCACCAAAGACTTTTCTCAGCAGATGCTTGAACACATTTGTGGTCCCCCCAGCATCCTCACCATCTGGTGTTCACATCCTTGTATGTTCCTCTCCCATTAAGTGTGGGCAGGAACTGTTATTTGCAAAAATGACATGCTGTGTGTGACTATGTGTACCTGATTATGTGATTATGCTATGTAGGACTTCACACCTGTCTTGCTGGAATCTCTTTCTCTCCCTTGCTGGCAGTAAGGAGCAAGCAGCAAGGATAGGAAACCAAACATGGCAAGGAACTGTGAGTGGCCTCCAGGAGCCAAGGTGGGGCCTCCACCTGGCAGCCAGCAAAAATCCAGACGCTCTCAATAATGCAATCACTGGGGACCAATGCTGCCACCAACCACACAAGAAGGGAAGCAGTTTCTTCCCCAATCAAGCCTCCAGGTGAGAACTCTGCTCTGACCCACAACTTGATTGCAGCCTTATCTGACCCTCAGCCAGAGGAGCAAGCTCAGCTGTGCCTGCACTCATGACCCCCAGAAACTGTGAGATAATATATCTATGTTTTCTAAAGCTGTTAACTTTGTGGTAGAATTGGCACACAGCAGTAGATAACTAAAGCACAAGAAAGAAGCAAGCCACTTTAGATGAGGGCTAATTTGTAATCTCAGCAATTGAAAGAACACAGCATTAATGACACTGGTTTAGATAATCACAACAAATGAACAATGTGAGAACTTGACAGACACCATAGGAAAGAAAGGCACAAGGGAGACCTTAAAAACCATACAGGATTTTGAAACAAGATGAAAATTTGTTCAGGATGTCTGGATGAACTTGCAAGTAATCTCTACTGTCTCTATTTATCTATACGAACAGAAAGACTCTGGGAATACACACATTGCCAGTTGACAGTGCTTCCCTCGGAGGCAGGAATATAAGTGATTTTTCCATTAACTTTTATTTTTGTTATCAAACTGAAAGATACATACAATTATTTCCCCCTGCAGGTTCTCTAACTTCCTGATGGACATTTTTTTTTTAATTTGCACACAGTTAAAGTTCCCTTTTGGTGGTATACGGTTGTGTGGGTTTTGACAAATTCATATAGTCATGTATCATACAGAACGCTTCTATTTCCCCCCCAATCCTCTTGTGCTGTCCTTTTGGAGAAGGCCCATTCCTACAATGCTAAACCCTGGCAACCACTTATCTGTGTCCATCCCTATCATTTTCATTTTGCCTGAATGCCATTTTGTATAAATGCCGTGCGAATCTGGCTACTTTAACTCAGTAAAATAGTGTTAAGTTTCATTCCTGTTGTTCCATGAATAAACAATTTGTTTCATTTTTGTTGTTGAGAAGTATTCTATTGTACAGGTGGACCATGGTTTATCTGTTCTTCTGTCATAGGACATCTAAATATATGTTCGTTTTCTAATGCTGCAGTGATGTTACCACTAACGTAATGGCTTAAAATAGCCCAAATTTATTATCTTAAGGGAATGGAGGTTCAGAGAACCAAAATGGGTCTCACCAGGCTCAGATCAATGTCAGCAGCGCCACATTCCTCTCTGGAGCATCCAGGAGAGAAGCCATTTCATGGTCCTTTCCAACTTTTCAAAAGCATCCCCATTCCTTGGCCTGTGACTGTCTTTTTCCATCTTCAAAGTCAGCGATGTCAGGCTGAGTCCTGCTCACACTGCCATCTCTCTGGTTCTGACTCCCAGAGCCTCCTTCACTTTTAAGGACCCTTGTGATTACCTTTATCCCACCTGGATCATTCCAGAATGATGTCCCTATGTTAAAGTCAGCAGATTAGCAAATTTAATTCATCTGAAACCTTGATACCCTTTTTCCGTGTTACTAACATATTCTTCACAGGCTCTGGAGACTAAGATGCAGATATCTGTGAGGGATCATTATTCTCTCCACAGAGGGCTGTTTCCAGTTTTTGGTGATCATAAGTAATGCCATGTGAACTTAAATTTCAGAATTCACTTGGGTAAATGTCTACTCATGACATTGCTGGGTCATCTACTATGATCTGTTAAAGAAAACTATGAGGCTTCTTAAAGTATTAACTTAAAAAAAACGACCGAATCTTCTTCCAAAATGGCTGTCTCATTTCAAATTCCTATTAGCCATGCGTGAGAGCTGCTCCACATCCTAACAAGCATTTGATGTTACCTGTTTTTAAAATTTTAAAGCATTTTAACATGTGTGTAGCTTACTGTGGTATTGATTTGCATTTTTCTAGTGATTAATGATATTGACCATCTTTTCATGTGCTTATTTACCATAAATATATGTGTCTGTTTAAATGTTGTGAATATCTTTTGTTGTGCTGTTAGTTTTCCTATTATTGAGTTTAGAGAGTTTTTAAATATTCTCAATGCAAGTAATTCACCAGATAAATGATTTGCAGACGTTTTCCCCATGCCATAGGTTATCTTTTCACTTGCATAAAGTGTCTTTCACAGAGCAGAATTGTAAAATTTTGATAGGTTCAATTAATCAATATTCTCTTTTATGGTCATGATTTTGATTTGTAAAAACTCTGTGATGAACCCATTGTAACAGATTTCTCCTATGTTTTCTTCAAAGAGATTTATAGTCTTACATGTTATATTCAAATCTATGATCCATTTAAATTTTTTTTGTATGTGGTGTAAGGTATGAGAAGGCTTATTTTGTGAAAAGGCTATCTACCCTTTCTCTGTTGAATTACCTTTTTACCTTGGTCTAAAATCAATTGTAAATATCCATATGAGTCTGTTTCTAGGCTCTTCCTTCTGTTTGATTAATCTGTGTATCTATTCTTCTGACAATATCACACTGTCTTGTTTATTGTAGCTTTCTTGAAATTGTGCCACGTGGGGCCTTATGACTTTGTCTTTCTTGGTTGAAATTTCAGAGTCTCAGAATCAACTATTCTAGTTCCTTTGTCTTTCCATAGCAATTTTAGGATTAGCGTGTCAAAATCCAGAAAAAACTTCGGTGCGATTTCAATTAAGATTACGTTGGATCTAGAGATCAAATTGTGAGATGGCACCTCAATGAAACTGAATTTTCCAATTTATGAACATGGGTATATCCCTTATTTAGGCCTTCTTTGATTTTTTAATCTGTTTTGTGATTTTCCACATACATATTATGGAGGTAATATTAGACTGATATATAAATACTTCAATTTTGGTGCTACTTTAAATGGTATTCTTTAAATTCTAATTTCCAATTATTAATCAAAATTATATAGGTATATGCTTATGACCTATGTGTCCTACAATTTTGCTAAGTTCACTTATTAGTTCTAGGATCTCTTTTGTAGATTATTTTGTATTTTGGTATTTTTTAGTTAGACAATCAATTTTATTTTCTGAAAGATTCTTTTTTGAATTGGTATTCCTTAAGTATATGGTAGATTTTACGATTGATAATATCCAGGCCTGGAGTTTTTATTTGTTGGTTTAATTTTTTCAAGATTTTAACTACAGACTTTATTGTAATAGTAGATTCAGGACTATTCACGTTATATCTTTTTGAATGAGATTTTAAAGAATATTCTGACTCAATTCACTGATTCTATTAACAAATATGCATCATGTTATATTCTGTTGCTAATACTGTGTCCTATTTATAGTAGGACCGAGGGAGAGTCCCGGTGCTCCAAATTTTTGCAAATATTTTAAGAAGAAAGATCTATGGGGGGGGGGGCTGGCCCCGTGGCCGAGTGGTTAAGTTTGCGCGCTCCGCTGCAGGCAGCCCAGTGTTTCGTTGGTTCGAATCCTGGGCGCGGACATGGCACTGCTCATCAGACCACGCTGAGGCAGCGTCCCACATGCCACAACTAGAAGAACCCACAACGAAGAATATACAACTATGTACCGGGGGACTTTGGGGAGAAAAAGGAAATAATAAAATCTTAAAAAAAAAAGTGCACTTAAAAAGCAAAAACGTCAACACTTTAAAAAAAAAAAAGATCTATGGGGGCCTGGCCCAGTGGCGAGTGGTTAAGTTCACACATTCCACTTCGACAGCCCAGGGTTCGTCAGTTCAGATCCTGGGTGGGGACATGGCACCGCTTGTCAAGCAATGCTTAGGCAGGCATCCCACATATAAAGTAGAGGAAGATGGGCTCGGATGTTAGCTCAGGGCCAGTCTTCCTCAGCAAAAAGAGGAGGATTGGCAGCAGATGTTAGCTCAGAGCTAATCTTCCTCAAAAAAAAAAAGGAAAGATCTATTGAAAATGAAATATTTAGAGCATAATAAGTAGAACATTGCCAAAATGAATAACATATTTGCGAATATCAGTGGTTGAAAGTTTAATTAGACAGCATATGTGTTAGAATCAAAATCGAAAATAATCAAAACATTTGAGCAAGGTTTCTAGATTAGACAGAAATTAATAAAGATCTTGGTGAAAGTGGTCTTGATAGGAAGAGAAGTGAAATGTGTCTCGAATGATGCAGAAGGGAGTTTGTATTTCTGAAATAGAGGGAAGGAGCTGACTGAGCACCGTCCCTTCCCAAGGCAGTATGATGTCATTTGCTATTAATTCCTCAGACAAAGTTAGAAGCACAGGCAAAACACTGAGGTAATCAATGGTACCTCCATGTCACAAGGAAAGCAACTTCCTGAGGTACTCAGTAAGTTGCCCTACCATCACAACAGCAAAGAGCAGAAAAATTGAAGTTTTAATGTATTTCAGTCATCTTAAAGCTTATGCTCTTTACGTGATATTAACAGATCGTTTTTAAATGCATAAAATTAATTCACTTCTTAATTCTATTTTGCCATTACTGAAAGAGGAAGCATATTGACACCTGTACTACTCTACAGAAACTGTGACTGAAGGATATCTCAGGGTTATGTGCATGTCGGCTCAAGTTAGCATGATCTCTCTGACAGGTTGGCATCTTCCTCCTTCACATGTGTGCATCCATCTTTATGTGTGCCATGCGTGTGCTTTGATGCCAATGCCATTTTAGTTCCTTCGTGTCAAGGAGGAGAACCAAAGCATTCCAAACTGGCCAACTTTTATTTCTAACATATTTCACCCCCATAAGCCAAAGTAAGGAATTATTTTGAAAAGATTTGAGCAGATTTTCAATTTTGTGGAAATATGAGTATTTCAGCATCTTCACCTTGATTATCCAGATGGCAAACCTTAAAAAGAATATTTGGTAATTGAAGGTTGAAATTGAGTAGAGTCTACTGCTAAAACAACCAAAAATAATTTGAAAATTGAAAAGGTTACTTTTCTGACTCAATTTGAATCTTCTCTGCAGTTATATGTGGAGATCGTCTAGTACTTTCATTCCTGGTGTGTGGAACTGACTACGAAAGTAAGTTCAGTTCATCAGATGTAGGGGATAAGTTTCAGGAAGTTGAAACAAGGATCCAGAAACTCACATCTATGCATTCCAGTTACACCAAGCATCCCAAAAGCACTTTTGTGATGTTCTCTCACTTCTCATTTCTCATACCAAATGCAAACTTTTAATTCAAATTTTTCCATTTCAAAGTGTCTGTCTAAAACTTGGATGATGACTGAAGAATTCTGAAATGGAGTTATCCAGATTGGCGCGGATTTCTGTGTGAACTTTATCAATTGTATTCAGAGACTCTTAGGAGATATTGTGGTACAGTGAAAGGGTCAAGGACCTGGCTTCTAATTACAACTTTTGTTAGCTTTGTCATCATGTTTGTGTTACATAACTTTTTGAAATTTCTTTTTTTGTACAACCAATTCTTATATCAGTTATTTATTGATAGAATAATACTGGGTAAAAAAAAATCACAAAATCTCAGTTTCATACGTTAATGAACATGTATTTTTTGTTCATTAGCTGTGGGCCATCTCAGCAGTTCTGCCAATCTGAGCTGGTGTCGGCATGGCTTGCCTGTACATCTGTGGTCAGCTGGGGGTCAGCAGCTGTTTGGCCTTGATGTTCTGAACTATCTGAAGTTCAGGGCCTCAGCTGGGACCACTGAGCTTACTTACTTGGCTCTGCTCCATGGTCTGTTATCGTCCAGCCCTTTAACAAGGGCGCATTCTGTTGTTAGAGGAATCTGAGAGAACCTAACCTTTTGAGGCTTAGGCTCAGAACAGACACAACGTCACTTCTGCCAGATTCTCCTCCCCAAAGTTGGTTCCAAGTTTAGCCCAAGTTCAAGGGGTGTAGGGAAATTGGTTCTGCAGCTTCTGAAGAGGATCAGCAAAGTCACATTACAAAGCTCATGAAAATAGAGATAGATGGAAATTGGAGACCATTTTGGTAACTAAGCTCCTATTGTAAGCATCCTGACAGCATTTTTGACATCTTAATGGCAAGAATGATGGCAGGAATAGGAGTGAGGAGCCTGAGCTAGCTTCTAACGTGTTAGATAAATAAGAGGGAGTGAGAGGCAGACTGGTTTAGACTGCCACAAGGAGAATAGTTTTGAGAGGGGAGAAGAAGAAAAGTTATGGATGGAACAACGAAAAGCACAGGAAAACCTATTCCACCTCTAGACCCTTTCACAGACTAAATGTTGAAAAAAAAAAAAGGAAAAAACAGAACTAAGCAACTGACACTTGGGAGAACTACCTCCACGTCTATCAATGTCCTTAAGGGATTGCAGAATGCGATTAGAACTAAGGATGAAGGAAGCATTTGAGGAAGATACACAAATGTCTTGAATAAGTAGAGAAAAGTCCTATTCCTAAAATAAAAGAAAAAATATTAATCTACAAATAAAATGCTATTCTAAATCCCAGCCCAAGGTGATTCTTTTAAAAGTCTGATAAATCATTATAAACTGCATATAGACAAATGAGAATTGACAAAAACTCTTAGAAAAAAAGGTATAATTCACAAACTGAATTATGATATTATTACCCTTATTTTACAGATGTGCAAAGTTTGGTTCAGAGGTGTTAAGCCACTCAATTTCATATACTTTGGAAATAACAAAGTTAATAATGTCTTATCGGTAAAACTCTAAAACCCATGCTCTTTTAGCCATATCTTAGTTTCTTTTGATAACATCTAAGGAAATGTAATATATAGGAGCTTTCTTGGAAGCTTGGATTAACTGGTATGGGTCAACATAGTGGCATAAAATTAGGGGGGCTCCTCCTGGAACATAAAACGTATGTCACTCACTTGTTTTCAAGTATGCAAAGCATAAGGAATAAAATACGTAGATCTTCACTTCTTATGTGACAGCTGTTGACTATTCAGCCAGTGAACGAGGGGGGTGGCTAATAGTCAACCCATTGCAGGATAGATCCATATTGGTATTCTCTGAATCTAAAGGAAGGGTAAAGCAGTGATAATAGGATTCACTCTGAGTTGCAATATAAAGTAATCACCAAGAGCGCAGAATCACGAGGGCTCCAAAAATAAAAGTTTTGCACATTAAGGAATATTTAGAGGTAAGAAATTGAGCTGTGTGCGGTTAAAATGTTTTGCTAGAGAACTCAATTCATTGCCAAACAAACTAAAGGAAAAACAACATGTTGAAGTTTGTAAGGCAAATTCTAATGACTTGCTTTTTAAGGGAAAAACAGAAGAAGAGCAAGTATTGGGGGCAGGCAATATAAAACAGTCAAACAGCAGCTTTCTTCATAATAAACTGTTGGTTCAGATAACCCATAACCAAGACTCATCTGTGAGACTGAAAAGCATTGCACACTGACCTGATTAGAGAGCAGGACATTTTATTCCTGAAGACTGAAGTGAGTTTACTTGTAATGGACACAATGCAGATTAGGGAGGCAACTATCCTGTCACATAAGCATTGGATGTTGTGACTTACAGGAAAGGCCTGGATGTGCAGTGTAACCAGAGAGAATATTTATGATCATTATGTTTATCGATGATATACGTGGCTCAATAAGATGGCCAAAGGAAAAACAAACACCATCAAGGATAGATCAAAATATGGACAAGAAAGTGGTCAGCAGGAATTAAAATGAAAAATAATGGCAATATCATTGGATGTTTCAAAATAAAATTTCATTGTGTTGTCCCAGCCTTATTTTCTGCTGTATGATCAATTGCTAGAAAAAATGCCTGGCAGAGAGTAGGTATAAAAATATTCATTAAATATTTTGATATAAATGTAAAATATCTGCACTCTGCCTGTATATGTAGCACTGTGCTCATGTGAAAGTTTCCATCTTCAAGGTAGACATTAGCTGAGTCAATCATATTCAGGAGCTGTGTCTACGTTTAGATAAATAAAGACATTTATCCGGTTTTCTGACTCCAGTCTTACTCCCTTCGATACACTCTCTACAAATTGGCCACTTTCCAGCATGTGGAATGATCTTTCCAACACGTGACATTAACCTCGTTAGTCTCTCACTTAACATCATCCTATTTTCTCCCCCACTGGCCTCAGAGTAATATCCCAATTATGTAGCTTCTCCCAGAAATTCTTTAGGCTTTGCCTCTGCTTGCATCTCTGTCTTAATTACCGTTATAACCCTACAGTCTAGAGGGAAGTGAGTTACTCGCAGTTCACCACTCCGTGTTCTTTTATGCCTCTATGCACGCTATCTTCTCTATGCACACTTTTTCTATCTCCTCTGACTGCGTACTTCTTTTATCATCTTTCAGACTTTGGTCATCCTCATAAGCCTTTCATACCCATTAAACTAAGCTGGGTCCACGTCTATCCTCCCAAAGCACCCCGTGTTTACCTCTACTGAAACTGTAGCCACAGTAGAACCTGGATCTTCAGGTAGCTCAGACCTAGTTCAACATCTCACCCCTGGGAACAAAATCCTGCAACTTTATTAAGGTCTCTGCTCAAAAGTCACCTAATCACAGAGGCTCTACCTGGTTACCCTGTGAAAAATAGCACCCCTCTCTCCATCACTGTCCCCTTACTCTGCTTTATTTCCATCTTCACACTCATACCAACCTAAGATGTTATTATTTATCGAGTGGTTAAGTTCATGAGCTCCACCTCAGAGGCCCAGGGTTTTGCAGGTTCAGATCCTGGGCACTGACATGGCACCGCTAATCAGGCCATGTTGAGGCGGTTGTCCCACATGCCGCAACCAGACCTACAACTAGAATATTTGACTATCTACTGGGGGGCTTTGGGGGAATGAAGAAGAAAAAAAAGAAGATTGGCAACAGATGGTAGCTCAGGTGCCAATCTTTAAAAGAAAAAACATATAGAAATGGTTAAATAGAAAGCACAAAATAATATGAAACTAATCAAAATTAAAAAAAAATGCCCTAAACTGGATGTTTAAAAGATAGAGATTTACTTTTTAGAGCAACAAAAATCTTCCATTTTTAATGAGACATCTATCACATAAGGATGCAGTAATGCTCAAAAATAAAAGAATATAAAAAACTACGCCAGACAAATATAACCAGAAAAAAAGCTGATGTTGCTGTATTAACATCAGGACAAACATAATTTAAGGAATAATTATTATTAAGGACGAATCACCATAAGATGTTAAAAGTGCAAGTCATCACTAGATATAACAATTCTAGTATCCGAAGCTTATAAATCACAAATGATATAAATAAACTACATAGTAACTTGATACTTTTAGATGCTTCTTATTAAGTGATAATTGTACCAAATAAAAATATTAATAAAGATAGAAAGGATTGAAAAACTCAATGAGCAGTTTTAACGCGATGAATATACAGAGGACTCTGTGTCCACCATGAGAGAGCCCATATTTTTGTCACGTGTGCATGAAACGTTTATGAAAACTGACCACATTCTAAGCTAAAAAGCAGGTATCAAAAGATGTCAACGAGTTGGTGTCATATTCTCTGATCAAAATAAATAAAGCTAGAAATCCATGAAAACCTTAATTTTAAAAAAGACTTTGGAAATTTTAAAAGGTCCATTAAATAGGCATAGTTATTAAAAAAACTCATAGAGAAAATGTTAATATATAAAAATAAATGATAATAAGATATAACACAATTGTGGAAACTATCTCAAACAGTACTCAGAGCAAAATTTGTAACTTTAAACAATTCCATTCAAAGAAATTAAAACTGACAATTAATGAAGCAAGCATCCATCTCAAAATTAAAATGAAGGAATGATGAATGAACTCCAAAAGAATAATGGAAATATTAAACATAACATCAGTAATTTTGAAACAGAAAACAAATATTCAATTGATAGCATCAACAAAGCTATATGGTAGTGCAGTGGAAAGTGTGATAAAAGTAACAAATTGAAAGCTTTTTTCACAATCAATTAAAATGATCAAATGATTTTTCTTCCTTGCACTCTTGATTTGTCTATTGAATTACATTATTATTTTTTAACATTATCAAATTTATATTTCTTGAATAAACCCAAGCTGGCCATGAGGTATTATCTCTTTTTATACATCTTATATTCCATTTGTTAATAATTGCTTTTGGAATGTTCATCTATTTTCATGAATAAGACTTACTTGTAATTTCATTTTCTGATTTTTTCCTACATATAAAAGGACATGTCTAGTTCCTACAAGGAGGATAGCTTTCCAAGAATGGTTAATTAATAAATAAGTAAGTAGGAAGCAACCACACACCATACACAAAATTCATTTCCAGGTCAATAATAATTACATATTAGTGGGCATAATTATACTACTTTCAAAATACAATATACAGTAATATCTTTAAGATCCTGGAAGAGAGAAGAACTTAGATAAAACACAAAACCAATCCATAAAGGAAAAGACTTTTCCTTTTTTATGAATTTTATGATAAATTCTACTGCATTAAAATTAAGAATTTCTGTTTCTTAAAAAAAATGAAAGAGAATGGAAAGTTGAGACGTAAACTTTAAAAAAAAGTCTCCAAAATTTAACATAATACCACACTAAATATATTAGAAAAATTTCCATATCAGTAAGGATAAGTAACCATCATATTCCAAAAATGCACAAAAGAAATAACCTGGAATTGCAAAGATGAACCACAAAAGGCCTATGTACATATATGTGAAATGACACACAATCTTATTAATAATTAGGAGGATTCAATTTCAATTCAGAGTGAGATTTTATTTCCACCAATCACATTGACCAAAACTTCAAAGATTGAGCAATATCAATGTTAGCTAGGACGTGGAGCGTAAGGAATTTCCGTTCACTGCCAGTCTAGAAAAGTGTTTGGTACTGACTGATAAAGTTGACTATGTGCATATGCTATAAGCCAACAATTTTACTATTATGTGTAAATCCTTACACATGGCACATAGTTGCAGGAAATGTAAATGGTCATTGTTTGTAATAGCAAGAAACAAAACAAAACTGAAAAATGGAAGCCACCTTGATATCCATGAACAATATAATGAATAAATAAATAAAATTCATTGAAGATAAAGGTACTACAGTTACACAAATGAATATATATATATATATATATCTGGAAAGCATAATATCAAATAAAAAATAAAATCACAGAATTTGCTTATAGTATGATACCATATGTAAATTAAAAAAAAAAGCAAAACTAAATCAAATTTTGGATATTAAAAAATCTCTAAGCAAAATCAGAGGAATAATTAACTTAAAATCAGAATAATGGTTATCTGTGGCAGGGATCAAAGAGGATATAGTGCGGGAAGGTTACATCTGGGTTTTTGTGTTGTAACAGTCTACGTTCTAGGTCTGGGGAAAGGGTGCATATTGCTGTCTACAATACACCTGCTTCTATTACACATTGTGTTGTATTATGTACTGTATTACTACGTAAAATACAATATATTGCTTTAAGAAAAACATAGTCCAAGTTCCCTGTTAGGAAGCTAGCTCTGCAGGAGAGGTATTTTTACCTCTTTTCTTTGCTACTGTATCCCAAGAACATAAACAGTGCCTAACATAACATTTACTGGTTGAATAAATGAATAAGTGAAAGGTAAGCCCAGTGAATAGAAAAGTATTTGCTAGATGAGATCCAATAGTTTTTTCATGTAATTCAATCATACGTGTAAGAAATTCTTATTCAATTGAAATTTTAAAAATTAGTGGAAAGTTAAGAGTTAAATAACTCTTGCAAAAGACAATGGCAATAGTCAAGCCAATTTGTCCCAGAATAACCCCCAAAATGCTCAGAAACTTGAGGCATAATAAAAGAGAACTTAAAAGATGTGAGTAAGATGTGGGATAGGAAATAAAGGGATTGTGTAAAACTATGAAGAACTTTGGTTATTCAACTCCTAGGTTCTCACCACTAATATATACACAGCCATGTGCTGACCCCCTCTCCAAGCTCTGCAAGAAATGGATTTTTCTTTCTACAGAGAAAACAAATTAAAGAAGTTTTTGACTCAGAAGCCCCACTCACAGCAGAAAGTAGAATCGGGTACTCTTTTGAAAAGAAGAAAATCAAACGTATATTCAACTGTGAAACCCTCAGGACCCTCATGCCTTCTGCCTCAGAAAAGCAAGCAACTGGGGTTCTCAGTAGCCAAGTGGGGTTCTACGGGTCTCCCAGGAGAAAACCAAGGAGCCCAGAAAAAAGAACTCCATATCCTGTCAACAAGCCAAACACACACACAACAGCTTCCAAACAATGTTCCAACCGGGAGCTCACTCTTAAAGGTAGAGAGCTAAATGCAATGGAGTATTTGAGGGAAACCTCCAAATAGAATGAGTTTAAAACAATAAGCAAATAAGCCAAAAAAAGAGAGAAGATTCAGAAAAACAGAGAGAGAGAGAGAAAAGAATTTCAGTGGAATTTTTGTGGGTGGGGCAAACCTACATTAGCAGGATTTTGAAAGGGGAAGTGGCAGGAATGTGTGCACCCAAATTTGATATAATGGGAAGCCAGTACTTAAAGTCTAAGATTCATTACCTGAGAAATGCTAGAAAAAGCACATCAAACATAAATGCAGGAAACTGTCCAAAATATAGCAAGAGACGTTGAAAGTGTTTGCTTCTAGGCAGTTGGATTGTGGCATTGAGAAGAGCACACTGCTGTCACCATTCTGAGTCTTCTAATACGATTCAACATTTTTTAAATATGTGCCCATATTATTCTGAAAAAATATATTCTGAAAAAATGTATATATATTATTCTGAAAAAATATGTATAAGCTCTGACTAGAAATGTGATTGAACTCTCTTGAGTGGTTGAGACAAGAAAGATATCTTTTGTTGTGGTTGCAAACTTTTTTTGTGGCCATATAATGTAAATACTGTAAAATAGATACCATATGATAGTCCATATGACATGAGTTTGCAGTCTCTTATGTGTGTACAGGGTCAGAGTTGGACGACAGTTTTTAAGTGACATCTCATAAAGGGCATTTTCAAAGGCATTTTGAATTTCTGAAATTCATGCATTTCCAGATTTATGAAACAGCAAATAAAATGTAAATTGTTAGGAAACTCAAATTTCAAGCAGGAAATTCTGTATGATTCAATTAAGTTCAACAAGCACCTATTGAGTGCCTGCTGTATTTGTAGGCACCAAAGTGGGTGGACACCATACGGTCTGGTGTTAAGGGAGAAAAAGGCCTGGATTTGAAACACTATACTTTTGACAAATTCTGACAAAAGCCAATAATAATTTGCATAAAAACCTTGTTTCAAAGAGGAAAATTGTTCGCCGTGGAACAATCCATGGCATGTAAATGATGAAAAGTAGAATGAACAATCAAGTCAAGGGAAGAGGATTTGCAGGTAGTACAGAAACACAATCCCAGGCTAACACATTTTAGTGAAACGTAAGAATGTCAAAACAAAGGGATTATTTAACATTTAGTGTCACCTACAAATCCCAGCCACTCCCTAATTGGGACGTTTTCTTCACTGGCACCATAGTGAAAAGGTACTTATAGCTGACTCCAGAGATGAAGTCATCGTTTCCAGTAGCGGTACGGAGAAGGCCCAAAGCTAATGGTAGAAACTGTCATTTAGAGCCACAATGGAGTTGCTTAGAATGGTTGATAGAGTAAATCCTGTGATGAGTCATCCAGATGCCTCCTTCTGAGTTTTTCAGCCTTCTTTCTTATTCCCAAAGTTCCTGGGAAAACTATCAATCTTTTTTCGGAAATTACCTGTGACTAAAGAAATGTGCCTCTCCCATGTCATCGTCACTTCCTGGGGCAGCCTGCATACAATGATTGGTCAATATAGGAGTTGAACACCCAGCATCCTATCCACAATGCAAGTCAACTGTAAAAGTCCTCTTGGCTTCAGAACACTCCGTGGGGTTGGCTGAGGCTTGTGACTCACGATCACAGCCCGACTTCTCCCTCTGCCCAATCCTTCTCTCTTCCCTTCCTTTACATAGAAGAGGATCTTAAGAGTACTCCCTAATAAGCATCCTGCACACCAGCTCAGAATCTGCTTCCTAGAGAGCTCAACCTGCTGTAGATGAGGATGCTTCTCCAGATTGGAGCAGTTTTCCAAGGTGGTCATTGCTATCTTACTAGAAGATCAGTACACACAACACATTTCAGAGATACCCTTGCCCACTTATCCTCTGTGGCTGCCACCAGAATACAACCACCTAGCTTAAGTATCGATCAAGCTGATATTCATATTCCTGTCATTTTAAGCATTACCTCTCTGAATAAGAGTTAGTTACGTTCAGTTTATAACGCATTAGAAGTGGTTATAATTCTGAACCCTGATAAACCAAATGCCCTCCAAATGAACTGGATGCAGCCAGGCTGACAGTTTTGGAAAAGTTTTGCTCCCAGAAACCCTCTCAGCTGTTTCTTCAACAAGTCTGTGGAAGGAGTCAAACTGCCTCCTTGAAGCCTTCAGGCAGGTACCGGCAGGCACTGGTGAGTTAGAAACACGGTTGCCAGGGGAACGACATCTGCTGCCACTTTCCTCACTGCTGATGCTCACACAGAAAGATTGAGGGATCTGGTTTATGAGCCAAGATCTTGATGGTTTACGGAGCACATCACATCGTGTGTAATTACAGAGCATACACAGGGTAACAAAAATTTGTGTTTTTCAACTATTAGGACTTCAAGAAGTCTGAGAAATAAAATATATTACCAAAATTTCCAGGTCCTTCTTGAACTTGGTGAAAAGATGCAGTCAATGAGGTCACTATAGATTACTAATCAGGTAACTAGAGACAAGACAGGTGGTAGAAAAGAAGCTGAAGACACACCTGGAAGGTTATATAGTAGGAAGAAATACAGGTGCTATATCACAGAGACAAAAAAATACTACTTAAATAATATAACCATTTATTTTCTATTTTGCTCTCATACCACAGTCTGACAAGTCTAGGTTGTGCTACTCCTTTTGGACATTCACAGACTTAAGACCTTTCTGTTTTTTCTCTGCTTTTCTCTAGAATGCTGTTCTCCTCCACATAGTCATAACTATGTAATTCTTGCCCATAGAAAAGGGGCAAATGTGCCAGGGTCTAGAAAACAGGGTTTATATTTACAAATGACCTGGACACTACACACATCTCTGCTCACATTACATGGAGCCATCTAGCTACAGAGAGTCAGACAAATTTAATTGACAGCTAGGTGGTCACACGTCAAGCAAGAAGAAGGAGAAATGGATTTTGTGGGAGTAACTAGTGAAGGACACTGCCACAGATGGAAAGCATGGTAGATGAAGGAATTCCAGTACAGTGTAAGGGAATAGGCAAATGAAAGAGGGAAGGGAAGGCAGTAAGCGTGTATTATCAAACAAGTTAACGCTGGGGACAACAGGAACTTGATTTTATCCCACTGAGGGGCAAGAGGTTTTTTATCCATGAATTTCTTCTGATCATTGGTCAAGATTGGCTCCTACAAGTCCATGATACCCCTAATAACTTCCTTCCTGCCATGAGCAAGTGCAAGACCTCAGAAAAAGGGATGCAGGCACTCACAGCTGGGAGGCAGGCAGGATGCCAAGAAATGCCAAAACCAAAAGCTATGGGTTGAAGAACAAAAATTGCCTGAAATAGCAGGGGTTATCGATAACTTGAGATTCTTCCAAAATGAGAAACCTTGAGCTCAGTGTTAAGTTTTTGTTACAGCCTTATTGAAGTATAATTTACACACCATAAATTTACTCCTTTTGTGTGCAATTTAATGTTATTTCGATAAAATTATTAGCGATACAACCACAATACAATCTTTGAACATTTTCATCACCGCAAAGAGATCCTTTGTGCCCATTTTCAGTCAACCCCTGCTGCCATGCCCAGACACAGGCAAACACTAGTGTATTTTCTGTATCTATAGATCTGTTTTCTCTACATGGTTTATATAAATGGAATCATACAATATGTGGTCTTTTGCAACTACGTTCTTTCACTTCACATGACGTTATAACAGTTCGTCCATGTTATAGCATGTAACAGGATGGCCTGTGCCTTTTTCTTGCTAGATAGTATCCCATTGTATGGATATACAACATTTTGGTTAGCCAATCACCAGTTGATGGATATTTGGCTATTACGAATAAATCTGCTATAAATATTCATGTCCAAGTTTTTGTGTGTGCTTATTTTTTCATTTTTCTTGGATAGATACAAAGGAGTGAAATTTCTGGGTTTTTGGTAAATTTATGTTTAACTTTTAAAGAATTTGCCACATACCATTTTCCAAAATGCCTCACTATTTCGTATTCCCATTGGCAAAGGATGAGGGTTCCAGTTTTTCTAACTCCTCACCGACACTTTTTACTGTCTTAGCCATTTTAGTGTGTGTAAAATGGAAGGTGCCTGTAATTTAAATTTGCATTTCCCCAATGACAAATGATGTTGAGTACCTTCTTATGTTATTAGACATTCCTGTATCTTCTTTGGTGGAATATCTTGGTCCAATTTTTTATTCGAGTGGTTTGTCCACTCATTTATGATTTGTAAGAGCCCTTGATAAATTCTGAATACAATTCGTTTATCAGATATGATTTGAATATACAGTCTCCCAGTCTGTGGCTTTTTTTTTTTCATCTTCTTAATGATAGGCTTTGATTAGGAAGATCAATCTAAGATTTTAGAAGATTTTAATTTTGAGAAGTCCAATTTATCATTTTTTTCTTCTAAGAACAGTACTTTGGGTGTTTTATCTAAGAAAATTTTGCCTAACACATGGTCATAGAAATGCTTTCCTCTAGAAGTAACATAGTCATATATTTTACATATAGGTCTATGATCCTTTTGGGTTAAGAGCTGTGTAGGATGTGACGTTGGAGACTAAATTCATCTTTTTGCATGTACATATCTGGTATCTCAGCACCATTTGCCAAAAGGTGTCCCTCACTCAATTGAATCGCTTTGGCATCATTGTTGAAAATTGATTGACCATAAAGTAAGAGTTTATTTCTGCACTCCCAGTTCTGTTCCATTTATCTATATTATCAATCTTAATAATATTGAGCTTTTTCTTACAATTGAATGCCTCTCCTATATTTAGGTGGCCAAAAGGTACACGAAAAGGTGCTTAATGTCATTAATCACCAGGAATATGAAAATCAAAACCACCATGAGGCATCAGTCCATACCTATTAGAATCGCTATCACCCAAAAGACAAGAATTAACAAGTATTGGTAAGGGTGTGGAGAAAAGGAACTGTTGATAGGAATGCAATTTGAGACAGTCACTATGGAAAAAAAGCATGGAAGTTCTTCAAAAAATTAGAAGAAGAGCTGCTGTGTGATCCAGCAATCCCACTCCTGGATATATATCTGAATGAAACAAAAACACTACATCAAGGAGAAATCTATGCTCCTATGTTCATGCAGCATTGTCCACAATAGCAAAGATGTGGAAACAACCTAAATGTCCATCAGTGGGTGAACTCATAAAGAAGATATGGTACATATATTGACACATGCAATGGACGCTATTTACCCATGAGGAAGAAGGAAATCCTGCCTTCTGTGCCAACATAGATGGGCCTTAATGGCATTATGCTAACTAAAATAAGTTAGACAAGGACAAATATTGCATGATGTCACTTTTATGTGAAATCTAAAAAAGCTGAACTCATAGAAACAGAATACAATGGTGGTTACCAGGAGCTTGGGGAGGCGATGGGGGTAAGGATACGTTGCCAAAAGATACAAACATCCAGGGGCTGGCCCCGTGGCCGAGTGGTTAAGTTCGTGCGTTCCGCTGCAGGCGGCCCAGTGTTTCGTTAGTTCGAATCCTGGGCGCGGACATGGCACTGCTCATCAGACCACGCTGAGGCAGCGTCCCACATGCCACAACTAGAAGAACCCACAACGAAGAATACACAACTATGTACCGGGGGGCTTTGGGGAGAAAAAGGAAAAAATAAAATCTTTAAAAAAAAAAAAAAAAGATACAAACATCCAGTTATAAGATCAATAGGTTCTAGGGATCTAATGCATAGGATGGTGATTACAGTTAATACTATATTATATTAATTATAATATAGTTAATACTGTATTATATACTTGGAAGTTGCTACAAGAGTAAATCTTAAACGTTCTCACTACAAAAAACAAATAGTGGAGGTGTTAGTTAAAACTATGCGGTAATTATTCTGTGACCTATAAACGTATCAAATCAACAGTTTGTGCACCTTAAACTTACACAATGTTATATGTCCATTATATCTCAATAAAGCTGGAAAAAATAAGGTATATGCTACATGAAATTTTAATTTTGCACTCTTTTCTTTAACAGTTTAAACATATTACTCTGTTGTCTTCTCACGTCTACTGTTGCTGTTGAAAAACCTGATTTCAGTATGTCTCTTATTTCCTTTTGATTTGTTATCTACTTTATTTCTCTGTAAACTTTTCAAGCTTTCACTTTGCTTTGATGGTTTTATGTCTCACTATACTATGTCAGGATTTATTTTCCTTGTGTCTCTTGAGTGCCTGTTTTTCTTTACTGAGGATGGGAGGATGGGATACAGAGGCATCACATCATCAGAAAAACCCTTTAACTGCATACATGGAAAACAAGAATTTGCTGATTGTTCCGATAAAGATTTGGACAATTTAAATAGGAAATGGAAAACATGCCTGATAAATTGAATTCATATAGAATGATCTTAGCATCATTTCCAATAATTGTTGGAAATCAAATATCTACCTACAGTAGAATGGATTATTAACTTATGACCTATTCTTACAATCAAATTCTATACACAAATGGTAATGAATAAACTCCTACTATACAAAACTACATAGTGTTTTTTAATAATAAATTTTTAGTCAGGTTTTCAAAATTTGCATAACTTTATTATTGTCCTTTTGCTGCTGTTTCTTGGATTAGGTTCAGTACTTTATATTTTGCTAAAAGATCATACAATATTCTCAATATTAACATACTCCAATTTTTTACACAGTACTCCAAGTCTTTTAAACTGTTCAACAATTATGGTTAAAATTTGTCATTTTTTACATTTTATGTTTTGTGTGGTCTCACTAAAAAAATTACCTGGGTTTCTCTCAACCTTATTTACTTTACTGATGCATTTTGTGAAAATAAATTTTTTATTTTATGGTTTTTATAATTTTGCTTTTTTATTTTTATAAATTTCGACTTTAATCTTTATAACTTTTGTTTTCTTATTTTTATATTTTTCCTATTCTTTCTAATTCCTGTAATTCAAGTTGACTTTCTGGTTCATGTTTTCAGTCTTTTTTCTCTAATACCAAAAGAATTCAAGTATAAAATACTATAAATTTTGAGCTTTAACTGTGTCCCTTAGATATTCTTATGAAGTGTTTTCTTTTCATTATATTATATACATTTTCTATTTTCTACTTTGAGGTGTCTCTTTGATCTTGATATCAACTGGGAAAGCATTTTTTAATTTCCATGTTGTTTTTTGTTATCATTCTCTCATTCATTTTATTTTCATTTGACAGCATCTCTGGCTAATAGAATAAATATGGCTTCAAATTTATTAAGATCACTTTCTAGATAAATACAGAGTTCAAAAGGAAAACATTTCCATGAATGAGTGTGGTTCTGTTTTTGCGGGAATTAAATGGTTCACTGTAGCTACGTAATTTCTGTAAGTGTGAATTGATTGTATTCCTGAGATTCTCTGCTTATTTTTGTTTACTTGAACTGTCAAATTCTAAGTGCTTTCAGAATCCTCTATATTCTTGTTAAGAGATAATTTAAAACTTTGGTTACAAGTTATTACTGAAATTTTTTTGCAACCTGCCTTCCTATGGAAAAATTCACAAATTCCTAATTTGTGGAATCACCAAACACAAATTCCTAATATCATTATCATTATCTGTCTACATTTAATTAAAGATTCATTGATCCTGAGATCAGATAATTGGGTGGTCTTCTCTGAAACTTCATATTTCAAAAAAATGTCTAAATTTATCTTCACATGTAAGTGCTATTTTGGCTGATTACTATATTCTTGAATTTATGCACTATGATCTTATAGCTTATGTTTCAAATGAGATATCCAGTGTTATTCTGTTTTATTTCAGGAAAGCTTATTTTTAATCTTTTATGAGGAATTTTACCCTGGTAAAATCTGAAGAGTATATTTCTTCATTAATCCTCAATTTCTCAGTAAGCCCATTCCACACGCTTTTATTTTTTTTATGTCTTTAATAGAGTGTTCAATGTAATGTTGAAATAGTTCAAACGTACAAACAAAACAGAGAATTATGTAACGTTCATCTTTATATCTCAACCTATTTTTATTTTACATTCAATGTTTGGGATGTTCCATGTATAATGCTGACTAATTTTAAAAAGATCATCAGATACAATTGAGGCCTCCATTTCTCCAAATGTGGAAATTTCCAGAAACACTAATTGATATAAGAATGTCTGAATTTATGTCCCTGCTTTGCCACTTTTCCATTGGTTATCAACATTCTTATTAATTATCCCATGTGAACATTAGTTTCCTAATTATAAAATGGAGGTAAGGATTCCTCATAGGCTTGTTGTGAAAATTAACAGAAATAGCCTACAAAAAGTCTGTAGCACAGCGAGGATACCTATGTCAATAAATGTCCATTCCATTCACCCTTAGATATGCATTCCTACTAATTATTCAAAACCTATCTCAAATGCAAGCTTCTTTTTATGAAACTTTCCCAGACTCATCTTAGCGAATGTTTTTTGACACACTTTTGATTTCCCATAGCGATTGGCACAAAACTTGTACATAGAGTTGTTGTGTCTGTTGTTGTGTAAGACTGTGATGCCCTGGAAGGTAGATTGGTGCTTCAGGAATCTGGACATTCTAGGAAAATCTATATTGAGAATAAGTTAATGTTTCGCAATATGTAAATAAGTCATATTGGAGAGCTAAAGATGATTCAGTCTGAATCATCTACATATTTGAGAAATGCCTCAAAACACAAAACCCACCTTTATACACAAAGTTAAGCATTTACTGTTTTCACTTGGAAAATTGATTATAGCCACTTGCAAATTACACAGATATGAGAAAAAAAAAGCATGAGTGGCTGCTACGAAGGTCTACAAAGGTTTGCGAAATCTTGGTTGTTGGCAATGCACAAGTAGCAAAATATTTGCTTCTGACATCACGCAGTGAGAGAAGATTTGTTTAATGACAATGATTATTCCCTTGGGTGCAGATGGGTCTCCCCAGGAGGCAACCTGTACATTTAGGGTTCAGTCCTCTGTCATCTTAGATACCCTGCCAATCCCTCTTTGAGAGCTGGACAGGGCAAGAAGGCTTTACAAACCAAAAGTGTCATGTATTTTGTTTTGTTGTTTTTGTTTTTGTTTTTAGTGAGGAAGATTGGCCCTGAGCTAACATCAGTTGCCAATCTTCCTCTTTTTGCTTGAGGAAGACTGTTACTGAGCTAACATCTGTGCCGGTCTCCCTCTATTTTGTATGTGGGATGCCACCACAACATGGTTTGATGAGTGGTGTGTAGGTCCATGCCTGGGATCCAAACCCACAAACCCTGGACCACCAAAGCGGAGCACATGAACTTAACCACTTACACACTGAGCTGGCCTCAGTTTTGTTCTTTTGATTGTGCAATTATTGTAGTATCTACAAGAACCACAATTGGTGAGACTTGTATATTTCCACGATTTTTGGTTATTTCTATCACTTTTTGGATGAATTTCTATTATATCTCTGATCAGTAGATGGGTTTCGCTTGTCCATAATCCTTGCTATCACAGCTCTGTCAAGTGAGAAAGTTTGCCTACACCTATTCACAAAGAACTCCCGCCCAATAACAAAGGATTGCTAAAGTCATTTGTTTATGGTGACCACACAACCAAAATACCTTGCATTTGGGTTTTTACAAAGCCAGATATCTTCTTTGACTATTTTAAACAGAAAACAAGATGCTCTGTATTCTAATGACTTACTTATTGTCCTGGTGTTGTTCACATGGATCATTTGTTATTTTGAAGAATAAGGCGTTTCCTTGAGTGTCTTTCTTCCAAGGTATTTCACTCTGGGCAAATAAACAAAAGCTTCTAAGGTGAGCTGTCAAGGAATAGCCCGCATCTGTGCTGCTGCTCTTCCTTACAGTAATAAATATTTCTATCTGTTGCTAAGGTTTAATGTTTTTAATTAGTTCTGAGTACATGAAAACAAGCTGGGAAGAGTTCTTCCTGTTACATCATATATTATAGTTACAATATTTCTCAGTGATATTGCTTAATGTCCAAAAATGTTTTGATGTCACTTCTAACATAGAGAAATAAACTTTCCTTTGGTCTTAAAGGAATTGAAATAAATAATCTTTTGAGAGTTTTCGGTCTGTTTTGCAAAGAACAAATCAGGAAATTTATCTGGCTTTAGAAAAACAAAATATCACCCAGTGGAATACGTCATTCTTTACTAATGCTACGATCTTGTAGATAATCCATGGAGATCTAGTATTCCGATACAGAGAAGGAGACATTAATTTGCAATTCTTATTAATGGAGCATATCTGATCAAATTAAATTCTGTTTATTAGATCAATACACTCTTATTGACCATACTCAAGGTAGCCAGGAGGAATAGCAAAATTATCAAGAAGAATAAGCTTTCAGAGTCAAGAAAGACAGACTCCACTCCTAGCAATGTTATCAGCCATTTGAATAATTTGTTTTCTGCACCTAAAAAATATGACTGGTAACAACTACCTTATGGTGCTTGAGGGGCACTCCAGCATGTAGAAGGCAGAGCTTCTGTGCCCTCTCCACACTGAATCAGGGCAAATCACCCTCCTGCCACATGCACATGTTCACCAACCAGCAACCTTCAATGGTCTTTGAGGTCCAGAGAGATGTGGCTCAAGCCTGCCCCAGGGAAAGAAGCCCAAGGTGTCCTGGCCTGTATGCCGAACTGTATGACCCGATTCATATCTAAAGTTATACAACCACATAATAACCAGACCTCACCTGCACTGATACCATTTTGACAACTTTTTACATAGCCTTTCCTTCGTCCAGTAAAAATAAGTCAGGTACCCATGCCTTATAAATTTAGCCCTAACCCTCAACACATTGCAGCTTCACTGCCCATGGGTCCCGTCCCCATGCCTGCAGATCTTCACTATCCATGGGCCCTGTACCCATGCTATTCGCTGAACAGAAGGGCAGCGCTACCAGACCTTGAGAATCCAAGAAATCTTTCTTTTGACTGCTCAGCTATCCAGCCCATATTACAGAGTTTTTATTGAGGTTTCATAGTTTAGGCATGACTAATTAAATTACTGGCCACGTGATTGAACTCAATCTCCTGCTCCCATCCTTGGAGGTTGGGTTAGCTCAAAATCCCAGCTCTGTAATCACATGGTTGGTCTTTCTGGTGACCAGCCTCCATCCTGAAGCTGTCAAAAACCCATCAAGAGTTGTTATCCCAGCCACTCATGGATAACAAAGACAATTCTTTCACTTGGGAAATTCCAAAGGTTTTAGATTTTCCCTCCCAGGAAGCAAGGACAGAGGCCAGCCAAATTATTATATACCAGGTACCAGTTGTGCATATGTTTTCCAACTTCCAATATTCTTCCTCATCTCTCTTTTTGTCTCCATCCTTGTGAACTTATGCCTTTCAAAAAGAATCACTTTACTGTCATATCAAGTGGTTTTCCAGAGGAAGTAAAATTAGAAACATGTTTTCATTCTACTATTTTAAACTTTCTATAAAACATTTGTCGTTCTGAGAATTCTAATATATTTAAATGAAAAGGAAAGCTCAATGACAGAGAGTAGAGGTTGGTCCTGCTTTTAAAAAAAGAAAAATGAGTGACAAAAAGATCTCTTGCTATTCTTACTGCAATTAAAAATGTTAACCCAGATCTTGATTCCAAAAGAGGAGGAAAGATAACATTTTGAGATGAAGATCATAGAGGAATGCATGTACCCACAAGTCCCAGAAGTTCCAAGTCTCTTTGGAGGTTCATTTAAGGAAGAAAATAGAAAATGGAGGCACCGTTGGGAACAGGATTTAGCATAGCAGTAATTTCACGGCAGGAAGTGGTTTTAGTAGATACTAAGAAAAACCAAAAGCACAAATGGAAGAAAGTGTTTGGATTTTGCAAGGAATGTTGAGTCTGTGGGAAAATATATAGCCAAGAAATTTACTTACAGAGTTGTTCACTGGAAATGTAAGTTGCCTATTCACCAAGGTAGTGGCTGTTAATATATTAGAAACCTCTCATTAATGGAGCAGGATGAAAATTGCAGGAGAGAACAGAAAGGAAAATTGAGAGGTCTTAAATATTTGGAATGGAAAATTAAGAAAGAAAGTTGGTTTCAGGGAAATTTGGGAACAGAGTTTTACCAATGCAAATTTGAGAATTTCTCCCAGGGAAAGTGGGTGATAGAGGCCACACTTTACAGGAAGAGGCCAGCCTCTGAAGGAAGTCAGGAGAGGCACTTGTTCTAGTGCAACAAAAACGTTGCTCGTCTCAGTTAGCTTGTTGATGGAAGCTTTCTCATGGTGAAGGTTTTTAACGTTTTGAAATAGCTTTTAACGTTTAGTTTTATTTTAATTACCTAAGCAACATGTGAGCACATTAAAGAAATTTTTTAAAGCAGGAAAAAATCAAGAATACTGTTAAAACCTATAGGTAATCTCTATTAATGCATTGCTGCCCATCCACTTCTATACGTTACACATTCACAAGGCACATACTCATGCACAACACATGCACATACAAGATCACGTACCCATACCCACCTATACGTGTACATATCCACACACAATAACCCTCACATGGTAACATACACATACATGATCACATACCCACATGTGAAAATATATGTAGCTGTATATATATTTGTGCATGTGTGTGAATACGCTGTATGAGAATCTCTTGTGTGCGACTTATAAGTCAGAGTTGGACTGAAGGCCAATGTTAGGGAAATTTGTAGTTTAAAAATTTCTACCAATATCTGCCTTCTACATTAAAACTGAACTTTACCTCTCTAACCGAATGCTCCTTTGTTCTGGAAGATACGTTTCAGTGACTCATTTTATTATGCAAAGTAAAGCAAGGACTCTTTGTTCCCAGTGAAGACCAGGTGGGATAAAACCACCAGAGTCTAGATTCTTCACAGTGAAACACTGCGTTCTGTTATTAATTTAAATTTAATGTATCATTCAGCAGCAGCAGAAGTGTCTTGAAAGATTATGTTTTCATTAGAGACTTTTATTTCCTAAACTCGGATTTTGATAGCCCCTTGCCTATTAATAATAGCAACTATTATTCAGGCTTTTCGGAAAACTTCTTGCTTTTGCTGTGATTTAAAGGATCACTTTGATGATGGAAGTGTTAAGTGCCTTTCTAGCCCGAGAACAGCACCCGAAATGCTTAGTGTGGGCAGTAGAACAGATCACTTAGGATGCTGAAAACTGTTTTATTTTGGCAAAATCACAGAGTAGGAAGCTGAGTGCTACAGATGAAAGCAAGGGATGTGGTTAGAGTCCAGGTCAGGGGTGTGTGTAGACCACATGTATAGACTATGTTAATTCTGAAATTTTTTTCTTTCTAAAAGCAGTGAGAATCCAGTGAAGAATTTTAAGATGGGAAGGGACTTGAGAGATCTGGATTATTTTTAGGTCTTTTTGGCTTCAATGTAGAGAGTGGATTTGAAAGATAGTTAAGAGCTTGAGTCAATGGTGACTTGACTTTAGATTTTCCGTATTAGAGAAACTTAAGAGAAGCAAGCTAGCGACAAGGCAGTTTGGAATGAATTTAACTTGAAGCTAAATTTATAACAGCAAGCACGCTCTTACTTAGAGGTATCTTTATTTAGGGCAGGATGGAGTTGTGGGTGAAGATTATTGTTAGTTTCCCTTTGGTTCTGCCCTTACTTGGTATTGACTGAACTTGATCACAGGTTATGGGGAGGAAGGAAGACGGGAGGTCAAGCATGAATCCTAAGGGCCTGGTTTATGACACGGTGTTACTTTACTGAGGCAAGAAAGTCTGAATGAAGATCAGATTCGAGGGAAAGGAGGAATGACTTTGATTTTAGATGCGTTGACTTTGATGCGCTTATAAGGGCCAAGCAAAGAAGTTAGGTTAAGATTATTATATTGGTCTAGAGCTCAGAGTAAAACGCTGGCCTGGAAACATACATTTGAAAATTTCAGCAAACTGGTCATAACTAAAGCCATGGAAGTAGATGAACTCGCTTAGTAATAAAGAATGTGGGATGTGAAAAATGCTCACCACTCAGCTCTGAGGAGCATGGACGCTTAGATAGAGACGTTAGATTGAGTTAGACTGGGAAGATAGTAAAATGCTCATTGGCTTAATTGACTTGATGATCACAGGTGAGAATTAAAAAGAATTTGGGAAATTGATATAGAGCAAGTGTGAGTGGCCTAAGAAGGGATGGAGAGAGTTAATGTAGACATCTCTTGAGAAGTTTTATTTGGGGTCCAGTAGTGTTTTCTATTTGCTGTGATTTTTCTGTTTTGTTTCCTGAATTTTTTTTTCTTTTTCTTATGCTACATTCTCCTGCTTTTTACTTTTAGCTATCATCCTTAACTATTTCACCATGCAGGGTTAATAACGTCTAAAGCTATTCAATTTCTTTAGTTTCTTTCTGAAAAACAGAAAAAACTTGACAGCTTTAAAACTAATTACTCACTACCAATTCATGTTATTGTTACCTAGCACTTTTTGCTGGTAATACCATCAGACATCTGGGAAATGGAACTGACTTAATTCATTTTCCTCTCGCAAATAAAATGTATTATATTAGATGTTGATTTCAATTGATTTACACAATTTCCAATAATTTTTACTTACCATTCCTTATTATATTTCAAACTTCCCATTCCAGATCTTTCTTCTACGTCCTAGAGGATGGTTTCTCAATCTCAGCATTACTGACATTTTGGGCCAGATAATTCTTTGCTATGGAGGGTTGTCCTGTTCACTGTAGAATGTTTTTATCAGTATCCCTGGCTGCTACTCACCAGATGTCAGTAGTAGCTTTTTCTGAGCTGTGACAAACAAAAATGTCTCTAGATATTGCCAGATGTCCTTTGTGGGGCAAAGTTGCCACTGGTTGAGAGTTTTATTTTGTTTATGTGGTGGAGGGGGCTGATAAACTACCTTGGATTTTGCTCGTTCGAAAGTGTATTTATTTCTCCCTCATTTACAGAAGATTATTTTCTGAGTATAGGGTGAGAGTCATTTTCCTCTCAACACATTGATCGTATCGTTCTATCATCTCCTGGCTTCTGTGATTGCTGTTCTGAGGTCAGCCTTCAGTCTCACTGCTGTTTCTTTTAGTGATCTGCCTTATCCCTCTGGTTGCTTTTAATATGTTCTCTTTCTCTTTGGGAGTCTTCTTCTTGACTATACTATGTGTCTTGATTTCTTTTTACTTTATCTTGCTTGGGCTTCGGGGGACTTTTTAGATCTCAGAATTTGTATCTTTCAATTTTTCTTGAAAATCTTTGGCCATTAACTATTCAAAAATGTTTTTCATCCCAATTCTCTTCATTATTTATTACTAGAACTCCAAAGAATTTTATGCTAGATCTTGCACAGGATTCTCCATGAATCTCAAGCTCTCTTCAATACTTTACAGCTATTCGTCATTTTAGCCTGCAAATTTGGATCAACATTCTAGCTCACCAATTTTATTTTCAGTTTTGTCCAATCTTTTGATGTTTCATTTCTAAAATTTTTATTTTTTTACTTGCTAGTTCACCTGTTTATATGTCTTTCTTTCTTTTTAAACAAACTACACGGAGAGATGTTATATTTTGTGTCATATAATTCTAATACTTGAAAATTTTGTTGGTTTCTTTTATCTGTTGGTACTTTTACTGATTCTTAATTATGGTGTCTTGTTAACTTGTCTGTTTTGTGATTTTGACTGCGAATTCTTATTTTCTTCATGAAAGAACTTTTGAGTCCTGACATGAGGATGGGTACTGCATTGGCTTTTGTCTGTCACCTAAAGGCATTGATAACATCCACTACTTGACTTGAGGTTTTGACATACACACAAGTAGTTTACATAGGACTTAAAACCCTGTAAAAGGGCTTACATCATTTTTCTGTCAGATTTTCCACTTCCACCTATCAATTTCTTGCTCTTGTCTTTTTCCCAGTGTATCTCATTTCCCATTTACCCTTACATTTTTGGTTTTCCTATTTACACTAGTGGCTTAGATTTCTTTGGAATCTCAACATAATGTGGGGAATCTTATTAGCTTTCCCTACTTGGGGGGAAAGATTTTTACTTCTTGTCATCTGGCTTCCATGAAATTATCAAGAAAGAAGTTTAAATTCCAGAGGAATCAAGAGAAACTCTCAGGGAAAAAACGGTCTTTAGCGTTGAAAATTCCTCACCCTTGTGTTGTTTGCTAAAGTTTGAAAATATTTTTTAAAATTATTTTTATATTATGTTATTATTTTGTGGAGAGAAGTCAGTTAAAGTATCCAACTCCCGAGTTTTGAGGAATGAAGAGAAGTAACTAAGCACCAGTAAATAATAGTGATAAAGAGAAGACAATTGCATAGACAAAAAACATGATCAATTGAAACACGGAATTCGCTTTTCTTTTTTTTGAGTTGACAATATAATGACTGGAAGTGACAATGAGGTAAAAATAGGACAATAATTTTACCTCTTGATTCTAAGATTATGGAAATTAATAAGATTAAAAGAGAAAGCACACACACATAGGATAGATACACATTGGAGAAGATTTCAGATGTCTTGGGGAAAGTCAGGTTGGTACAGCAAGAAACATTCACAATAAGTAGAATGAATATTTCAAGAGGAAAATGAAAGGATAAAAATATTTGCTATATAAAGGTAGTATAAAATGGCTGTGTGGAAGAGTTTGTGAGCGTGGCAAAGACTGTAACTTTTTCCATTTCTTCATTTTTTTTTCTCTATTTCCTTTTCATCTTACCCTCCCACTTATGAGTTTTGGTTCCTTTTGTACAGAAGTAATACTTCCAGGTATTGTATTAGAAAATCATCAAGCACAATTAATCAACTGTCTTCTGATACTTGTGATATTTATGTCTCTGTGTGTGAGAGAGTGAGAGAGAGAAAGAGGGAGAGAGAAAGAGAGAGGGAGAGAGAGTTGGCATTTGTTAGCACTTGACAATTTTGCAGGTGTGACTTTTGTGCTGTGACATTATAATTTGGCCATACAATTTAGCCAGTTAAGAACAGCAAATTTCTGATTTACCATAAAACAGCTTTTCAGATCTTGAAACTTAAGCTGGAAAGATTAATAGCTAAGTGTTAATAGCACTCTAGAAGCTCCATGGGTCATCAAGGTTTCTTTCTTCACCCAATGTTTGTGTCCTCCAAAGAAGTAAATTCTTTGCGTCCATTATAACAATAGGACTGTAGCTCCAAACTGATGCATTCACCTGGGTGAATTAGCAAAGTTTCAAATATCTTCCTTCCAAGTAGCTTAGGTTTGTCACACATGCAGTTTTCTTATAGGATCCTTTCACAATTTTCAAGTTTTTCTCTTTGAATTGAGTTTCCATATTGGAATTTATCTACCATGTGGCTAGAGCAGAAGGAGGAAAGTACAGACTTGTCTTCCTTGATGAGGATACCTGTTCCCATTATATATAGTCATTGGGAACCAAGTCATAGCCAAAGGGAAAGAAACATACGGCAAGATTTCATGGATTACCATTTCTTTTAGGCTAAGGCTTCTCCTAGCTTGTATGTTACCCATTCCAACTAATCTTGATGACAATTTTAAAGAAAGCAGGGACCAAAGTACTGGTAATAAATAGTGTTCACCGGCTTGATGTCTCCAGTATAGATTTCTTAATATGTCATCTGACCAGTTCTGTTCTTCCTTGAGCAAGGCAAGTTACGTTTCTGAAAAGAAGCTTCTTCAATGATAAGGTGAATATTGGTGAAGACAATAAAGTCATAATGAGTCATGGTTACGTTAGAACTATGGAAGCACTAAACATGGTGCCTGGCACATGGTGGGTGCTCAATAAATGCTGATTGATTCTGTATTGGAATTCTCTGACTTCATTGTGGGGAAGAATATAAATGACTGACAAAAGGATGCAGACTCTTAAATATAAAAGTGGGAACAAGGAGGCCGTTGCAGTGCCCTGAATATAAATCTTAGTACTTAACTCTGAATAATGATAATTTGTGCCAACCTGAGAAATTGAACTGGATTTGAAGTAAGATTATCAATACTTTAGAAACACACATACAGAGAGAGAGAGAGAGGGAGGGAGGGAGGGAGAGAAAGGGAATGCTTTTGAAAAGGTAGTTACTTAAAGGTTTGAATATATAAAGATGAGGAATTTTCCATCAACAAAAAGAAGAAAGAAAAGTGAAAGTATTTCATATGCCGTAGTTCCTGAAATGCTATTATGTAAAACATCAATTTGAGTCTTATATTTACCTTAAGAAAGTGGCAGACACTCAATTTCATTCATACATTGATTCTATCAATCAATATTGACCAAGGACAGGAAGAAAAGGCTTTGTGAAGGATAAATATGTATTAAAAATTGTTAAGGGGCAAAGTAATGCAAAAAAGACACAAATTAGGTGAAAGGAAAATGGCCAAATAAGGTGTGGAAAAATAAAAGCTACATTTTATTTTTCTATATGAATGTAATGTGTAAATTTAGAATCCAAGATGGGTGTCACAAAGTGAGTACAATATATTTTGGATTCCTGATGTAACCATACCCATAACCAACATCAAAATCTAGAAAACTAGCATGGAATAAGAAATAAGCAATGCATATACACACTACATTTCCAGAACTCCCCGAAGGGTCAATGATTTCCGAAGAGAATCTGCTTGGCTGTGCAACATCTGTTGGAGTTATATTGAAGGGTCTAATATCTCGTTACTTCTCTGACTGCTTGATTCCACCCCCACTTGTTGATTCAACAAAAAAATCTCCTAAGTAGGTTTTCCTTTGATAGATTGTTTGCAAAAATAACCAACGTGCTCCCCTACTACTATCTAATTGATTGGCTTGTCCTCTACTACATTGACTCTAGGCTTGGCATGTGGCAAGCTCTGGCCAATAGGACATTAACAAACATTACACAAGCAGCAGGTTGAAAAAGTTTACACATTAAGGGCTTCTTGCCTGCTGTGTTTAAAACCCTGAGGCCATGATATGAAAGAATTCAAGTTAGCCTGCTGGAAAGGCCGTGTGGTGGAGAGGTAGGTGCCCTGTTGACAAGCTGCCCAACACCAGACATGTAAGATAGGCAATTCTAAACCATTCAGCTGCTAGAAGACCCACCACCTGACCCTAGCTAGGTTAGTCAAGACAACCGAAAAAAAAAATCACTCAGCTGCCCCATAGAACCATGAGCTAAATGAAACAATTGTTGTTTGTATTTTGGTATGTTTTGTTATGCAGCCAAAGCTAGCTGATATATTATCTGATTTTCTGGATTTTGTTTTTTGTTTGCATGAGATAATTTTCCTATTTTTCCCAGGGTAGCGTGAGTATTAAGTGCTATAAGTATATGAAATAGTTAGCATGTAGACTGGTGTATAGTAGCTTTTTAATAACTCATACCTATCACTGTTATTATATTGTTATTACTGAAAGAAAAGGATAACAGCATGTTTGCATGTGTTTCAGAGACACCTGAGAGTTTTACCCCTTGTTGAATCCTACAAACAACTTAATTCAAATAATTTATAAGACCATAGCATATCCAAGATAAATGAGATTCAAACTAAAAATAATGTATGGGACCAAGCATTTACACTTCACTGAAAGAAGGTCTACTGATCAACCTGTATTTGGGCGATGCAGATGCGTCAGAGGATGACAGCAAGTTATTTATTCTTGAATATTGTTATGTGATTAGTAAGGCAAAATATCTGAAAGAGTTGGAGTGATTGTTGCTTCCCTTAGCTGAGATAGCTCATGACTCTCAGCCTCATCTCTTAGACCACCAACTGCTAGGTGTAGAGAGATTTGAAGACACTTGGAATATTTCTCTGGAATTAACAAGAGCTCTGTTATGCTGTTGACACTTATGTTATATTTCCTGTTCCAGTTTCTATTCCAGTTACTATTACTTCATAAGGAATTACCAAGATAGGAAATCTCAAAGTTAATGTCTAAACCAGAATGCGTGATTTCCCCTTACCTGAAGTTTGATCTTTTCCCAGTGTTATCCATTTTGGTTAATATATTTTCTCTAATTTTTTGCTGCCTCTGGGCATACCTAAAGGATTGAGTTAAGATAAGCAAGAGGGACTGAGAAGATTTGCACTGAAGAATTAACTCCAAGAGAAGCCCTTTGAGAATTATGAATTTTACTTTGAAGAAATTCACAAGAGTTAGATGGGAGTGGTGATTCTCAACACAGGCTGGTGTCTCTCTGTAAGCTTGTCTTCTGGAACAGTCCTGTGGATTCATGCCCGATTCCTGGGATTGGAGCATGCTGCAATAAAATAGTTGGAGAAAAACCAAAAGACTAGGGTCATCAAAGGCTTAAGTCATGCTCAGAGTTAGGGTCATCTGCTCTATATGTATCAAGAGATGCTGCATACAACAGAAACCGTGAGGATGTGAGAAGCGAGATTAGATTGCCTTTGGGCAAACATCAGGGGAAGTTAACACCAGCAAGGTACCTCTTGTGGGCATTAGTGATGTGACATTTCACAGGAATTGATGGGATAGCTGCCATTTTATTCACTGATGAAAACAGAACTGGAGATGAGAAAAATGGCAAATATCAAACATATGTCTGCTCTATGAGGCAGAGTCTTTTGCCTCTTTTAACACTTCCAAAATGCCATCTTTTAACACTTCCAAAAGATTTTCCTAAGGATATTTCCTCTAATTTTTTAGTCTTGTTGTCTTGACTGACTAAGATCAGATTGATCAAATGGCTTCAAGGGGTCACATTTTTATGTGTCTTCTTCCCTGGGAGTCTGGGTAGTTCCTGCTGTATCCTACAAAAGCATTTGCTTCTGAGAACATTATGCACAGCTGGCTGTCTTAGTGTTCCACATAAATCAGAGTAAATTTAAAGTATTGGTAAGAGATTCCAATAACCTTCTGTCTGTATCATAATATGAGACTCACTTGGAACCATTCATGTTAATTGCCTGCTATCTGAATTAATATTGTAGAAGTCACTGTTTTTATACATTTTAATCTTCTATCTGTGAGAACAGGTATGGTGTTTTCACATGTCTTTTGATTGATGCTACTTGGTCATTAAGCCATTCTCGCCTCCAAGCCCTACTCACCCATAATTAAGGTTAAGCCATGAAGCTAGTGTCAGAAAGAGTGATATGACCTAGAGAAAGTATGAAGCCTAAAGTTTACCGTTCAAAGTCTAACTAGACTGGAAACAGAAGATAAACACAATTTCTTTCGTATTCTATCAGATGACTTTGTGAAGAAAAAGTGATAAGGATTGAAGAAGTGTAGTGAAGCATGTGTTTCTCTCATCTCCAAAGTGAAGTTTTAGAGAGTATATGTGTATTGTACAGATTCATAAGAAAGGTAAGCACAGAAGGAACTAATCTACTTTCTCTTAAAAGTTTCTATTCCTGAACCAACGTGAAGCTAAGCTTCTTAAGAATTAACTTGGTGGCATTAGATGGTTTAACCATGGAAGGGTCCAGGTGTAGTTAATCTAAGAACTCTTTAGTTCCCAAGTAACAAAGAGAAGACCCAAAGTTTACCACTTTCTCTTGAGTCAAATCAATGAAGGTAAATAGGATGAGAACCAATGGACTAGTCAGAATAAGGTGATGGTACATAAGACGCTATGGAGTCTACAGTTTAAAACCATTCTTGGTAGAAAGTATGGCAGGACACACCCAGAGAAATCCAAGGTAAGAATAAATTATCCAGGAAATACCATCTAGCATTGACTAAACCAAGAAAAGAGATCATGAACTACATCAATCACAGACTTAAATAGAAGATGCTAACAGAGCAAACATGCATTGTGAAGAAACAAAGGAATATGTTCCACACAAAAGAATAAGATAAAACTCTAGAAACAGACCTTAATGAAATGGAGATAAGAGATTTACCTAATAAATGTAATAAAGATTTACCTAATAAAGAGTTCAAAACAAAGGTCATAAAGATGCTTACCATGATGAGGAGAACAACATATGTACAAAGTGAGAATTTCAACAAAATGACGGAAAAAATAAGAAAGTAACAAACAGAAATCATAGAGCTAAAGGATATAATAACTGAATTGAAAAAAGTCAATACAGGGATTCAGCCTCAGACTATAGCAAGTGAAAGAAAGGATCAGTGAACTCAAAGACAAGGCAGTGGAATTTATCTAATCAGAGGAGCAAAAAGAAAAAATGATGAAAAAGGGTGACGATAACTTGAGGGACTAATGGGACACCATCGGCCAGACCAATATTTGCACTGAGAATAGGGGCATACAGAAAGGGACATAAAGTTTTTTCAAAGAAATAATAGTTAAAAACTCTTCTGGCCTAGGGAAAGAAACAGACATCCAGATCCAGGAAGCCCAGAAAGTTCCAAATAAGATGAGTCCAAAGAGACTCACCTGAGACACATTATAATGAAATTGTCAAAAGTTAAAAACAACGAGAGACTCTTAAAAGCAGCGAGAGAAAAATAACTTGTTATTCACAAGGAAACCCCCATAAGATTATCAGCAGATTTTTCTGCAGAAAATTTGCAGGCAAGAAGGGAGGGGCACAGTACATCCAAAATGATGAAAGAAAAAACTGCCAACCAAGAATACTCTGCCTGGCAAAGTTCTCTTTCAGAATTGAAGGAGAAAAAAATAATTTTCCAGACAAGTAAAAGCTGAAGGAGTTCATCCACACTAGACCAGAATTACGAGAAGTGTTAAAGGGACTTCTTCAAACAGAAACAAAAAGACACTAATTAGTAACAGGAAAACAAACAATAGTATAAATCTCACTGGCAAAGGGTAAATATATAGCTAACTTCAGAATACTCTAACATTGTAATGGTGGAGAGTAAATCAGTTATAAGTCTAGTATAAATGTTAAAAGACAAAAGTATTAAAAATAACTATAACTACAACAATTTGTGAACATATACACAAAGGAAAAAGATATAAATTATGACATCAAAAACATGAACTGTCAGGGGGAGAGTAAACATTTAGAGATTTATTATGTGTTGAATTTAAGCTATTAATAACATAAAACAGACTGTTTTAACTCTAAAACGTTTTATGGAAACCTCATTGTAACCACAAAGCAAAAATCTATAGTAGATACACAAAAGATAAATAGAAAGGTATCTAAGTATACCATAACAGAAAATTATTAAATCATAAAGGGAGCAAGAGATACTGAAAGGAACAAGGAATTACAAAACAGCCAGAAAACAATGAACAAAATGGCAGTAGTAAGTCCATACCTATCAATAATTACTTTAAGTGTAAATGGATTATTTTCTCCAATCAAAACACACGGGATGACCGAATGGATGAAAAAACAAGACCCAGCCGTATGCTGCTTTCAGAGACTCACTGAAGCTTAAGGACACACACAGACTGAAAGTGAAAGGATGGAAACAGTTATTCCATGCAAATGGCAACAAAAAGAAAGCAGAGGTAGCCATATGCATATCACACAAAGAGACGTTAAACCAAAGACTGTAATAAGAGACGAAAGCAGAGGTAGCCATATGCATATCACACAAAGAGACGTTAAACCAAAGACTGTAATAAGAGACAAAGAAGATCATTATATAATGAAAAAGAGGTCAGTTCAACAAAAGACATAATATTTGTAAATATTAATGCACCCAACCTAGGAGTACCTAAATATATAAATCAAATATTAAAAGACCTGAAGGGAGAAATAGATAGCAATACAATAACAGTATAGAGGAATTCAACACCTCACTGTCATCAATGAATAGATTATCCAAACAGAAAATCAATAAGGAAACATTGGACTTAAACTACACATTAAACCAAATTGACTTAATACACATTTATACCACATTAAATCGAACAGCAGGAGAATACACATTCTTCTCAGATGCACTTGGAACACTCTCCAAGATAGATTATATGTCAGGCTATGAAACAAGTCTTAATAAATTTAAGAATTTATTCTTAAAATAAGAATTGAATTCATATCAAGCATCTTTTCTGACTACAGTGATACAAAACTAAAAATCAGTTACAAGAAGAAAACTGGAAAATTCACTAATACGTGGAGATTCGATAACATACTCATTAGCAACCAGCGAAAATAGAAGAGAGAATGCTTCCGAACTCACTTTACAAGGCCAGCATTACTTTGATACCAAAACCAGATAAGGACACTACAAGAAAAGAAAATTACAGGCTATTACATTATACAGGATGTCTGTAATGTATACATTATAAAATACAGGAATTACATTCCTGATGAACATACATGCAAAATTTATCAACAGAATATTACCCAACCAAATTTTACAATACATTAAAAAGATCATATAGTATGATCAAGTGGAATATATTCCTGAGATACAAGGATGGTTTAACGTCCATAAGTCAGTCAATGTGGTACAACACCTTAATATAAAAATCGTATGATCATCTCAATAAGCATTTGACAAAATCCAGCAACCATTGGTGATAAAAACTCTCAACAAACTGAGTATAAAGGAAATGTACCTCAATATAATAAAAGACATACAAGACAAGGCCACAGGTAAAAAAACGTCATGCTGCAATGAACATGGGGATGCAGACATCTCTTTGAAACAGTCATTATTTCCTTCAGATATATACCCAGAAGCGGAATTGCTGAATCATATGGTAGTTAAGACATGGAAACAACCTAAGTTACCCCGAGGGATGAGTGGATAAAGAAGATGTGATATATATATATATATATAATGGAATACTATTCAACCATGAGAAAGAAGGAAATCCTACCCCGTGTTAGAACATAGATGGACCTTATGCTCAGTGAGATGAGGCAGACTGAGAAAGACAAGTACTGTATGATCTCACTTATGTGAGGAATCTGAAAAAATATTCCAAACTCATAAACAACAGAGAACAGATTTGTGTTTCCCAGAGGCAGGGGGTGAGGGGTGGGTGAAATGGGTGAAGCTGATCAAAGTGTACAAACTTCCAGTCGTAAAATAAGGAAATCACGGGAGCAGCATGATGACTGAGTTGTTTTTGTGAACACTCAGTGAAGGGCCGTGGGAAAGATCTGACCAGGGTGCACGAGGTTTCTGAACACTCATACTCACCTCAGTTGACTTTAAAATTCCTAAAAAATTCAGTTGTTGTGTTATTATGTGCTTTGATGGCTGCCACATCTCCCGTACTCTTCTAAACATAAAACACTTTGTCCTATTTATCCTTGGCTAGACCTTTACTACTTTGCGATTCAGTTTACCTGGTTGTCTTACAACCTCAGTTCTCTGTAACCGCAAGTTCAGTCCCTGAACCCAACGCCAATCCAAATAACGAGAACAGAGTCTTGAGCGGAAGAGGAAAGTTTTTACTATGCCAGGCACAGGGAGCAAAGCAAGGGCTCAGGCCTCAAAACTTGCTAGCTCCCCGATGAGGGACGGGTAGGGATTTTTATTTGGGGTTTTGGGTAGGGGAGGGGGAACACGTAGCTTGTACAGGTTGGTCTTTTCCCACCAGCCTGCATTTGGCCTTGAGAGGCTGCTTGCAGCGAGGGTGGGTGATGGTGAGATAGGAGGATGGCCATTGGGCGTCCTTCGCCGTTGTCTCGTCTTCCTGTTTGAGGTGGGTTCGAGCGCCAGGAGTCGAGGAGTTGAGGTCTGGGAAGCCTCCGTTCCTAATATTCTTGAGACAGCAGCTTTCCTGGCAAACTTCAAGGACACACGATTAGCTAAAATTTAGTGTGCCTCCAACTCCAGGCCACCTGGGCTTTTAACAATTTGTAACTCGCATTTAGTTGTAAAGCTCAAGGAGTCAAAGGTTAGAGAAACAGGTATTTACATATGAGTGGACCTAGAGAAGCAGGAAAGAGAGTGGTGGGTTTTAGTTTTAACCCCATACAGGCTGGGTTCAATGTGGGGGAACTGATATCAGGGCTGATGTTAAGAGCCTGTAACATGAAGGGCTCAAAATTATGGTTGTCTACATTAGCTGGATATTCTTGTCAGTAGAGGGGAAGGAATGATCCCTTGCAGTTTTCTTCATCCTAATTAGAATTGGAACTTTGAATCAGAATTCAAGGTACATAGTACATTCTCTTTGCGGTGACGAATCTGTAACTGAGAAACACTCAATGACTTGTTTAAGGTCACACAGCTGTGAGGTAGTAGACCCTTGAATAGAAGATGATGTCCATGGAAATACTGAAATGTGAATGACTATAAAAACTATAGAATTCTAGGCTTTTACAGCTATTGATAAAATCAACCATGATTGACAGCAATTTACGGTATCTAAAGTAATGTAAAGCACACCATACAATTATTCACAATAATACTACCAGGTAAGTATTATTATCATCATTACTGAACAAAATTAGAAATTTAGGCTCCAAATGTTTAAATAACTCACCATGAATATACACCAAATTTATAATAGTACTAAGATTCCACTATGTCTCTTTTGACCCAAAACACACGATGTTTTAAATTCAGAAAAATGTTATATACACATATGTGGGGTTAATTGATGCCTCGTATTACCCGGGTTCCCAGATCCTTCTTGCTGGCTGAAATCTAGACTAACAGAGACCCAAAACATTACCAGCACTGCCTGTACTTTTTTTATGGAGTAGAAATTCTACTTTCCTATGTTTCTGGCTCAATATTGCTGCAACCCTCTTATGGCAACCCTCTTGTTCACTTGGACTTGACATTCCTAAACTCAATTGGCTCTTTAAAATTATTTATTCTCTTGTCAAATGTGTTGGCAATGCAGCATAATGCAATGACCTCAAGAACAACTGTCAGAGATAATATTGATTCAAGACTTTCGTAGTTGTACCATTGTGAACGTTCCTTACATTACTGACATTTAGTTTTAATATCTTTTAAACATTTCAGAATACGATGAACAATTTGACAGGATTGCTGTTATTGTTAGATGAGCTTTGTAAAGTAAAACATCCTGTATTAATGCTAACGAGTCAATATCTTTGTCTCTGTTCTACCGTCTTCAAATGGTACTCAGCGTGGCAGTTGCTGAGGTTAAACAAGTGGTTTAATTAGTGTTGTCTTCATTCTCCCTAAATCCCGATAAGCCTGGAAAGAATTCTGTAGGTGTCTGTGGTTAAAACATTTTACTGCTATTTAACATGACGTCTGTCTTTCTCTTTTATTTCTCTTCTTCCTTTTTTCTTTCTCAGAATGCTCTAAATATTTTAGAACCCTTTATTCTCCCTGTGTACCTTGTTTAGAATGGAATGAGGTTGAGATTAGGTTAAAATATAGCAGTAGTTAAAGAGAGAGACATTTGCAAATGACGATGTATATGAATACAGGGTAGCAGAAGGTGCCACCACAAAAGACACCACTTTGGCATGTGGCTGATTTTCAGCCCAAGGCAATCGAGACCCAATGGACTCGGGAAAATCTTTTCCCCGCCTCTTAATTGTCTAAAAGAAATTAGCAAGGAGGTCTGTACCAGGAAGGAAGCTATTACCAGACATAACATTTTCATCTGAGAGACTCATCTGCATGACAGAGATTTGCTCCCCGCTCCTTGCTGTGAATGGACTTCCTCTCCTCTGACCTCGCAGCCAGACCCTCTCCCCTTCCTTAGCTCAGGATGCCATATAAGCCTCAATTGCCTGGCTGGCTTAGAGTTTCAGAGCTTTGTGGGCCCCCGTATGGATGTAATTAAATTCGTTTTTCTCCTGTAATCTGTCTCTTTATTATAGGGAGGTCACAGCAAAGAGCCCAGAAGGGTAAAGGAAAAATTATTTTTCCTCCCCTACACAAGTCCCCCCTAAGAGAGCCAAATGACTGGATATGAAAGGAAGATGCCTCAGACCTGATGTTAAGAAATGAACAACAAAACTTCTAGCCAGTCAGAAGATGCCCCCGGGGCTATATCCTAGCCTATTATGTTCAGGCTACTATAAAAATATTTCATTCTTTCACAGCTACTGATCACAAAATAAAAGAGATGCACAGTGGAATAGCAGAATTCAGTTGATTCGGGATTAGTTTTGCTTGAGCCTTAAAGAAAACGGTCAACAAATTGTTTCCTGAGGCTAGAATGCCAACTCATCGTGTGAGAAGAGGCAATGTTTTTGGATGCAAAGTATGTCTAAAATTTGTAAAGCGTGTCTAAGTTATTAATAGTTTGTCAAGGAAAAGTGGTCGGTTGTTAGATAGTGAGAACACTCTTATCATGTACACATGGGGTAGGTGTAGAATGAAAATAATAGTTCAAGAGTTATGGGAATGTAAGAAATGACAGCTTTGATTTATTTTTAAGGTCTGTGTTTGCATTTCTAAAAGTGCTCTGCAGAGCGATCCTTTGTGAGATGTTGATAGTTGTGGTATGAAAAAGTAGCCAAATAAGGCAGGTGAATGAGGCGTTCTTGATCTCCATCAAAGTCTCTGAGTAATCCTGAAAGAGAAAAACAGGTTAAATTATTTTAATCTCTGTTTTAAAACTGATATTGAAACATTACACAATTTTTAAATGCTATGCATGTTAATATCAAATGGGTAAGTCTTTTCCATTTCAGTTGAATAGTATTTGTGCTTTCTGAATAGGGTAACAAAAAATCGGAGTCTAATTTCTCTCAGTTCACCTTGCCAAGGTTGAATGCGAATTATCATTATAGACTTTAACCAAGTCTTTCCTACTAACCCGAAGACAGCATAATCTAGATAAAGGCAGAAGAAATGAATAAAGCCTTAACAGCAGTGTTCACAAGTCTACAATCCAGAGAGTGTCATATCCATATATCCATTCAGCTTTCCCACACTGAGAAGCTGGAACTCCCTTTTTCTTTCCACAGCCTGTTGGAGCATCAGCTCTTCTATGGCAGCACTGGGCTCCTACCTTCTTTGAAAGTTATATTTTATTAATGTATCTTCTCGATAATGAAAATTCTCGTATTTTCAGAAGACAAAATTATGACCTACAGTGTTTATCTATATTAAAGATTAGAGGTATATCACAATTTAAGCAAACTAAGAAGTATACTAAATGAAAATATAAGCAAAAGATGCATACAGTTCTGCTTGTCTCTTCAATCATAAAATCGTTCACAAGAAACTTTAGAAAACAGTAACAACTTTTGCATGAAATGTTATTTTCCTTTCTTATATCTAGGCAAAAAGGCAAAATGAAAACAAATTACTAAGCTTTATCCTGATTTCCCACTTAAAGGCTGCGTTAAAAAAGTAGAAAACTCTATTATTCCTGAAAATCATAGAAGGGTAAAATCAAGAAAGTTCTAATCATTTTTCCTAAATATAGAACTCTTTTTTTAGAGAAAAAGACTAATATTTAAGTCTCTAAACTCTAAAGGAGTATGCTGAAAACTTAGAGGTCAGACTCTTAAGAGAATGCAAGTAACATGACCATATATGATGTGGAAACACTGGAAACAATAGAGTTTGGAGGTTGGGGGCTAGGATTTGAGTATCTTTCCATTATTCACGGAAAGTATCTCCTGAAGTGGAGGCCCCATGAAAAGAACCTCTTACAATGGAGCCTACAAGCAGAAGAGACGTTCAAGGTAGCACCTGATCCCAGCATATATGCTGTGCACACAGGTATGAAACCCACATGCAGAAGATGGAACTATGAGGCAGTGTTGCAATTATTTCCTTCATAAACTGTTCTACTGTGAAGAAAAGATTGAATACAATCTAATTATGCTCTCAGCAAGCTTCAAAGGGACATAAAACTTTGTTTTAGAAAAAGATAAGGGCATAAAAGCAGCTGTCTTAGCCTTTTGTATAGAATTTTACTAAAATTCCCAAATTGAAACAATAACAAGGTGGAAAGCACATCATAACTGCAACTAGAAAATGATGACGCCCACAGGAGTTATGCATTGATGGAGGATCAATTGAGGTAAGACTGGAAGGCACAGACGAGCCACGAGAGAAATGGAGGTCCCTCCACATGGCACCATGAGACATTGCAAATACTTAAAGGGGGATAATGGGCTAAGGGCAGTATAGATGGAACAGGGCAGTGATGATGATGATAATGCAAGAAACAGAAAAAAAGCAATGAGAAAGCAGCTGCTTTCCACTCTTGAGGATACAATTTGAAATGAAGTCAAAATGTTAAATAAAGTATAATGCTGTCAAAGATTTTTAAACTGTATCAAAATCAGAATATTGAATTCATCCGTGGAGGAAAAGTGTATGGTCTGTAACAATGTGGAAAAAAATTATGAAGACTTAAAACGAATTCCAGAGAAGTTGATAAATGTGGAAGCAGATAACAGAGACATTAAAGGCAGATCTTTGCATCCTTGAAGAGGAGAACATAGGAGCAGTGGGATACTGTGCATCGGAACACAGGAAGATCCAGGACCAAATTTGCCCTCCACTTTAACCATCCCTATTATCACACACAGGTAGCAATACTGAGCAATATAGTTATCCTCTCCATACCCCAGTGTCATCATTTGAGAAATAAGTATAATAGTAATACCTCTGTCATAGAATTCTTGTGAATATTAAATATGATAATACATATAAAGTGATTAAAATATCCTGGCTGTGAATTCATGCACACTCAATATTATACATTATTAAATGTAAAATTTGAAATTGAAATGTTTCATCAGAGTAATTTCATTATCTAAAGTTATGAATCTGAAGATTAAATCATTGCTGTAAATGGAAACGTTAACTAAATGTAACCAAAAACTGAATCAATTCAGTTCAAATTTTTGAAAACCAAGAAACAGAGGGAGGGACCGGCCCAATGGCATAGTCGTTGAGTTCACATGCTCTGCTTTGGCCACCCAGGTTTTCGGGTTCAGATGCTGGGCTCGGACCTGGCACTGCTCATTGGGCCATGCTGTGGTTGCGTCCCACATAAGGTGGAGGAGGATTGGCACAGACATTAGCTTCCTCAAGGAAAAAGAGGAAGATGAGCAACAGATGTTAGCTCAGGGACAATCTTCCTCACAAAAAGAAGAGAAACAAAGTGAATTTGAATTATCTGACACCAAATAATGGACAACAACACCTGCCATCCCTATAAAGCACCCTTATTTCTCGTCCTGACCATCTCACAGGGAACAAGCAGGGTAATATCTAACCTCCAGGGCCTTCTACACTGTCTTAGTTTTCGGTTGCTAATACTGTTACCAAATCTTGGCAAAAGGAGAAGTGACAGAAGTAGAGTAAATAGGCAAGAACTCTATCTGGTCACACACGTTCACACACACACACACATGCACACACACGCATGCACGCACACATGCCCACCAAAATATGCAGGTAATGAGCTGGAGGAAGAGATGTCTGGTTTTCAAGTTGGTACAATTCCTGGGCTTTTAAACCTACAGGGAGTGAAGGAGAGAGTAAGCATCTTCCATCAGAGGCAGATTTTCTCTGTCCGTAGCACATTGTGTATCCTATATTACTGAGATAAGATTTTAGTTTCACTTTCTTTACAAAATCTTGCAAACAGTGTAATATATTAGTGTTTGCTAAATGTACTTTTCTTTCATAAGTCATAATGGGTGTTTAAAGGAAGATTACAAAAGAATGACTCATGGAGTACTAATTAATGCCAACTTTATTTATTCTCAATTTGTCTAATACTCATATGTTAGTGATTTGGTGAAATAAAATGTTTAAAGTAAAATACCTGGTTAAATTTTGAAGTAATGATTTTGATCAGTTATTAAGTATATGGAAAAAAATATTCTCTCCTTAAAGTCCCATAAACGAAGGGTTGATTTCTAGGATACGGAAAAGGATAAACTAATGAATGATTCTGGCAGTCTTTCATTCTGCATTGAGTGAATTAATTTCTTGAAGAAATGAACGATCTCTTTCAGTTGTTAAATGTGTAGATTCCACATGCACGGTCCTGGATGCATTTAAAGACAGATGCGTCAATGATGAAATAGAAATTGCAGAAACTAATCAGGTTGAGAGATCTTGAGCTCTCAGCCTCAGTTACTGCTGTGCTGTACCTGCAGGGCACCTCCCAGCCTGATTGTGTGAGATCAGAGGTATGAGGCGGCATTCGGAGCAAACAGTTCCCATATAAATAGCAGACGCGATTTTGTCATGAATAATGGAAAACACGATGAGAATTTTGAAAGGATAATTCTTAACAGGCTACTCACTATCTTAAGTAGAATGTCATAATTTCTCATATTTGAAAAGGCTGATTATAGAATTGCAAAGGAGGTAGGTTTTAATCTACTAGCTTGCTCTTTTTAAAAAATTGGCAGATTGCATAATACGGTATGTATTCTTACACTACATATTTATTTCAGGGAAAATGCAAGGGCTTTTGTGTCTTTCCCTGGGCTGTTTCCTTGATTGTGTCAAGTTGGGTGTATAGAAACAGGAAGCACATTAATGTTTAGTAAATTTTTGTTAGGTGTCTTCACACAGGTCTTTTAAGTCATAGAAACTTGAAACAATAGTAGCAAAAGTTACAAAAACAGCCTGTGTATTTATATGGCATCACATAATTGAAAAACTATTTTTCCAACTGTTCTAACATTTAGCCACAGTTAATCCTTAGGATTATACTATAGAGAGGATATTGTTCAGGTCACGTCGAGGAAACTAAGACTCAGTGACAGTTAAGTAATTGTTGATGTGGAAGGCCACAATGAGGAAAAGAATCCCAAGCTTTCTGATGCTGAAGACTGAGATAAAATTCTACAAAGCTGTGCAATTAGGTTAAAATATCAACAACAGCAACAGAACAATTTGGTGAAAATGTATAAACGCATTCTTCATTGTCTTTCAATACCTGGCTGCCCCTTCATATTTGGCTTCAAGTTCTAAAGAAGGCAATGAGCATATGCAGGGCACTTATTATCTGTCATTACTGGAATAGACCTTTTAAAAGTAACACTTTAAGACTATTACCATTCTCAAATCTGCAGGATCAGAGAAGTTACTTCACTTACCCAAGAGCACCCAGCAATCAATGGTAAAGCCAGCATTGGAAGCTTCGTCTAATTACTAAACCCTTTTCTTGATATCATAGCTTGTAATATCCCTCCTTCCAAGTAGCATGTAGTTTTCTGGTGTCTACCACATGCCAAGAATAAGTGCTGTACAGAATTCTGTTATGACTGCTCTCCCTTATCCCAGAAGGCAGCCTCTTTTAAAATAAATAATATAGAAAATAGATGAAATCTGGCAGAGATTTCTCTTGGATTTCAGAATTTAGATGGAGGACACCAATCTGCAAAGGTCTGTCCTTTTTATCCTCTTTAGATTCACTTTTTAAATAATAAGAACTTAGATAGGTTAGTTTTGAGCACAATTTCAATAGTTGTAACTAGCACTGAAAATTTCTCTGGTCTCCATACAACTCAAACAAAAAGAAATAGTTATTCTATAGATGGGATATTAGCAATGACTAAATGTAGTAATTCCCATTTCCAGTGATCTCTTCAAGAAAGTCTAAAGTTTGGTTAAAAATAGAGAACAAAAATTAAAATATTCCAAACTATATAAGACAAGAGGAAACAGTCAACTCAGAATTCCAAGTCTAAGGATAGAAATAGTTTTGGGATGATTAAGTTGCTGTAACACTATCATATTGTCAAAACATATCTAGTTTTATCTTATCCAATGTTACTGATTGTAAGATTGGAGAAGGAAATGTCTTCTAAATCATGTACAGTTTCCCCTGTTGCAAAATTCAGCACATATGAAATGAGAGACTGGATGAATTTCAAGTTCCTTTCAAAATATAGCAATCTTGTAAGCGAAGATCCTAATTTGCCATTTATCAACTTATCTAAACTCCTAAGGTTTCTTTGTATTCACATCCTATCTAAAGTTAATAGTACTAGCTTTAACTTTCTTCATGTTACATAAACTAAATTGCCAAATGTGTTTAGAGTTAACATAAAATAATTTATTATAAGATTTCCTTGTGATAAGCTCTTGTACAGATTTTTGTTAAATGGTAAAATGCAATCAATCGTTAAATGAGTATTTCCTCTCAGTAATCATCATAAAGCTAGGGATAATCAATATGCAAAAGAAAAAATAAAATTACAACTACCTTTTTAGCAGAATAGGCCCTTGTGATTACCCTAAGCATTTTTCCCGATTAGTTCAACACTTCCAAGAAGTAGAACAATTTTCTCCCTTTGCTTTACCAGAAAATTGGACCTATTATTTTATTACTGTACCATTAGTGACCGTCAAAATTCTTAATTTAGCATAGAATAATGTGAATGTAAATTCTCTATGAAATAGATTCCTTTAACAGAAATGCATTTGAAAAGATGAGCAGTACTTCTCTTAAGTAAATAAAGCATAGGAAATATCAGCATTCTCACTTTTTTTTCCAGAGAAAAAGGATAGTCTTTGATTTATCTGTAAAAAATGGGAATCTCCAAGTAGATTAGCAGTAAATACTTGCCAACTAGAAATCCCCCTGCAGTTAAGGGAAGTAATATAACATTTAACGCAGTAGATTATAAATTCTCTAATGTTATAGCTAGAGTAAGGATCCAGAATATAGACTTATTGGGGTGAAGTGGTACAATGTATTTTTTTTAAATCACCAGGTCCTGATCCCAGCCAGCAGTACAGAGAAGAAATAAGAAGTGAAATCTCATTTATTAGTTTAGATTCCTTATTAAGTACAGAGTTAAGTGACAACTGAATGAATAATGAATGAATGAACGAACGAATGAGTGACTAGCCCGCCTGCATTGACAATTTCTAGAGTTTCAAATGTTTGACATGTCCATTTTAAGTCATATAGATGACAGTTTAGGGTCTCTTTATGTCAGTGTTGGGGGATTGTTGGCCCATCCACATCAGTTAGTCACCTTCAAAAAAGTCACAGGGGACTTTCCACTCCTCCCTTTTTCTGCGAGTGAGAGTGAGATATCTTTGGAGCTTTGGAGCTCCCTTGGTTAATAAAGTCCTGGGTCGTCTTGTCCTGCCGACACACTCCCCAAGAATTGAACAAAGGTAGGCAAAAGATGGACCCAGGGCATCAGCTTGACTGCCTCACCCTTGACCATAAGCTATACTTCATAAACAAGGACTCTAATGGTTTCACTCGCAAATATGAACCTACTTTTAATTTGCTAGTTTATATTTTCCTGAAACCAACAAATTCTGTGTCTCATAGCATTGAACCTGAGTGTCCAAGTGATTCTTTTAATGCTGAGTCGCCATATATCCCACCAAATTAGCCTTTCAAACACACTCCTAGAAAGTAGTCATTTGCTTCTATAATGGTTAGCTTATCAGGCCAGTTATTGAATCTGAGACCAAAATAACATGTTGTAGCTTGAATAAGTGGAAGTTTGTTTCTTTCTCACATAACACTCCAAGCCTATGAATTCAGGGCTGATGTTGTGGACCAGGCTCTTTCTGCTTTTTTGCTCTGCCGTCCTCAACAGGTGGATTCCGCCTCATGGTCTAAAACAGTTGATTCAATTGCTATTGTCATAAATGCTTTTCAAAGAGGGGAGACAGAGCAAGGAAAGTGGAACTCATTCCTATTCTCTCTAAAGGCAGGGCTCAGAAATGGTACTCATTACATATGCTTACATTCTGTTAGTCGAAACTTAGCTGTATATTGACACAGTATCACAGAAGGAGGGAAATGAAGTCTTCAGTTGAGTGGCCATGTTCTTATGAGGATGTTATTACAAAGTAAGGAGGATGAAAGTGAGTACTCATTAGCATTATTAGGCATAATCGTTTTTTCTTCTACCCCAAATCACAAAAAATGGGCAACTTGGATCCCTGTCCCTTCATCATGAGCAAGGGAGTGAAAAATATGCTGGATTTTCTAATGTCATGGACCAGTAATATCAAATATCATCTCCATTCTCTCCTCTGCTTGGGTTTAAAATTCTTAGTAGGTTTACCAGAACTCTTTTAAATGAGTGAGCCTTTTAGAGATAATAAAAGCAGCCCTAAAATTTTAGATTTCTAATAATTTAAACATTTCTCACTCTTTGCATCTGTCCTAGCTATGACTTCTTGGCTCAAATACAACCAGCACAAGAGAATCTGCTAAAGCATTGTAGTTGTTTAATTCATAGGTTCTGTGACAGATGGCGGGTGCTGAACAAGACTCATAGCAGGCCATGCTCCATCCTAAATACACTCTTTGTAGCTCCAAATGGCCTGTTCTCCTTTCTCGGAGATGGCAGTGGTCTGAGGGTGAAACTGATGAGATGCTTCTCTCAGGACGTCTGTGGCTCAACCTGATCAACAATTAATACTGACATTACAATTCCGGCCCAAGTACGCGTTTAGTACCCATAACCATGTGAGGCGATTATCAGTTCACACATGAATAAATGCACACTGCACTTATCTTTATCACCAAAAATGTATTAAGTAATAGTTTAATAGTTTATGGGTGGGGCATCTGGTCTCTCTGTCAAAGAGACTTAGTGGTGAACACCATAGATTTCCTTTCCTTGTAATGTCTCTAACAGAAGCCAGCCCCCAGCCCTTCCTGTCAACAATAATTCGCAGCTTCTCATTGGTTTTCCTTTACAATCCTTAAACAAGATAAGAGGCAAGTGGCTCTTTCCCTGTTCCAGCATCCATGGTTCCTCTGGCTACTGCTTGTTGACAGTTTGTCCTAGTGTTACTCTGACACTGATGAGTCAAGTGGATGAAATGTTTAGAGATCTAGTCATGATTTTTATCAAAATGCTCATAGATGCTTATTAAATCTGCAATACATCTTTACCTCGCTATCATACAAGGGGACATGTGAATGGGGCAGGGCACAAAATTGGGAATAATCTGTCATCACACTCTATTGGAAATTTATGTGCCACTTGCTTCAGGGAGGAGTGGGAGAAGTGACGTTCCTATGTGGCTGTATATGCCTGTCTCTTCTAGATGATCTAGCACGTTAAGAAGTCTGTTATCAGGCATCTTCAAATCTCATCATAAACAAGATTACGTAAAGCACCAAGTTTTCTTCTGCAGCTTGGAGCTCCTGAAAGGCTCTTACCTCAATCTGAGCGTCAAAATTAAAGGCATGGTTTGAAATGGAGACACTATCCAGCTTAGAATAAAAACACCAAATTCCAAAAGAGTAAGTTCAGAGTGTGTGCTACCCGAGCGTCAGGCTCTACTGAGCATTAAGACCTACTGTGTTCTCTTTCTTTTTCTCCCACTTCTAGTCCTACTCCTGGGATCCAGAGTAAGCTGAAGACATTGTCGGAAATTAGGAGCTGCCTTGACAACCTCGTGGATGGCCAGTCATGAAGCAAAGACAGGGTACCCCATGGGCAGAGACAGTAGAACAGGCCTCTTTCCCAGAATAGAAAGGAAGCCTCACAAAATCCTGTGGAACCGTCTACGGCCCAGAAAGTTACAGGAGTTCCAGACAGCTGAGTCAGCTACATGGACTGGCTACGAGAAATTTTTAAATTAATTAATTCAATATTTTTATAATTTTATTTTATTTATGATTTTATTTTATTTTTTATTTATTTTTTATTGCAGTAACCTTGGATTATATCATTATATAGCTTTCAGATGTATATCGTAACATATTTTGAATTTTGTGTAGATTGCATCATGTTCACCACCGAAAGACTAATTATAGTCCATAATCACCCCTTTTGCCCTCCCCCTTCCTCCCTTACCCTTTGGTAACCACCAATCCAGTCTCTGTCTCTATGTGTTTGTTTGTCGTTGTTTTTATCTTCTACTTATGAGTGAGATCATACAGTGTTTGACTTTCTCCTTCTGACTTATTTCACTTAGCATAATACCCTCGGGTCCATCCATGTTGTCACAAATGGCCGGATTTCATCGTTTCTTGTGGCTGAGTAGTATTCCAGTGTGTATAAATACCAGATCTTCTTTATCCATTCATCCCTTGATGGGCACCTAGGTTGCTTCCAAGTCTTCACTATTGTGAATAAGGCTGCAATGAACACAGGGGTGCATATATCTTTATACATTCACATTTTCTTGTTCTTTGGATAGATACCCAGCAGTGGGATAGCTGGATCATATGGTAGATCTATTCTTAACTTTTTGAGGAATCTCCATACTGTTTTCCATAGTGGCTGCACCAGTTTGCACTCCCACCAGCAGGGAACAAGGGTTCCCTTCCCTCCACATCCTCTCCAACACTTGTTGTTTCCTGTCTTGTTAATTATAGCATTCTGACTGGAGTGAGGTGACACCTTATTGCAGATTTGATTTGCATTTCCCTGATAGCTAACAATGTTGAATATCTTTTCATGTGCCTGTTGGCCATGTGTATATCTTCTTTGGAGAAATGTGTTCAGATCTTTTGCCCATTTTTTAATTTGGTTGTTAGGGGTTTTTTTTTTTTGTTGAGATGTATGAATTCTTTGTGTATTTTGGATATTAACCCCTTATCACAATAAGATTTCCAAATATCTTCTCCCAATTGTTAGGTTGTCCTTTCATTTTGTTAATGGTTTCTTTGCTGTGCAGAAGCTTTTTAGTTTGATGTGGTCTCATTTGTTTATTTTTTCTATTGTTTCCCTTGCCCGGTCAGACATGGTACTTGAAAATGTGCTGCTAAGATCAATGTCGAAGAGCATACTATGTTTTCTTCTAGAAGTTTCATGGTTTCAGGTCTTACATGCAAGCCATTAATCCATTTTGAGTTGATTTTTGTGTTTGGTGTAAGACAATGGTCTACTTTCATTCTTTTGCATGTGGCTGTCCAGTTTGTCCAACACCATTTATTGAAGAGACTCTCCTTTCTCCATTGTACGTTCTTGGCTCCCTTGTCAAAAATTAGCTGTCCATAGATGTGTGGGTTTACTTTTGGGCTCTCAATTATATTCTATTGATCTGTGTGTCTGTTTTTGTGCCAGTACCATGCTGTTTTGGTTACTATGGCTTTGTAGCATATTTTGAAATCAGGGAGTGTGATGCCTCCAGCTTTGTTCTTTTTTCTCAGGGTTGCTATCGCTATTTTGGGTCTTTTTTGTTCCACATAAATTTTAGGATTATTTGTTCTATTTCTGTGAAAATTTTCCTTGGAACTTTGATGGAGATTGCATTGAATCCGTATATTACTTTAGGAAGTATGGACATTTTAAATATGTTGATTCTTCCAATCCAAGAGCATGGAATATCTTTCCATTTCTTTGTGACTTCTTCAACTTCTTTCAGTGTACAGGTCTTTCACCTCTTTGGTTAGGTTTATTCCTAGGTATTTTATTCTTTTTGTTGCAATTGTAAATGGGGTTGTATTCTTAATTTCTCTTTCTGCAACTTTGTTATTAGTGTGTAGAAACATAACTGATTTTTGTGTGTTAATTTTGTATCCTGTAACTTTACCATATTCATTTACTATTTCTACAAGTTTTTTAGTGGATTCTTTAGGGTTTTCTATATATAAAATCATGTCACCTGCAAATAGTGACAGTTTCACTTCTTCTTTTCCAATTTGGATCCCTTTTATTTCTTTTCCTTGCCTGATTGCTCTAGCTAAGACTTACAACACTGTTAAATAAGAGTGGTGAAAGTGGGCACCCTTGTCTGGTTCCTGTTCTTAGAGGAATAGCTTTCAGTTTTTCTCCATTGAGAATGATATTAGCTGTAGGTGTGTCATATGTGGCCCATGATCAAGTGGGATTTATTCCAGGGGTGCAAGAATGGTTCAACATCCACAAATCAATCAATGTGATACACCACATTAACAAAGGGAAGAATAAAAATCACATGATCATCTCAATAGATGCAGAGAAAGCATTTGATAAGATACAGCATCCATTTATAATAAAAACTCTGAATAAAATGGGTATAGAAGGAAAGTACCTCAAAATGATATGATAAATGTTTTTCCTAATGATACCCCTATATTAATTCTGTGCTATTTCAATATAAATGTAGAGGATTTTTCTAATACCCTAGTCTTCCAGCACCTTGAAATGCTCTTCTCAAACAACCTTGTCTTTCATCCTTCACAGCCGCTCATTCTCTTAGTCATCCTAATAACCAGAATCAGTTGCCTCCAATCCCAGAGACCATATATAAGCCCTGTTCTCTTCCAACACCTTCCTATAGTGACATGTAAATTCTACAGGGATGTGATGAAACCCAAGTGGAAGAAAAGAGGCAGTACTGATGTGATGACTTAGAATTGGACAGTAAATCAGAAAACAGTACTTAATTTGATTGGAAAAAAACTACTGAATCAGCTGTGTATACCTAAAGGTGTTGAAATGAAAGTTTTCAGTGCCAAATAGAAGAGGAGAGCTCAGGAAGAAAATTAAATTCTGTTAGAAAAATAGTGTTTCCACTGAGTACACATCTGTTTATGGCTGACTATCATTTATTTATGTTATAAGTTGCATCATCTAAATAAGCTAATTGGACCAAATAGTCCATATGGCCAACTACCCTCTTCATCGGCTACTGAAGAATTACATGACTTCTGAGAACTCTGCAGCATTTCCTCAAACAGAAAAAGAAAATAAAAGGGAGGAAGAAAGAAAAGACAATCTAATGGACAAATGCTGGCTGTCTTCTCATCCTCATTAGCCCTCAGTATGTATAATAATTGAGCCCTTGAACTGACATAGAACACCACCAACACCCTACAAATCACACAGAGAATCCTGAAGCCAGAGCAGAGGTTTTGGGTCCAATACGCATTAAGTCCAATTATCCTCAAATAAACAATTTTCCCAAAGTTCTTCAATTCATCCTAAATCGAGAATCCACACAGACACTGAGACTCAGACATAATGTCATTAAGTAATTGCTCTTTAATATAGTTCATAAATCATCGCTCTGTGCTACAGTATTCCTCTCACAATGGTCCCGAACGAGGTTGGAATTCTTTGGAATTGTTTATTGTTCTCCTCTTTCATAATACTCATTATCCCCCTCATCTCAGTGATTTTAGCTCCTTACTTATTGCAGTTCTTGCTAATATTACTTCTGCCTTAATTCTTTGGAATTTCAATGTACACGTGAATGATGCTTTTAGTGTCTCCACCTGCCACTTTCATAACATCCTCTCCTCCAATGATATAGTCTCCCACGCCTCAATCACTCATTCCCATTGTCATATGTTTTAGACCTTATAATTACAATGCCAGCTGGCCCTCCACAATCTCTAACTCATATGTTGTGCTGGTACACCTCGTTTCATTGTGCTTTGCTTTATTGCACTTTGCAGATATTGTGCTTTTTACAAACTGAAAGTTTGTGGCAACCCTGTGTCAAGCAAGTCTAACAGCACCATTTGGCCAACAGTATTTGCTCACTTTGTGTCTCTGTGTCTGTACATTTTGGTAAGTCTCATGATATTTCAAACTTTTTCATTATTATTATTATATTTGTTATGGTGATCTGTGATCAATGATCTTTATGTTACTATTGTAATTGCTTTGGGGTGCCGCGAACTGTCCCCATATAAGACAGCAACTTAATCGATAAAGGTTGCATGTTCTCTGACTTCTCCACCGACCAGCTGTTCCCCCATCTCTCTCCCTCTCCTTGGGCTTCTCTATTCCCTGAGACACAGCAATATTGAAATTAGATCAACTGATAATCCTATACTGACCTCTAAGTGCTAAAGTGAAAATAAGAGTCACACATCTCTAACTTTAAATCAAAAGCTAGAAATGATCACCCTTAGTAAGGATGGTATATCGAAAACCAAGATAGGCTGAAATCTATGTCTCTTATGCCAAACAGCTAGCCACGTTGTGAATGCAGAGGAAAAGTTCCTGACAGAAGTTAAAAGTGCTACTCCTGTGAACACATAAAGGATAAGAAAGTGAAACAACCCTATTGCTGATATGGGGAAAGTTTTAGTGGTCTGGATAAAAGCTCAAACCCGGGGGCCAGCCCCATGTCTGAGTGGTTAAAGTGCCACGCACTCAGCTTTGGTGGCCTAGATCAGCAGATTCGGATCCCAGGCTTGGATTTTCTCCACCTGTCGGCCATGCTGTGGAGGCATCTCATGTACCAAGTAGAGGAAGATTGGCATAAATGTTAGTTCAGGGGTAATCTTCCTCAAGCAGAAAAAGGAAGAAGATTGTCAATAGATGTTAGCTTAAGGCAAATCTTCCTCACCAAAAAGAAAAAGAAAAAAAGATTGAACCAGTCACAACATTCCCTTAAGCTAAAGCCTAAACCAGAGGAAATCCTGACCCTCTTCAATCCTATGAGGGCTGAGAAAGGGGAGGAAGTTGCAGAAGAACCAGCAGAGGCTGGGTATTGAGTTTTCAGGAAAGAGGCCATCTCCATAACATGAAAGTGCCAGGTGAAGCAGCAGGTGCTGATGCAGAAGCTGCAGCAAGTTGTCCAGAAGGTCTAGCTAAGATCGTTAATGAAGGTGCTGTACTAAACAACAGATTTTCAATGCAGATGAAACAGCCTTCTATTGGAAGAAGATGTCATCTAGGACTTTCATAGCTAGAGAGGAGGAGTCAGTGCCTGGCTTCAAACTTCAAAGGACAGGCTGACCCTCTTCTTAGGGGCTGATGCAGCTGGTGACTTTAAATTGAAGCCAATCCTCATTTACCATTCTGAAAGTCCTGGGGCCCTTAAAAATTATGCTAGATCTACTCTGCCTGTGCTCTACAAATGGGAGGACAAAGCCTGTATAGCAGCAGATCTGTTTATAACATGGTTTACTGAATATTTTAAGCCCTCTTTTGAGACCTGTGTTGTTAGTGCCATTCTGACTCCTAGCGACCCCGTGTACAACAGAGCAGAACCCTGCCTGCTCTTTTCACACCATCCTCTCACCTTCTGGCATTCCATCAGGCAAACCTCCACTGATATTCACAGGATTCTCACTGCCAATATTTTCAGAAGTGGGTGGCCAGGTCTTTCTTCCTAGTCTGTCTTAGTCTGAAAGCTCTGCTGAAACCTGCCCAACATGCATGACCCTGCTGGTATTTGAAATACTGGTGGCACAGTTTTCAGCATCACAGCAACATACAACATCCACAGTATGACAACCAACAGACGGGTGTTGTGGTTCCCCAACCAGGAAACAAACCCAGGCCACAGCAGTGAGACCAATGAATGTTAACCACTAGATCACCATGCAGACCTACTGCTCAGAAAAAAAGATTCCTTTCAAAATATTACTGCTCATTGACAATATACCTGGTCACCCAACAGCTCTGATGGAGATGTACAATGAGATTAATGTTGCTTTCATGCCTGTTAACACAACAATGATTAATTTTTATTTTCAAGTCTTATTATTTAAGAAACACATTTCGTAAAACTATAGCTGTTAGAGTGATTCCTGTGATGAATCCAGACAAAGTAAATTGAAAACCTTCTGGAAAGGATTCACCATTCTGGATGCCTTTAAGAACATTTGTGACTCATGAGAACAAGTCAAAATATCATCATTAAGAAGAATTTGGAAGAAGTTGATTCCAACTCTTATGGGTGACCCTGAGGGGTTCAAGAGTTCAAAGGAAGAAATAACTAGATATAGTGGAAACAGCAAGAAAACTAGAATTACAAGTCAAGTCTGATGATGTGACTGAATTGCTGCAATTTCACAATAAAATTTTAATGGATGATGAGTTGCTTCTTATGGACAAGCAGAGAAAGTGGTTTCTTGAGATGGGAACTACTCCTGGGGAAGATGCTGTGAAGATTGTTGAAATGACAGCAAAGGATTTAGAATATGACATCAATTGAGTGATAAAGCAGTGTCAGGGTTTGAGAGGATTAACTCCAATTTTGAAAGAAGCTCTACTGTGGGTAAAATGCTGTCAGCTTCACATGCTTCAGACAAACCATTGGTGAAAGGAGGAGTTAATCTATGCAGAAAACTTCATTGTTCTCTTTTTTTAAGAAATTGCCACAGCCATCCCAACCTTCAGCAACCACCACTCTGATCAGTCAGCAGCCATTAACGTCAAGGCAAGATCCTCCAGCCACAAAAACATTATGACTCGCCAAAGGCTCAGATGAAGGTTAGCGTTTTTTAGCAAGAAAGAATTTTTTAATTAAAGTATGCGTATTGTTTTTTTAGTCATAATGCTATTGCACACTTATTACACTCCAGTATAGGATAAAGATAATTTTTGTACACACTGGGAAACCAAAAAATTTGCGTGACTCACTTTATTGCGGTATTCACTTTATTGCAGTGGTCTGGAACCAAGCCCACAATATCTCTGGGGTATGCTGTACTCTGAGCACTCGCAGCAAGCTTTTCTCTTTCTAACTCACTAACTCCAATACATTGACTTACACCTATCCTTCACTCTACAAAGTGCCCCAAATCATTGATCCCACAAAATTTAACTGTTCCTCACCTTTTTACAGCCTTCCTCCCCTCTTTTCCTAGATATATTGCATGGTCAGGTAGAATTACTGTACAGTCATGTGCCACATAACAACATTTTGGTCAATGATGGATCACATATACGACAATGGTCCCTGAATATTAGTACCATAGAGCCTAGGTGTGTAGTAGGCTACGCCGTCTAGGTGTGTGTAAGTCACTCTATGATGTTCACACAACAACAACATCACCTATCAATGCATTTCTCAGAACATGTCCCCATCATTAAGCCACACATGACTGCATTGCAATATTCACACTCCCCTGCTCTCTCTCACTCTCTTGTATTCACTTGTAAAACTACAATCCTGTTTAACCCAACTCTTTCTACTCTGTGCCTGTGATTATAAAGCTGAATGTAATCAGAACAAAGCACAAAATCCAACTAATGGCTGGCCTCTCTTTAAAGTGTGACCATGAATCTCAAACTCGTCCCTAATGATGCCAAGTGACTGCAGTTTGGTTAGCCTACCTGTGTGCCCTCTCTCTTTCTTAGGTGACTTTTTCATATCTTCTCCTCTCCCAGCAACTCCAACACCTCATGTTCTCATTCTTAGGTGATAACCTTGCTACCTAATTCACTGACAATACTGGGCATTCTATAGACTCTCGGCCCCATACCCCTCAACTTACCAGCATCTATATCCACTTACTCTACATTCTCACTTTCGTTCATAAATTAACTGTCATGTTCCTTCATAAAGTCAGTCCTTCAACTTTGTTGTAGGGCCCATCCTCTCTCTGACATACTCAAGAGCATCACTCCAGTGCTTCTCTTTCTTCTTTCTCTCTCACATCATCAGTTGTTCTTTCTTCTATTCCCATCAGAAAAAAATGGGTTATTCCTATCAGAAAAAAATTTTTCTCCAATCTTAAAAGGAAATATAAATGAACGCAAAAAAGAAAAAACAAAACAAAACTCTCTTGATTTATCAGTGTCCACTCCACGTCTTTGCTTCCCTTGCAGGAAATGTCTTGAATCTGTTGTCTATCCGCATTGCTTCAAATTCCTCTCCTCTTGTTCTTTCCTACAACTACTCTGATTGTGATTTGCCATTCCCTTCCCCACACACCACAAAAATACTTTGTCAAGGTCATCAGATGACGACTGCATTATTAAATCAAGTGCTCAATTCTCAGTTTTTAATTTACTTTACTCTTCATCACTGTTTGACTTGGTTCATCCTTTCCTTCTCCTTAATACACTTTCTCCACACGGCTTCCCAGATACTGTGCACTTTTTGTTTTTCCCAATTCTCTGGTAACTTTCCATTTTCTGTTCCTAGGCCTCCTTCTTCTACTTTAACTCTTGAGGTGATTATCCCGAGATTCAATCCCTGGTCCTCTTCATTTATCCAACAATAATCCTCCGTTGGTGATCTCAGCCAATCTTATGACTTAAAACCCATCTGCGAGTCAACAATCCCCATTATTATGTTTCCAGATCAGACGTAACTCCTGAACCACAGAGTTACATGTTCAAACGTCTATTAAACATCTCCACTGGCGCATCTCAAACAGAACACCTCTGAAATTAAACTATCTTTCCCCAAAGACTCCTCCTGAAGCCTCTCCATCCCAGTAGAAATCTTGATGTCTTCCTTGGCTCCTCTCCTTCTCTCACACTCCATGTCAAATCCGAAAGGAAATACTGTAAGCTCTACATTCAAAATATACATGCTAATTAGTGATCTCACTGTGTCTCAACTGCTTTCCACTCTGGACAAGTTGCCAACATCTCTCATCATTACAGTGTCTTCCAACTATCTCCATCCTTCTGTCTTTGCCCCTCCGTGTCCCAAAGTCTAGTCTCAAAAGAGCAGAAGAATATACTTTTAAGTTGTAGGTCGCTTTTTTACTCCAAATTCTCAATGACTCCCCATTTCACTTAGAGTAAAATTAAAATGACCCACAAACTCCTCTGGAAAATGATCCTACGTCAGCTCTCTGGCATCTTCTCTGTTCTCCTTTGTGCTGAGTCTGTTGAGTCATCCTCCACTCCTTTTGTTTCTCAAATATTTCACGTATGCTTTCACCTTGGGGACCTGGCACTGGCTGTCCCCTACAACTGGAGAACTCTTTCTCTCCACCTCTTTCAAATGTTTGCTGAAATCCCATCTTCCCAAATATGTCTGCGCTCACCTCCCCATTAAAAATTCCCGTCTTAGTGCCCCCAATACACACACATCCCACTGTGTTCTATTTTACTTCTCCATACCACTTCACATTCTGCCAGTAACGTGACCTTCAAACAAACTTCGCTTACAAATAATACACTCATTGATAACGCTTTTTTATTTTCTGCCCCTCTCCATTAGAATGTAAGTTCTACAAAAGCAAGAATATTTGTCCCTTTTATATATTGATCTCATCTAAGCAACTAGAAAAAAATGCCTGTAACAGAATAAGTGTTCAATAAATACTTTATAAACATATGATTAAGTGAAGGAAGAAAATATCTTAGTTATAGTTCATGGCTTCCATTTTAATTTTTTCTTTCCTTTTCTTGGACACTAGGGAATAATTAAAATCAAAGTTATCTCAATGTTTTTCTGTAGCTTAATTAATCAGGATACTTCCTGTAGAAAAGTGACAAAAATACAGTTCAAATAAACTTGAGTAAAAAAAGGAGACTATATTGGCTTTAGTTAAATAGGAAACTCCTGGAGGAGGCATAGGAAGTAGTTTCAAACACAGTTCCATCCAGAATTTCAAGTAAAGTTGCTAAGTGTCTCTCTTTCTTTCCATTTCTTGGATCTATTTCTTTCTGAAGGCAGACCTGATTCTTCCCTAAGACATATGGGCTTCCTTCATGTGGTCAGGGAAGTGGGCTCTGGCAGCCCCAAATTCACATCCTGCCAATTTTATGTCCCCAAAGAAGGAAATAGTCTTTCCCGCTAGCACTGTCAGAAATATCTTGTGATGGGCTCTGGCTGCCCCGATGAGAGCCATTGGCTGCCTGTGTATGGGCTGCCAGAGGTCAGGACAGCACCCATGGCTTTACCAGGAAGAGGGATTTGGACAGAGGTGGTCCCTCTAAGGAAAGAATGCTGAAAAAAACAACATATTTACTTTTCCATACATTCCTTTCCTTTTTCTTCTTACTCTGTTGACTGGAATGCTTCAGAGCCCAATTTCTATTTGATGGTACAAATCAGTCAAGAAGGCATGTGTAGGAAGAGAGGATAAGACAGGAGGATTCTAATTGGAGCCTTTTTAGGTCAAAGGGTGTGGACACAGTGGACCTTGTCTGACCAATGCTGTCCAGAGATTTCAGGATGACTATATTTTATTCCATTTTACTGTAATAAATATTTTAAAAGAAGGATAGTTCATTTTAAAGGAACTGATGAACAAAATAATATTTTTAAAACAATTGGAGTTTTACCCATTTATATTTTCAATTAGCTGCTTATATAATGTTTTTATTTATCCATCAAAGCGTTCATCTCTCTGACCATCAGATAAGAAAAATTTTTCCACGCCTACATATAGAAGGCAAGGCACTAGGCAGGTAATGGGAACGCAAAAATCAACAAGAGATGTTTGGCTCAAATGAACATAAATACTTAATTACTTTTGTAAAATTTCACTAATGTAATCAGCATGCTAAATCCGTGATGGTAGTAGATAGGTTTTGTATTTGGAAATCTCATTTATACTTCCTAAAAATTATCATACGTAACATTTATAGCAAGCTAGCTCGGTGTCAGGCACTCTCTGAAGTCCTTTTATGAATTATTTCATTTGATCCTCACAAATTTTTGTGGAAGTTACCATTATTACCTCCATGTTACAGATGGAAACTGAGAAAAATCCCAGGAAACTGAGATAGAGGTCACGGTTAGGAAGAGTTGGAACTAGGACTCAAATCCAGCGGTGTGATCTCAGAAATGACATTTGTCAGCCTCTGCACTGTCTCTTAGCAAAATATTCCAGTGACATTTAGTGCAAAGAGACCCATGACCCACAGAGGAGAAATAGCCACAGACTACAAGAGTGGTGGTTAATTAGATGTGGTGTCCACGTCAAAATCCAGTCTCAGTGCAGAGTTCTACTTTTTTATCCCAAAAAAGTGGTTTAATATGAGGTACATAGAAAGTTTCTAACCATTAGGGGCCAAGTGGGACTTGTAAACAGCCAATTTAATGTTGAAGATACTGTGCTCAGAAGCTATTTTGGTAGTGTAGATTCTTATTACAAACTTTTCTGTATTCAAGGGCCTTAATTACAGCCAACCTACGAGGATAATTCAAGTGATGACGAGCAGAAACCCCGCGTTACAGCAAATGGTAACTGCAAACCAGTTGTGCTTTTAAAGCTCAATTTTGGGATGATCTGGATGTTATAAGCATGTACAGATTACTGTAATCTTTGGAATTCCTGCCTTAGAAAGAATTGTAATTGAGCAAATATAACAGGAAACTCAAGCATAGCCTTTGGCCTGATGATTACAGAGACAGGAGGAAACACACGTGTACCATGGAAGGAGGAAGATGACAGGATAAAAGGTGATTCTGCAAATACCAGCAGTTTGAATCAGAAGAGACTGGGTCTGGTCATAGAAGCAAGGGTATTAGGACTAAAACACATTTTTTATTGTGTCACACTTGGATACAACTGAAGGGTGACCTACAAAATGACTTAGTGCCTTGGGGCAAGTAATTGTACAGGGAGTGTGTGTGTGTGTATGTGTGTGTGTGTAGAATGGGAGAATGAGATGGAGTTAACATTACCAGGAGGCAGAAGACATAAAAGGGATAAAAGATGCTCGTGTCATGTATACGTTTTACATCACTCACCTCTTTTAGTTTGGTTATTTGGTTATTAAAGTCATAAAATGTATTTCCATTAAAATGCCTGAGAGATAACGCATTATATTACAATAGACTTATTTAATAATTGTGATATTTTTTCATGTTTTCAGGGTACCAAAACATTATAGTTGGTTTATTTAACATTTTATTTTATGCCACAGTTAATATTAACTAATTGATAGAAATTTCCACAGTGAAGAAGAGAGGCTAAAAATCTCGCAAAGACTAATCCACATTAGATGTGAGACTGCTTATCCTTAGATTCAAGGTGTAGTTTAATATTCTCAACATTTTTAATTAGAATGAAGTAACATCAACAAATATTTATCCAGGATTGAAGAGTTAAATAGGCACATTTAATTTTGTCATTATTTCCCAGGTAATCAATGTAGATTAGACTTAATGACAAAGACTAATTGAGTACTACTTATAATTTCTAAAATTAAAACGAAAAATTGAGAATAAAGATGAAGAGTCAGAAAAACCCTTGCGAATAAAGGCTGTGTAGGGGATGGAGCCGGCGTGTGTGAACAAGTCAGGTTCACAATTGTCCTTTTAACCCTAGAGTACCCCTGTTTTCAGAACAATTTCAGTTGATTTCAAAGGCAAATGAACACAGAACACAAGTTATCACTGAAATGCAAAAACATTTCATTAGCAAATTTATCTCCCCTTTTGGTCATGTAACAAGTCTGTGAGATGGATTAAAGGAAATGAAAATTCCTGCACAGAAGCCAGCCAAGGAAACTCTTCGCTTTGGCATGTGCTCATTTTGGTTACAATTCCTATTATGTTTCTGTTTTAACATTACATTTGAGTTCCATTTTATTAAGTTCATTTACATTAGTATGAAAGTCAGTGTAATAATAGAATAAATTATTTTGAAATTAATGTTAAAATACTAAAGACTCCAAGGCAGCTTTGATGATTAAATTTGATTATAATGGCTAAATGTTGACAGTATAATACATTCTGCAATTATTTCTCTGAATATAGCATCTTGTGATACATTTCTTTAAATTCTTGTGTTATTCTTTGTGTTCAAAAAAACATCTCTGAATGTGTAATCGTAATTTTGGTGTGGGCAAAGCAGAAGTCTACTAAACCAATAAATTAAATAATGTGGATAACTAAATAATTTAAGTAACTAACTCAAAAATAGATGCTCCATTTTCATTTCTATAAAGATATGTTAGAGAATAAATTTGTAAATCAGAGAATAGTGTAGCTACAGAGTGTACAGAAATCACGTAGAGATATCTAATGCAAACTATTGCCAAATTTAAGAACTCTCTCTGTTTTGTATTCATTTTAGGGGCTGACAATGGATGGTAGGAGGACATTGCATTTAACATTGATGAGTTTATTCCACAGGATCAATCATTACGCTTTAGCAACCATATTCACCATATGATAGAGGTGAAGAGCAGACCATTACTGTTCAGGGAAAATTGCACCTGAAAATTCAGCATGTTAGGTGATGAGAGATAAGCACATGGAATTGTGGGAAACACAGATGACAGTATTACCAATGGAGAGAGCCTAGGAAGGTTTCATGTTGTTGTGCCTGGAAAAGTCAGGGGAATTAGGCACGTGGTGAGGAATTCCAGGCAAAAGTTATATGTAGGTGGTCAGAGAGCTCTGGCAATTTATCAGCTTGCAAGAACACCATTTCCTCCAGCACATGGGATGACAATGGGACTATAAAAAGCGGTGAAGCTGGAGAAATGGTCAGAAAAGAGTTTATGAGGGGAAGGGATATATATTAAAGCTTTTGAATTTGATATTGGCCATAATCTCAACCCACTGAAAGATTTAGGTATGAGAGTGAAATAAGCATGCTGCATTGACAAAGATGGCTCTCTCAGTAGTTTGGGAAATCGTACAGATCACTGCTGTCTAGTAGAAGGGTCTATGATGATGAATGGAAATGTTCCATGTCTGCATTGTTTGATGCATTGTTTGACAGAGTAACCACTAGCCACATGTGGCTACTGAGCATTTAAAAGTGGCTAGTGCTACCTAGAAACTAAATTATTTGTTTTATATAATTTTAATTAATTGAAGTTGAAATAGCCAGATGTGGCTGGTAGATCCTGTATCGGACAGCGAAACTCTAGAGCTGGGGCTGAGCTTGTCCAGGGTTATCAAGAAGAAGGCAGTTGCAGAAATGTAGGTTTCCATGTATGCACTTTCATCTCCCGCTAAAATCCTAAACACAGGAAATTAAAGAAGAATGGATTTGTCTGGTGATTGCACCTCTTTTACCATTCCCTCTCATCTCTCTGAAAAATCCTTCGTACTCAACCCAATCCTCAGAACTCTCAGGACTGGAGGCAGTGATACCAAGAAAAATGTACCTGAATATCATTACCTGGGGTTCAGAATTCAGCCCAAAAATGCATTTAACCATGCATTGGTGGGTTAATGCCTTGAAAAGTAAACTGGTAAATTAATTTGACATTCATTTTTAACTCATTTAAATATGTGTTGAATATTTACACCATTTGCCAGACAGTGTGCTGGATGCTGGGGATAAAGCCACAAGCAAGCCTGAATTCCACAAATTCAGTTTAGCAGAAACTCATCATAATGCAGTGAATGACATATGGTGATGGGTAATTTAAATAAAATGATCATCCAAACAGAAATATGGAAGTGGTTAATTCTGCATGAAGAAGTTAGGAAAGAATTGACACAGGAGTTGACTCTGATGTTGAGGATAACAGTTCAAGGTGAAGTAGCAGGAGGTGGGGAAAGGTAGAGGATATGAAGAGGGTCGTTGGGTAGGGGTGCCAGGGAAAGGGCGAAAACGGTATGACATTGAAACAGCATGATTAAAGACGTTCAAGTAGGAAAATTAATTACTTGTTTTAAAAACTATTTATAAACTTCTATGCCTGGAAAATAGGATGATGACCAGGCTTGAAGCTGAGAAGCTATACACTGTGTGGAAGTGACTGGAAGTTGATTTTTTTTTTAAGGAATAACCTAGATTTGGATTTTTAAGGATCTGGCAGCATTGGGAAATGATGACAAATGATGAAGATTGAAATAGGGCACATAAACCTCAATACGATTGGACAGATTTTTGAGATGTTGGAGTTTTAAAAATTTTAATGTTGAGTCCCATAACAAAGGTCATTAAGACCTTCCAGCCCCAGAAATTATGTCAATTCTTCTTTTTATATGATATGCATTTTTTTCTGGTTCATCAACTCCTTAACACTCATCTCCCCAAATGATGTAAAACTCCATAGCTCTCTACACACTAGATGTAGACTAGAGACCAAGTAGATGAGCAGTAAGGGTGATAGAAAAAACAAGGATGACTACAGGGTTTGTGGTGGGAGACTGTGGAAGCTGATACGATTAATGAAATAGAGAAGCTGTAGAAAGAGCCAAGATTTCCGAGGGTGGTGATCGATTCTTAACCATCCCTGCTTCCAGCTACTCTTTATCTTTTCATTGAGTGACAGTAAGGATTACCCACACTCTTACAAAGCACCCTGCGGCTCCAGTGAGTTTAATCTTTGTGAGGCAATTACGATTGCTATACATCCACCTGCCTGGAAATCACTATCTTTCCCATCTTAGAGCAACTTCAAGCGGCATGGAAGAAATAGTTTATACAGACGTAGTTTATTTGTAGAGAAAGTAGCATATCTGACAGAGAAGTTTGGCTTAGAGATTTTCTTTCCAAGTCTCTTTGCTCCAGGAAAGTATGTGTAAATCAGTTAATAGCCCAGTTAAGGAGGAAATCAGTTAAGGATGAAACTTGTTACAGGGAAAGGAAGAGTCAAATGCATATTGAGCTGGAATCACATGCTTTGAGTTAATGCTGTTTAACTTTCCTGTACCTAAACACATTGTTAAAAGTTTCCTCTTGGCTTCGTTCACTGAACTGAACCTACAGATATTTTGCAATTGTTAAGTGAACTCTGGAGGATTCTGCCAGCTTTCTCTTCCTCTGACCACACCCATAGGTCACAAGTAATGGCTCCCCATGTTTCCTTTGACCCCTGTGAATTTCATAACCAGTTATGAATTATTCTTCTTGCTATTGATGTATAATCTCATAGGCATGAACCCTCCCTTTCATGGGCATACAATATATCCAGCCATGACCCTAAGACCCAGCTTATAGAACACACTACCCCCTACTCAAGCAGGATAAGTTTCTTTACTTTTCCTCTGTGCCCAGTCTGCTCTCCTAGACTCTACCTCTCTTGCCCTGTGATTTTTACTTTTTTTTTTTATCAGACTTTGCCCCTTTGAGCACTTCTCAGGATACCATGTCCTCTTGGGGCTGGTTGTCTGGACTCAGCTGCCATATCCCTTAGGTCCTCACAGCATGATAGTGTCTAATCTACTGGAGTCCTGGAGACAAAGATGTGATTGCAGATGTGTGCTGAGGAGAAATGGGGAAGAATACCTCTCATCATTTAACACATCCACTGTTCTGTGGGCTTCTTTGGTCTTAGAATCCCAAGAGTTTTTTATGGAACCATTCTCTTTCTGTTTAATATACAGTCTCTCTTCCTATCCAGTGATCCACACTAAGTGCAATTGGGAACCTGGGTGAAGAGACTTCCAAATGGGAGACACCAAGCTCTACCCATCCTCTCTCCTGCCAACCAGGTCTTCTTACCAGAATATGTCCAGACATTGGCTTCCCAGTGGATGAGGAATGTGCTTTGACTGGCATGAACAGAGCTATGGCGGCCCCATCTGACATGTGTCACTAGGCAGAAGAGTTGTGAAGCCCAGGAGTGAACAAATTATCTTCAGAGCAAGACCCTAATTACTAAGGAAAAGAGCAAATAAATCACCTCCCCACAGCCAAGGGCAGATTTCAATATAAATATCAGCTACTTTAACTGATTAAGGGGTTTTAAAACTGTGATTAAAATATCGAGTAGATTTTATATAATCTTTTTAAATAGAGTGTGTTAAACCTAGTCTAAACTAGTAAAAATATGATCAAGGTAATTGGACTTTGGTTGATCAAGGTAATCTTATTTCCAGATGCACTGAGATAAGTTTGCTGCCCAAATGAATCAGATGATTAAAGAAAATTCTGAAAACATCTTCCAAAGAGTCACAACACCTATGTTTTCCAATATTTCCTTCTTAAGATAATTAGAATGAAGCAGTGGGGACATGGGGCAGGAGAAGTGCTCACAAAACATTACAAAGAGAATGGCTCTAAGTCTCTGCTTTAAAAATAAGGTACTGAGCCTAAAAAGGGCTCAGTCACTTGCCCGTGGTCATACAGAATGAAAGCAATTCCAAAAAGATCTTCATTTATGACATAAGTTCTCAAATCCTAGTAGGAGAAACAGGAAATAAAATATACATGAATAAATATGTAACTACATACACGCAAAAATAAAGTCTTGTAAAACATACACAGAACGGCAATTTTCTGTCACATTTAGTAAAATTGAGGGTATATGTTCTCCTGTTACTGTGAGGTCCTACCACATCTTCTAAAACACAGGGTTGTCATTCTTCACACTCAAGTCATTACGCAAAGCCTCGGTTGTGAACTTGGCATTCATACCTGTTTTAACTGTGAAGGTGCCTTATGTAACACATAGCAGGTTTTCAAAGAATATGTCAGTATGTCTTATCTTGTTCATCTCTTCACTTAGGATTTGCAGCTGTGGGATGTATGTGTGGATGACATAACATTCACGTTTCTTGCTATAACTGAAAACAGTGGCATCACAGAAGGCCAAAAATTAAACTAAAAGAAGGTAGAAAGTAGTTGTATGTAGAGTCCTGGATCTCAAACTCGGGGAAGAGCTCAGGGATAACAATCACATCACAAACCAAAGTTTCCCATTCCAAATGAACTTAAATGGTGCCTGTGAATACGATACTCACGTCAGGAACCTTTTAAAGGAATTCGAATTCCTAGAGAGATTTTCATACATCTTTGACTCAGACACAGTGACGAATCCTTTATGATGCCTACTACCTTAGAGAAGCATGATGATGATTGAAGAAGCTTTTGAAGGAGCTAAGGGATGGACTTCCTGGTCAATGCTGGATGGTACTGTATGGGCTGCTGCTGGTGATATTGTAGTGGATACTTGAGAGCAGGGCTGACGGGATAGAGCATTCACTAACTGAAGAACCCAAGGCATCAACATGATTGGTACCATGAAATCATGGGTAATAACTAATACTCCCAATAGATTATTTCTCCAAAGCCAACCTATTAAGAAAAATCACGGAAGACTCAGTTTTTATTCTATATTTGTGTAAAGATGATTATGGATTTTTGAAATACCCTTCCAAATTTGAGAGTTAGTTTGAAATTTCTGGTCTATTAAATTTATAAGTTTTATTCTTATCCACTACATTATTGGAAGAGAGAGAAAGAACAGGAAAGATAAGAAGAAGGAGGAGGAGGAGAAAGTGGATAGAGAAGGAGGAAGAAAAGAACAAAAGAGAGAGAGGGGAAGAAGGAAAGTTTCCTAACGCAAGTTATGGTCTTCTGGATAAGAAGTTGATCACTTTGAATAGGCTATTTTTGTAGAGTCAGTGACAATGTTAAAAAATCAATAAATCTCAGGGTAACAGGAATGCCTCTCATTACCCACTCTCAGGCCGCTGTGTCAGAGAAATGGCAAGAGAATATAAGAAAGGAAGTGAGAAGAAAGCCACTAGATATAAATTGCTTCCTAGGAATCCATCTTCTGTCAAAGATTGAAAGGAAGAAGACAATGACATCTTAGTGTAACTCAGTCTTCATCATGAATTACTACTCATCACAACACAAAACTGAACAGAAAGAAATAATCCTTCAGTTTGCAGTTTCTTGTTAAAATATCTTGATGCTCACTTCTCTCTCCTTATTCTTATGTCTTATCAATGAGGCTAGTCAGTCAAGGCATGGATAACTACAGGCAATGAAAGGGTGAGACCTAGAATTACGTCTCTCTTCTGGTGAGGAAGGAACATGGAGTGGTGAGGGATGGGGGAGTTGGGTGGAGAAAACAGAAGGGTAAGTACCTTCAAGATGAACACAATATCCAAAATGATCAGCATTCATAAATCATAGTATAGGTATGCCCTAGGTATCAGAGACACAAGCAAAGCGACTGAGGTGACCCAGAGGGAGAGCACAGCACAAAGCAGACAGAGAGAGGAGGATGCTTGACAAGTGGGTAGCCATCACTGTTAGCCAGTGTTGGGATCCAAGACACAAACATGGATTTCAAGCTCTGAGCAGAGAGAAGATGAGGCAATAGGAAAATTAGAGGCCAGATCCTGTCCTTGGTAATAGACCACCAAGAAAAGAGATCAGACCCAGAGAGCAAGGCAAATCCCAGGACTTGAAAATCGAAGCACAAACATGGTTGTGGTTGAGCTGCAGACGTGTAAGGTGAAGCTGTCTGAGTGCTTCCTGTAAGATGTGAGGAAGCAAGTTGGTAGCATCCACTGCCCCTGAGAGCTGGCTTCTGGACAAGAATAAGTATCAGATCATGTCATGTGGTCTAGCATATTAGAGAACCCAAGAAAGAACTGCTGAATTGAAGATATAAATCTAACCAGGACACAGCAAAAAAATACAGCAAATACACCAGGATACAGGATACAGCAAGAGAAGACAAGGACTGATGGGTAGAATGGGCTAGTTTTACAGTTAATAACAGGCAGTGAAAGTGAAACTCAATGAGTTTTGAGAAGTAAGACAGCAGAAATCCTCCCATTCCTAAAGATAGAGAGGGCTGTCCCTTTTATAGGGTAAGAGAACTCCAACTTAGGGTGGAACACCTGATTAAAGGAACCATTTGTAGCTGAAGATGAGCCATCTGATGCTAGGATAGGTCCTAAGGTGTACACAGTTTTAGACAAAGGAAAAAGGAGGGCATAGACATGGAAAGGGATCGGATATCACCAAAGAACAGCAGAGCCCAATATTCCTCTGCCCCTTAGGCGCCTGTTCACTTCTGCTGTTGTTAATTTCCTAGTCCTGGGTACAGGGCCTCAGACAGAGATCTAGAAATGGGACGTGGGACTCCCCAAAGTGACACTCAGGGCAGTAACTAGACTCTGAGACACAATTCATTCATTTAGCAAATGGAACAATAATACCACTTCACAAGGCTCTATATGAGATCAGCATCGGTGAACCACATTGTCAATTTTGTCACTATGTGAATTGTTCCGTGTCAGGTAATTTTTCTGAGGAGTTGGGCACTTGTAGCCCAACTTCCAGAAAAAAATGCAGGAAGGTGACATTTGGGAATGCCTCCATTCTGAGAACCTGGTCCATTCCCCAGATGAGAAATTGCTCCAAGTCTGACAGGTACAACATAAGAAGAAAGATGATCTGGCAGCCTCTAAAGTAGAACTTGCTTCTCTGCCAACTGCCATCGTGTAGGTGCTGGTGTCACCAAGCCATCTTCAGAGCACAGGGGGCAGTAACCCTCTCCATGTGCATCGCACAGCTACCGAAGCCCACACGAGGAGTGGGAGCTGAAAAAGAAGCCAGAAATCAAGGTGAACGCACAGATGTGAAAAGGAACAAACTGCAAAAATAAATCATCTTTCTAGCACTATGAGAAACAGGCTTCCTTTGCTTTTCCTCTGATTCTTTTAAGGCAGATGCTCGGTGGGAGAAACCACAGAGCAAGACTACACAGGAGAGATCCAAATGCAATTGTTTGCTTCGCAAAATAGAAAGATTCTGGTTGCTCCCAAGGACAACAAGTCAGAATCAGTTTCCACAGAAAACCAAGAGAACAAGAAAGGTATTTCTTCATGTGATGCTGTAAGAAAGTTTTCAGACTAGAGTTTCTCAAACTTTCATGTGCCTCCAGATGACCAGGGACCTGAGTCAGATGCAGATTGAGATTCTGGAGGTCTGAGAGTGGAGAGGGAGATGCTGCATTTCAACAAGCTCCTCGTGAGGCCAGGGCTGCCGGTGCCAAGGGGGAAGGTACTAGATGGTTAGGATTGGGGATTTGAAAGGAGAAATTATGACATATGTACAGATGACAGACGATAGATATGAACAAAAACCAAGATACTGTCTTTTAGAATAAGTGATCTTTGGTTTTTTAAAATACATTTGGAAAATGTTTGATGTTCTCTTAGGAGACCGACTTTCCCGTGAGAGTGTTCACAATTCACTGGTGAAGTCAAGAGACACAGACACGTCACACACACAAATATGTGAAGGGTATAGATTCAGAACTACTGTGTGCCCAGGGTAGAAACTAGTATGAAGCCCTGGGCCATCTGTTTGCTCAGTATCCTCATCTGTCAAAGGGACAAAACAATAGCATTGTTGTTTGTTTTTAAATAACACTGAGCCTATGTGAATGGTTGTCACATATCACAAGCCTCAATAAATGGTTACCATTATCAATAACGGTAGTGACATATCAGTGGACTTTGAATGAGTTTCTCATGTAAAGTCTCCTCAATTGTTTCAACCTTACTATAACTATATGATTCAAAATCAAGTTTTCCTGAAAGTGTGGGCAATATAGAAAAGAATAGCAAACAAAATGTTTAAATTCATGCTTAATCGAAGTATGAAAAGACATTTTTAACACTTAGTTTTGTGAATATGCATGCAATATTTGTGTCAGATGATATGTGTGTATTTAAAATTCAAGTTATATTGCATACATTGTATCTTAACGTAGTCACAAAAGTATATAGTAAAAATGTCTCATAAAACAAGCATTTTTACCGTCAATTTAAATTGTTCCTTTCAATGCCTATACCGTAATTTATTGAAGTTTTCACTTATTACTTTTATCAGATGTTTAAGGGTATAACTTCATCTATTTTTAGTATTAAATAAATGATTCTTCTTGCAAGTATTATCTGTGTTCACTTGTGATTATGTTATGAATTCAGAAAACAATGCTGGAATAGAGGGTATGCACATTTTGAAAGGTTTTTGAGAAGTACTTTCAAGTTAGCCTACACTATTCACTCCCACAGGCGGCAGGGCAGCAAATGCAAAGCCTGGGTGCGCGCAGGGCAGGGAGAGTGGGAGGAAAGGGAGGTTGGAGAGGGAGGTGGTAGCCAGAACGCGCGGAGCTGGAGCAGTGGTGAGGCCGTTAACTCGCCCCCGAGCAAGATGGGCAGCACAGAAGGACAGTAAACAGTTTTAAAGACTGTAGAGTCGAAGCAAGAAGATGAGGAAGGACATCATCACAGTGAGGGAGCTGAGAGAGGGCACAGTCTGTGCTGTAAGACAGTGGGTGGAGGTCAGATCCTGGACACAATGCAAAGGTAAGAACAGGACTTGCTGAGTGCGAGAGAGAAAAAAACAAAACTGTTAATGATGACTTCAAGGTTTTTAGCTTGAGAAAATGGAAAATGAGAGAAGAGATGCGTCATTTCCTGAGTTGGGGAAGCGTGTGGGTGGACTAGGTTTACTGGGAGAAAAATCAGCTATTCAATTGGCCCAGGTTTGGTGTGAGACGCCCTTTGAGACACTAAATAGGCCTTTGAATAGACGAGATTGAGCTTCTGAGTTATTAGTCTGTCCTGGTCCTCAATTCCTTCTTGAGTTATCACCATTATTTTTCCTAAAGAGCTATTTTTCTACAAAAAAAAATAATTCATTTCTTCTTTATTAATATAAATTCAGACACAGAATTATCTTCTTTTTGTCCCTTGTATACATAGTTAAATCTTCGTATATTATAAAATGGAAGCTTTCTTTCCTTCTTTTTTCTTGATTAAGCTAGTTAACAGTTGGCTATGTTCTTACTTGTCTCCATAAGTAGGTCTGGATATTTTTATTTAATTTTTGCCGTTTTTTGATTATAATTTTATATATCCTTAATTTTTTTCTATATTTATTGATTTATCAGTTCTGTTTCTTTGTGTTCTCTTATTCTTCTGCCAACTGTTTACATCGAATACTTAGTTAATTTATTTTCGTTATTTTTATTTACCAGTAAAAGTATCTAAGGCTGTGAATTAGTACCCAAAAAAAGCTTTGGCAAGAACCCAGGCATTTTTTTATGCATATAATTCTCAGTTTTGTATTGTATAGTTTTTGATATTTCTAGGTCTAATTTATCCTTTGACCAAGCATTTATTTAAGATCTTGTGTTTTGCTCTTTACTAATGTCCAAATTGTTTGGTTTTTATGTTATAGTTTGTTATCAACTTCTATTTCTTCTGGGAAGTAAGGTGTAGGCTATCAAAATTCTGCACTTTGCAATGCTGAGTTTTGTACAATTTGGCATATTCTTGAGAAGAAGGCATGATAGCTGATGTGGGACCAGACACAACACTATCCAGTATATCAACTTTATTAATTTTGCCCTGAAATTAAAGGGAGCTTCCTTTTCTGGTAAAATGATGATCTTTTTTAATCTGTCAGGTGTAATGAAAGATCCTTAGCCTCCCTCCATCTTGTGTTGGGTCTACTCCATCCTTCGATGGCAGATGATCACAGGGATCATTCCACTTTGAGCCCTTTTTCAACTTTGGGACATTTCCTCCTCATTTCATTGCCCAAAAAGCATAACCTAAAAATGTTTTCCTGAGGACGTCAGCACTTAACAATACTACAAGGGGTCAAACTTAACAAATCTTACACCAAACTTAGTCTTGAACTTTCTTCGGCTCAGGAAAGTTCCCCCCCTGCCTCTCTCCTGTGCTTGGAAGCACCTCTGGGGCTTCAGTTGGATGTGCACGGATAACGCTCCCCAGGTTCAGAACCTCCCGAGCTCAGTATGCTGATTCCGGCTCTCTAGACCCAGGTCTTCTTCTCATGCTGCTAACTTAGTGAAGAGCCCACGCGAGAAGCAGGGCTGTGTTGTAGAGAGAGCGCTGCCCACATTCTGGTTGGCTGTGTCCCTCAGTTTGATCATTTCAATTGGAATAGAAAGACTGGGACTTTTGAAAACTCTGTAGACGTCATCATTCAGCCTCAGAGTTTTACACATTTTAGGTACAAGACACAAGAATTGGAAAGAGAGGATAATTCCAGAATATCATGGAAGAGAACAAAACGTAGATAGAAAAGGAAGGGGAAAACCAAGTTGTGTGTCTGAAATAGAATTTGGATCAAATTTGAAATTATAAGGCCACGTGTAAAGAAGGTATTTTGATGTTCCACTTCATTCACTATTTCTTTATTTTTTCTTTCAACAATCCTTTACTGTGTTTTCTATATGTCAGACACCCGGCTATGAGACTTGCAGTAATTAAAAATGAATAAAATCAAAATTTGGGGTTGGATAAGATAATTGATCTGTGCATTGTAAGCACTCAAATGGTTCTTGTTATTACTAACTTTTATCTTATGGGCTATGGATCTTTGCAGAAACAGAAATTATTTTCAGCCTACAATAAAAAAATAAAAGGATAGGGGCGAAGGAATCAGAGAAGTTTTTGTGGAAGAGGTGTACTTCCAGTTTTACTTCCAAAGAAAGGACATCTTATCTGTACTTTGCCCTCCTCTATTTGTGCTGTGTCGGACCCCCCCTCCCCCTGGCTTCTCTTTCCTGGTTTGCTGATCAGACTCTGACCCAGTGAGTGTTAATCAAGCTCCCTGCTTTGCTGTCCTTTGTGTCACTTAGGTTGGGCCTCCTCTTATTCCGTCTAATCTGTCGGTAATTTACTCCTCGAAATGAACAGTGAGTGAATGAGACCCCAATCAACAATCAACAATAAAGACTATTCCTGCTCTGCATTTTAAATAGACATATTGTAATGAAGGGGAATTAAGAAGATTCAGGTGGAATTTTAAAATGAAAGGAAAACTCAATCAAATAAGGTTTATACCCAAGCAAAATCATCTTGCATCATGGTCTTTTATAGGCAGTTAGTGACTAGCTGGAGGATACTGAAGGCATCACACACCATATGGGGAGATAAATATGGCTTACTTTTAAAATTGCGTTTGTGTCACACAATTAAGCTTTAAAACTATGCACTCTTAAAGATTTAGTTGCAAAACTGGAAGTTTTTGCAAGTTTCAGTGTAACAACTTTGCAGACTTTTGAAGACATAAAATCTATCATTAGAGGCAGAATATCAGTCACACAATTCTAGGAAACTATTTTTTTAAAGGTGTAAAAGAAAAACCTGGCACTCCAATCTGTGGAGAAGCTCAAATAATAACCAATATTCATTCCAAGCTCCACCCTCCCGATGAGCAGCATTGACAGCTATGGCGCCCTGGAACCCAGCAAAGGGAAGAAGAGCTCTGGGAGCTGACTTGTCTCAAGAGGGAGTCAAGTGGAGCTGCGTTACTGCAAGTCTGACCTTGTATTCGAAGTGTAACAAGGAGTTTCAGCAGAATTGAGGTCAAGCTGGTGCGTTTTGACATCATTTTCCTGCTGAGGCAAAACCAAGACTGACTTAATCAGGACGATGAATCCAGCTCCAGATAGATATCATAACAAACCTATGGCCCAAATGGGAAAACTGGAATTTGGTTTCTACCCTCTGCCCCTACTGAATTTGGAAAGGAAAAGTCAAATACATTTTTTCATAAATTTTTAAAGAATATTTTTAAATTATTTTAATCTAAAAAAGTATTTTAATTATTTGTCTCAATTCTGAAAATTGAAAATAACCGAAGAACCACAAAGAGAGCCATTTAATCAATAGTGCCAAAGCAGAAGCCTGGACGAAAGCTTTCAAAGAAAGACATCGTGGTTGGGACTTCTTGTTCCTGTTGTCATCTGTACATGCTGGCAGCAAGTTCCTCCTTCAGAGGGCTGTTCTGAAGACTAAATTAGCTAATATGTCAAAAAGACTCTTACAGTCTAGAACATAAGCAATATATTTGTTTGTTGTCTTATAAATAATAATAATTATTATTATAATGATTGGGTTTTTTTGCTAGAATGGAGATGTGATCTAGACAGTCCAGAGTAATAGATAATTCCAATAACATTTAATAAAACCTTCCATTTGATGAGCATTTAACATGTGCTAAGTGCCTTATGTAAACCATCTCAATTAATTTTCACTATAATCGTATGAGTTGGGTATTATTTTTATGCAAATTTTGTAGTTTGAAAATCTGAAGCTTGGAAAGATTAAGTCAATTCTCAAATTAAGATCAAGTCAATTCACTGGAAAGGAATTGTATCAGCCATCTCTTTGATGCAGCTACTCAATAACTAAACTGAATGTCCAAAACAAACAAATAAACTCAGACAGAATTTAGAATAGCTAAGATCAACATGTAAACCAAGTGAAATCTAGCATACATATGTTATCCTTCTGTATAGGATACCGTAAGCAACGTCATATATGCTACAGACATGACAAATACACAAATGTGAAAAATATATGAAAATATACACGGAGTTTAACATTTATTTGGGAATAAAACAGCAATCAACGAAACCAATAGGACCTCAGGAGATCATCTTGAACTTTAAGATTTAAGTACTTAGGTCCCAAGCCTGGAGTCCCTCAACTCTTCTTTTCCACTGTGTCTCCAGGTAACCTCATGCTTTGCTACAGTAGTCCCTCCTTATCTGTGGTTTCATTTTCCATGGTTTCAGTTACCTTTGGCCAGCCACAATCCAAAAATATTAACTAGAAAATTCTGGAAATAAACAGTTCATAAGTTTTAAATTGCATGCTGTTCTAAGTAGCATGATGAAATTTTTGCATCACCCTGCCTGGGGACGTCAATCATCCCTTTGTCCAGTATATCTACAGTGTATATGCTCCCCACCCACCGTCCCTTAGTAGCCATCTCAGTCATCAGGACAACTGTCACAGTACTGCAGTGCTTGTGTTCAAGTGACCTTTGTTTTACTTAATAATGGCCACAAAGCACAAGAGAAGTGATGGCTGCCAATTCGGTAACGCCAAAGAGAAGCCATAAAAAAAAGTTTATCAAAAACCTGTATTCTAGAGCAAGTGTCAGAGTCCCTTCCATGAATCTCTCCGAAGATGAAACACAATTGCAAAAACATCAGAATTAAACAATAACTGTCTATGAATGACAAAAAACTAAAAATGGCAATTTACAAAGGAACTTGGTCTTTTCTGTGACATACAACTTAAAATAACTAGAATCATGACTGATAATCGGGTCAGATCAGAATTATAAGAATATGACATAATTATTTAAACATCTAAATTAATAGCATTTACCCATGTAATATAACCTAAGAAGGTTTAACATCATTTATTTGACAATGCTTCCCATGTAATTTAACAAACCAAATAAGCCTAATTAGTTTAATAACCCCTTCTTTATAGAAAGAGGGAACAAATTCTTTGAAAAGTCCCATGGTCTCAATTGGAAATTCTCAAAGTTTAAATTTTGGAGAAGTTTGTCAAAAATATCAAAAGGTTTTTAAAACTCTTGGTCAAATAGGAAACAATGCTTAGTTATCTATTTAACAAAAGTGACAGCAGAAGATGTTAAAGGCAAACAGAGACAGTTAAACCAAAATAATCCTTAGTTTTCCTAATAGAGAGACCTGACCCTTTTAAAACACAGGAAATTATTTTGAAAAAACAGAATTTCTGTGCTTTTGGTATACTTACTCAAAAGCAAAGAAACACATTTATAAACTCTTTCTCAAGAACTGACTTTTAAAAGTTCAATAAAATTATCCTTTTAAGAGAGAGAAAACCAAATTCTAATTTTGTCCCAGCTTACTTTTGATATTAAAACCTATTTACTTAATTAAAATTATTTTAATCTTAGCCAACTTGAATACACATAAAATTCTTTCCTCAGGGTTCCTCTTCCACAAACCTTCTATAACTTTCTTTTACATTCAGAATTTGTCCCATGCTTTCTTTCCTTTCTAGTAGTGTAGGACAAATTTATCTTTCTTAAAAAAACAAACAAAAATAATTCCATTATTTATACCTTCTTTACTGAAAACATACATCTTATTTTCCTTGAATACAAAGATATTTCCTCATTAATTTTTGGTAGCTTTAATCACATATATTAATTAGAATCCTTAACCCCTACAGACCTTAATTTTTAGTGAAAACTAAGAAGTAAGCAATTATAAGTTGTCTTTTACATTAGCATTCTGTGGCTTGGCAAATTTATAAATACTTTTTGTAATTTCTAGAAATCTGCTCCTTCATGGTACAATCTTTTAATAAAATGCAAGACATGTTCACTAATAGAGCTTTTAGTTTCTCTGTCATAAGAAGCCAAAAGCAATAGTGTGTCAGTATTTTATCTTATTTGAAAATGACCTAGATAGTCAATGAATCTTTCATCATTTCATTTCACTTAGAAAAACTTCAAAGTTTCAAAGTTACCAAAGAGAACTTGGAAGTTATTTTAAATACACACACCATAACAGAAAATTATTGTTAAAAAGTTTACCCCCAAATTTTTATCTTACAGCTATTTAGTTTACTCATTCCCAATAATTATTTAGAATACCTATAAAACTCATGAGCCATTAGACAAAGCTATCTATCATTTAAGTTATTATTTTTGCTAACCAGTTTTTTAAGAGAGGTAAGATGATCTTATTTCACAAATAAATATAGAATAAAGGCTGCATGACTGCATCACATCCAATGCTGAGAACTCTAAGGACATATCCATTTCAATCAAACCAATAAACTTACATAAACTACTATTTACCAAAGATTATTTTATATCATGTTACTTGAAAAACATTTGAGTTAGTTTCCCGTTACATTTATGTAAGGGCTTATTTTAAGCCAACCAAATAGGGCTCTTTTAGAAATTATTCCATACAGAGAAAAAAGAGAATATCTCACATATACATAGCATATATATACACACACTTACATAGAGACTCCAGAGCTATTGCTTTAAAATTACCATGAATCAGGTACAGCAATATAAGGCTCACTAGTTATGAAAGAATGATTGAATCCAAATTTTGTTTTAAGCTTTTTCTACTAATATTTGTGAAGAAGACCCTCAGGATGCTAGATTTTGGGCAATGGTGCTCATATGGCCATTTTTCTTTCCTTTTTTTCCCTTCAGTCTTAGGAATTGGTGAGGGGCTAGATAACAGTTCCCAGAGAGGCTATAAGCCTTTTGAGATAAAGGAAATGGGAGGAATCTGAACTGTCTCTAGAATTGCATTTCCAGTGTTGCAAGGATATCTTAAGTGCAGTTGTTCTTAATTTCTCAAAAATTGGGTTGCAATTTAAATGACATTATAGGTTGATCTACCTATGTAACTACATCATCCCTAATTTGCTTCTTTCCCTCTGGTTGCTTAGTTTTATTTTAACTTAGGGAAGAACACCTAAGAAATTTTTCTCAAGCTCTGAATATCAGTTTCCAATTTGTCTTAATTTCTGATTGTAAGTTACTAAATCCTTTCAAATATCTTGTCAGCTTTCAGCTGGGATGAGCAGAACTATACCTCACTGTATTGAAATGTAGTTTCCAAGAAAATCTCTCAGAGTCTCATTAACTGTGGGAGTAGAATACATCAGGTGTCTGTAAAGCCATAACCTCATGTATTTTTCTTTTAGGAACCTCTTATAGCTAAATTTTTCCTTTTTGCAAAAAAAACTTTCAATAAGATTACTAGAGAATTTTTAAGTCTTTCCTTTTAAGTGCCCTTTTAAGTGATCTTATCTAATTAGAATGTTCCTTCTAATGGCCAACGGAATTCCCCTGAGGCTGATGGCAGTTTGGTAGGACCCTCAGCCACAAAAGGAAGTACAATCTGTGTTTCCGCCCAACCATCTCTGACCACAAATTGGGGTGAAACCACATTTTTGCCTAACCATATTTTGGGGATGCCCACCGACCTGATGCTTATCAAGCCAAGCCCTGAGGACATGAAATAAACTTGGTAAGATTTTGCAGTTCTTTGTAAATATTTACAGCTTCTGGAACCTTTAAGTTGTGAGCAATTGTGCCAGAACATGGAGCACTTGACTCTTTAAAGGTTAAATATTTTCAGGTTTCCCAGTTTGGAGGCTCAAAAGGAGCCCAACATGGTCCCTGTAATTTTAAATTATCCTAGCTTATCTTGCCAGCTGTTTACAGTTATTTCCATTTTAGGCAGCTTTTCCCAAGGTGACTGCAACAAACAAGGTAATTTCTAAAGTAAGCTTATTACAATCACTGAGAAACTTGGTCCCCAAACCAGCCAATTTTAACAAATAAAACAGTCAGACATAGACCAAACATGAGCAGACACATCAATCCAATACTCTGGGACTGTAACCAGGGTGCTCTGGGATCCTATCCCCAAGTTTGGGACTCTAACTCCATCCTTTGAGTGCCCCAGTGGCTGTAATCCTTTTTTACTGTCCCCCAAGGAGTGTGACTTGAACCCACAATTCTAGCATTTGGACTCTAACTCAGCAAAAATCTGCCCAGTGGGGACTGTAACCCACAATCCCAATGACATCCTTAGACAATTAGGCATAGTCACGTTTTAACAAGGTCACTCACCCAAAAGTTGTCTTATCCTGGAACTCTTTCTTCTCTCAAATGGAAAAAGAGTGCTGAGGGGGCCTGTGGTGCTGCAGCAGGAAAGGGGAATCAAATTGGCCAAGTATCTAGAGAAAATTTTCTAGGCAGCCGCTTAGGGTCAGTGAAAAGAACTTGCACCCTGCTGAGGGCTCCAGAGCTTCGGATGGGTGGTCACAGGACCCAGTCCTGTCATGGTCACCAAAATTGTTACCAGACAAAATTAGGGTTCTCTTGCCCAATGTGCATAAAGAGCCAATTACTATGGCATCAGCTTTTGGGAAAAGGTAACAGCTTTATTGCTAGATCGATCTGCAAGGAGACAGGGGGCATCAGCTCTCAGATCTGTCTCCCCGATCCAGGGCTTGGGGCAAAGTTTATGGGGTAAAGGGCAGCGTGGTCTGAAGTATGGAAATAGATGATTGGAAGTAAGGAGAAGTGAGGTGATTGATGATCTGAGCAAGTGTAGTCAAGCTTCACAGTTCTTCATAGGACACATGTTCACAAACTGCTGGTGATGGTATGATCTGAAGGTGGAGTTTTCAGCCCTTTGCCACCAAAAAGGTCACTTATCAGGTATTTGTGCATGCCCAGTTGATGGGTTGGTGGTCTCAACTGGCCTGAACTGGACAAGGGGTCTCAGTTCCTGAAAAACCACTCTTAGTTACTCTGTTGATAAGATGGGGTCAGTTGCGTTGGCCATAGATGGCCTATGGTTACAATAGGTATGTATGTATAGAGAAAAACATAGCATATATTGGGTCCAGTAGTATCTGTGGTTTCAGACGTCCACTGAGGGCCTTGGAACATATCCCCCTGGGTAAGGGGGGACTACTGTGCTTGCAAAGAAAAGAGGTAGGGATCTATTGAGAGTTCAGGATAAATCCATATGGATGCCAATAATGTTCTCTACTTTGATGATAAGGGACCACAACACATTGTTTGACATTTCCTAGTGAGAATGTGCTAATATAATAGACTTCAGATAACCCACAATCTGGGGATTAAAGGTTTGCTACTTTTTTAAAATTCCTTCAGGTCACTTACCAAGAACAACAAGTTAGTCCTCTTCACCTCTCCAGAGGTTCTCCATGAACCCATCAGGTGGAAACTGCAGGCTATTCCTTGTTCTTTCCCATTTCCCAGCTACAACTCTACAATATGGCAGAGTGAGTCTCTAGAAGAGAAAACACTCTGTCCTTGGATTCTGAAACATTGCCAGTGCTGCTGATAATATTACTACTTCTTAGAAAACAAAGCTCTATATTTCACTTCTAAATTATAACCACCTGTAGCTCATTTAGATGAGTTACATGTTGACGCATGAGAACTCTCCCCGTCTTTTCACTTCCAACTATATCTTGCATTTGGAGCTGTAGTGGAGTTGAAAATCTTAATCCTGGTGTCTTTTGCTTTCTATGGACTTAGAACAGACTTGAGGCATGTGTATTATGTAATTAGTATTCATTTTCACAGATGGCCTCTCTTCCTGGGTGCCTTTAGCTCAGTGCCCAGGCAGCCTCTGCCCCACTGGAGGTCCCTCCCTCAGCACCTCTCTATCACCAACACCCTTGGGTAACCTGTGCTTCCTCTTCCACAAGCACAGATACAGCACATCCTCCATAAGATTTCAGAAACAAAATCCATGGTGGCAGGAAGAATTAAAACCCATACAAGAAAAACTGCGTGTGGTAGTGAGGTAGAGAAGGGTTCCATGATCCAGGATCTCTCATCTACTTGAATTCCACGACTGATTTCTGCAGCCCTAGAAGAAAGAAGATTCCACACTTATAGATCACACAGCACAATTCTACTTTCACTCAAACGGCACCAACTTTGATTTGAAGTTATGTGCTCTCAAAAATTTTAGCATAATAAACTAGGGTAAGCAGAGCTACCCAGAATGACTCTCAGTAGAAACCATGAAAAAAGCCCAGATCTTATAGCACAGATATTGAAAAGAAGACATTGCCCTGTGCTGGCCCGGATGTCATTTCAAAGACTGGAACCTTGAACTTATAGTTGAAGGACATGGGTTGCTGAGTAACAGAATTATTTCTTTTTTAGGATTGTGTAAATATTTTGCGGGTACTGACATTGCAGAATTCTAAAGTACAGCAGCTCTGCAATTCTGAGCCCTGGCACGTGAAATATATACTCTCTGAAAGTACTAAGACCATCAAACTTTGAGCAAACTCCACGAGAATACAAACTCCATGAGGGAGTCAGTGGGGAGCCACACTCCCTGTCTTGTACCTTCAACATCCCTTATCCTGGTTCTTCACTATTTTGAGAATAAACAGAAGCAAAATAAAACTTGAATTGGGTCTAAGTTTTCATTGTCACCAATCCTTAGACACGGACCAGACTTTGTGTTTTAACTCCTCACCACTACTCCCTCCTTTAGTCCCTACCCAAACAAAATAAAATGGTACATTAAATTATATAAAATAAGTAGGGCCAGAACTAAAATTTGGGGGATTTCTGTAAAGCCTGATACCAAGCACATTTATAACTATAAAGAGAGAGTAAATGTGTTAAGTTGCTAAATTTCAGGATCCCTTTCTACCTTCCCTCCTCTTGAGTTTAAAGCCCTGAGAAAGAATTAAATCAGGGTACTATCCCAAAGATGCCTTCTAAGTTCAGCTGTCATAATTTGGCTTTCTGGATCTCTTCAGTTCAAATATGATATTCAGCATTACTTAATTCTCAAAGGCGTAAGTCACATTGTTCTTTTCCTGTGGATGGCCAATGGCCAATGGTATCTAAGGATAAACATCATTGGCTGGCAGTGTGAAGGGTTCACTGAGTCACAGATTTGCTCACAGTAAGTATAAGAAGGGACCTTATAAATCAGCATAATTAAGAGCATAGTCCATGTTTATCTGCACCAGAATTCAGAGAGGTGATTTGGAAAAATAAATATTACTGGGCTCCGCCCAAATCCTGAACCAAAATCTCTAGAGAAAATTCCAAGCATGTGTATTTGGAAATGTTCCTCATTAATTTTTAATAGTGGAAATCCTCAAACCACTATTATAAGTCACCTCATACTTCAGATAATATCTGAGCATACGTGCACAACTCATACAGGTGTAAACATAAACATATGTATTTTTCCTTTTTCTACTTTAAGTAAATTAAACAATGCCACATTTTTGTTTTAACCATCGCTATGCATCCTTCTGTGTTATGTATGTCTAATGTCCTCTGTGTTAGAATGATCTGATGGTTTTCTAAGTTACTCGTGACTTCCCAGACCCTAAACCAGAGCTGAGGGTTCAGGAGACAGGATTTGCACGGCCAGCTTTACCGCTCACTTTTGAGTCATATTGGATATGAAGACTTTATCGGTTCCAAAATTAAATAACTGTGATGAATGTTAGTTTGAAATCTGGGGAACTATATGGTTAAGAGACAGATTGTGAGACAAATGGCAGTCATCCACTCATGTGCTCTCAACAGAACACTAAGGAAAAGATTGCAATCTTATCTGCCTAATTAATTCTCTAATTTGAGTAAAAATTATGTTTGATTTGATTTGCAAAGGGCACTGACACAGACCTTATCAATGGCTCTAAATGTATGGTCTCCAAATGCTAGACAGGAAAAAGTTCCTTATACTGGATCAGAGTTTCCCCAAGCAGAGAAGTTTAATGCTAATATGGCTGATTTTGATTCATGAAAAGTATATTAAATTCAAAGATATAGACAATACAAATATCAGGTGGTAGAGCAACAGCTTAATCCTAATCAGAAACAATGATCAGAGAAGTTAAGTGATTAAGAACAACAGATAAACCACAGTTAAATAACGATTTGTTCTATGAAGCTGACAAGTCCTCCAGGAGTTGTGTGGGCTTACCAAAGTCCACTAGGCTCCCACAAAGGAAATGCACTGGGGTGGAACGCTTCTAAGATTGTTTACGTGAATGCTTCGAAGATTAGATGGCTCCTCCTGGTAGTTGCTCTTAGCAAGTCAATAAATTGGAATGAATATACAGTTTGTACTCAACGTCGAATATATCTTCCAACCTCATATTCATGTTTGATAACAGGTTTTCATATTTTGGATTTGTTAAATTCAGGGTGAAAGTGGATTGAAATATATTTTGGACACAGGAGTCAGAAACAGGACTGAAAAGTCACAGCAAGAGCACCAGGCGCCGCACAGTAAGAGGAACAGGAGAATCAAGGCCAGATGTGGAACGTGCAGCGTGGGAATGAGCTAGCTTTCTTTTTGTTATTCAAGAATCCAGATGCATATTGCTGAAGAAATTTTGGCTTTGAAATATGAACAAAATTAGTGGCAGAAATATTTATGATATGAAAGATGCTCTTAAGTGCATGATGTATTTTGCTGTATGTGGTGATGGATTTAAGGTGTTTTTAAGGCTAGCCAGATACAACAATCTCAAGACCTAGTGAAATATTGGATTTCATGAAGCTAACGAAATTTGGGGCTCTGGTTACATTTGCTCAGCACCTGGTTGCCTGCCTCAGCATAAAACCAGCTGGCAGCTGTTTCTTGCTTTGTTTTATTTTGCAAGGGTTTGTTATTTATTGTCCAAATGCTCCTCGTGAATTTCCAGAAGCAGAAAACTTCAGACCAGAGAAGACTGAGGTAGTTTGTTTGGGTTAATGAGAAATGTTACTTCTCTAGAGGTAGTTATTTTCTGTTACCCTCCCTCATATTGTTTTTGGAGACGTATCAGTTAAAAGTTTTCCCCTGACAACTCCTCCATTTGAAGATGTTCAGCAAATCACTCAAACTCAACGTGTCCAAAGAGCCAACACACCATCTTGCTTTGTGTCCTAAACCCAACCTGCTGTCTTGTGTTGACAGGCGTTCAGCTTAGAGTCGGATAGCAGTATTCCTGTTCTCTCCCGTGCAGAGGAAATGCTGACCTTTTCCATGAAAGACACTCTAAGATGGTATCGTTGTCCTCACTGGGATTTTTGTTCTGAGATGATTAAGAACACATTTGGAATTTTAAGTGGAGCTGAGCACTTGAATTGAAACTAGGTATAACTGGCAAATCCTTTTTAGGTGAAGCAAGAGTTTGAAATTCTTTCTCTAAAACTTTAAAAAATGCTCACACGTGGCTTAGATCCCAAGAATATTATGCAATAAACATGATGTCTAGGACACTGCTCATTAGGATCCGATTGCTGTGAAATATTCCAAAAGGAGCTTCAATTCAGCTGCCAAGCATAGGGATAGAGGGAAGAGGAAACCATTCTCCTGGCTTGGGAAGGAGGTTAATACTTGCAATGTGCTGGCCTCCATGCTAACACTTTGCATCAAGTACCTAACTATACTTTGAAAGTATATTATCATTAATTCCTTTGAATAGATTGAAAGAAAAAAAAGTAAATCACCTTTCCAAAATCTTACAGTAAATGAGTGGGACCAAGATTTCCACTAACTGTGATGCAATTTGTAAAATTTTCCCACTAAAGCAAAAGTCTTTATTCTAACCCTGCTCACAGTCCACACACTATTACTAAAAGAAGCTAATGTCTGGAGATGATTTTCAATAGTCAGAATGCTACCAGTAAACTTAAGAAACAGATGACCACTGTGAGTCTTTTCTGAGCTGCACACTGGAGTCCAGGTTTTAGAAAAAAAACAATTAAACAGAATATTGATGTTATTGCTTGGCTTACAAACAAATTAAAGGGAGAATAAATTTCTTCAGGTGTGTTCGCTGAACATGTACTAGACACTGGGATAGCTACCACGGGCTGACAGGGGAAGAGCCCACAGCTCCTTTCCCCAAGAAGCTCGGAGCATATCTTAAAACGCTCACGTCAATAAATAATCACAATGCAATGATGATATATTCAAATTGAGTTAGAAACAGGGAACAATACGGGGACAGCTCAAGGTATAATTAATCAGCTGGAGAGGATACTCAGATGCCAGGGAATTCTTCAAAAGGAAAAAAATTGACTTGAGTACTGAAAAATGACCAGGTGTGATCCCAAAGTTTATGTTTGTATTGGGAACAAGGAAGTGGAGGAACGCAAATCTGTGCCTGTTTGGAAAGAGTGCCTGTCATGACTTGAGGTTAGTGACAAAGGGGAAGACAAGTATGGGACAGGCTATGATGTGCTTTGATTGCTTACATCTGGATGTTGAATTCTATTTTCCCAGATAGAGCACACAAACTTGTAGCTTTTTGGCCTGCGGGGCATCCCTTTTGTTCCAGAGGAGGTTTTTAAATTAATTGACTGCTCAACACTCTGAGACCTTTCGTATTGTCTGGACACGCCCCCTGCTCATGGTACCTATTGATCTACTGGCCCTCAAAGGCATTTTGACAGTGCAACTTCTGCTTTGAGGCATGGTGAGACACCAAACATTTTGAATCCAGAGGAACATAAGATCTAGATGATTAAGAACAATCATATGAAAGTGTATTAAAACAAGAGGAAACAAAGTTAAGTTTCCAGAAGATAGATAACATGTACCTGAGCTGGAACAATGGCAAAAGAGATATATAAAAGAAAAAAGAATCTGGGGTAGGATGGACAAGATAGAGTGATTAATTGTTAATAATTGTTATAGGAAGGGGGAAATTGTTAAATTTACAAATTCCAACTTCATATGGTCATTTACAATTACACAAAGTAAAAGAAAAGTGGTAAATAAAAATACCCCACTGTCATTAGTTGTTGACAAAGGGTTAACTGGACATGGTTAATGCAATTAAACAATCCAATATCTTTGAAATTGTGCCATGAAGGCTGATAGGCAAAACATTGTTAAACCAGAAGTACCGATTAATTACTTTATTGGACCATTAAACATCTGGCTTGTCTTTGTTACTCAATAAACTTAAACAGTTCATTAAAACCCAATGAAACATGACAGAAAAAAATTAAAGGATTTGTCTTCCTATTTCCTTTCCATTTACCTACGGATTAGAGCATTTTATTTCCTTTTGAACTCCCACCTCCAAAAGTCTAATGGGAAGTTACAGGTTATGCTGAGGGATGGGAAATTCCACGCCGCCAATCAAAATCAGAAATTACAAACCTATAACACTTTAGCAACTGCAAATAAACCAAGTTGCAGAGGTCAATAGAGAAGGGAACTCCTTTTTCTAATATACACCACGAGCCTTTCTGGAATTAATTTACAGCTCCAATGTTGATGCCTCTTGGCAACTGCTTCTTTTGAGTTACTACTTAACAACCATAAGTAGGTCAGAGCATTGAATGAACAGGATTCTGAATTCACATTTAAGAGATATAAGCTAATGCTGCTAATAAATTACTAAAGTTCCACCATACTAACCAATCACCATAACACTTAATTTATCTTTGAATATACCTATATGAAGAGCTATGTCTGTATCTGGATCTATAAGCTATAAGGATTGTTTTGTAGAGTTTATTTTTTAACTTTTTATTTCTCACTTACTTTCATTACTGAATATGTTTCTATATCAGATTTTTTTTTTTTTTGAGGAAGATTATTCCTGAGCTAACATGTGCTGCCATTCCTCCTCTTTTTGCTGAGCAAGACTGGCCCTGAGCTAACATCCGTGCCCATCTTCCTCTACTTTATATGTGGGACGCCTACCACAGCATGGCTTGACAAGCGGTGCCATGTCCACAACTGGGATCCGAACCAGCGAAGCCCAGGCTGCTGAAGCGGAACGTGCAAACTCAACCACTGCGCCACCAGGCCGGCCCGTATATCAGATTCTTAATGAGTAGATAGTATTTTATTCATTTATTACTGAATCAATCAACTGTTATTGTAAATGTACATTGTTTTTAATTTTTGCAATTATAAATCCATTCCGATGAAAACTCTTGCCCATGTATCACTGTGGTCTTATATAATTATGTTCTTTGGATGAATTCTGAGAAGTACGATTCTTTGTTTACTAGTGGGTACCCAAGGCTTTTGTGCATATGACCAAATTGGAATGCATTTCCTAAATTGAATTAATTTAACCAGTAAGAGTATTAATTAATTAACTATTAATTTAAAATCTGATTCACAAATATCCTGGGAAGATGGAGGAAGCAGTGGCATAGATCTTGAATATCTCCAAATGTATAAAGCAAACAGTGTAAATAGATAGCAAAACCAAAAACATGTGGACAACATTTACACTAAAACTAGGTTATAAATTAAAACCAGAAACCTCAAATTATAAGGAGATGAAGACAAACTGCCAATAGCCACAAGACCTACATGGTATTGGTGTCTGTGTGGGAGAGAACAAAGTGGAGCCATGAGGTGGTTGACAGACACGAGAGCAATGGAGTCTCAAAGCAGCCCATATATTCTCACTAGAGAGCAAGGCTGACAGTATGTGAAACTGGGAGATAGTACCGCCCCTTCTAATAGGGGCTGAGTGCTAGGAGCCAGGAGCAAAAGCTAAGGAGGCGGCTCTAGGCTATTCCCTGGGAACTCCGAGGACCGATTTCCCAGAACTTCCTTCTAGGAAAGGCCTCTAGGTGCTCCCAGTGAGAAGATGCTGGTGGCTATAGCATCAAAGTTGAGCAGGCCAGGGATAACACTGAAAAGTAAAGAGAAAGTCCAAGTGAAAATGGGGAAAAGAAGAGATTCTGTAAACTTCAGACAGCAACCCGCCGGAGTTCTGAAGTCTACATGAAAAGAACAGAAGAGGCAGCTCTGGGAAATGAGAAGAGCTACCCTGAGCCACGCCTCCTTCTGAAAGTTCAGGAGAATTCCATTTACGATAGATGAGCAATATTGAGTATTGAGGTCAAATTCCACACTAAGTTAACGAAAGGAAGATGAGAGTAAGGATAATAATAACATTTCTATGCATAACGAAAGATATACTACAGAAAACATCAAAATTCATACCACGAGAAGGAGCCCAAGGACGTTAAGAAAGCACTACAAGACACGATAGAACAGTACGTCAGAATTTTAGAAACCTCAAATGAGATACTAGAAGTCAGAAAATAATCAGAAAGAAACAAAAATTTTTAAATAGAGACTGAATTAGAACACAGGAGTGAATAAATGCAATAGACAACATCTTAAGAGAGATAGAAGATGAAAAGAATGAAATTTTTAAAAATCAATAAAGTAAAGAAACATAAAAATTTTTAAGGTTGCAAACAATATACTACATCCACTCTATGAATAATACAAGTGGCTGAAAAGTAAAACCAAATCAAGGGAATAAAATAAATGCTAACAGCTATAATTCACAAAAACTTTCCTGAAATTAAAAAGGTTTGAAACTATACATTAAAGAGCCAACAACACATTGATAGTACCAACCTGGAATGAATAACACCAGCTATAATCCAGTAAAATTGCTAGGCTTTACAGAAAAAGGAAAAAAATTGTTACCCGTGGGGAAAAAAATCCCAAGGTATCTATAAAGGAAAGAATATTTCATTATCATCATATGTTTTAAAAGCAATACACTGGAAATATGAAGAAAATAGAGTAAGATATTTATACATTCGAGGAAAGAAAATTTGAGGCAAGTATTTTATATCCAGCAAATCTGACTTTTTAAAAACCACATACACAGAAACTATTAGTAATTAACATGTAAAAATTTGGTCATATGGTTCCCATGAGCACTTCCTGAAGAATCTACTAGATGATGAGCTTAGGCAAACAAAATGACTGAAAAAAATTCACAAGAACTAGTGAGGATTGTTAAACATATAGTTACTTGTAGAACTAAGAATTTATTGGGATTAAAGAGAGAGAGAGTACGGGTTGTAATGGCTATCGGCTCGGGCAATGTAGATATTAAAGTACAAAGGGAGGGAGAATAGGGAGAGTATATGCAAAAGAAATTTTAACTCTTTTTGGTTTATTGTTGGTGGTAGAATTAGCGGTGTTATTCTGAAATGGCTATGTCTCTAAATGGACAGAAAGTCAACGTGTAATTATGGGATATTCTATCATCCACGGTATCCTTAAGAAAGAAGAGCCTCAGAAAGAGACACAGATACATTACAAAAGAAGTTACATTAACAACTCTCTAATCCTGGATTTGAAGTATCAGCATGAACTCTTGGGTACTCTGTGTGTGTTTCTGTGTATTTAGCACCCATAATTTCTTTACTCTGGCAATGTAAGAGGACTAGAGACAATAACCAGCAACTCAGAAGTGGCAAGTAACCCTAGTGTCCAGATCATGATCTTGAAATGCCATGTCCCGTTGAAAAAAAAACCAAGGGCATTTTAGACAAATGGCTGAGTCCAGGTCTGGGGCAAGAAATGTGCAACTTGACATAACAGAGAACAAGGAAACTCTCAAAAACTGTTATGGTCTTGTCAAGAGCTAATTGAAAGAGGCTTTGACTGGCCCAAAATGGGACAATCTGAGCTTCAAAATAGATAATAATTTTGGTTTATTGAAACCCACCAACTGTGTTTAAATCAGTAAGTTAATACAAATATTAGAACAAAAACTAAGTTCTTTAAGAAGATGGTTGGAGATACATCTATTATCTAAAAGATATAAAGAAAAGAAAATATCAAACATGTTTTCTCCCTTTGCTATATGAATTCTACCACTGAATAATCAAAAACTAGTGGATAAAGGAAGTGTTATTTTATAAAAGTCATTCTGTTAAATGAGAAAGCAGTTGTAAAAGTTGGATATCATCATGTCACAACCTCCCTTTGAGTGGCCATTGAAAACTATAAAGAAACATAAGGATATACTTCCTATAAAAATCAGGATTGTGACTACATTTAAGGGGAGTAAGTGTGAGACTGTGAGAGACCAAAAGAAGGAATTTCTGGGATGGCTGGCACAGTTCTTTTGCTGGGCCTGGATTGTGGTAAGGGTGTTTGCCTTGTAATATTCTGCTAAGCTAGACATTTGTATGTTTTTTTCCTGAATATGTTTCATTTTACAGTAAAAACATTAAAACAAAAAAAGGAAAAAACATCCTACCTAATATATGTGAGAGAGTCCCTTCTTCCCTTCACGTGGCAAGACTGGTCATGTTCTTTTCATTTTTTTCCTTCTTTTCTTCTCTCTCTCTCCTCTCTCTTTCCCTCTCTCTATGTATGTGTTTTTCACTTTGATAGTTTATTAGCAGTATCTTGTATTAATTTGAATTTGATTACAAAATATGAACATTTTCTCATATGTTTATCGTGGTATTAATATTTTAATTTTTTCCTTCGAGAGATTCTCCTCTCAATATCCTTGCATCTAATCATTACTACATGATTAATTTCTAAGCTACTTAGAAGAATTCTTTTAATATCAATGTTGTTAATCTTAAGCCTGATCTATAAATATTTGGTATTCAATTTTTCATTTTATATGTGGCAATTCATCAATCATTCAAAATATTTAAATTACAGATAGTGAAATCTCTATATTCCTCACTTTAATTATCCTGTTTTATTTTTATGCTCAGAAATTCTTCCCTCACCTCAAAATAATAGCACTATTTTCTCATATTTTTTCTAGTTCTTATATGATAATTTTTCTGTTTATCCCTTTAAAATATCTGCAATTTATTTTAATGCATGATTTAAGGTTCAGAACAGCAAAATTATGCTCTTCCAAAGAGACAGCCAATTATTCCATCATAACTTTTTGCAAAGTCTATCATTTTCCCTACTTATTTAAAATGCTCTTTATTACAGAATGTATATTTTTCTCAAGTGTGAAGACTGAAACAAAGTTTTTAGATGACTAAAACTGGTATTATCTCTAGTGCTTATTACGTTATTTTACAAACACTTAGTGAAGCATTATGTATATAATATACAAATATCATTTAAAGGACATAACTAGACCTCAGATGAAAAAGCATCTACCCCTCAGAAGCATCCATGTGCTCCCACTCAGCATCCTTCTCCCATAGTAAACTCCTCGTAACACCTAACATCAGTGGTTAGTTTTTGATGATTATGTCAATGAGATCTTATATAATATTGTACACCTAGATTCTTTTGCTCAAACTTAAGTTTTTAGATCCTTCTCATTGTTGTAAAGTGCTATTCTTTGTCGGACTATATCATAAATTATTTATCTATTCTACAGTTGCCAATTCCTGTTACTACGAATAATGTCACTATGGACATCATTGCACATATATTTTGATAAACACATTTGTGTTATGGTTAGACATAAGCTTTCAGAGTGGAAACGCTGGATCATGGCAAGTGCATATATTCAGCCTTTGTAAATATTGTCAAGCAGTTTTTGAAGTGGTTGTACAAGACTACACACCACGGTTAACGTTTCTGTGGACAACTACTGATGCTCCAGGTCCTCTCCATTCCTTGGTGTCAATCATTTTATTTTAGACATTATACCAAATGGTGAAAACTTGCAAAACTACAATATGATATCACAACTAGGATTGACATAGTGGCATTGACATAGTCAAGATACAAAACAGTTCCATCACCAAAAGTCTTCATGTTGCCCTTTTAAAGCCATACCCACTACCTTTCTATCCCCACCCCTGCCTTAAATCCTGTCAGCTTCTAATCTGTTCCTGATTTCTATAATTTTGTCATGTTTAAAGTGTAAATGGAATCATTCAGTGTGTAATATTTGATAGGATTTTTTCACTTAGAATAATTCTTTTGAGATTCATCCAGATTGTACCGAATATCAAAAATGTGTTGCTTTTTAACGCTCAGAGGTGCACCACAGAATGCGGACGTCACAGTTTGTTTAATCATTCACCCCTTGAAGGGTATCTGGGTTATTTCCAGTTTTTGGCTATTATGAATAAAGCTGTTATAAACACTCAGGTCCAAGTTTTTGTATAAACATAAGCTTTTATTTCCCTAAAATAAATGACCAAGAGTGCAATTCCCAGGTCATTTAGTAGCTACATGACTTATTTAAGAAAGTGCCAAACTGTTTTGCAGAGTGGCTGAGTTGTGTTACATTCCTACCAGCAATGAATGAGTCATCGAGTTTCTTCATCCGCACCAGCAGGTGATGTAGTCAGTATTTTTTAGGTTAGCTGTTCAGATAAGTGTGTAGTGATACCACATTGTGGTTTTAATTTGTATTTCTCTAATGCCTAGTGATGCTAAACATCTTTAAACGTGCTCATTTGCTATCTGTATATCAGCATCAGTGAAATTTCTGTTTGTCTTTTTAATCCATTTACTAATTGGATTTTGTTTTTACTGTTCAGTTTTGAGCGTTCTTCCTACATTCTAGGTACTAGTGAATCATCGAATATGTAGTTTGCAGATATTTTCTCCCACTCTATAGCTTACCTTTCCGTACTGTTAAGAAAATCATTTACAGAGCCAGTTTTCATTTTGATGATGTGCAGTGTATCACCTGTTCCTATAGATTGTGGGTTTGGGGTCAATTTTAAGAACTATTAATCTAGATTCTGAAGGATTTTACTTACACTATTTTCTAAATATTTTATATTTTTATATTGTACCGTTTATTCTGTGATCCATTTTGAGTTAATTTCTATATAAAGTGTGAAGTTGAAGTTGAAGGCGATTTTTTGCCTATCAGTATCCAATTGCTCCAGCATCTTTGTTGAAAAATCTCTCTTTCTTCCACCGAATTGCTTTTGCACCTTTGTCAAAAGCAATTGGGCAAATTTACATATTTCTATTACTGGGTCGTCTATTCTCTTCCATTTTTCCAGGTGCCTGTCTATCTGCTACTATCACAAAGTCTTAATTACTGTAGCTGTGTGATGTCTTGAAATCACATAGAATGATTCTTCCTATTTTATTGCCCTTTTTCAAAATTTTTTTAGCTATTCTAATTTTTGCCTTTTTAAATAAATGTAAGTATAATGTTCTTTATATAAAGAAAAAAATCTTGCTGGGATTTTGATAAGAATTTGATTACACTGGCACATCAATTTGAGGAGAATTGACATCTTTACGCTGTTGAATATTTCAATCTATGAACATGAAACATCTCTTCAATTATTTAGATCTTCTTTTATTTCTTTCTTCAGTATTTTGTAGTTTTCATCATGCCAGTTCTGTACATATTGTTAGATTTATACCAAAATATTTCACTTATTGAGCAATTGTAAACGGTATTGTATTTTTAATTTCAGTATCTACATGCTCTTTGCTAATATATAGAAAGATAATCGATTTTTGTGTAATTATCTGGTATCCTGTAACCTTGCAGAATTCACAGGTTCTAGGAGGGTTTTTTTTTTTTTGTAGTTTCCTTGGGATTTCCTGCATAGACAGTCATGTCATTTGCAAATAAAGACAGATCTATTTCTTCCTTTCCAAACTGTGTGATTTTTTAAATTTCCTTTTCCTTTATTTTCATTTACCCTTACTTCCTATTGCATTGATTAGAACTACCATCATTATTTTGAATAAGACTGGTGAGAGCAAACTCTCCTGCCTTGTTAGCAACCTTAGAGGGACAGCACTAAGTCACCATTGAGTATGATGTTAGCTATGGGTTTTTTTTTATTATTATTATTAATGTTATGATAGATTACAACCTTGTGAGATTTCAGTTGTACATTATTGTTTGTCATGTGGTGGGTACACAACTTCCCCCTTTGTGCCCTCCCCCCACCCCCCCTTTTCCCTGGTAACCATCGATCAGATCTCCTTGTCAATATATTAACTTCCACCTATGAGTGAAGTCATATAGAGTTCATCTTTCCCTGACTGGCTTATTTCACTTAACATAATACCCTCGAGGTCCATCCACGTTGCTGCAAATGGGCCAATTTTGTCTTTTTTATGGCTGAGTAGTATTCCATTGTGTATATATATACACCATATCTTCTTTATCCAATCATCAGTTTCTGGGCATGTAGGTTGGTTCCACGTCTTGGCTATTGTAAATTATGCTGCGATGAACATAGGGGTGCAAGGGACTCTTGGGATTTCTGATTTCAGGTTCTTAGGATAGATACCCAGTAATGGGATGGCTGGGTCATAGGGTATTTCTGTTTTTAACTTTTTGAGAAATCTCCATACTGTGTTCCATAGTGGCTGTACCAGTTTGCATTCCCACCAACAGTGTATGAGGGTTCCTTTTTCTCCACAACCTCTCCAACATTTGTCGCTCTTGGTTTTGGATGTTTTTGCCAATCTAACGGGTGTAAGGTGATATCTTAGTGTAGTTTTGATTTGCATTTCCCTGATGATTAGCGATGGTGAACATCTTTTCATGTGTCTATTGGCCATATTCATATCTTCTTTTGAGAAATGTCTGTTCATGTCCTCTGCCCATTTTTTGATCGGGTTGTTTGTTTTTTTGTTGTTAAGCCGTGTGAGTTCTTTGTATATTATGGAGATTAACCCTTTGTCGGATAAGTGGCTTGTAAATATTTTTTCCCAATTAGTGAGCTGTTTTTTTGTTTCAATCCTGTTTTCCCTTGCCTTGAAGAAGCTCTTTAGTCTGATGAAGCCCCATTTGTTTATTCTTTCTATTGTTTCCCTCAACTGAGGAGTTATAGTGTCCGAAAAGATTCTTTTGAAACTGATGTCAAAGAGTGTACTGCCTATATGCTCTTCTAGAAGACTTATTGTTTCAGGCCTAATCTTTAGGTCTTTGATCCATTTTGAGTTTATTTTGGTGTGTGGTGAAAAAGAATGGTCAATTTTCAATCTTTTGCATGTGGCTGTCCAGTTTTCCCAGCACCATTTGTTGAAGAGACTTTCTTTTCTCCATTGTAGGCCCTCTGCTCCTTTGTCGAAGATTAGCTGTCCATAGATGTGTGGTTTCATCTCTGGGCTTTCAATTCTGTTCCATTGATCTGTGGACCTGTTTTTGTACCAGTACCATGCTGTTTTGATCACTGTAGCTATGTAGTATGTTTTGAAATCGGGGATTGTGATTCCGCCGGCTTTGTTTTTCTTGCTCAGGATTGCTTTAGCAATTCGTGGTCTTTTGTTGCCCCATATGAATTTTAGGATTCTTTGTTCAATTTCTGTGAAGAATGTTCTTGGGATTCTGATTGGGAGTGCATTGAATCTGTAGATTGCTTTAGGTAGTATGGACATTTTAACTATGTTTATTCTTCCAATCCATGTGCATGGAATGTCTTTCCATCTCTTTATGTCGTCGTAAATTTCTTTCTAGCTATGGGTGTTTAACAGACGAATTTTATCAAGTTGAGGAAGTTACCGTCTATTTCTATTTTTCTGTGATATTTTTTATTATGAATGAGTGCTGAATTTTTGTCAAATGCCAAATCTACACTGATTGATATGACCATGTGATTTTTCTTCTTTAGCCTGTTAATGAGCTATATTGATTAATCTTTGAATTTTGAACCAGTCTTGTATCACTGAAATGAAACTCATTAGGTCATATATATTTGCCATATAATTCTTTATATATATTACAAAATCTATTTGCTTACATTTTAAGTATTTTTGTACCTATATTCACGAGTCCTTAGTGGCTTTTTTTATGCCTTTGTTTGATTTTGGTATTGGTATATTACTAACTTCATAAAATGAATTGAAGCGTTTCCTCTTTTTCTATTTTCTGAAAGATATTTTTAAAAATTTACTTTAATTCTTCTTTAAATAAAGAATTCTCCAATAAAATATGTACCTGGAGACTTGTTTTCATGAGGTAATTATTACTCAATTTCCTTAATAATTATGGTACTGTTCAAATTGTCTATTACTTATATGAGTAAAGAGTTATGGCACTTAGTACTTTTCAATTGGTCCATTTCATCTAAGTTGTAAAATTTATGTGTAGAAGTGTTCCGAATATTCTATTATTCTTCATGTCTGCATGGTCTGTTATTATATCCACTGTATCATTCCTAATAGTCATAATTTGTGTATTCTCTTTTACTTGTCAGCCTTACTACAGCTTTGGCCATTTTATTGGTCTTTTCAAAGTACCATCTCTCTGTTTCACTATTTTTCCCTATTGTTTACATGTTGTGATTTTATTTATTTCTGTTCTGCTCTTTATTATTTCCTTTCTTCTGGTTTGAGTGCTCTCAGTTTGTGATGTGTGCGCAACAAACTTTTACAGATTACTGCTTCGTGATTCACTGGTTTCACTTCTGCTGTTTCTGAAGTTTTGACACACCTCTGGACTCCTTAGACTTCTGTGCTTAGTTTCCTAGTGTTGGGAGATTTTCCTGTTACCCTTCTTTGCTAATTTTTAGTTTGATCCCATAATGATTGGAAACACATTCTGTGTGATTTCAATTCTTTTATATTTGTTGAGGTTTTGGGTTTTTAGGGCCCAAGATATAGTCTATTTTGGCATATGATCCATGAGCACACAAGAAGAATGTGTAGCCTGCTGTTGTTAGGTGGAGCCTTCCGTAATATTTATCATATCCTTTAGATTGATGGTGTTGTTGGATTCTTTATCTTCACTGGTTTTCTGCCTAGTTTTTCTATCAATTGTTACAAGATAAGTTTTGACGTCTCTAACTGTAAGTGTGGATTTTTCTATTTATCCTTCAAGTTCTGTCAATTTTTGCTTCACATATTTTGTAACTCTGTTGTTTAGTGGGTCATGATTTTTAATCCCCTCTACCAATCTCTGTCTTTTAATTGGCATGTTTAGACCGCTTATAGATAATGTAATTATACATTAGGGCTTAAGTCTGCCTTTTTGTTTTGTTTTCTGTGTGTTCCTTTTGCTTGTTTGTTTTCCTGTTTTATTTTCCTTGCCTTCCTGTGGTTTATTTGAATATTTTTAAATTTCCACTTTCAATTACCTAGATTGGTTTTTATTGTATCTTTTGATATATCTTTTTAAATAGTTACTGAAGGTTTTGCATTATATGTACATATCTTATCACAGTCTATTAGTGCTATTTTACCAATCTGACTGAAATATTGAAACAGTATCTCTCTTTAGTCCTCTTTAATCTCTCTTTACATTTATTCTCCCCATTAACACTCGTAAAATGTATTCACTAAGTACATTTAGAATCACATGAAACAGTTTATAATGTTTGCTGCAATAATCGAACACAATTTTAAAAATCTAAGAGGAGAAAGAAAGTATATTGCATATATCTACATTTTTGATTACCATATTTTTTCTTCCTTACTAATGTTCCAAAATGCCTTTTTTCATCACTTCCTTCCTACTTAGAGAGCTTCCTTTCCTTTCTTTTGGGAGAGGTCTGCTGGCAGTAAATCTGTTAGTTGTCTTTGACCTGAGGATGACTTGGTTTTCCCTTTATTAATTAAAGATATTTCCTGGGTATAAGATTCTGGGCTGACAGTTCTTTTCTTTCAATACTTAAAAAATGTGCCACTTCCTTCTGGCCTCTATGGTGTCTTATGAGAAATCCACTGTCCTTCCAATTGTTTTGCCCATATAGGTAAGGCATAATTTACCTCTTGCTGACTTCAAGATTCTCCTTGAACATCTTCTCTGACTCTGACCCATCTGTTTCTCTCTTATAGGGGAATTTAAGAGTGTTTTAGGCCTGCCCAGATAATCCAGCATAATCTCCATCTCAAAATCCTTCATTTATTCACATCTCCAAAGTGTATTTTGCCATGTAAGATAACATATTCACATGTTATAGGGGATAAGACATGGACATCTTTGGGGAGACCATTATTCTGTCTACCACAGTTCTCAACTCATTTTATGAGGCAGGCAATCGCATGATCCCAAAACTGCAGAGAAAAAAGCACCACAAAAATATCCTTCATGGACAAATGGCAAATATTCTTTAAAATAATAGCTAATTGTATCCTCAATATATAAAAAATTTAATTTGCAATAACCAAGTAGTTTTTCCCAGGCCAGGAATGAGAGATTTCATTAAAAATTCAGTAATTAATATAATTCAACATATGAAACATTAAAGGAGCAAAAAACATGTGGTTATCTCAATAGATTCACTAAAATAAACTCTTCTAGCCAAGAGACAAGACAAATTTTAAAACTTAGAATGAAGGAAGCTGCTATTAATAGAAACGGAAGAAACAGCAACAAATCATTCGTTAGTGAAATCCGTATCAATGGAAATATAAAAGTAAAATTAGAAAAGTCCAGGATTTTTAGGACAAAATGGAATATATATTCAATGAGCTTGATAATGCAAAATTATCAACATAATTTTTAAATGGGTAAAGGATGTAAAGAAAATGTGAGAGCACAGTTCTAGTCTTTCATTGTGAGTATTCCATGCACTATAGTTTAAATATGACAAATCAAGGAGCAAACAGTTTAAGTATATTATCCAAGTGAATGTAATTCGAAGCTGGTGGGAAAAAAATGTATGATTATAGCAATAGAACCAGGCAAGATGAGCATTTAGGGAAAGAGACTACTGAGAGACTAAGAGCACTGATCTGGTATTTTTTTATTGAAATTGGGACTAAATTCACACTGACTAAAGGTAACAATAAAGAAACAGAAGTTAAAAAGGTATTCATATAAATATACACACATACATAAATATGTATGCATATGTACATATATAAAAAACAAAGAAACTTGGAAGACACAACAAAGTACACGTGGAAAACATGTACCTAAAAAATGAAAGAAACAAATGAAAATGCTTGAAATAAAGGTCAAACATATTTTCATGTCTATAAATAGCAATGACTTTTTTTTTCTTTTTTGAGGAAGATTAGTCCTGAGCTAACATTTGCTACCAATCCTCTTCTTTTTGCTGAGGAAGCCTGGCCCTGAGCTGACATCCGTGCCCATCTTCCTCTACTTTATTTGTGGGACGCCTACCACAGCATGGCTTGCCAAGTGGTGCCATGTCCACACCCAGGATCCGAACCAGTGAACCCCGGGCCGCCAAAGCAGAACGTGCGCACTTAACTGCTGCGCCACCAGGCCAGCCCCAACAATAAAACTTTTAAAAGTGAAAGACATGCTGGTAGTGTCAAATTACACAAAAATAATCTGAAACAAAGATACAAATGTTTAAAAGAAAAGGATGAGCAAAGATAGAACAGATACTTGCAAATCAAAATCAAGCAATAGTTATGGTATTATCAAGGCAGAAAACAACAATTAGAGTCATTTCATGTTAAAAATGATGCAGTCCTTCGTGAATGTGTACAAGGGATATTTATTGATGGTCATAGACTTTTATTCTTCACTTTCGACACCTGAGAGATAAATTGGCTAGAGTAACTAAAGCAATAGAGGTCTGAAATGATGTAATAAATAAGGGAGTTTTGATATATACGCATGTATGTGTGAATGCAGACACATAACTAGTGTATTCTCTAAAAACAGAAGGGATAGCTTTCAAATGCACAAGAAGATTACTTAAAAATTGACCGAAAAAATAAATTACAATTTATAGAAATAATACAACTCAACATATTTTAAAACAATGAAGTGAAATTTGCAGGGTAATGGGGGAGACAAACAAACCCCAATATTGGGAACGTTCAGAATAAAAAATCAAAACAATTTGCAAAGTCTTTATAAAATGATGCTAGTCAAAATATTCTGGTGCAGACATTATATAATAAGGCTGTGTTAGTCAGCTTTGTGGCATGAACAACCCTCACATCTCAGTGGCTTCAAACAACACAGTTTCCTTTATAACTCTTCTTTCACGTAGGCTGCAGGTCAGCTGTGGCTCTGCTCTAAGCTGCAGCCTGGCTCCAGGTTGCATCTCTGTTCCAACTTTAACCAAAGCATTCACCCAGACAAGAGCAAAGTTCAGGGAAAGGATGTAGAGTCTCCCCACAGTTGGCATAGCAATAGCAAGCCAGGTGACAACGGCACAGATTCATAAACCTTTTACAGGGAAGGAGAGGGGTGAATATTTGCGAACGATATTACAAACTCCACAATAGGTAAAGCAATGTATAAAGGAAGATGTAAGTTAATAGATAAGAGAAGAGAAATATGGTGTCAATAAATGTAGGAAAAGCATTTGATAAAAGTAAACAAGGATTCATAATGGAACTCTTTAGCAAATGAGGAATCGAAGAAAGTTTTCCTAATGTGCTAATTGGTGTGTACAAAAATTATAAAGCAAACAACTTGCAAAGGGATAAAATTTTACAAGTCAGGAATGAGACAAAAAGGGTGTTATAACTACTTCTATTGTTGTACTAGAGATGCTAGCCAGTAAGGAAGCATAAGAATTGGAAAGAAAGGAATACAATCGTCTTTATTTCCAAACAATATCGTCATCCACGTAGAAAATATAAAATAATCTACACGTTGTTTGAGGTATTAAAGGATTTCAGCAGGGATGGGAGATGAAAGATCCATATACAAAATCCATTATAATCAAATAATAAAAGAAAAAATTAGGAAGCCTATAAACAGACTCATGCACATTTAGAAATTGATATATGGTAGACTTGTTGTCAATCAGTGGGAAAAGGGGCCATTGGGGCCATTGCTGGTTTTCTAAGTGGAAAATTCTCTTTCAAAATTATATCCATACTTCATGCAAAACATGAAAATGCTTTCCAGATAGATAATTAACATAACTGTGAAAAGATAAACGTGAATGTTTTAGAAGAAAGGAGTTTGATATTAAAATCTATTGCCATTCAATATTTAATATACAGGAATAGCAATGTTTTTGTCTAATAAACCTAAAATCATTCAGTATTTCTAAACAAATTCTGAACAAGTTAGATAATTTCAAACTCTAACAACCCATTTAATACTAAACAAATTCTCATATTTTTAACTAGAATATGTTTTGCCTTTAAAACAACAGGTTTCTAATTGGCTTTATTTCATATCCAACTATTTTCATTGTTGTTCTGTCTACTTTGTTTCATAATTTTTTAAACAATTTATTCAAAGATTTGGTCTCATTTATCTTTTTGAAAATCCTAAGAGTTAAGTAGCCTTGTTTTAAAGTATTTTTTAGGTTCTTATACTACTTTACTTTCTTCTGGAGTGAATTCCTCATCTGGTTGTTAATTTGTTAATTTTGTTGGCTATCTCTGAGAGTAATATGTTAGCTTATGTGTTTTAAATTTGTTTAGAGGTCTATTTATTCCGCCCTCATTATCTTCCCATGCCCAGGAGTTTTGTGATTTTTTTTTTTTTTTTTTTACACCTGGTAAGCCAGGGCCTCCAGTCCAAAACCAACTTTTGACTCGACATTAAAAGATAAAATAAACACTAGCCTGTCAAATTAATGGACTAGAACAACATCAAAAAGATTACATCTACTTATTGTCTTTTGGCTATACCACCTCTTTATCTCCTTGCTCAAAGATAACAACTATATTCAGTTGTGTATTTTTTCTTTCTTTTTGTTCTTCATATAAATATATACGCTTAAACAATAAATTATTTAGATTTTCTTGTTTGAAAATTCCATGTAAAAGATATTATGCTACGTATTTCCTCTGTGACCTTCCTTTTTACACTATATTAACAGCTAAGCTTTATCTGTGTTATTGTATGTGGCTGAGATATTTTTTTGATAGCTTTGGGCATTCCATTGTGAGAACATGCCATTATACATATTGTGACATCCCTTGTCTTTTCTATGAACACGTGTGTTGTTTCCAGAATTTTGGCTGTTTCTAGCGTTCTTGTAAATGTTACTTGTTACACATCAGAATTTTTTTCCCGTGGGTTTATACCCGAGAATGGAATTGCTGAGTATATGATGCATGAAAGTTCAGCATTACAAGACTGTTCTAGATTAATTTCCAAGGCAATTGCACCACTTTAAATTCCCATCAATAATGTGTAAGGGAACCCTGATCCATGACTCTAACAATTAGTGCTGTCAGGCTTATTTTGAAAATTTATTTTTAAAAACTGAATTTCATTGAAATCTTGATTGGCATTTGTATGATTTTAATGAGGATACGATTTAAAAAAAATGTTTAGCCAGATGTACTTCCTCTTCTTTGAAATGGCAGCTCATTTATTTTACTCACTTTTATATTAGATTTTTCTTACAATGTTGAAAGTTCTTTATATATTTTAAACTAATCTTTTAAGTGGCATATTTTGAAATGTCTTTTCAGAATTTGTAATGTGTCTTTTTTACTTTCTCTAAAGATAAATAGAATTCTTAACATTACTATATTCAAATTTATCTATTATTTTATTATCCTAGGAATGAAAGCAAGCAGTTAAATGATGATTACATATAAAACTTACTAAACTATATAAGACAATATACTCTGTCTTTGTCGGTGATCCTGCTTAGGCAATGGCAAAAGGACATAGACTAATAATGAAAGAGAAATAGTAAAACTTTGCAAAACTGTTTAGTCTCACCAGTAATTTAAAAAAAAGAGAGAGAATTAATATTTCATGATTACTCCTTCTCAACTATCAAAAAGAGCAAGATCAAAAAATGAGAATATTCATAGTGGGTGGAGATTTATTGAACATATAAACTACTGCTTTACAGCTGAAAGTGTGGTCCATGGACCAACAGCACTGGCATCACCTGGGAGCTTGTTAGAATTTTGGAATCTCAGGCCACACCTAAGACTTGACTGAATCAGGATCTGTGATTTAACAAGATCCCCAGGTGATGCATATGCTCGTTAAAATTCAAAAAGCACCGGTCAAATGCCCTGCTTTTGAGACTGCAATGTATTACAACGACTTCGGAAAATAATTTAGCAATATTTTCAAGGCAAAGTACTTACACAAATCTGTTCATAGTAGTGCTTATATGACACGTATTTTATAGCAAATACGTGTATATATATCCCAAATGCATGGAAACTGTTAAAAATCAAAACATATCCATGTGATATGCCTTTATATAGCCAGTCGATACATTTATTAGCAGGTTATGGGTAATGGTTATATGACCAGCTACAAAATCGCATGTACAGCATAATGTCAAAATTTATTTAAAAACACAAGAAGGAAATTTAATTTATCAACAGAAAATATCTTAGGGTGGAAGAGTTATTAGCAATTTTTATCATTAAATCTTACATGCATTTTTCACAGATTACTTTAATGAAGTTTAATGAGTGAGTGGAGATTTAAGTAAAAGAATACTAAGATCCCAGAAAAAAATATGGAGTTAAATTCATTATTGGTGGTGGTAGAGCTTGGGCTCTCTGATTTCTGTCTGGGAGTCTCATTTTCCTTCTCCAGGCTTTCATACATTCTGATTTTTGTCTTGCTGCCTACTTAATAGTCTTTTGGCACTTTATCCCTCCCCTTCACTTACTGGATCTTGGCTTACATTCTTCCTCTTGGGATGACACTTCTCACTGCTTTCCAGGCAACAGACCTGACTTAGACTGGCGCCCAAGATGCCAAAATCAGTGCTGGGCCCTCCTAGGAAGCTACTGATGAGGCATGATACCCTTGGCACCGTCCTCTTTCTGGATTAGGCACTTGAGTGCTCTGCCTGAAAGAAATTGATTGCTAAACCCAAAAGAATGAAACTTCAGTAATGTTCTATTTTCAAGTTTGAGAAAATATCTGAGATCAGAAAACTGGGGTTTGAAGTGCTCTATCTGGATCTACTGAAATTAGTCTAATTCTGAATAAGGCCAACTTTTAAAATGGGACATTACATTCTAGTCCATGCAGACCACCACTCATATCTCATTACCTATTGGAGGAGATCTAATTTCCCTCTTGTCTTAATTAGGCTGGAAGCTTTTGTGCCATGATTTATGGGGTTTTCAAGAAAATCTGAGCCATCTTGAATTGTGGGGTTGGGCAACAAATATTGGCTAAGTACACAAGGAAAAGAAACCAGAACAATTCCATAAGCCTTTCCCTCTTAGAGAGCTTTTTCCCTCGTTAAATAATTGACAAGAACTTTCACACTAGACAGGCTTTTTCAGCCTTTTGCAGACCTAATAAAGATGAATGAAGAGTGTACAGACACAGTAAAGCAGAGGAAAGGACAGATAAGAGAACAGACGGGAGTTCAACAGCTCATATAACAATTCCTTCCGTAGTGAAAGGAGAAATGGTCATAAAAAATAGGGGATATAAAACAACTAATGAGCTACGTTTTTAACATCATTTCTACATAGCAATGATAAATGAGGGTTTTGCATTTGCAGAAAAATGGCTAATACTTGCCAATGGTATTTTATGGTCAGGATGTACACGTTTACAGCAGTGACTTACTCCAGTGTTCTCAAGCCTTCTGTTTAAGGCTGTTGACTACATGTCTTCAAGGTTCCTACGGTGAAGAAAATAATTTCCCTTTCAGAATGCAAGAAGGTATCTTAAGTAGCTTATGAGTTTCTGTAAGCACATTTCATTGACACTGATGACAACATTCAGATCAGATGTAGGAAGGAAAGCACATTGTAATGGAAAAAAAAACCCAACCAGATCAGGAATCAAATTTATATAGAAAACTTCTCTGTCTCTCTCTCTCTGTCACACACAGACACATACCTACACACACACAATTACACACACATAGCTGGGATGTTTGAACTGTCAACTTCTCTAAACATTTTAATAATCTAAAATGCAATAGCATATTAATGTGCAATAATTATAAAAATTTAGAAAATAGAAATATTCTAAGAGGAAATAAGATGATATAAATCACGTAAAATGCAACCACTCAGAAATAAGCATTGTTAATATTTACACATATACTTCAAGAGGAACATACTCACCTGTGGGATTTTATTGCAAATAATATTTGGTGCACATATTATGTTTTTAAATAAAATAATAGAAGTACTTTTCACGTTAAGGATATAGATCATTACTATCAATAGTTGCATATATTTCATTGTGTGAAATTATCGTATAGTTCATAATTTCTCAAATTATTGACATTAATGTGGTTTCCAGTCTTACAGTATTACGAAGTCTATATTTAATATTTGTTTGTACATCATTTCATAATTCATTATTGAGTTCTCATAGGAAGTTCCTAAAATCACAATTGGTTCATCAAAGAGTTTTCTCATTTTAAAAGTCTTGATACGTTGTTAGATTTTTCAGACACTTGAGTTTACCAAATTAACTTGCATTCAGCACTGCTGGTGTACATTTAAACCAACACTTGATTATTAATATTCTTTTTAATATCCAAATCGACAAGATAAAAAATATTATTTTAATTTCTACTTTTAAAGAATAAAAATATAGAGTGTGTAGTTTTTCTCTTTTATTATTACTTTTGTGAATGTCTGTTAAACAACCCTGCCCACTTTTATATTAAGTTCATGGTTTTCATTGTGAAATTTATAGATTAAAAATACTAATTCATCACTCATATTGAAAAAAAAGTAATACATACACATCATATAAAATTTGGAAAACATATGTAAGCAAAACATAGGAAAGAACAGAAAAGTCTGTATAATAAAAAAAAAGTGCGCAATCTCTGAAGTTTGAAGTAATATTTTGAGGAAAATTTACGCATTTCATGATTGAACATATCTTTCTAATGAAAATAAAACAAAAAGGAAGAAAAATAAATGGGTGATCTGTCCAGTGTAAAGTAATATTTTAGTGAAAATGAATCTATGTTAAGGGAAAAAAACAGGAATAAACATAAAAATTAAGGAAAAAACAAAGAAAGAAGTCCAACATATGAAACAAACAATCCATTCAGTTTAGATGTTGCAAATGACTCTATGCAAAGAAATTTCATCAGTATTCTGAAATGACACATAAATACTGAAAATGTAAATGTAAAATTCGATATTAGTAAGAGAAAATTATTAACAAAAAAGATAAAAAAGAGAAACTGCAAGAATGCGAAGAACCAGATGATGCTAAAAATGACAAGCAAACAATTTTTCAAAGTTACCAGGAAACAGATAAATTATTTTTGTAATAAAATACTATTTTGTGTCATTTTAACTAAGTCAATATAGCAAAATTATGACAGAGATGAGTATAACAATGATCATCAGCATTTTTACATGCAGAAGAAAACAAGTACACTCATACAGAAAAATAGATTGGTTTGCAAAAAGGAAATATGTCAAACAAGCATATAGAAGATGTTCAATATTATTGATCTTCAGGGAATTACAAATCAAAACCACAACGAGATATCACCTCACAGTCATTAGGAAAACAGAAACTAACAAGCATTATTTTTAAAAAACAGAAAACAACAATTGTTGGGAAGAATGTAGAGAAATTGGATACCTGTGCACTGCTTGTCAGAATATAAAATGATACAGCTGCTATCTAAAAGAGATGGTGGTTCCTCAAGAAATTAAAAATAGGATTACCATATGATCCAACAATGCCACATCTGGGTATATACACCAAAAATTCAAAGCAGGATCTGGCAGAGATATGTGTCCACCCATGTTTATAGAAGCACTATTCGCAATAGCCAGTAGGTGGAAGCAACCCAAGCATCCACCAACGACTAAACAAAATATGGTCTCTACATACAATGGAATATTATTCAGCCGTAAAAAGGAAGGGATTCTAACACATGCTACAACATGGATAAACTGTGAGGATGTTATGCTAAGTGGAATAAGCCAGTCACTAAAAGAGATTTTAAATGCAAGTGGTTCCATTTATATAAGGTATCTATAGTAGTCAAATTGAGGCAAGACTCAGGTAAGGTGACATCACTTGTAACAAACGTCCTACTCTTGTGCGGATGATGACAATGAGGGAGGCTGTGCATGTGGGGGCCACACAGGATATGGGAAATGTCACAGTTTTGCTGTGAACCTAAAACTGCTCTAAAAACATAAAATCTAAAAGAAAAAAGTTAGAGGACTCCCAATTCTGATTTCAAGATTTATTTTTTAAGGTTACAGTAATCAAACTCGTGTAATATTAGTGAAAGAATAGACAAATGGATTAATGGAACAGAATAGAGAGCCCAATGACTGCAAACAATGGGAGAATAAAATTTTAAATGTATTTACAGTAATAGAAAAATACATAAAACACTTAGAAAAACATTTAATAATGGATATGCAATAACTAAACACTAAAAAGTATAATGCATTGCTAAGAGAAAGTATATCCAAACAATAAACAAGAAAGATAAAATAAAAACAAGTAAAATCTTGAAGAATTACAACTGTTTCTATTTGCACATGGCATCATTTTTACACAGAAAATCTTTCACGTCTACAAATCAACTACTAGAATTGAAAAGTGGAGTTAGTAAGGTCACAGAATGCAAGGTAAATGTACATAAATCAATTGTATCCTGTGCACAAGTAGCTAACAATGGGAAAATACAATTTAAAAACATGTAGTAAAACAGATTACTTAGAAAAAAATTAACATTGGGCATACAATACCTAAACAGTGCAATTCACAATCAAATGATAACATGCGTTTGTGTACAAAGTTACATGCTGATTCTAAAATATATAGGGAAATCCATAAAATATATAATACCCAAAGAAATATTTTAAAAGGAAAACAAAGTTGGAAGACTTAGACGACATAATTTCAAGACTTGTACTAGAACAGCTGGTCATCTGTACAGCATGAACATCAACATTACTGCACACCATATGGAAAAATTCACTTGAAATGGATCGTGGACGAAAATGTAGAAACTAAAATTATAAAATTCTTATAAGAAAACACAGGAGAAAATATTTTTAACCTAGTTCCAGGACATGGAAGTCATGAAATATAAAAAGACAATAATGATGAAATAAACTTTATCAAAATTAAGAATTTTTTCTCTTCGAAAAGGCCAAAAGGAAAACAAAAAGTAAATCAGCTAAGAAAATATACAGGCAAGCCACAGAGTGAGAGAAATTATAAATAGGGGTATATTTTGTATATTTATTCACACTATATATTATAAAGAAATTTAAAATACAATCATTATATAAAGAATATAATTTTCTAAATGCACATCCATTTCAACAGGCATTAACACACGTAAATATGCTCATCATCATTAGTCTTTAGGGAAACACAAATTTAAACCACCATAAACATCATTACCCATTTAAGAGAATGGCTGAAATTTAAAAAGAGAATACCTTGGTGAAAATGGAGAGCAACTGGAATTCATACACATTGCTGGTAATAATGAAGAATTGTACAACCACTTTAAAAAATGGTTTGGAATTTCTGAAAAAGTTAAGCATATACATAACCTATGACTCAACTATTCCATTCCTGGTATTTACCCAAGAGTGATGAGAACATCTGTCAACCTAAGTCTTGTCTAGGGATGTTCAAACAACTTTGTTCATAAAAGTCAAAAATTGGAAACTAGCTGGATGTTCGTCAACAGAGAAATATATAAATAAAATGTGGTGGGTCCGTATGATGGAATACTACATAGCAATGAACAGAAACAACATCACTGAATCCCTAAATTATCATGCTTCATGAAAGAACCAGGTATGTAAAAGAATATATTTTACATGATTCCATTTCTATAAAATGCAAGTTAATCTATAGTGACAAAAAGCAGAGCAATGCTTGCCTGAGGATGAAGGTGGAGACTGAGATCATTGCAAAGGTGCACAAGAAATCTTTAGGGCATGACGGAAATATTCTGCATTTTGATTGTGATGGTGGCTTCACAGGTTTATATAATCACCAAAACCAACTGGACTGAACAGCTTAAATTAATACAGTCTATTTATTCTCACCAAAGATGATGAGAAACAGAATGAGCTAGGACACTAGGGGGCAATTTGTGGGTTGGGACTGTGTCTGATTTTTTCAGTTTGTGTTTGTGTTTGTTTTTGCTCATCAGTACAGTGCTTATCATTTACGACATATTCATTAATATAAATGAACCAGTAAGTACATGAATGAATTCTTCATGTATGAAATTCAACGTGTTTCAAATAAAATTATTTTAATTTGTCTCAATAAATAGTATTATTTTAGGCTCAGAACCAAACTGGATAAATAAGTCTCTGTACAGGTTGGCTATAATAATAACATTTACACTAAATCTAAGGTGAAAAGAATGTATCAGTTTTTAACCGGACCTGCCACCAAGTTCCCCCAAACGACAAAAGTTCCTAGACCTTCTAGGGTTAAAAGCTAAGACTTCAGAAGGATTGGTGAAATTCAACATTAACAAATTTTGAGGCAAGTTAAATAAAAGGAAGACTTGCCATACCTCTGTAAATCGGTAAGGGGTAGGAAGGCACTAAATTCACAATAAACTAACAGAAAGTAAAGATAGATTGACGTCGTCTAATGACATAGTTTTGGTATCAGGGAGGATGGTTTGAGGAGCACACAGAGGGTCTCCACACCTCACCCTAGACCATGTGAATTCCATTCATGTGGGTATCATTACAGTCATGCCTCTCTTAACGATGGGGATGTGTTCCGAGAAATGCTTCCCTAGTCAATTTCATCATTGTGCGAACATCATAGAGTGTTCTTACACAAACCCAGATGGTACAGCCTACTGCACACCTAGGCTGCACAGGACTAATCTTCCAGGACCACTGTGTATATTCGGTCTATCGGTGACCAAGATGTCGTTATGGCGTCATGCAGCACATGACTGTATTTGGGCCCGAAAAGCTGGGAGTCCTACACAACTGTGATCCTCAGGGGGAGTTGGTGACAGTTTGAGCCATCCTGGACTGCACAGGAGAGAGAGGGAACCTACCTCCTAGAGCAAAGAGCAATGAGAACGTTGGACTCTAGAGAAAAACCAACAAAAATATTCACTACACTCTGTAGCTATCCACAATGGAATTACAGTCACAATCTCATGCCTGCAATTTGAAATATAAAGACAGTAGATAACTTTTCTCTCTTTAACCTTTTGCACAAATGAGTAAAGGCAAAGAAAGAATGAATTTTCCTTGCTTAAGTATCTAGTGCACTTTAAAACCAATATGAAGCGGAAGATGAGCAGATTAAGCTTCGCTGACACACTTACGGTCTTTCTGGATATATTGGTTCTCAGGATCCAAGGTGAAGAAGCCATTCCCTGGTGATGGGCTTCTCTAACAAATCGTCCAAGGAACAAAGGTTACTGGTTCACTAACTATTGAGAGAAGTAGTGACTTATTTTCTCAGAGCATCTTAAATTGCTCGTGTGAAGTGAGATTAACATTTGCTCCTTGGCTTGCACATCTTTCCTTCCATGGAGACAAAGGACAACCACATGGGGAGTGCAGCAACAAACAGAAGATTCTCTTTGTTCCAACAGCACAAAGAAGCTAAGATCAAGACTCTCTCATTGAGATCTCATTGGATCTCATTGATCCAAACCTGAGTCAGGATCCTTGAACTCCTCTATTGACTAGGCCCCTGGCCTGAGTTGTGTCCTTTATCTGCTTAGTCCAGTTTTAGCAAGAATCTTGCTGCTTCAGTTTAGCAAAATTCCTCCACCTTTGATATCTGTTCAAATTCTCATACCCCACTCTTGATATATTATCACCCCGGCCTGCCTTCAGCAAGAATCCAGTCAAATCTGTTTAGCCAGAACTCCCCTCACTCTTGATGTTTCCACTTAGAAATTTTCCATCCACTGACCCCCACCTTGCTCCTTGGCTATAAATCCCTTGTTGTATTTGGAGATGAGCCCAGTCTCTCAGCCCTACTGCAAAACTCCCACTGTAGCAGTCCTTTTTGAATAGTCTTCCTTACCAGTTTTAACAGGTGTCATGAAAAATTTTTTCTTTAACAAAGCATAGCCAGCTTAATGATCTCCAAGTCAGGATCCTTGGACTGTGTCCCCAGTAAATGTCTACTTCAGTCCACGTCCAAACTGTAGGCACTTTGGGGCACAAGTGGGAAGGAACAAGAGAGAAAAAACCACAAAGGAAGACCTGAAGGTCCGTCCCCAAGGGTCAAATGGAGCATTTACTATGGAAATGGCATTTTTCCAGAAATCAGAAGATTTAGGATGGCCTTTGACATCTGTCATCAACTGGCTATGTGATTTTAAGTGAGTCACTAATATTTGCCAACAACCATCTAATTATTTAAAAATAATAAGATGTTTACATCACTGGATTGTTCTTTTAAAAGAAAATTTGTATATAACAGTAATTTTGCAAACTATATAGAGAAAATGGATATTTGGTATTATTACGCTCATTTTTGTTTACATAGCCAACCAAAACACTGCTCTAATGGGTTGTTTGTGAGCAATCCACTTTCTGGAATCCTAGAGCACTGGAAGAGGCTCCATGTGATTCACATTTGATTTAAACAATTCACTCTGACTATGCTCACTGGATGCATAAATCAGCGTTCATGCATGTGCAGTTCGTCTTTCCGATGCCTTGTTCATTTAAATGTTATATAGACTTTTAGAACCTTTTGCCCTTACAAGTATACTTGGTGAAAAATCCTTGATTTACATTTTAGCACATATCACTTACATCCTTTAACTGCCATTTAAAAAGCATTACTCATTCAGGAAATGTGTGTAGCTCAGAAAGCCATGTATAAACAATCACCCTAGCTGCATGGTTTTACTTCCACATTAAAGAACATGGGGAGGCTGGCCCGGCGGCATAGCAGTTAAGTGCACATGCTCTGTTTCTGCCATCCGGGGTGTGCAGGTTCAGTTCCCAGGTGTGGACTTAGCACTGCTTGTCAAGCCATGCTGTGGTGGCGTCCCACATAAGATAGAGGAAGATTGGCACAGATGTTAGCTAACCCACAATCTTCCTCAAGTAAAAGGAGGAAGATTGGTAACAGATGCTAGTGCAGGGGCAATCTTCCTCACCAAAAGAAAAAAAGAACATGAGAAGTGGCTAACACTATGCCCAATACCCATCTTCAGCAACCAAAATGGAGTTGGGAAACTCTCCATCTGTATATGTGTTCCTTCTGTATGCTACAAAAGGCATCAAAAGTCATCTTGTAAAGCCTATGGTCTTGGTTCTGAAGAACTAGAAGCCTGGGAAATAACTTTCCCCAGGTCCCTTACTAGTTTAAGTAATTGGAATGAATGAGCAAGGTCAAGTGCCTATGATGTGGCTTCTAACAGCTCAAGGACTACTTCAGAGCTAGAGAATCCTCCCTCCTTAAGCAATCCAGTCCCTGTATTCATTTAAAAAACTATGAAGGAGTCTAGGGAGTCATACTGGATATTGTGAAAACCTTCCAGCTGCTCTCAATAAAGAATTGAGACTAACGCTGGGGACACCAATGCCCAAAAGTAGAGGAGGAGTGGAGGAATGAGCATCGCTTAAGGAGGTGGCCTGTGCCTTGACTACGGACCCTGTTAAAGGACTGTAAGCATCATTTGAGCACCCAGTTAGAAACCAACTTTCATCCAAAATCTTTAAAATCTTCTATACATTACACCAAACTCCTGAATCCCATCTGCTTCCACACATATCTAACTTAGAGAAACTATGTCTAGAAGAACAAAGCATACCATAATCTATTTTAGAATGTTAGTTGACTCTGTAGATATTTAAATTCCCAATGAGTGAATCACTCAGCTGGACATCACAGTTTATGTTTGTAAGATACTAGAGATGAAGATAATATGCATCTTCCATGTGAAATCCTTTCCTTGAATGTCTGGAATTTCCTAGATTTTCATCTTCTTTTCTCTTTCTTCTGTTCTCTCTATGAAAGAAAGGAAGGAAAGAAGGGAGAGAGAGAGAGAAAGGAAAGGGAGGAAGGAAGAGAGAGAAAAAAGGAAAGAAAGAAAGGAGGATGGGAGTAAAGAAGGAAGGAGAGAGAAAGGGGGAGGGAGAGAGAGAAGGGAAAGGGAAGTCCCAATTATTAATGTAAAACTCTATATTTCTAAAAAGAAAGTAAAACACTTGTGTATGAGCCAGTTAACAAGTGCATCAGGCAATGAAGTTAAAGACTAGGGGAAAAGGTTTTCCATAAGTATGAAATATGCTGAAAAGTAGCTAGCATTTATTAAAGTTTACCTACATTGCGTCATTTAATTCTCATTACAGATAACAGTTTCATTTGTCATTTCAAACTTGAAGATGAAGAAGTTGAAGTTAGGAGGGGTGAGAACACACACCTAACGACTAAACAACAGACTGAATTGCATCCCAATCTATTCCTCAGCAGACTGTCTTAACCGCTAGTCTATGATGATGTTTTCAAGTGATAGTCTATCAAGGAATTTTTCTCTGAATAGCATTGGAACACTCTGAGTTCAGATAGGAGCAAAAACAGAGAGATAGCCGCACACTTGGAGGGCAAGGGAAAGCCACACATTCAGAATTGGAGTTAGTAAGAGAAATATGTAGTCTCTGCCCACGTGCTTTTAGTTGAAGTGGTCCATGATTTACGTTAAAGAGAAAAAATGGTTAAGAAAATTTTAGAAACCACATAAAGACTAAATGAACACACTAAGAGAAATGTGCGCAGTTCGGCATCAGGTGGAATCCACCTTCGGTTAGCTGTCGGCAAAAGACGTTTGTGGTGTTTGTGCAAATAAGCAGAAGGGTATTTAAATGTGAATTCTGCTTAAAGTTAAAAGAAAATACATGGATTTACAGGAAGCTTTTATTCACTTCTAATTATATGGAAAAAGCCCTCCAAATTTCCTGCATAAACCAAGTTATTAAATTATTAAGGATTTTCTTTGCTTGTTAACTTGTTGGAGAGTAAAGGCTGAAAAGCATTCTCAAAGAGAAGCTGGAATTGCTTTCACGTCCTTGAAATAGTGATCCATCGCTATAGGCAGCACTAGGGGAAGAATGAAGAAATTTGTTTTTCTAAACTTAAGTAGGTCATATTGCCATTTGGTTAAGTAGGAAGATAGTGTTCAACGTGTCTGGTGGGATGGAGTGGTGATATGTTTTGACCTACGAAGGCAGTGCCCCGTACCAAAGAGAGCGTAGGATTGGAAACCACTGAAATACGGTTTCATGCTGTTTTCACAGTCTGTAAAACCGGCAAACTACCGAATTCCTCTGAGTCTCCACTGCCTTTCCATAGAATGGGAGAAGTCAACACTACTACAGACACCCAAACCTCAGGGAAGTCTGCTTTCACCACCTGACGGCCAAGGTGAAATGCCACAGTCACTGCCTCGCTGCCCACCCTCCTTCCTTCTGTAATATTTGCACATTTCTCATGATGATGTTTCTGGCACTGGAATGTTTCTTAAGATCTATGTATGCACTTAGTGTGGCGATTTCTTTTTTACTTTTATAGGAACTGTTATTAAATTGCCGGTATGTCTTACAATGAGTAAGTTCTCGAGATTGATGAAACACAGCATTCAAAGTCACTATGATGGACAGATACTCTGTAATAAGTAGGTCCAGATGGGGAAAGTCAATTCATGCAAAAGTGTTATTTGTTGATGCTCAGAATACTTTTATTATCCCTTACAGTGCAAAATTATTTAATTTACCGAGATTTTTTTCATTAAATAACCATGTTCGTCCCCATAACTAATATAATAAATGTGTTATCTCCATTTTACAAAGGAACCAACAGATTTAGAAAATTTTATTGTCAATTTTTCTACTTCTTACACGTACCCATTGCCCTCACTCTTCTTCTATAGATCAGGGCTTAAAAGTTAGGAGATAGATTGAGAAGGTTGTTGAAATAATTTAACTGAAAGATAAAAGGAACCTAAAACATACGGCAGCAGCGGGACTGCAGAAGAGGGCAGAGAATAGGCATATTTACAAGGCAGAATCCAGAGAATTCAGTAACAGAGTGGATGTGTGCCCTCAGAGAGCAAAGTACACTTCCACACAGTGCAGTTGAGAAAGTCTCCATAGGAAAAAGGATAGATAGATAGATAGATAGATAGATAGATAGATAGATAATGTGGTGTATACACACATATATAAATATACATATATGCATACACACATCTATTTACTATATTTTCCTTACTATTATGTGTGTGTATATATATATACCTACACATACATGCACACATTATATAGCCAACTTCAAAACAGTGTGAAAAAGTAGGCTATGGTGCCACATGTGGGATACCGAAATTTGAGGAAATTTGGCACAAAAGAATATGGACACAAATTCACGGAAAAACCTCAAACAGAAATCAGTGCCAGAGGGGCTGATTTAGAAATGAAAGCCTGTTTTACCGCCATAACACACAGGCAAGCTCAGATCATCAGGAGACAAAGGGGAAATAGATTGCAGTCAATGTAATTAATTAAAGATGTGGAAGAGCAGAGCTAAATGTGGCGATCTTTTTATACCCCGACTCCTACCTGGGTATCCTGAGTGGTTGGCTGTGTATCTTTTCCCTTTGAAGAGTGGTTCTCAAACTTTATTGTGCATGAGAATTGCCAGGAGGATTTGTTCAAATGCAGATTTCTAAACCTGACCTCAAGAGTTTCTAAGAGCCAGTAGGTTTGGAGCAGGGTCCAAGAATTTGCATTTCCATCAAGCTCTCAGGGGATGCTGATGCTACTGGCCCTTGACTGCACTTTGAGCGCCAGTTCCCCAGGTGATAGCTAGAAGAGCAGTTCTCTAAAGTTTACTCTGCTTCTGTTTGCCCCTTGTATTGGTGTCGAGACCAGAAACAGAAGAAGAACAGCAGATCCCAGAAAGATATAACACCAGAGCTCCACAAAACAAACAAGGAAAAAATGAAAGGAGTTGGGAGCAAGAAGGTAGCCAACTCATGATTGAAATAGATAAACCTCTAAACTGAAGGAGTAAAGATTTTCCTACTTTCCTGGAAGCTCCTTGCTCATGTAACCTAATGACAGCCTGTGGTTGACAAATCCAGCCACTTACCTATAGAAACCTACAATCAGCAGTTCCATCCTGCGAAAACGCCCGTAACAGAAATCATGAGTCTCTGCCCCTGAGTAAATCTTTGCCAAATACCTAAAATAACTCGTTTAATCGTTCACTGAAAAATATGACCAGACCATCAAAACTCTCCAGGAACTTGAAAAAAATAAACTTCAAATTAGAGAAGCACTAAGATAAATAAGGAAAACATTTCAGCCTAGTGGAAAGAGAGAGAAAGCAACACAAGGAAGATGGTCAAATAAAACTATTGATTAGTGCCTGCAGAGAATTCTAACATAATGTAGCATCTATATGATAATAAGAGAAGGCTGTATGGAAGGAGAACTCACAAAAGAGGAAAGATGTTTGAGAAATTAAAGACAATAGATCTGTTGACCTTCTGGGTCCACATGTAAGGAGCTTGGAAGTGGCCCGCCACTCCATCCTGACAACAAATAAAAACCAAACAGACTAAGAAATTCACAACTCTTCTTGGATCCACAACAGAAGGAGGCTCAGGGAAAACTGGCCCCAAGACTGGAGAGACAGCCAGGCAAATACAGGCATTCAGGTCTTAGGAGAACAGAGACTCACAAGAGGAAACTGCCAGAACTGTGGTAGGAAATTGCACCATTTTTGATGAACTGCTGGAGGCTCGGTGTGGACAACTCTGGATTTCAAAGCTGCAGGGGGACCCAGTCATGGGGGTATCCCACAATATTGTGAGATTTACCTCCAGGAGCTTGAACAGATTCCCACAGTGAACATCAGAGAAAAGTCTGCCTGGGCTTCTGGGGTGGGCTTCTTGGAAAAGGCATCATTTGGAAATATGCCTGAGAACTCCGCTCTTCTTAATAGGGCCCAACCTCAGAGGAATCTAGTTAACTGGAGCCTCACCAGCGGGTAGGATCAGAGCCTAACTGACCTGGGGAAGGGAAATACCCAAATCCCACCCACTCTAGTCATCTTGTCCTGCCTAAGAAGGGAGAAAAAACTGAGAAAGCCTTGTGATGTTCACAGTCCAGAGGCATAGACTCTCTAAGAGACTGAGCCCTCATCACAGGACTGTGGAACATTTCCCCTCCCCGACCACGATACTAAAACACTATTCACAGCGGTTCCTTTTACCTGGTGCATCGTGTCTGGCTATCAAGAAAAAATTACAAGGCATACAAAAAGGCAGAAAACATATTTTGGTTCTTCTCTTGTTGCTTTTCAGCTTTATTGAGGTATAATCGACAAATAAACAAAAAGCAGAATTTGAAGAGACAGAGAAAGCATCAGAAACAGACATGGCAGGAAAGTTGAATCTATGAGAGGAGGAATGTAAGACACTATGATTAAATGCTAGGGGCTGTAATGGATAAAGTAGGCAGCATGCAAGAACGGCTGGGCAAGGTAAACAGAGATGGAAATCCTAACAATAAAACAAGAAACAAATGCTAGCGACAAAAAAAACACTTAACAGAAATAGAGAATGCCTTTGATGAGCTTGTTAGCACTCTGGACAGGGCTGAGGAAGGGATCTTAAGCTGGAGGATATCCACAAGTAGCCTCAAACACCAAATAGCAAAAAGATCAAAGATTGAAAAAAAAACCAGAACAGAATATCCAAGGACTGTGAATCAACTACAAAAGGTGTAACATATGCGCAATGGAAATACTAAGAGAAGAAAGAAAGAAAGGAACAGAAGGAATATTTGAAACAATAGTGACTGAGAATCTCCCCAAATTAATGTCAGACACCAAACCCCAGAGCCAGGAAGCTCAGAGAACACTGAGCAGAATGAACGGCCAAAAAAGAACCCCTAAATCTGGGCATAAAATTTTCAAACTACAGAAAATCAAAGATAAAAACAAAATCCCGAAAGAAGTCAAGGGAAAAAAATAGCTTGCCTTTAGAGGAACAAAGATAAAAATTACATTCACTTTCCTTTCAGAAACCGCACAAGCAAGAAGAGAGTGAAGTTGGTAAAGTGTTGAGAGAAAAACCCCCAACAACCCAGAATTCTGTATCCTGCAAAATTATCCTTCAAAAGTGGGAACTAATATAAAGAACCGCTATGAGCCAACAGAAAAAAAAAAGGGCATATACCTCAATAGAAAAAATGGACAAAAGACTTAAAAAGGCATTTCTGAAACAGGAAATACCAATGGAATTAACAAAAATTAAATACTATTATTATGACATCCCCAGTATATTTGGAAAAATTAAAAATCTGATCATGTCAAATGATGCTGAGCACATGGAACAGTGAAATCTCTCATAAACTAGTGGTAGGATGTAAATTTGTACAATAGTTATGGAATTCTGTTCATCACTTTCCAGTAAGTATGAAGCTACAATAACTTGTCACCTAACAGCTCCACAGAGCTCCAGCACATGTGTGTTAGATTACATGCATTGTTCACAGTAACTCCAAAACATGTAAACAGCAAAGGGATAAATTGTGAAATAATTGTACAATGGAATACTATACAGCAATGAAAATTATTAAGGTATGGCTACTTGCAATGCATGAATGAAGCTTAAAAAGCACCCAAGTATATGTATTGTATGATTCTGCATATTTGAATTTAAAATACAGGAAAAAATCGACCTATAATTTATAGGGATACATATATAGGTAGTAATATTTTGAAGAAAAGAAACAAAGTGATTATCATAAAACTCAGGATAATAATCGTCTCTAGGGGAGAATGATGAAGTTATCATCAGTGACGTGTACACCATGCTTTTCTCAGCACTGGAAATGCTCTCATTTCCATCTAGGTGATGAATACATGACTGCCTACTTTATAATAATTCATCAAGTCATGGTTCACACATGGAATGGAAAAAAAAGATATATGAGGCAAATAAAGGCTCAGAAATTTTATTATCCTTAACCACAGGAAAATTTTCTTGGTAATATAATCTGACAACTTTGTTTCCATTGTTTCTTTCAATTTAATTTTCCATTAAAAATATTCTATCAAATTATGACCCAGCAGACTTTTCCAGATATAACCCTCTCTCTCTCTCCTCTCAGACGAACCAATTTCAAAAATGTTTATGTTCTTAATCTTCACTGAGGGATAATTCACTGAATTTTCAGGCAAACCAGCTTTCTGTCCCTATGATGACACTAAACAGCTCTTTCTTTGGTAACCACATCACTAAGTCCAGTAGATATTTTTTAGGCTTCATCCTAGTTCAACTCCTAGCTTTCAGTCCTATTTGACAACTTCTTCTTTGAAGCATTGTCTTCTTTTTACTTCTTTTTACGTTGCTGATATGTCTGTATCCTGATTTACTTCCTAACTCCCGGACAAATTCTCAGTCTCATTTCCATACACTCTTTTTCATACTGACATCCAAAATGGAGGTTCTTCAAGGTTAAAGATCAGGGCCACTTTTCCTCTGACTCTTTGCTCTCATAGGTGCACAATATTAGTCCATAACTTCAGTTACCAAAATATACAAAATTCGCAATCTCCAACCAAAACTGTTCCACTAAGCTCCAGGATGACCTGACATGTCCACTCACATTTCTCAAGTTCACATCAAACTGAACATGTTCACACGGAAATTGTGATCTTCACTTCTCCTGTATCCTTTGACTAATGGCTTGGCACTGCATAGGCGAAATATTCTGATACTTTCATTTTCTCCCCCCATTTATCGCCAAGTCCTATTGATGTTACACTCTAAACTACTACAAGCTGCCATTGTTTCTTCTTGGGACGACTGAAATAGATCTCTAAGCAGTTGACCCACAATGTTCGGAGATACCTCCTAGTATTTTTTCTATGCGACATCCTGCAGGATCTTTTAAAATAGAATCTGTTATAACCATCTTCTCTCCCATCTCAATTTAAAAACCTTCAATGGAAGTCTCTGTTGCTTAACAGTGCCCTGCAAGATCTGGTATCGACGAATATTTCAAATCTCATCTTGCACCCGCAGCCCTGACATTTCTCAATTTCTTTATTTTCTTTGCACACTTTTACCTTGAATAATCGAAACTCTATCACTCATCACCACTCTTTTTATCTGTGTATGTGTGTGCATGTGTGTGCGTATATACATATATTTATGTGTGTATACATGTATGTGTGTATACATGTGTATATATATTTTTTCTCTTTCCATGTTTAAAAAATGCAATGTGATTCCAGTGGCACTCACCACCCATATAATATATAAAAAATGTATCATTGTCAAATCGTTTAAGGTCACTTTAAAGAAATTAAAATATTAGAGATACGCTTAATATTCCCATTGAATTTCTCTCCAATTCCATTCCTCTCTTTCTTTCCCAAAAGGCATCCACTATTCTTAAATTTTTTATCCTTTCTAGCCAAATGCACTAAACCACATATATTTATCATCCATTTATTCTCTCTCTCTTTCTGACTAAAACAGCAATATATTGCATTGATTTTTGCGTTTTCCATTGTTACATAAAGGTAGTATTATTATACCTATAATTTTGCAACAAGTTTTCACTCAGTTATAATTTTGATATACATAAATATCAGTATGTGTGAAAATAATGTATTCATTAACACTGGAGTTATTCATTTTCCCTCTGTTGATGAATATTTAGTTTTTTCTTGCCTTTCTTTCTGCTACTGTAAACAACGCCACATTAAAATCTTTGCGTCTCCACGTGCATATATGTAAGAGTTTCTGCTAAATAGTATTTACTGGAAATTGATGGATATTAGTGTGTGCACAACTTTGACATTGCTAAATATTTGCAAATTGCTTTCCAATATGGTTGTAGGCACTTACACTTAAAGCAGCAATATTTAACATTCCACCTCCTTAAATCCATGATATTGATGGCTATTCAACGACATCTCACATTTTAGATTGTACTTACTTTATTGCTAGAGATAAAGCATCTTTTCCTATGACTATTAGTCATTGGAATTTCCTCTTCTTAACTTGACTCTAGATGCTGTTTGCCCATTTGATTTTCCTTTCGGTTAGTTTGTCTTATTGATCTGCAAGTGTCCTATAAACATTCTTTTAAACAATCTTGGGCTGGTTACATATGTTGCAAATATCATCTTCCAAATTGCAGCCAATTTTAAAAGTAGCCCATGTAGTGTATTTGAACAGATAGAAATTTTAAAAATATAATGCCAAATTTATCTACATTTTACGTTTTAATTTTTTGTGGTTGTTTCCTGTTCAAGAAACCTTATCCTACCATGACATTCTCCTATATTTTTCCCTAAGTGTTCTAAAGGTTTCCTTTTCATATTTAGAGCACTGGGCCATGTGGCATTTCCCCTATGTTCAGGTTGAAGTGGGGATCCAATCACATAATCTTCCAAATCAAATTATGAAATATTTGAGAGAAATTTATTAAACAGAATAGAGACTGGCCAACTGTGGCCCATGGGCCAGCTACCTATTCTGGTAAATTAAGTTTTCTAGAAACACAGCCCCACCTTGTTCTTTTAGGCATTGTATTTGCCTATTTTTGCACTACAACGGCAGCGCTGACTAATTGTGACAGAAACTATAGGGCGGCAATGCCTAAAATATTTATTCTCTGCTCCTTTAAGGAGAAATTCGCCAACCCCCAGAATAGTCAACCATTTCTTTACTGTTTACAAAACTATGACTTGTTATATACCAAGTTCCCATAGAAGCTTGCCTCTGGGTTCTCTACTCTGTTCTGTTTGCCTATAAATCCACTCGTCTGCCTATATCTCACTGGTCTAATTCCGGTAGCTTTATACCACGTTTGGATCCCTGCTACAGCAATTTCTCTCCACTCAGTCTCCATCTTATCCTGCTCTAAAAAGTTCATGACTGTTATCAGAAATTCACTCACCTGTCTGAATTTAAGGTCACTCTGTTAAGCTCCGTGAAAAACACATTTAAATGTTTATTTGCATTTGAGAAGATGTGACATGTTTAAGATACTGAGTCTTTCACCCATGAAATGAGACATCTCTCTATTAATGCAAGCCTTCCTTTATGTACTTTGTAAAATTTTAAGGTTTTCTCTATGAAAGCTTTGCACATCTTCGGTAAATTGATTTTTAGACATATTCGCATTTTCTTCTTTATATCTCTTACCTCTTATATTTTCTTTTTCCACTTCTGTGCTGCGCTGTGGATAATTTTCTCAGATCCATCTTTCAGTTCATTGAATCACTCTTTAAATGTGCGTGATCTGCTATTTAACATTCATTGAATTCTTTTATATCAAGGGTTATAATTTTATTTTTAGAAGTTTTATTTGATTCCTTTTTAAGATACGCCTGTTCTTCTTACAGTTTCCACTTTTTCTAATCTTTATTTTATTCATTTAATCCTTTCAGCATATTCCCTTTATTGTGTCTTTAAATTGCTCTAGTCACTCAAATCATGGATATTTTAATTTTTGTTCTAACGCTGATCCCCTCATGAGACTCTAATGTGTCCTTTGCTATGACAAGATTCTATGGAATGGTTTCTAATTTCCTCCTGCCAATTGCCTTCTGTGTGTATGTATGTTTTGTAGCTGTTGTTTGTCTTATTGTTTAGAATAGTCTTACAGTAATTTCACCACCTTGAAGATTCCAGCAGCACGTTGTGTTAGATTAAGGCTCCACGTCACTGTCTCCCACAGGAGTCCTCTGGAGTCCCAGGAGCGAGTCGAGCTTCTTTGTCATTTTGCCTTTTGTTGTGTCCAACTCTCCTGACATTTCTAGGTTCCATTCTCTGCCCCTTTGAAAGGCTCAACGTGCAAACCTTTTCCAGCCTTGTAGGTTATAACTCCCCAGACTCAACCCACTGCTGACATTCCGCAGGTCATTCTACATCACCTCACAAGCAGGTTCTAAAACCTTGCTTTATTTCTGCCATGTGGGGATTTCAAACATTTCTTTCAACATTGGTCATATTTGTTTTGCTGTTGTTGTTATAGCTTGCTCAGCATTTTTTATGTACTTGCAACAGGGAGTCCACATTAATTCTGGCACTGTGCTGCTGGAAACAAAACTGCCTGTTAAATGGGACTTGTCCTTCCAACTTCAACTTTCTCAAGAAAAAATCCCCCCCATCCTTACTCCCCCAACCTAGTCAGGTGTCCTGTGGCATGCTCTTATTGCACTGTTGCCACCTATCCGAATAATCCTTTGTCTTAAAACTGGATCACCATCCTAGATGCATCTTTCTTTCCTTAAGGTAACATTATTTCAGAATCTTCCCTGGCTTTCTCCACCCTGGAACCTGGCTGGTCAGAACTACTTTTCCATTGCAATAGTCTTCCAACCTTGGATCTTGGAGTTCACAGGTGAAGATGATAATGCAGCTTTAGGAAGCTGGTCCAGGTTTTCCACAGTGAAACTTGCTGAATAACAAGGGCGGAGGCAGTTTTTGCCAAGCTATTCTAAAGGAAAATAAAATACATATATATAAAAAAATTGATGGTTTCAAATTGCACATTTGAAACGTAGGAGAACACACAAATGACTGTTTCCCAGAATAAAGATGTGGTTGACAGTGATTTCTGTTTCCACCACTGGATACTAGAAAAGTGAGCATCATTTCACATACTTCCTATCCCTATTAAAAAGACATCCCGCTAAATAAAAATAAGAAAAAACAGTTATAAATAAAAATTAATATTTAATGGAAGTTTTAGGACACAATCACAATTATAAAGTGAGAGTTTTAACAGGTATTTCAGAAACTGATATATGAAGTCTAAATAATATAATAAGTGTAGAAAGAAGTTGGATAAAGGTTTTATAATAGACATATATTTTACGTTTGTGGGTCTTTTATCCAAAAAGATAAGTTATGTTCAGATACTCAAGAAAATTTCAAATACAAATATATATTATACCGTTAGTGAAACACAAAGCTCACTAAATCACACAAAGAAAGAAGCAACTAGAACAATTATATAAAAACAATATAAAATGACATAGAATTAACAGTAGAAGAATATCCCAAAACAAGTAATTTAGAAATTAGATATACATTGTGTATCTTCTAAATCATCTGGGTTATGGAGTTAACTAAGGCCAAAACTACAGATTATTTTAGAGAGTTTGGAATTTAGAGCATTCTGTACATGCCATCTATAGCATTTAGAAGAAAACTGTATTCTTTATTCCATTTACTAGAAAGCAAAAAGTACTAAAAAATAAGTTTTGAATATTCACAATAAAAAAATTTTTAAGCAAAAAGAAAAATTTAAATATTAATAAAATGAAATCAAGTGCTAGTTCTTAAAAGAGGAAGGCAGGTGAAAATTTAAAATTCTGGACTATCTGACCAAAAATAATTTATAATAGCAATGCGAAAGAAAGCTAATGTAACTATTGATAGAATTTTAAAAGGTAAATATTCTATGTCAATAAGTTTGAAAATAATTTCAGAAATATATAAAATTTGTGTGTATATATATATGTATAGAATACTTATTTATTCAAGATAACCAAAGAAAAATACCAATCCTTGCATATGAATAATAACCACCTAAAAAAAGTTTTAAAACTCCATTAAGTAGTAACAAAGTTATATAATATCTCATGAAACAAAAATAAAATGTTTAAACGGATCGTTCATGAAAGAAATTAGCTATCAAGTTCATTGGAAGAAAAAGTCCACATTCGAAGAGAACCTTCATAAGCGAGAGAGAGCACAGTGCTGTGGAATGTTTTGATTGTTGTCTTCTTTTCACTCCAAAAGTACTGACAGCAAGGACAGTGTGGTTGAAATAAAATAGAGGCAATGCCTCAGGAAAGGGCTGACATCCAGCTCTGCCACTGCCAGTGTCTCTGGCCCTGGAATCTCCCTGTTGCATCAACGGCAGTATTACCACCTTCAACACCGACCATGAAGTAAGCAACAATTAGAGGCGGTCACAGGAGGCTGCTAACTTTACCCTGAGAGGTATCTGATGAGGACTTTGAGAGTGACTTGTGCCACAGAGGATGAGCTCCAGGGGAAAGAGTTTCCTTTATGCTTAAAATAACTCTGGATGAGGTGGAACCCTCTCCATCTAATTCTGACCAGTGAGATGGCACATGTTGGCTATCTCCATTGCTCACCTGGTATATTAGAAAGTGGCACCTGGGAAGAACAAGGGCTTGGTAAGTGTAGAAATCCGTTGTCCCCCTGCCTTGGGATCTGAGCAGTGCCAGCTGCCTGCTAGTTAATAGCTTATCCCTACTCCTTATTATAACCAGGAAAGCTGGACCCTCCTAGAGGGGCTGGTGGGAGTTAACAACCCAAATGTGGAAAACAATGAAAATGTGCCAAAAGGCATGACTGAAAACCAGAATCAATAGACAAAAATGTTCCTGGGTGGGTGGTGGAGGAGGTATGCCTGGGAAGATTTATAAATATAGAATGTTCCAAGATTATAAATGATGGCAATTGCCAAGAAAATCTATCCATACATTTGAAACATTTGAAAGCCAAATACCAATTTTTTTTCTTTTTAAGGAAAATGACAACTTGATTCTAAAATTATCCAGAAAATTACATGTTAAAGAATGAAAAAATATATATATTTTAAAAATTTAGAGGGACCTTTTAGGTGTGAAATGAGGAGAATCAAGATAAAGACCATATCATTGCATAGAAAAGAGAACTACTTTACTCGACAGAACAGGGAGGAAAAACTGGATTTGCAGAGCCATCTCGTGAAGGATAGAATTGGGCAAATGAGGAGCATATATATGTGAAAATAATTATTCACATAATGAAAATTATGTGAAGAGGTTATTTGAGGGGGGCACAAACAGTATGAAAATAGTCAGGGATGGGAAGAAAATAGCAAAACATGGGCAATTCCTACAGGCTGAAATGACTGAGATGTTTCTAAAGACATGAATTTTGGTTTAAAGTAATTCTCATTACCCAAAATTTCAGAAAAAAATTCAAATGCAGACCAATCTTTCAGTTTGTGGTTACTCCTGGAAATTGAGGACTATTCAAGGATTATATTTATACTGGACTTTATATGGGACAGAGGAAAGACATATACAAGATACAAAGCATAAGAGACTAATGAATGCGGAAAATTTAAAAAAAGAATAAAAGGTGTTTAGGTTAAATGTACTCACCTCTCCTCTCACCGCCCCCAAAAAGTCTAGAGCTAAAGGGATGGACAATGAATTCCTCACTATCTTGAGTGGTATTCAAGAGGCCTACATTAAATACTAAAGAGGACTCCATGAAGCAAAAAGATTCTAGGACACTGATGCTGACGCGGATGCTACAATTCTCTAAGACTGCGTAATAAAGACCATATGAAATGGGTCAAAAACAAACAAATGGGACCAAAGAGGCATCCAAAAGAAGGTTAATTGATGTGTAAGAATTTGTTTGATGATATAGGCAACACTCAAAATTAGGCAGGATGGGCTGCTCAGTATTTTGTGTTTGAATTAATGATGTATTTAAAAAAATTAGACTCTTTTTATCTCACTAAAAGTAAATGCAAGAGAATGTCTTTGCAGTCTTGGTTAAAGGATGTCCTCCTTAAAGACATCAAAACTCAGAAACCACCAAGCTTATTACTGATTAAATTGGCTAAATGAATAAATCATTTAACATAAAACATGTTACAAAGTTACAAAGAAAGGCTAGTATCCATGACAGTTTTAAAACATTTCTTTACACTCTTTGACACTAAAAGGATTCTGGAACCAACTTTGCCGTGGGGTCAGAAGTGGGTGGTCCCCACAGAACCAAGCAATTCTCTGACACCAGTTGGGTGTCCTACAATTCAACTTAAGTCTGACACTGTCTAACCAGAGAAAGTACCAGATTCCACAGCTTAAGGGCTCAGTCTGACAAGACCGCCCTGCATTTCAGATGCCAATCACAAGCCCAGGCTTTTAACTGTGCTTCTCACCAACCAGCTGTAAATCAGAGGTTCCTATGACCTGCTCCTTGCGTTTGATTAATTTGTTAGAGTGGCTCTCAGAACTCAGAGAAACATGTTACTTACTAGATTACTGGTTTATTATAAAAGAATATAACCCAGGAACAGCCAGATGGAAGAGATGCAAAGGGCAAAGTATGGGGAAGGGACGTGGAATGTCCAAGAGGTCTCAGACAGCCCCACTCCCCCAGCACCTCTAGGTGTTCGCCTAACCAGAAGCTCGACGAACCCCGTCTTTTTGGGTGTTATGGAGTCTTCATTACAAAGGTATGATTGATTAACTCATTGGCTGTTGGTGATTGATTCGACCTCCAGTCCCTCTCCTCTCCCATGAAAACAGATGGTGGGACTGGAAATTCCAACCCCCTACTTCTGGTTGGTTGCCCTGGCAACGAGCTCCTATCAGTTGGTGCTTTCCACGAGTCACCTCATTAACATAAACCCAGTTGTGATGAAAAGGGCTTGTTTTGAATAACAAGATACCCATTTAACCTTTATGGCTCTGAAGCGATTTCAGGAACTGAGGACAAGATACCAAATGTTACACAAAAGATGCTCTCATTGCTCTTATCTCTCAGGAAATTTCAAGGGTCTTGGGAGCTGTGAGCCAGAAGCCCGTGGATGAAGACCAAATATATATGAGAAATATACTTTGGTTATCTGAATGGCCAAATGTATATTTCTTACAAATCACAACATCACAGACTCTCTTTCCAACAAAAAGTGTAGTCTAATGTCTAATTATCCTCACGGTAAATATGGCTCAGTCTGCGGAACTTGTTTCTAACAAATGGAACCCAGCAGAAATGACTGCATGACACCCAAGGCTAGTTTAGAAAAGATAATACTGTTTTTGCCCAAATCTGTCTTGAGACACTTTCTCTTGGAACTCAGCCACTGTGTTGTGAGGAAGCATAAGCCACACAGAGAGGTGATAGGCAATGTCTGATCAATAGCTCCAGCTAATTTCCAAGAAGAAAGCCAGCATCAATCAAGACGTGCAAATGAATAAATCTTCAGATCATTCTAGTCCCCATCTTTTGATTTGGACCAAATGAGGTGGGGTGGAACGGAAATATGATGTCCCCAGTAAACCCTGCCCAAATTGCAAATTTGCAAATAAAATAAAGGTGGTTATTCCTTTAGGCAACCACTTCTATGGGTGATTTGTTATTTAACAATAGATAATTAGAAAAATATCCTCCCTATATTGAGTTTGTACAAATCACAATTACCTGGAAAAAAATTGGTGAAAGTGTAACCATGGACCCATTTAGAGCCAGTTTGAAGAGACCCCATCTCTTATTAACAAAGTGATTAAGGATTGTCCTTCAGAAAAACTGCAAAGTCACATAGCCAGAGCATGTGTAAAAGAAATTGTGACATGAAATGACCTTGGGACTAAAGATCCTCCTCCCCATGGGAGGGACATGGGACATGACCAGAACTTGGAAGTTGGACTCTTATCAGAAGAGATGATCCCTAATTCAGGAAGATCAGGTGTTAAAATTCCTTCCCTACCTCATCAAAAATGTTTAGAACCCCATCATAAATATTTATAACCCTGTCATAAATGTTTAAAAGCTTACCATGAATACTTGAAGTCCCCCCAATCAAAGACTGTCCCACCAGCATTTCCACCTATAAGCCTGTCCTCCCTAATCTCTTAAATTTTGCCCCAAATCCTGAATCAGGGAGACAGATCTGAGGGCACACGCCCTGTCTCTCTGCAGATTGATCTCACAGAATACAAGCTGATTTCTCCCCCAAAGGCTGATGCCATAATTAATTGGCCTATATATACACATTAGGCAGAAAACCCCAATTTTGTGTAGTAATGAAAGTAGAAAAGTAATTCATAGGAGAACATATATGAACAATACATGTACCAAAAAAAGCCCAATAAATTCATTATTGGAGGAATTAAAATTAAAATGACACATTGAAAACACATACCTTAGTAATATGACCATTTCAATTTCTTGCAACAGAAAGGGTCCTAAATGAATAAGTTGATCAAAAAAATAATGGCACAATGAATGATACATCAGATGTATTTATTACCAAGTGAAATATGCATGAAATAATTGTTAAATCCAAAAATGACAATGCTAAATAAAAGAAATCTCAATTTTGGGTAACAAATCATATGTCTGTAAATACTCAGGGAGTTACTTGAAGGTACAGGATTAAGACAAGAAATTCAATTTTTGTTCTACATTCTTTTATATTTTTTCGTAAAGATCATGCATTACTTTGCTGATAATAAAGAAACCAATTATTTATTAAAGTCCCACTCTGTGATGGGATGTGGATGCTTTGAAATTGGTGCAAAGAGTGAAGGATTTTCAGAAGTAAATAGGTGTCCCTGTTTTGCTGTTACCAATAAAGTCCATGACCTAACCAGGTGAGATCGCTCTTGCAAATTACATAATCAATAAGGTGAAAAGACAACCCACAGAATGGGGAAAAAACTTTGCAAATCACGTATCTGATGAGGTACTTGTGTCCAGAATGTATAAAGAACTCCTACCACTCAATAATAAAGAGATAACTCAAATTAAGCATGTACAAAGATCTGAGTAGATATTTCTCTAAAGAAAATATACAAATGGCTATTATGCACATGAAATAACCCTCAACACTATTATTCATTAGGGAAATACACATCAAAACCAAATAAAATACCACTTCATTCCCATTGGGATGGCTTTAATCAACCAGATAGACAATTACTGTAATCCCCATTCATTGCTAGTGGGAATTTGAAATGGCACAGCCATTTTAGAAAACAGTTTGATATTTCCACAAAATGTTAAATATAGAGTTACCATATCGCCAGCAATTTCACTCCTTAGGAGAGAAATGAAAACACGAAAACTTGTTTGTACATGTTCATAGCATTTTTCATAATATCCAAAAATTTGAAACAGCTCAAACGTCCACTAACCGATGGATGGGTGAACAAAATGTAGCATATCCCTACAATGTATTCATTGGCAATAAAGAAGGAATGAAGTGCTGATGTATGCTATAATATGAAAGAACCTTGAAAACGTTGTGCCAGGCAAAGGAAGCCCATTACACAAGACCAATAGTGTGCGATTCTATTCACATAAAATGTCCAGAAAAGGCAAATCTTTAGTGTAGAAAGCAGATTGGCGGTTGCCAGGGGTTGAGAGTGTACTGAATGATGAGTGACTGTTAATGGACATGGAGTTTCTTTTTGTTGTGAGGAAAATGTTTGACGCTGTTGTGGGGACCTGGAATTGGCCACCCCAAGATATGTCTCTTTGGCATCAGGATTATTTGAGGCTGATTGCTTTTGATAAACTGGGACAGGGAAGAAGGCTCTGAGGAATGGAACTTGCCCTTCCTTAGGACACATTTACATTTATAAGGTGAATCTCTATCTGTAAAGGTGCCTCCCTCTCTGTACCAGGAAGAAGAAAGGCGATGACCTTCTCTCTAGAAACTCTTAATCAATACCAAAGGCAAGGACTCAAAATATGCATTTTATTGTGCTTCTCTGGTTACCTCCTGTAACTGACTTCCCTCCCCCTCCCAACGTTGGCATCTCCTTAAAGATTAAGCATCTTTCTTTAGGCTGGGAACCGATTGCGGTGCTCATCTGTGACCCCCCCCCCCCCGCAGCCCGAGGCAACACACCTGCCACCCCGCGGCGTTCACTGGGACAGCAGACCTATCTGTCGTTTCCATCGAGTTCTGTGCTGACAGAGCGGCCTCATGACTATTGTAAAAGGGACATTTCAATCACATGTGAAACACCCTGTTTGGGGGTACATAACCACTATGTGCACCCCACTTCTTTGGTGCCCATTCTTCCTTTGGGAAGAAAGGCCCTGGGCCATGGTTCCTCATAAAGCTTTGTTTAATTTTCTCTTGCTATTCTGTCTCATGTGAATTTAATTCGTTCTCCGGACAGACGAACCCAGATTTGGGAAGAGGAAATGTCTTCCTCCCCTACACTGTGATTTTCCAAACTTGTGGTGATAGATGCACAACTATGCAGATACACTAAAAACCACTAAATTGTATAATTGAAATGGAAGAATTGCACAGTATGCAGATTATATCTCAATAAAGATTTTGTTTCTCTTTGGGGGTTTTTTGTTTGTTTTTTTTTTTTTTTACAAACATAACTATAAGCCATATCCTAGTCAAGGTATTTAGTGCCTTATGAATTCAAGAGAGCTAGGTCTACCATAGTAGACAGCTCATCCAGCCCTGGGAGGAAGGATTCAATTCTCTCCATGTACACAAGAACTGGTAAAGGGCCACAGGCCTCTAGTGTAGGAGGGGGTATGGGAATAAGAAATATCCCAAATCATAGTTTCATAAGCTAGTCAATTCAATCTCCATCAAACTGCCCCCACCTTCAAGCCATTCTACATTAAATAAGCATCTAATACAATCCAGTAGTATTCAGTCCACAAGAAAACAACACTGGCCTGTAACTATTTGTCAGTTCTGGAAGGCCGCAAGTAGAGGACTGTGTCTTATCTGTCGTTTAATCGGTTACGAGCTATAGAAGGCCATATTTGCTCAACTACTGTTGATAGAAAATTAAAATGAATTTATCAAGAAGTTCCAAATAGAACCAAAGGACTGTATGCGGGTCCAGAGCATCATTTTCACCATTTACTGAATGAGGTAACCAAAGGTCAGAGATACTAAGTTATTTATTCAAAGCCATATAATTTGAGACAGAGTAAGGAAAGAAACCAGGTTATGTTGCTTATGAAGGCCATGCTCTTTCCAATGCTCCATTTAAGGCCCCAAATCAAATGCCCCACCTGTGAAGAAAGGGTTCATGCAGAGAGGTTCTCACAATGTGGTTCTCATAATGTGACCCCTGGATCAGTAGCATCAGCAACACCTGGGAGGTTTTCAGAAAGGAAAATTGTCAAGCTCCACCCAGACATTCTGAATCAGGCACTCTGCGGGTAGGGCCCAGCAATCCGTGTTTGAACAAGCCTTCAAGGTGATTCTGGTAGACTCGAAAGTTTTAAACAGTCATATAAATTCAGTTCACAGCTAGAACACTTCTTTACAAAATAAGATATTGAGAATATCTTTCTATTATATTTTTTTAGGCCATAAAGCTACCCTTCCAAGGAATCTTTCTCTAAAGTGATAAAACATACATAAAGACAATTTTCCATTGCTATTTGTGAATATTGTAATCAATGAAGCTATAACTTCTAAAGAAAACTTAGTGAGTCTCCCAGTTAGTATCAAGAACTGAGGGGAGTGATGTCAGCATCATGGTGGAGTGAGATGTTCCCTTAGTCTCACCCCTCTAAGCACAACTAAACAAACATTTATCAACCAACACAGGATTCCCTACACAACACAACAGGATGCCTGAGAGACCCACAAAGCTATACATCTGAAGGTGGGTGGACTCCCAGGAGGCAGTGGAACTAAGGGAATGACCTCTCCCCATCCCCAGCAGCAGAGATCCAAGTTGTAGATCTTCACACAGTGGCTGGCACAACTGTAAGTGGCGGCAGGGGCAGCCCAGCCCACAGGCAAATGCTTTCAGAATGGTAGCCTGGCCAGAGGAAGCGCCCACCATGCTGCAGCAGCCCCGCCAGTGAGAATGCTCCCCACAGAGTGGTGGCAGCTCAGTCCCCATGAAGGTGCCCCACCCACCAAGCACAGTACTTCAGCCCAAACACCTGTGAGTGTGGTGCTGACCAATGCAAAAGAAAGTGCCCCTCACACTTAGCGCAGCAGCTCAGCTGATCCTCTGCCAAATGCAGCAGCCATGCCCACATGAGAGCAAGCCACCCACCAAACACAAGAGCCCCACCTGCTCATGTTTGACCTACCTTCCAACTGCAGAGGCCCCACCTGCATGTGTGCAACCTGACTGCAGAGCACAAAGGCCCCAGCCATGTGAGCACAACCTGTCAAGTGGTTGCAGCCAGCCTGCATGAATGCAGAGTGGCCCTACTAGCACAACTATTAGCAGACAGAATGGGATCAGAAAACAGAGCTCCTGCTCCCTGCCAGCGGTGGCAGATGGAATCTGTGACCTGATACTCACACAAATGTGACAACAAAAGATTATTTCATCAAATACCATGAGACACTACAGTGACAGTTCACACCAGAAGGACAATGACAATTCTCAAGAAACCAACTCTGAAGGCACATAAATTGACAATGTAAGTGACAGGGAATTCATAATAAGGTGTCATAAAGAAACTCAATGAGTTACAAGAAAATTCAGAAGGAGAGTTCAATGAGCTCAGTAATAAAATTAACGTGAAGAAGGAATACTTCACCACAGGAATTGAAACTATAAAATAAAAAGCAAGCAGAAATTCTGGATATGAAAAACATAGTTACTGAAATAAAAAATATTCTAGAATCCTTAAAAAATAGAGCAGATGTTATAGAGGAAAGAACTAGTGAGTTAGAGGATAGACATATAGAAATGCTACAGGTGGAGGAAGAGGGAGAACTAAGATTGAATAAAAATGGAAGAATTCTTTGAGAAATATCCAACTCAATTAGGAAAAGCAAGATAAGCATCGTGGGTACCCCAGAGGGAGGAATGAGGGAGAAAGGAGCAGAGAGTTTGTTCAAAGAAATAATAGCAGATAACTTCCCAAACCTAGAGAAAGAATTGGATTTACAAGTGCACAATGACAATAGAATCTCTAATTACATAAATGCAAAAAGACATTTTCCAAGGCATACAATATTAAAAATGGAAAAAGTTAATGATAAGCTAAAAATATTAAAGGCAGCAAGACAGAAGAAAACCTGCAAAGGAACTTCTATCAGGCTTTCAGTGGATTGATCAGCAGAAACCTTACAACCTAGGAGAGAGTGGAATGATATATTCAAAATACTGAAAGACAAAACCTTTCAGCCAAGAATCCTCTGTCTAGTGAAACTATCTGTCAGATAGTTTTCGAGATAAACAGAAGCTGAGGGAGTTCGTCACCACTAGACCTCCCTTACAAGAAGTGATGAAGGGAGCCCTCCTACCTGATACGAAAAGGCAAAGGTTATAAAGCTTTGAGCAAGGAGATAAATGAACAGACAAAATCAGAAAATTTCAGCTTTCTATAAGAACGGGCTAGCAAACAATTAATTATAATGGAAAAGATAAAGGGAAGGAAAGCATCAAAAATCACTATAAATACTACAAAGTAGTCACAAACTCACAACACAAAAAAGAATAATCTGGATTATATTGTGACAACAATAACTCAAAAGGGGAAGGGGAAAAGGATGGACCCTGCTTAGGCTAATGGAGATATCATGCCCTCAGAAAATGGACTATGTCATCTGTGAGATCTTTTATACAAACCTCATGGCTCATGGTAACCACTAAATAGAAATTCAGAGCAGAGACACAAATCATAAATAAACATAAAACTAAGAGAACCTCCACAGAAAGCCACCAAATTGAAATAGCAGTCAAAAATACACAAGAAAAGGAAAAATAGAAATATAGAATAACTGGAAAATAAGAGACAAATTGGCAGGATTAAGCCTTTATATATCAATAATCACTCTAAAGGTAAATGCATTAAATTCTCCAGTCAAAAGACACAGAGTGGCTGGATGGATTAAAAAACAAGACACAACAATATGCTGCCTCTAGAAAATAAATCTCAGCCCCAAAGACAAACACAGGCTGAGAGTGAAGGGACAGAAGATTATACTTGAAGAAAATGGCAAACAAAAGAAAGCAGATGTTACCATACTTACATTAGACAAAGCAGACTTCAAGATAAAAAAAGACAGTGAGAGACAAATTGGGGTAGTATCTAATGGTAAAAGGGACATTCCACCAGAAAGGCATCACACTAAGGAATATATATGTACCTAACACAGGAGCACCAAAGTATATAAAGAAAGTTTGACAGACCTAAGGGTAGAAATTGATAGCAACAGAATAATAATAGGGGCCCTCAAGACCCCACTTACATCAATGGATAGATCACCCAGACAGAAAGTGAACAAGGAAATAGTGGATTTAAATGAAAATCTAGACCAGATGGAATATATATATCTCTATATAGAGATATATAAATTTCATCCAAAGACAGATGGTAAACAAGGCAATTCTCAGTAAATTTAAGAAGATTGAAATCGTATCAAGCAACTTTCCCAACCACAATGCTTTGAAGCAAGAAATCAACTACAAGAAAAAAGCTGGGAAAGTCACAGTTTTGTGGAGACTAAACAAAATGCTACTGATCAACCATTGGATCAATGAAGAAATCAAAAAGTACCTGGAGACAAATGAAAATGAAAACACAACATACCAACTCTCATGAGTTACAGCAAAAGTGGCACTAAAAGGGAAATTTATAGTACTAAAGGCCAACCTCAACAAACAAGAAATATCTCAACTACATAATCTTAAACTACACCTAACAGAACTTGAAAAAGAACAAAGAAAGCCCAAAGACAGGAGAAGGAGGGAAATAATAAAAATTAGAGCAGAAATAAATGAAGTAGAAACCAAAAACAATAGAAAGGATTGACGTAACTAAGAGCTGGTTCTTTGAGAAGATAAACAAAATTGACAAACCATTAGCTAGACTCACTAAGAAAAACTGAGAAAGGGCTCAAATAATAATTAGAAATGAAAGAGGAGAAATTACAACAGGATACAAAGGATTATAAGACAATACTATGGAGAACTGTGTGCTCACAAACTGGATAAACTGGAAGAAATGGATAAATTCTTAGACTAATATAACCTCCAAAAGCTGAATAAAGAAGAAATAGGAAACCTGAATGGACCAATCACAAGTAAAGAGATTGGAACAGTAATCAGAAACCTCCCAAAAAACAAACGTTCAGAACCGGATGGCTTCTTTAGAGAATTCTACTAAACATTCAAAGAAGATTTAATACCTCACTCTTCCAAAAATATTGAACAAGATGATGCACTTCCTAACACATTCTATGAGGCCAACATCACCCTGATACCAGAAGCCAGACAAGGACAACACAAAGAAGGAAAATTAAAGGCCAATATCACTGATGAACATAAATGCAAAAATCCTCAACAAAATATTGGCAAACTGAATACAGCAATACATTAAAAGGATCATGCACCATGATAAAGTGCGATTCATACCAGGGACACAGGGAGGGTTCAACATCCACAAATCAATCAATGTGATACACCACATCAACAAAATGAGGAATAAAAATTGCATGATCATCTTAATAGATGCCGAAAAAGCATTTGACAAGATCCAACATCTGTTTATGATAAAAACTCAATAAAATGGGTACAGAAGGAAAGTACCTCAAATAGTAAAACCTATATATGACAAACCCACAGCCAACATCATACTCAACAATGAACAACTGAAAGCCGTCCCTCTGAGAACAGGAACAAGACAAGGGTGCCCACTATCACCACTCCTATCCAAAATAGTACTGGAGGTTTTGACCAGAACAATTAGGCAAGAAAAAGAAATAAAAGGTATCAAAATAGGAAAGGAAGAAGTAAAATTCTCACTATTTGAGGACGACATGATTCTAAATAAAGAAAACCCTAAAGAATCCGTCAGAAAACTGTTAGAAATCATCAACAACTACAGCAAAGTTGTAGGGTAGAAAATCAACTTACAAAACTCAGTTGCATTTCTGTACAGTAGTAACGAACTAGCACAAAGAGAAATCAAGAATACAATCTCATTTACAATCACAACAAAAAGAATAAAATATCTAGGAATAAATTTAAACAAGGACATGGAAGACCTATGCACTGAAAACTGTAGGACATTATTGAAAGAAATTGAAGAAGATATAAAGAAATGGAAAAATATTCCGTGCTCAACGATTGGTGAATAAAAATAGTTAAAATGTCCATATTACCTAAGGCAATCTATAGATTCAATGCGATCCCAATCAGAATCCCAATGACATTCTTCACAGAAATAGAACAAAGATCCTAAAATTTATACGGAACCACAAAAGACCACAAATAGCAAGAGCAATCCTGAGAAAAAAAGAAGAAAGCTAGAGGCATCACAATCCCTGACTTCAAATTATACTACAAAGCTAAAGTAATCAAAACAGCATGGTACTGGCATGAAAACACACACACAGATGAATGGAACAGAACTGAAAGCCCAGAAATAAAACCACACAACTATGGACAGCTAATCTTTGACAAAGCAGCCAAGAACATACAATGGAGAAAGGAAAGTCTTTTTAACAAATGGGTTTTGGAAAAACTGGACAGCCACATGCAAAAGAATGAAAGTGGACCATTATCTTACACCATACACAAAAATTAACTCAGGGGAGGCTCCATAGCTGAGTGGTTAAGTTCACGCACTCCACTTTGGCAGCCCAGGGTTTCACCGGTTTGGATCCTGGACACAGACATGGCACAGCCCACGAGGCCATGCTGAGGTGGCATCCCACATGTCACAACTAGAAGGACCCACAACTAAAATATGCAACTATGTACTGGGGGGATTTGGGGAGAAAAGGCAGGAAAAACAAAGAAGACTGGCCACAGTTGTTAGCTCAGGTGTCAATCTTTGGGGAAAAACAAATTAACTCAAAATGGATTAAAAATTTGAATGCAAGACCTGAAACCATAAAACTTCCAGAAGAAAATATAGGCAGTATGCTGTTTGACATTCATCTTAACAGCATCTTTTTCAATACCATTTCTACTCAGGGAAAAGAAACAAGAAAAAATGAACAAATGGGACTTCATCAGATTAAAAAGCATCTGCAAGGCAAAGGAAACCATGAACAAAACAAAAAGACAACCCATCAACTGGGAGAAAATATTTGCAAATCATATATCCAACAAGGGGATAATTTCCAAAATATATAGAGAACTCATACAACTCAACAACAAAGAAACAAACCACCCAATCAAAAAATGGTCTGAAGATATGAACAGACATTTTTCCTAAGAAGATATACAGATGGCCAATGGGCACATGAAAAGATGTTTAACATCACTAATTATTAAGGAAATGTAAATCAAAACTACAATGAGATATCACCTTACACCCATCAGAATGTCAATAATTACCAACACAAAAAATAACAAATTTTGGAGAGGATGTGGAGAAAAGGGAACCCTCATACACTGCTGGTGGGAGTGCAAACTAGTGCAGCCACTATGGAAAACAGTATGGAGATTCCTCAAAAAATTAAAAATAGAAATACCATATGACCCAGCTATCCTACTACTGGGCATTTATCCAAAGAACATGAAATCAACAATACAATGAGATTTATGCACCCCTGTGTTCACTGAAGCATTATTCACAATAGCGAAGATGTGGAAGCAACTCAAGTGCCTTTCCATGGATGAATGGATAAAGAAGATGTGGTATATATTCAATGGAATACTACTGAGCCATAAAAAACACAAAATTGTCCCATTTGCAACAACATAGATGGACCTTGAGGGCATTATGTTAAGTGAAAAATAAGCCAGACAGAGAAAGATAAACAACATATGATTTCACACATATGTGGAAGATAAACAAACACATAGATAAGAAGAATCAATTAGCTGTTACCAGAAGGGAAGGGGGGTGGATGAAAGGAGTAAAGTGGCACATATGTACAGTGACAGATAAAAACTAGACTATTGGGGTGAACTCACTGCAGTCTATACAGAAACTGATATATAATAACGTACACCTGAAATTACACAATGTCATAAACGAATATGACCTCAATAGAGTAAAATAAAAAAAGAACTGAGAGAGAGTTCCAGGCAGTTGAGTTTCATCAGGCTAAACAGAATGCTTCCCCCCACTTTGAAAGTGAGAATCTTACCCAAGTATTTTCAGCCTGAGCCTGGGGTTTTGGGTCAAGGCACTGATGCCAAAAGCTTTAAGCCTCCATGTTAGAAGGAAGCGTGTCTTATGTTTCCAAGGAAACAGAGAAATTTCAGGTTTGAATCCCGATTTAGGCTGAATTGAATTCTAAAAATCACCAAGATCTACACCCAGAGGCAAGAACAGAGACGGCCCAGGTTAAAAACAGTGTATCGCACCTTGGCCACCATAGGAGAAGACAAAATAATAGGTAAGAGCAAAAGGCCGCCAAGTGCACCGAGTCTCCAATTATATCGTGGAATTTTAAAGAAAGAGTTCTTTCCAATCACTACTGCAGTATATGAGTTAACTGAAGGCAGAAAAGCAGATTCCCAGAATTGAAAGAGACGTGCCTCAGGGAAATTCAAATGCACAGTTGCAAATATCTTTGGAAGAAGCCCACACAGCATCTATTAGGCAGCAATGCAGTTTCTAAGTAATTTATGGTTGATTCTAGGGCTAGTGTGTTTGTACATAAATACACAATCATACGTGCCAGTGTATAGTGTGTGTGTGTGTGTGTATGAAGCTGGATATAGATTACATCAATTAAGAGTTTCCCACATAAAAATAAAATCTAAATTGAAGAGAAAACAAGAAATGCCCTGGAGCCTCATATTTTAAAAAAAAAGTGATAAAGTCAGCCAAACAACACATCTCAACAAAAAAGGAAATAATCCTAGTCAGCTGTGCCGAATCTGGTGGACCATCAAACAACCCTGGAGGAGATGGAACCCTAAAGTGTCAGCAATGATCATCAGTAAAATTTACCTTACGACTTTTCTCTTAAGAAAGAAGAATAAAAATCACGCAGGACAGTAGAGTGTTTTATATTGTCATTTTTAAAAGAAAAGACTCCATTTAATATTGCATTGATCACTTTTATTGCGTTTTTTTAAAGAGTCCTCCATCAGATATGAAAGGATTTTATACGTCTCTAAATTATTAAACTTCATTTTTCGATTCACAGAAAATACAGAACTCTCCCCCCATCCCTCTTCTCATAGTTTCCCCTAGTATTGGCATCTTGCATCGATGTGGTCCATGTGTTAGAAGTGATGAACCAAATTTCACACATTATTAACTAAAGTCCATAGTTTACATACAGTTTACTCTTTGTGTTTTCTTTTCTCTGAATTTTGACACATGTATAATGACAGGTGTCCATTAATACTGTATCATACAGAGTAACTTCACTGCCCTAAAAATCCCCTGTGATCCGCCTATTTGTCCCTCACGCCCCCTCACCCCTGACCTCTGGAAACCACTGACCTTTTTACTATCTCCACAGTTTTGCCTTTTCCAGAATATCATGTAGCTGGAATCATAAAATATGTAGCCTTTTCAGATTGGCTCCTTTCACTTAGTAATATGCTTTTAAGATTCATCCGTATCTTTTTGTGGCTAGATAGCTCATTTCTTTTTATCACTGATCAATAGTCCATCATATGGATGCACAAAAGTTTGTTTGTCCATTCACCTATTGAAGGACAACTTAGTTGCTTCCAATTTTTGGCAATTATGAACAAAGCTTCTATAAACATTCACGTGTAGGTTTTGTATGGACTCTTCATCAGTTATGAAAGTATGCAAATTATATTTGGATCAACACACATTTTGGGGAAAAAATGTATTTTCGTATCCAAAAGTATCTTAGTCATTCTTGTCCATACCAGATCCATGAGATTTGGTTCTGCTGTAGGAAACGGGATTCAAAAGGGGAGGAAAAGAAGACTCAGAGAGGGCTATGATTAGAAGGAACGTTGACGGTCGTCTGAGTCAGTTCCTGGGTCCTCAAGCCCATGCTTGTGTTGTCCTACATATCTCTTAGATTCACACAGCTTCTGCTGACTACATTTTTCGTGTTTGGCATGCTCTGAGGTTTTAAAATATTGCTTTTTGGAGTGCACTGTCTGAGTTTCTATTTCTTAAGGCTACCAGGAATAGTAGACTTCATCATATTCCTAGCAGCCTGGAGATTTCTGAAGACATTTTCACATTTCCCAAGTTCCTTCAAACTTTCTTCTTGGGATACGTATCTGAGTGTTTTCATCAGTGTGATCTATGCATGATTCTGGCGCAATCGTAAGTCAAATTTCCATGCTATTTCTGCCTAAATGAAAGGAATCTATACATCATCCTACGGGTTAGACAACATACAATGATGAAATTTCATGTTTCTTGCATTGTTTTTAATACCAAAATCATGCTATGAATATGATATAATCAATCCAAACTATGATTTTATTATATGGATAAACTTAGTATATGGATAAATCATGCTTGTTATTTGCATTGTCTAGTAGAAAGATAGGCATATGCAGACATAATCTTAAAACTTTGCAAAAAATTTTAAGGCTGCTGTTTAAATCTAAGGATGGGAAAAGCCTTAGGTTGTCTCTCATTTGAATTGTTAATAAAATTGCCTAATTCCATAGTAAATTCCTTTTATGAAAGATAAAATAGTCACAAAAAAGTAAAAAAATATTTATATGTATATAACCCAGGAAGATGTGAGATGGCTTAAAATCACAATTTCTGTATTAATTGCAATGGATACAGTGGATCCTAGACTGAAATAGCAGGAGGGTGAATTGGTTAATTAGAATTAAAGTTCTAGAAATTCTTCAAATTAAAAAAATTTTAAATATATGAAACAAATTCATGCAGGAAAAAGAGATAAACGAAGATCAACCAGAATAAATATTATGTAAGAAAATAATGAGAAAAAATTAGAGAAAATACAGAAAACTTGCCTGTTCTAATGTCAAAGGACACACTTAATGGTGAGTGAAATTATTGAACGGAAAAGTTCCACGATACATTTGCAGGAGTGTTTTTTAATTAAATACAAAACAAATAAAACAATTCCACAAGTATCCTGAAAGGACAATCTCATGATTTACAAATAAAACAATATTGGTTACAGTCAAACTTCTCCTCTGCAGCACTATAACAAAATTTGTCAAATTGTACAGAAAACAAGGAGAAAAGTTTATACACAAGAAAGAATCCTATAGAGATAATAATAGAAATGAAGACAAAGAGGAAATAAAAGCATATTAGAGAGAATCAATGAAGCCAAAAATTGGTTATTTGAGAAGAACAACGGAATTGACAAACCTCAGGCAAGCCTCATCAAGAAAAACCCAAATTATAAATATCAGAAATGAAAAAGGCAGCCACACTATAGATTCCAAAGACACTGGAATGATAGAGGATTCTACAAAACAATTTACACCAATAAATATGAAAGTTTAGATTAAATGACTTAATTTCTAGACAGAAACATCGTTTACCACCATCAGTACAAGACTCTCTCTAGAGTCTTTCTCCAAGGAAAAATATTCATAGAAACAAAGAAAAGCAAAGGAACCAGGTTTATATGTTTGTCTTTGACCCCAAACTGCAATTTAGAATTCTACTGAACAGTCTGGACCCAGAACCTCTTTTCATCTCAGCTGTATATCCTGGCATTTCCTTAAACCAAATCTTGTGTAATCGTCTTCACATTCAAGCCCAACCCAATTGTAGGCATTTCCTTGCAATGCAAGAAAAAGCTAAATAATACAAACTCAAGAGTGAGATGACCCAGGATAGGAAAAGCAAGAACAAGGTAGTTTGCCCTGATACCTTGAGGAAACAGGGTAAAGCTGCCTGCCTCCCATCCCTCGTAAAGACCTACTGGTAGGGCCAGTGAGCTCCCACGGGAACTACCTCCAGGCCCACCTCAGCCAAGTCACCCAGTGAGAGCGATCCTTCACAGAGGTGCAGACTCATTCAATAGCTCTGTCCAAGACTGTGGACCAATACAAAGTCCTTGGACCTGATGAATTTGTGGCCGCCCTCCTCCTCAGAGGGGTGAAGTGAGGGGAGGTTGGGTGGAGTTGAGTGGGCCTATGAGTTGCCTGTCCCTGAGAGTTCAGTAATAATGAGCTCCATCACTTCTGGTCTTTGTTTAGCTAAGGAAATCTGCAGTTTTCCTCGATAAAAAGAAGGTAATAACACCAAACACATAAGTTGGTTGTGAGAAGTATGTGACATGTAAGTAAATCCCTAAAAGCCATTCTTGGAATGTAGTAGCTGATGGGAAAATGCTCACTTCTTTTCCCACTTTTGGTAAATACTATTTGTTAATTTCTTCTTGCTTTAGATTGAAAACTCTACATGTGAGAATTTCTGCCTTCTTCAGCATATGCCGTGGTACCTGACGTATAATTGTCTGATGTATAATAGTGGCTAAATAAATACTTAGGCAATAAACATCAAGCATTGTGATAACATTATGAGGAGATAAATAAAACATGGTTGTCATGATCAATTATTTTACAACATACTGAGGGATAGACATACAGATACCAAAATAATGGATTAAAATATATACTACAAAGTACTGGGCAGTCAGAAAGGAGCTCTATTACAATCAATAAGAAAGGAAGTTAATTTGGGTTGTCATGGGATGGGTAAGTCAGAGTTTGCTATCACATGCCACACCACCCAAAAGTGAGGTCTAATTTGAGCAAGGAAACAATCTTCAGAAGGCCAAGCTGAGGGCTCACCTTAGAGCTGGTAACCTGTGAATACAAAATAACAAAATGCACCCCAAACCAAAACTATTGTGTGCTGTGTCCCCTAGAGGCAGAACAGATGGGTGCTAGAACTAAGAACTATTGGCAGTACTTACCATCGCTTTTTTAGACTTGCTTAGGGAACTTGTGCTTTCCATCCTCCAGCTCTGGACGCTACCTGCCCCCTAGAAAAGAAATGCTTCCATCAGGGACAGCAAAATCCCATAAACCTTAAGCTACAGCTGCCACCATTTTGGGATCCTTTTGCCAGGAGACCAGCAGGGCAGGAAAGAAGTCACCATCCTGGCTGATGTAATCGACTCTGATCATCAGGAGGACATAGTGCACACTGAGGATGGGAAGAATATGTTTGGCAATCAGGCAGTCCACTGGGATAGCTCTTGCTACTTCCTTGCCTATTTTGATGGTCTGATAAGATCATAGCACCAAGGAGATCAGACCTCTCAGGAATGAAGGTCTGGGTTACTGGATCAGGCAAGCCTCCTAGGCCACCAGAGATTCATGGTCAAGAGTGATGGGAATCTAGATGAGCAGTTGAGAAAATATAAGATGAGTATTAGTTGTATTCAAGATCAACTGCATTGGTAGGGTCTACAGTTTATTCCATTAAACTTCTTTTAGGTTTCCCCAGATGACCTGTTCCCAGAAGGACTGAATATATCATATAGCACAAGTGGAACCAAGTGGCCAAAGAATAGACTGTTACAGATGTCATGGTGTGCCACCCAGATCTCGACTATAGGACCAAGACACTCCTTCCTCCAGCTGCCAGTAGTGTTGGCTGCTGATGGCTCACAGCTCAATCCCTTCTAGAAATTACCCACTGCCAAAGAGAGCTGCTTCAATCAAGGCAGCCAATATCCATTGCTGCAATTCAGGACAACTATGAAATTTGGAAGAACCCAAAGCTCTCCACGGAATCAACTGAAGATCCTCCTGAGATTGCATCACAGGCCAACTTCTCCTTCTGCAAAGCCTTCCTTCCTTCAGTCCCTCACAAGTATTGTTCCCAAAAGCACTACCCAATAAAATTACTGCACGCAATCTCTATCTCAGAATCTGTTTAGGGAAGCTGACCGAAGAAACGTAGGCTGCCAGATGCCACTGAGAAACTCTCCAACACTGGTGCCTAAATATAAACACCTATAAATCTTTCCGTAAGTCCTCGTTATTACGCTATTTTGAAGATCCTCATTTACATATGCCAAGTACTTAATAATATATCATTAAAAGAGCAAATTCATATACCATGAATATAATGCTTTGAATTCATATCTGCATATAAATGCCAAAGTTATACTTGTTGCAATAAAATGTATTTGCTCATGTCAACCACAAGGTATGTATTAGAAACTATAACCATCTCAAAACCAACCATCTATGATAAACAACACCATGATTCTACATGAGCCTTTGCAAAAGTTCGGGGATAACTGAGTACAATATGATCCATCATAAATTACCTTGGACAATAATCCTCCATCTTTTTTTAGTTGATGGCTTTAGTCTTTTTATCTAGGGTGATTCAGGTAACCACATGAGCAAATAACAGTGCCCATGAGTTTCTCACAGTTTTATATTCGTTATTCTCTAAAGGCCAGTGTTCACCCTTCTGTATTCTTTACTGGAATTAATATTGTATTCTATCCGACACAAAATCCCAGACACTTGCGTCTTTCATTTTCCACATCTCATCATCTCTTAATCTGCCTCTTTAATGTGTCTCAAGACCTTTTCTCCTTCTCCATTCCTGTTGCCATAACATGAATTCAGATCTTTCTTTTTGAGCACCTCTGCACTAACATCAGTCTCTCTGAGTCTTACATACAGGCAATGATAGTGCCCTGAACGTCCTGCCTACACCTTCCACATGCTCCATCTCTTACACTCTCCTAGCTCATAATTCTGCAACGGTGTCAGGATCGTATTTCTAATTACAAATCTCAACAGTTGCTCTCCTACTTTAAATTCTCTACTGTATTTATGTTAAGGTAAATGCTTTATCATGCAATAGATGATCTGGCCTCTCTCCACCTTTTTAACATCCTCTCCTGCCTGCATTTCATTTACTGTCTCTGTTTAAGCTATCTTTAATACATACAACTTTTCTAAATGTCACATGCTCCTTTATACCTCCACATGTTTCTTCCCCTGTTTACTGTCTCCTATTCTCTTGGGGATTTTTTATGCAGCCATTTTTACTCAATCCAAGCATCGTTTCTTCAAAGTACTCTTGCCTGAGTCACATTCTCTCTATAAATCTGCCAATAGTAAGTTGTCTGTTATCACGTAGTACCCCGTACTATTTGCAATGATTTGCAGCTACATATTTAATTACCTTCCTTTTTATTGTACTCAGACACAGGGGTCTTATCTTGAATAACTCTGTATCTCTAGAGTCTAGCATAGTTTTAGCATACCCAAAAGCTATGAACTGAGTTGAATTGAACTGAACTGAATGGAAGCATTTATGGTTATCAACAATAGCCCAATAACCATATGGGCAATTTCTTTTTTCTAAACTTCATGTTCAAAAAATTGTTTGATTCCTTAGTGTACCTCTTTAGAGATCCCATGAAGCAGACAAAGGGACAGTCACAGACAAAAGTCCCAAATTTTGCTCACCAGGCTGATGATTCCATCCTTTTCATTCAACGGGTTGGTCATGTTTTAACTCTCTGAATTAGGGGTGGGGCCCTCAACCCTATAGAAATCAACAAGTCAGCCAGAGTCGATAATGTTAGAAAAGATATTAGCCCTACTGCTATAGAGTTGTTGCTTTTTCATTTGTTTGTCTTCTCCAAGGAAACCTCAATATCTACTCTTGTCATTCCTGCAGTCTCTTGGGGGAAGGTTAATATGGAGATCCACGTTCCAATTAGGAAAATATTCTGAGATTTTTTCACTATACTGCTAACCCCAGGTTAACTGTCTGAATATTGTTAAATTCATTGACTACAATAATGTACATAAAAGATAAAGTTACTATGCTAGTTAAGAGAAATAGTATGATGTTAGAATAAAGCTTCATCTTTGGATATTCTAGTACACTGATGCAAATGGTTTTTCAATTATGAGTTCTTTTTTATACTGCAATGAAAACTAGTTTCTCTTTTGAATTTATCACTTTTCATACAAGCACAGGTGGATCATATAGATGGAAAGCAATGATTATAAGCACTTGGAAATAAAAAGAACCAGAACAAATAAGGATAGTTCACAGCAAGCAGAGTCTTTAAGGGATCTTCAAATTAGGCAACAAAGAGGGAAAAAATAAAAAACAAGGATAAATGAGCCTTCTGCCTATTAAGTGGGAAGGGTTGGTTTGAGAAGAAAATCAGGTACAGTATTCTCCGACTTAAATGCGTTTATCGATCATTCTCTACGTCTTTTACTCATAAACAAGGAGTGGGATGGGTGGGGAATGGATAGATGTTGGTCAAAGGTACAAGGATTCAATTATGCAAGATGAGTAAGCACTTGAGATCTAATGCACGACAGTGTGACTATAGTCAACAGTACTGTATTGCACACTTGAAATTTCCTACGAGGGTAGATCTTAAGTGAGAGCAATACCAAAACAAAAAGAAAATCGTAACTACGTGAGATGATGGGTATGTTTACTAGCTTGTTGTGGTGGTTATTATTTCACAATGTATATGCATATCAAATCATCAAGTTATATAGCTTAAATATATACAATTTTTCACTGTCGCTTATATCTCAGTTAACCTGGGGAGGAACAAAAATGATAAATGAAGCAAAGCCGACCCTTCACCAATCTTGGAAAATCCATTCGAGACACACAACCTTAAGTAGACATGCCTCTAGATTTTACCCATGGCTGTTTTCTCTTCCCATTCATTCTTATTCTTTCCTGAAAGACTCATCTTCACATATTTCTCAGTACTATCCATGTTAATTGTCCCCAGTCCTGAGCTCTTTCCTGAGCTACAGTGTCTGATACTAACTCTCTGCCTGACACCTGCTGGGCGTATATTCCATCATCAATGTTTAATATAATCTATTTTAAAGTAAATAACCTGTATTCATTACAATTAGTAATAATGAGGTTCAACAGACCTGAGACAGTACTAATAATTTTGAAATTAATTTCATTTTCATATTCAAGATGTCTGGAGGTGACAGACTCTCTCTTTGACCAAACTTTCCTCAGGCTCCTCTGAGCCCTCTTCTCAACTAGGCTGAAACCTTGGCCTATGACTCTCGACACAAGTGACTTCATGACTCCCAACCCTAGAGACTTGAACAAACACTGGCATGGTTTCTAGCCACTCAAGGCCTTGTCCCTGGGATGACTCAGATCTGTTAAGTTCTTGCCTGGGAAAGCTCAGGGCGTCCAGAAGAATTTACTGTTTGTTCCAGCCCAAACTGCAAATATAGACCCCGAGCCAACACCTGCCTTCTCTAACTGTTCTAAAAACCTAGCCCTGACCAGCTTTTGTAATTCTCTACTCTCCTGACTGTCAAGACTCCACTTGCTCCTCTCTAATTCCTCATTTTCCCCTTAAAACTCTTAGTCATCTCTGCTCGGATTGGAGTTGAGCTCAATTTATACGGAAGTCTCTTCCCCTGAGTGAAATCTGTCTTGTTGCCTTTAACAAATGTCTGGCTCCATTTCCCCATGACAGAGGTAATTGCTCCAGCGAGTTGCTAATTGGCAAGGCACTGGGTCAGGTATCTCCTTTCTTACTGTTTTGTCCCTCTGCTGTGCATCACTTCAAGTGCCAACAACTACCTCACAGTACAAGATGACTGCTACAATTCCAGCTATTATTGATGCATTCTAGCCAACTGGAAGGAGGAAGGAAGGGAAGATAAAGCATGCCCTTTAAAGACAATTCTTGGAACCTTCTTGCACCACCTCCACTGATATCCTATAGTCACACTTAGCTGCAGAGAGGGTGGAGATACACAGAATTTATTCTAGGCAACCTTGTGCTCTGTAATAACTGAGCTGATTATTATTGAAAAAAGGAGGGAACAGATATTGGGATACAGCAAGCATGATTCACCACGACACTTACCAAACTGCTTCTCTTTAAACATTTCTGTTGATATATTTTAGTCATCAGAGTCAAAACTTGACACCTCTTTCATTTTTTAGTCTGGAAATAAAGTTGCAGCCACATTTCCAATTTAATGAAATAAAGCTATTTAATTAGACAATCTCTCAGATCTCTTTCAGACATCCCAGGGAATAAGACAACATTTGCCAAGAACTCTCAAATCTTCTTAATAGTGTATCGTGCAATGATCAGAGGACTGAAAAGTGGGTGAGCAGAGAATTCAGTGGCTCCCAAAATATATTCATTGAAGTGCGATTGACAGGGCCCCAAACCATAATTATTAAGGCTTGGAGAGGTATTGTCTGCCAGCCAGGGAGTTGGGGAAAGAACTTACATAGTGACCCCACACTTGAGAGAAATCCGAAACTGTGAGCTTGACATTTAGTACCTAAAGATGAGTTCATTTAAAGTAGGCAATTCAAAACCTGGAAATAGATTGTATGAAATTGGACTATTCTTGTAATATTGAAACAAATGTTACTTGTCAAAATATGTTGGTTTTACTATAATAATATAATTGTGATTTAGTGATTTGGTTATATTTTATTTTGAATTAGTGCCTGAGTTTTCACAAATGATAGTGATTTTTTTTTTCTTTTTAAAAAACATGCTATCGATTTAGTATAAAAGGAAATGGATTACTTCTTTCTCTATATTCTAGAAGAAATTGCATAGTATCAGAATGATCTGTTTATTGAAGAAACAGACAATTTGTCCTGAAGGTCTCTAAATCCAGATTTTTGTGGAAATATGAGTATTTCAGTTTCTTCCATTATAACTTGAAAATCAAGATTTTTAACCACTTCTCGAGTCTATTTTGATATAGTATACTTGCCTAGAAAATCATCTATTGATGAAGGTTTTAAAATATATTATGATATTTTCAATCGCTTACAATTATATCCCATTTCTTCTGTGTAATGTTACATGTCTACGAGTTTTGTATTTTTCCTTTCTCAATCTTGCCAGGTTTTGTATACCTTTCATTATATCAAAGAACCATATTTTGGATTTATCTGGTTGAACTTCATTTGTATTTTAAATTAGTTATTTATGCTTTTACCTGTATGAATTACTTCTGTCTTTTTACTTCAGGTTTATTTTTAATCTCCCTTTTTGTGACTTCTTGAATTAAGTGTTTAGTTCACTTTCACAGTTTTTAATTAATGATTTTAAAAAGTCAAACTATGATTTTGCCTCAGAGTACAACTTTGACCATATGCCTAAAGTTATCTCATGTTATTGTTACTTTTCTACCTGGTCTCTAATTTCACCTTTGAATTTCTCTTTGACACAACAGTAGTGCAGGAAAAAATAGAAGCCTTCTAATAACGTTCTCCTCATAATAAAGCTCTTTTTCCTCATCTGAGACTCCCACTTGACCCCGATTCCTTAGATAACATGTGTTCATTGAATGTTATTAAGAATACATTTTTTCCCCTTAAGTTTCTTGAAGTCAGTCTATTAAACTCTATCACTGTTCTTCATAGAATGAGATCTGCATTTTGTTATGATTTGAAATGGATTTTGTCAAAGATTTTACAGGTTATCCTTTGAAGCTTTTAGTGTAAATCATAGAGATAAAGAGAAGGTTAACAATGTCTAAAGATTTTATTGTAATAGATAGAGACACTACTAACCCCATCCATTGTTGAAAAGGACTTGAATTTGGATACAGCTTGTAGGAGGAAAGTTTATGAGGTACTTTTTCTGTGTGTAGCAGATGTCCATAAAATCTGCTCTTTTAAACCACAAGTGATTGGAGTTGCTTCTATTCATATGGAAATCATAAATTTCTCTCAAGTGTTTAGCCTATTTTATTAGCAAATTACCTTGAAATGATGCTGTGAATGTAAAAACTGAAGCCCACAGAGCATGGTTTAGAAGGAGATATCAAAACAAATAAATAAAGTTTCTTAGCTCAAAAAATAAACAGGAGTTTTTGCAGTGTGGGAGAGCAGAGAAGTGAGGGAAGTCAGCTGATAAGGAAGGAGAGAGGGGACAAGTAATATAAAGAGGCTTCATGAGAAATATCAGCACCTGAAAAATGTAGGATAGCCTTAGAATATTTAAAAGGAGAAGTGTCAAATGCTTAATCTTGAAACTGTTTTGCTGTATTTTTCTGTCTTGTAATTCAGCTGCCTGCAACAGGCTAGAGTGAGTGGCAGCATAGTATAAGGAAATCAAGGACATTAGTGCATATTCTTCCTTTGGGTTGTAACATAGAGAAAGAGATGTGTGATCTAGATGTCACAGATGCAGGAAAGCAGAACTGGAGGCAACCATGTGAGGTTGTGCTTCCAAGAATTCATGCATATTTTGGCAAAAGCATAGTGTTTTTCATCAAAATTAGGATAGGGAATTCATGTAAATTTTAAATAAATGTTATGGATTCTTACTGATATGATTATCAGTGTTAAGTTTCCACATTGACAATGTCCTTGACTTTCTTGACTTGCATCCACATCAACAAAAGTTTGGAGTGGAATTCAGGAGCCAAACAAGTAGAATGCCAACCCGTAAAATATTTCTCAAAGTCTTTGTAAGGTTGACATTTCCCCCTTCTCTGCTATTTACTCTTGCTTCCAGCCTCCTACTACCACCTCTCACCAAAGGGCTAAGATGGGCTAAGACAGGGAATTTAAGACACTATTGTGTATGTTCCATACCCTGGGTGAAACCTCCCTTTGCATGTGCTGGATGTCAACAGTCCATTTTTATTTCTCAATAGCCAGTCTCATCAGCAATTTGTTTTGTAGGAAATCTGCCAAGTTCCTGACTCACGGATGTCAACCTTCCATATTTTACAGGGTTGATAGAGTTTCTTCCCTATTTTGATATTTCTTCAGCCATTTCAGAGAAAAGGACATTGAATGCACCGTCTAAATCACTGTCTGAAAGAGAAAGCTAACTTTTCTAAAGAGGGATGGAATTCTAGTCATTCTAGTCAATCTCGCTCACATTCCTCTCTTTCTTTCCAATATGCAATCACAGGACTCATTCAAGGCTTGCAGCTTCTTTCTCAGAATTTGTCAGCAGACTCCTACATGGTCTTCTGAGCCCTAGGCCCTCACTCCTGAACCTCATCACAAACTTAATCTTCTTTAAATGCTGTTTCGATTTTGTCTCTCCCTTGCTCAAACACTGTCAATAACCTCCATGAGATCATAAACTTTGCTATTTGGTAATTCTTCCATTTTTGTTCCAGCTGGAAATAATGATATCAAGAAGCCCCATGACCTGAAGGTTAATCTAGACAATGACTGTAGTGTATACATGGAATTAGGATCTCATTTGCAGGGGCTCTGCAGAAATCCAGCACTAGGCTAAAGTCAAGAAATTGTGGGAAAAGAGCTTTCACTGATTTAGGTAGAAAGCCAGTGTCTGGTTGTAATAGAATCTGCCACTTCTTTTTATGTTTGACAGCTAACATCTTTAAACTCTCACACCTTCCTGTTCCCTTTGCACCCACACCTGGGCAATTGGATAAGAAAGCCTCGGTGCTTCCTCCCATGACATTCTTGAGAGTTTCAAACTACATGAGCCCCTTCTCCTGTGGGAACTTTCAGCCCACCCCCACCTCCTAACCACCAAAAAAAACCAAAAAACAAAAACAAAAAACCCCAAGCAGTCTTCTTTCCATTCTGTTTCAAACCATTTTCAGATGAGTTTTGGAGGGCTGCCCTGGTCTCTCCATAGAGCCTCATCATGTAATTACTTCCCTAATCTTTTCATACCTTTTTGGCCTGTAGATAGCAAACATCAGTCTTGACACTAGAAACAATTTTTGAGTGGAGGTCCATCCCCTTCCTGTAGCATGGCTACAGCATTAATAAAAAAAAGATAATATTCTGGGCCAAGCAGAGAGTAAAGCAGCAATAAACAAGGCTCGTGGAGGCAATGCTCACACATCGATTAATGCTTTCATTTAGCTAATCATATACTGAACACCAACAGAGCAGGCAAGAAAGCAATCATTAGGTTGTTTAGAAGCAACTAGTCAGCCCAATCAGAGCTGGCGAAAGCTCTGGAATTAGAGCAGTTGGTCTTGTTGCCTAAACGTATCACTTTCTTCTGGCCTTAGTAAATGCTTAGTAAGTCAATAGAACCTAATAATGGCAGAACTATCATCCATTCCCTTCTTTAGTTTTCTCTATACCTTAATGAGGAGAGAATCATTTTTCCAATTTTTGCAGACAGATTTCAAGGAGCTTAGGAAGAAATTCAGCTTTTATAAGACAGGGCTTTCCTTGAGGAGAGTGGAAGAGCAGCAAACTTATGAACACAGCACTACTGAGATGTAGAAGGGGCTGAATAAAAGCCTTATGCATGGGATATATGAACGCCAGTGTCTTCCTCTTTCTGTAGAAAAGAAAAATCAAAGCAGAAGTGTAGAATATATTAGGATGTAAAATTCTAAGAGCAGCACTTTTCTCTGATCTCACCTTTCATCAGTCCGGAGCACTATCTCTACTCTTAACTATGCTGGTTTATGGTGAGTATTTCCAACAAATGTAGACGTTTTTCTTGTGACCCTGTATCTGAGGTTTGACCTCCAGAAATCTCTCTTCACACAAGATCCCTTCTGTATTCATAGCCGCCTTTGCACCACTGTTCTCATCCCCTCCTGAGTGTCAAGCACCCTTTCCTTGAAGCTTCTGATTTGTGAAAAATGTCATTCCACACTTAATATTAAAGGTGGATTTTAACTGTCCATGCTACAACTCAGGAAAAACTAAATTTTTCTCTAATTAAAATTTCTCTAAGCTCTCTAACTAAAATAGTTACCATCTTTATCGTTCTGAATTAAAGAATTGTCTGCATCAATGTACAAAGAAGGAAACTTACTTCACCTTCATTACCGCAAATATGAGATCCTTAGCAGCGTCTACACAACATGCATGCTATTCCCTCTATAGTCAACAGACTTTTTATATGTATCACACAGTAACTCTTAAGGGTCTCTCTCTCTCTCTCTCTCTCTCTCACTCTTTCTCTCTCCCTCTCTCCCTCTCTCTCTCTCTCTCCAATGTGCCTCTTTGGGCCACTACTCAGTGGCACCTCTTTTTGAGCCCATGTCAGGCTCCTCACTCTATAAATCCCTCTTCCATTACATGGGACACTCCTTCATTCCCTCAAGGACTTCAGCGTCTGTCTCCCATCCTTCCTTTCCAGCCTATGGCTGTCCTTCACCATGATACCCATCACTAAGGGTGTGTCCCTTCTCACTTCTCATTTCGCAGTTCTTAGGGCATCTCAACAAGAGTCTCCCGATTCCACTAGTTCACAGGTACATGGAGGCAGAGCTCTATCTCAACGTTTTCCTCGCCAGAAGCTTCCTACATCTAAGCTTTCATAAACTGAAGTTTTTCCCTCTAACTCTCCAGGCCTACCGTTCATTCATCCATTCACTAATTTATTTATTTATTCAACAAGATGACTTCCTACCATGGTCCACCAGCCCTGGGAACACTGTGATGCCACTGAAACAGCCCCTCCTGCTCATTGTTCCCTCTATTCTTGCTCCATCTCAAAACTCTGAAGTTTACTATAAAAATTTAATTATACAATGTTGCACTAAAAACATCTACTTGGTAAAAATTATTTTATGCCTCTCTCGCTCCTTCTCTAGTTTTGTAGAGTGCAAGACAAGATCCTCAAGAGGAAAATCTAAAGAAGAAAGCACCCATTATTAGCTCACAAGAATACTTGAGAATGTTAACATTTTGGTGAAATTTTTAGAGAGACATTAAGAAAATATTTTGTTATTTTAACAACATGTTCTAAAAGCCCATGTGCAATGTGTAAATTAACTGGTAACACAATTTCCAGAATCAAGGAAAATGGGAGATGTAATTTGCTGCTTACTACGTAATGGGAAAAACGGAAATTTGATCACAATAAGTTCATCTGGTCAGGGAGCCTGAATCCAAACTGTGTGTTAAAATTACCTGAAGAACTTTTAAAAATGCCAGTGCCTGGACCCCACAACAGATGGATTAAAACAAGATATCCGTAATGGGGCTTAGGCATTAGTATGTACTTTAATTTGCACAGGTGATAAGACTTATCCAGGGTTGAGAAAGCCTAGTCTACGTAAAGGTTAAGTGTTGCTTATCTCTGACAGTAGATCTTTCTGAGAACCACTGTGAACCATGGCAGTGTTAAGGGTCCACCTTGTACTGTCATTTCCTGAGGTCTAATTTTACCCAGATGGTTTCCAAATTGATTTGTTTTATTTTAGGTTGGTTGAAAAATCTCTCATTCAAATATGAACCCAGAATGTACTGTGCATTTTAATTACTGTGGCGATTTTAGCTTAAATGTAAGCTTTTTATGATACAGCTTGGAAAACACAGAACTTCTTGCTAATGTGGAATAACTTGGTGGAAATTAAAGTATTGGTTATTGATTGCAGGTCTCCACACGGAATTGTGTTTTTTATTGGTTATTTGCTAATACATTCAGAGAAGATGCAATTATTTTGCTTTCAAAGAAGAATTCTCATCTGGGCATGCTGGTTTTTCACATTCGTGTTTTAAGTCAAACTGTATTTTTTGCAGGGAGGTTGGAACGGGCGATGCCCTTTGCAGATTAAAACTTAATTAGTGATTTTATCCATATGTACAAGCCCATCTGCTTACAAACAAGACGGATGTAGAGCTTGGGAGCAACTGTTGCAAAGATGTTATCCCATTACAGTGAGATGATCCCTTCTGTAGAACATAATAGTGGTGTGGTTCCATAACAGCCCCCACTAGATCAGGTAACACCGTAGGCATTACTCGTTCTTATCTCCACACTTCCAGCCAGCTATGGAACAAAATAGGACTGACGCATCATGAGCATGGCACAAAGTGATGTCACAGCCTACATTCCATACACAATGACATTGTAGGGCCTTGGACCCATACAGCATAGTTTCTTAGTAATCATTGGCAGCAATGCAAATGCATGCCCTTCAGAGTAGTAATTTAATAGAAGAGGTGAAACTGGGCATATGCTTGTTGTTCTTAAAGGTCAAATGAATTGGAAAATAAATGCTGAGCCTTTTATACAGTCAAATAGATTTTTATGACAGAAGCAAAGAAGCTTTAGAACTGTATAAAATATATAGAATCGTACAAGTGGCGTTCTAGCAGACCTTGAACCCACTTGGCTGCCCTGTATGAGGCAATCACTGACAAGTGATTAAGCTGCAGTGAAATGATTTCTCACAAAATAAGGAAAAGACACATCCTGAGGTTTTTGGTAGTAAATGTCTAACACTTTGCTAGACTATAAAAGACCAGGCAATCACAACACTGCACTAACCTGGGGACTCAGCTTAATCTCCTCAATAGACGCATGAAAGGTTGATGAGAAGGGGGTGATGTGGTACCCAAAGTCAGAGAATTCATGTTTCAGAGCTGGAACTAACACCCAAGTCAGCTAATGCTTAGCCTAGGCATCCTCAGGATGATGTCTTTCAAATTTTGGATCAAGGAATTCATTATTTGCCTAATCCTGGTGCTGTAGGTTGCAAATCTGATAGACATAAATATGTCAAAATCTTCTTAGTTTACAAATAAAATATCTTGGGATTCTGAGTTATCTGAATTACGTGGAAAAAACTAAGGAACTGATGGAACAATGACCCAGACCCACTTTTCCACTGATATAGTTCACGAATGGGGTTGGAACAGATAATACAAAGATTCTCTCCTGTCTTCTGATTCTTTAGTCTATGTCAAAGTGTCCAGTTAAAATTCATTTGATGTTTTCTAATAATTTACTAGGATGTAATATGTCTCTTACAGAAGCATTCAATACTCACACTTGTTTATTGTACTTCTACTACAGAGGATTCTTATTTACTTAAAAACCAATACTCATCTGGAAAATGAAAAAACAGCACTTAATAGATTCAAGATAATATCTGAAGAGAAATTAAAGCATTTATGTTATATAACTACCACTATTCAAAGAATGTTATTATTATGAACATGAATAATCATATGCTGCTCTGGAAGAAATTACAAGTGGTAATAGTAACTTCAGAATTGAAAAAATATTTGTATCTTCATACTATTCTATTAAAATATAAAGTCTGCAAATAATTATCTGACAACAGATTGCCTTTCTTAAAAATATATTGTCCTCCAACACTAGAATTGGAAGAAACCTTAGAAACCATGTATTTCCCGGAATTTTCTACTTCTAAGTGATTACAAGAATACCTTTTTTCTATTAAACAGGAGGTTAAAGTCCACTACATAAGTTGCTTTGAATTGCTCTGCTTGAGGCAGCTTCCCAGTAGCCTTCTCTTTCTCCACGCTCATTAATTTCTCCAGCAATTCTAAAAATCTCCTAATCCTCCTCAAACTTACATGTGAAAAACGCTGATCCAGCCCTCTTATTTTGCAGTGAGGAAACCCATGTCTGATGCTATGAGAGGTAGTAAATTAGTGCTAGAACTAGAAAAAATGCCAGTGTGCAGTAAAGGACTAACCTTGCCTTAAAAGAGATGTGGTCCTTGCCCTTGGCTCCTGGGACACAACCTCTAAGACATTGGAATGTCCTGTGCCCGACAAGAGTGATTTTGTTTGCCTGGGGGCTTTGGGACATGCAGATTGTCCACGATAATACTGTGATCTATGATGGGAGTCTTATCAGTTCAACCCCTGAAGGGGCTGGAGACTAGGGTCAACTATGAAGATAGTCACCCATATGTACATGACCAAACCCCAATAAAACCTCTGGACACCAAAGCTGGAGTGAGCTTCCCTTGTTGGCAATACTCTACATGGATTTTTCATGTGCTGTTGCTGGAGAAATAGGTGCCATCATTGCAGCTCCATGTTTAGAGGTCTTGTGGAGGCTCACACCTGGTACTCCAGGACACTGCCATGTGCTCCCTTCCTTGGCAGAGTTTACCCCATATCCTTTTGGTGTAATAAATCATGATCATGAGTATACTGGTTTTTCTGAGTTCTGTGAATCATTCTAGCAAATTATTGAGCCTAAGTGGTCTTGAGGACTCCTGAACTTTGTAGGCCATCACTATCTTGACTTCCTTGTTCCATTTCTCTTTTTATAATACTGCTTGCACAACCCACACAATCCATTTTGAATCTAACCTGATGAAGGATAGCCATTATAAACAGCAATGCTATATATACTGAACACTTCCTTAATGGCAAGGAGGATAGCAGAGGAAAACCGATAAATAAGATTTAAAGTATATTGTACACTTCTTATTAACAAACTACTATATAGATGATATCATAAATATAAACAAAGAATTAAACTTTAAAGTTTTCTAATAAGGCATATAGGAGCAACTAAAGATTTTAAAAACACATTTCATTTGACTAAGTATTTTCACATATTTGTTTCATTTATTTCCCTCTGAGCTCTATGTGGTAGGAAATTTTTATTGCAGATATTTGTATCATAAGACCTAAAATTTCAAGCTCTGCTTTGACACATTTGAGCCTCATAAAGGGTCACAAAGGCCTAACTGTGTGTTCCGCTGCTCTCAGCAGAAATTCCCCCACCCAAAGGGAAAGGCTCCCCGCCCTACTATTTCCCCTATTAGCCAGACTAGCTGCACCACACCTGGTCCTCAGTGGTTCCTCTGCAACCTAATAGGTTTCACTTCTCTGCTAATCCATCAATTTACTCAAAGAAGCAAATCGCAACCTCCCGTGGCAACCTGGGGACATCCCATCCTTGTGTGACTACAAGGCCCCTTCTGGCTCATGCTGCTGTGTGCTCCTCCCCTGGGCTGTGCATGTATGTGACTAATAACTGCTGCCCATCTCATCAGTCCGGTGTCAGGTGTCATATGTTTGACCACTTTGTACAATTTAGGGCATGAGAGTCTTCCAGCGGGGCGAGCAGGAGGTGGTCAGAACACCATTGGTCAGATTAATTAGACTCATCTTTCACGGCATGCCCATGCAACACAGGATTTTCTAAGCACGTAGTTTTTTGTTTTTTGTTTTTTTTAAAGATTTTATTTTTTCCTTTTTCTCCCCAAAGCCCCCGGGTACATAGTTGTATATTCTTCGTTGTGGGTCCTTCTAGTTGTGGCATGTGGGACGCCGCCTCAGTGTGGTTTGATGAGCAGTGCCATGTCCGCGCCCAGGATTCGAACCAACGAAACACTGGGCCGCCTGCAGCAGAGCGTGCAGACTTAACCACTCAGCCACGGGGCTAGCCCCAGCACATAGTTTTTTAACCATAAACATTTCTCCACCTACTGAATCCAGGTTGATATTTCAAACTGTATGGCATCCAAGATGGAATGATTATGAGAGCTCCATGCTAACAAGAATAAATAAGTGGGGTCCAGCCCTGTGGCATAGTGATTAAGTTTGTGTGCTCCACATTGGCAGCCCAGGGTTTGTAGGTTCGGATCCTGGGCATGGACCTGCACACCACTCATCAAGCCATGCTGTGGCAGCATCCTGCATACAAAATAGAGGAAGATTGGCACAAATGTTAGTTCAGCGACAGTCTTCCTCAAGCAAAAAGAGGAAGATTGGCAACAGATGTTAGCTCTCAGGGTCAATATTCCTCACCAAGAAAAAAAAAGCAAATAAGAATAAATAGGGAGAAACTGTTACAGGACCAGACCAAGGTTGAAGACTCACATTGAACAATAAAATTCACTTTTCTTCTTTTTTTCAGGCCAGAAGATTGCAGAGACTTTCTTGGCCACCCTGCTAACAACAGGCTCAGAAAATAGATTAATTTTAGTCAATGCCAATGTTTCAAAAGGAGCTGGGTCTGGAACGGTTCCTTGTAGGTTATTTAGCTTGTTTCAATTTCATGGTCACAGCTTGCACCCAAAAGCATGGCCTTGTCGCTACAACCATGTTCAAAAGGAGGACAGTGAGGAGGCAAGCTTCGCTGCATTGTGTACCGTCAAGGCAGGCAGAGGGCTAAGGGCTGTGAAGCTTTAGTGAACACTGATTTCTAGGATTTCATTACAGCTTGCTGTGAACCCAATCTATCTATTTTGGGAAGGACTTACTCTGTGTCTTTCCAAAAGATGAAGGTACTTCGTGAAAGCTGTGCAGCTTCCTTGAAGGCTGGTGAGAGAAGACAGCTCAGGGGCCCTTATGAGAAGTGAAGGGTGCTGGAAACAGAGTGGGGCTTTCCAGTCATGCAGCCCAGGGATCAAATTTGCTTTTGTCTCCTAATAGCTTTGCGTCCTTGGGCAAATTACTTCACTCCCTTAATTTCATCATCTGAAAATTGAGAACCATTATCTTGGAAACCAGTTTAATATACATGATATTTTTATTATATTTAGACTCTATTATTTCAACTCCAACACATTTGTCAGGATGGAGTTAAATTTTCTAAGTAAAATTAAAATAATCTAAGGTTTTATGTATTTCCTCCAGATCAACACATAGATTCAAGATAATAGAAAATAGAAAATCACATGGGGCATTAAAAAGAAAATTTAGGTAATTTTCTTTGAATAACTTAAGGAAAAAAACAATTTAACAGTAAAATAACCACACCTACCTAGAAGCAGAAGTGTGTTGAAACTTTAAAAACTGATTATTTTGCTTTTTTAAAAATTTGCAAATACTATCTCTTGATTTTGTTTGGAGTAATTTTCCTATTCAGATATTCCCAGGAAAGCATTTATGGATCTGTATCACATAGGGTAAAATAATATAACTGTAGTCTGACATTCGTCTGCTGTGGAAATCTGCAAATGGGTTGAGTGTCAAAGCACAAGATCATGGACCCTGGGAGGGTTTTCCAGACATTCTTTCCAAAGCACAACCTATCTGGTGAAATACAAACGTTTAATACAAAGTAACATGCCTTCTAGAGAAAGAACATTTTATGCCAATTCCCGCTGTATTGAATTTTAAAGAGGAACTTGAGAACTGTGAGATACATTTTAATTTCCCTTTATAGCTCATCAGCAAAAACCAAAAACCCAAATCCAGATAATTTTCAGAATCTCTTCCTTCAAATTTCTGACATACGGCAGACATGGCCATTTTTTTCCTGACCTCATTCAACATTGACATGCAAATCTCACAGCTGATATAATTATTGTTTTTCTCTCTATTCCATTAAAAATGGCTACAAAATAAATTCATTATGCAAATATATTCCAAAGGTTAGAGTAAATATTTGAGTTTTTGTGGCAGAGAAGTCAGGGAGATGAATCTTTTGCTTTGCTTTGCAGATAATTGCACTGTGGCTACACACAGAGATAACGTATAGACGCACCAGATCGGCTGTTGGTCCAGGCACATAGTAGACTGAGTGGACATAGAGGCACCGACAGTTTCATTTTTCCATTTTAAAGTGTAGATATGACTCTTAAAATCCACAATTTTTACTACAATTTGTGTTTTCTTTCTTTACGTTTTCAAAATATAGAGAAGTTAAGTTTATCTGCATTTCAGTAACTTACCTACAAACTGTTAAAAATGTCGTTTTGAAAATTGCTTGATGTTTTAGGGGCGTTTCTGAAACCTTTTCATAAATCTGCATGGTCATTTCCTCCGTCTAAATATCCATAAATAAACACTATTTTACCAAACGTCTACATGCATTAGTATGTGTAAAATGTTTTTCTCTTGATATTGTTCCTTTTATTAGATTGTATGTTCCTTATATGCTAAAATAATGAGAAGTTGGCATGTCATTCATATTACATTCTTCAAGTGTCACGTGGCTTTTATTACAAGGTTTGTTAAATGTTTGATATTCATAAATTGTGTGTTTTCCTTTGTACAAACATATTAATCTTTTCATTTATGCCTTCTTCATTTCGTGTCTGGGTGATCTGCATCCGGACAATTACACAAAGTAGAATTTGTCTCCAGCAAGAACTCTGAGGTCTGACTGACATAATTAACCAACAACTGAACTTTTTAGCTCATCTACACTTAATATGCAACCAAAGATCATTTACCATCTTTCTCCTAATCATTTCCCTCCTGCCTTGTCTCTTTCGTATTCTCCATCAGCACACTAAGTCATCATTCAAGTCAGAAATCAGGAATAATCCTAGGATGCTGTTTTCTTTATTGCCACATGCAACCTGCCTATACACACACACATATACTTACAAGGTGGATAGTCATCCCGGACACACCAATGCAGCTTAAATGATTGTTTAAATACCGAATCCTTTTCTACTGATTGGTAAATACCCACAGTCTTGAGGCCCCCAGAGTCCCACACCACCTGAGCTATTCCAGCCTCTCCTCTGGATCCCCTAGAACCTCGTCTACATCAGCAACTACATAATGAAATGGGCCACAGCAAGGGGCCACTAGGCCCTCTGCCAGGGCACCTCTTCCGATTGGTCAGTGTCCACGCCATACCAGGTGTTCACGAGTTTTGATTATCACCACTCTATAAGGCAGATCTGCACGAATGTGGGAGATTGCCTCAGTCAACAAATGTGAGTAGAGGTGGCAAGGTTCACATCCGAGCAGAAGCTTCAAGGGGGAATCATGAGATTCTGACAGCTTTCATGCTTCTGTCCTGTCTTGCTTCTGCAGAGGAGGCATGGAGAAGAGAACAGCTGAAATGGATCTAAGGCTAAAGGAAGGCTGTATTGGGATATGTGTGGAGGATGACAGCAGGAATTGAGGAGGCCCACACTCCTCTGTGTTCTCATGGCAGATGCTGGAGAGGGACTGCAACTTCGGCCCGGGACCTAGAAGGAGAAGACACATGAAGCAGAACTGCGGCCTGAAGCCGAACCACAATTAATTTGTTGCTGCAGCAAAGCTAGAGATGTATCTGATTATATAACTAGAATGATTTGACTGTTTACATATATATCCTTAAAAATGTACATGTGTACACACACACTCACACATATCTGACTCTTTTCTAAAATGAACACAATGTCTAAAAAAATAGGCCTGTAATAAATACTTGTGGAATTAACGTATCCCAGTTGATATCACCTTATTTCAGATCTTCATCATCTTCTTTCTGGACGTTGCAATGCACTTTTGAGAGTGGATCTGTCTCCAGTTTTACCTCCCTCCAACATGTTCCCTCTGCTCCTACCAGAGTCAGCATACTAAAGTGCAAATTTGATTACTGTTACTTTCCCCTGTCCTGTCCACAGAAAGATCTAACTCTCCCCTTGAATGCTATTACAGAGCTGAGGCGAACCCTATTAGACCAAGAATTAGCGTCCTCTTGTCCCTTCATGCATGCTGTACACTTCTCCTTAAATGTTCTTCATCTCACCTAAATGTAACCACATTGAGGGCAAAACCCATGTCACGCACACTGCAAATTCTCAATAAATACATGTTGTATTGACAAAACAGGAATTTATTTCTCATGTTCCTTAAAGACCCACATGCAGCATACTTTCTCTGTGAAGACGCTGCTTGTCCACTGTAGAAAAATCTCCTCCTTGCTCCCTCAGAACTACCACTGAGCTAGTACCTTCCTAGTGTAATCCCTCAGGCATGATCTGTCAGTTCCCACTGCCCTACTCCAAACATACACTCAGCACAGCTTTCCCTTTAGTCTCATACCTAGGCCCATTTCAGCTGTATACTTTTTCACATCTCCTCCCATTTTACCAGTTGTTGCTGGTTTATACCTTACTTATGTGTTCCACTGCTGACTCATCAGTATATTAAGAACTGGATGCTTCTAGTGTCCAGAAGAACAACAGCTCTCCCTTAAATAGACATCTTTCTCTAAATACTATCTACACTCTACCTTCCCCTCCTCACTCAAGCTTCTCAGAATAACACAGCCTGCTATCTGTCTTCACTTCTTCCTTTGCCTGTCTCTTCTTCCTTCAAAGTATGACAAATATCTCCAGAATGCTACTGAAATTGATTAAACCATGGTCACCAGTGAAACATTAATTGGTTATTTTTCAGTTTTTATCTAATTGAACATACTGGCACAAGAAAAACTGATGAGAACGTTAAATTCTCTTTGAGCCTGGCTTTGGTGGTCCTACACACACCTGCTCACCCCACTCCTCTACCAAACCCTCTCATTTCTCCTGCATGAGGTCTTCTCCCTCTGCCCCCTCCTTAGGCGTTGGTGCTTCACCCTAGGCCTGATCCCATTCCCGCTGCTCTTTCCCAGCACAGACCTTCCCTACGTGAGTCTCTTCAGTTTCATGATTTCAATCACCACCTATATGCTCATGATTGTAAATCAACCCATATATTCCACTCCTTGATGAAAGTCTCCACTGAAACTCAAATTGAGAACATATCAAACTGAAAATTCCAACTCCAACTAGATCCTCTTCATTTAGCCTCCATTGGTGGCACCATCATCCGCCCAGCCTTAATCCTTCAAATTCAGTAACATCCCCCATCCAACTGATGAGCAAAGTTATCTCCCCTATACTTTCCTAAACAGCCCTTCCCTCATCATCTCTATGACTTGCTTTATAATGACTCTATAATGGAAGAGCCAGCTTCCTTCCTACCACTAGCATCTGAAACAAAGCTTTTCTGAAACAAAAATGTGATGACAGCACTTCCTCTCTTAAGAGCTTTCCAAAGTTCCACGTTTTTATAGATGAGATTTTAAGATCTATAAAGTGACGTATCTCCCCTCTATTAACCAGGCCCCGCACCTATAGCCTCACTCGCCGCTTCCTCTTTCATGCATAACGTTTCAGAAACACTAAAGTGTTTGTGACTTCTCCCACAGTTCATCTAGTTCTATGCCTCTGCCTCCGTTCATGTGGTGTTTCACGCCGTGACATTTCTTCTCCTTTCTCTTCCCTCAGGTATCATTTAGAAAATTTTCCCGGATTCTTTCCCATACAAGGATAAATTCCCTTTCTCTTTTCTCCCATAATGCTTTGTGCATATCTGTGTTACCATATTTGACGCATTATTTTTTTTTATTTTTATGTCTGTTTTTTCCCATAGATCGTTCAGTTACTTGATGCTATAAATGGAGTCTTATTTGTCTTTGTAGTGCTAATATATGATATTTAGAGTGAATTCCAAAATATTAATTAAAGAACCAAATACTAAATTAACAAATGAACGAATGAATGAGTGACTTGATATCACCATTGTTATGTCACGTTTCAAGTTCTGGTTTATAAACCATCTTGCTTTCTATCTTCTAAGCTCCTAGACGGCTCGAATCATGCCTTTTACCATGGCACCTAAATCAGTGACTGGGGGCAACACATACTGAAATGTTTATTCAAAGAATGGCTGAACGAAAGCTGGGAAAATTAAATGCTAAATGAAGAACTGACAACTAAGGGAATTCATAGCCAAAAACAAGGCTTCAAAGAGTGAACTATACATGTTAGGTAACTCTTAGTGCTGTTTTATTTTCCTTTTAAGTTCCCTTACAACTTTCTTTTTCTTGCTTAATGAATTAAAAGAATAAAGACGTCCTTCCTGTTGTGAGTTTGTTATTTAGCATATGTAAACCAAGAAAATAGAATTCAGTAGCCTATAAAAATGTATTGAAGCTTGTGTGTATGTTTCTTCAACAAATATTTAGAACGCAACGTAAATCTGACACCATACTGTCTTATTTTGTGAAAAGTTTTAAACTTATCAGCATTTTAAGGCAAAACCCTTTATTGCAGTTACAGTTTAATTTGAAACTTAGAGATTTACATGTTTCTGAATTGCTTAAAAAAATTAGTTTTGGGGCCAGTCCTGTGGCCGAGTGGTTAAGTTCCTGTGCTCTGCTTCAGTGGCCCAGGATTTCGCCTGTTCAGATCCTGGGCACGGATCTATGCACTGCTCATTGAGCCATGCTGAGGTGGTGCCCCACATGGCATAACCAGAAGGACCTACAACTATAATATACAAGTATGTACTGGCGGGCTTTGGGGAGAAAAATAAAAAAGAAAGATTGGCATCACATGTTAGCTCAGGGCCAATCTTCCTCACCAAAAAGCATGCTTTTAAAAAAATTAGTATCTACTTCAGGTAGTTTAGGGAAAGGTAGGGCAAAAATTAAAGCCCTACAGATTCATCTAGGAGAATTTCAAGTCATGAAACAGAGACTGAAGACCTTGGCACATAAGAGGGAAACCACAGTGCCAAATGCAAGCAGATGGAGGATATTCTGCTATCAGAAAGGCGCTAGGCAGAGATGACATATGCATTTAAAAATACAGGTTGAGGTCTGGAGAGAATGTCCCGGCTGTCCCTTTGAAGCTAGGCCCAGTTAGGGAAAGACATTTCCTGAAAAAGAAATGGCAGAGGGCACCGTGGTAGGTTCTTCACAGTTACTAGGTTCTGCTGTAAGTACAGACAAGTTCACATCCAGCACTGGAGACAACATCAGCTAGTAAGTAAAGTATAGAGCCCATATTAACATGGAGAAAGTCAATGTGGCATGTTCCTGAAACAAGCTCTTTGCTGGAATTTAAAAGATTTTTATCATTCTCCATCTTATGAGGCATATATTAAAGAAGAGGATTCCTTGTTAGAGTAAATATTTATATGCTGTTCAGGTAAATATATGGCTTTGACTATACATTTTCCGACAACTAGTGAAGTTAAATTCCTTCACTGTCACAGAACCGTATGGAAAATTAAGTTACTTTGCTGCAGTAGGAAAATTCCATGGCCATAACTGTCCCAAACAGAGAGGGTTATGTCCTTAAGGCAACTTGAGTTAAGTAAATCTTGTCAAAAAAAACCTTAGTCAGGAAGAGCCAAGGTGACAGGTAGATAAGCAGTGCTGTGGCAAATCTGAGATGGTCCATAAAATTGTTCAGTTTATAGAAAGCTGAGAGGTCTGTGAAGATAGCGGCCATGTCTACCTTAGTCACCACTTGAGCTCAACTCTTAGAACAAAACTCAGAACACAGCAAGAATTCAATAGATATTTATTGGTTGAATAAAGGAATAGATAAATAAGTGGCTATATCAGAACAAAAATGCACATCAAGATTGGTTATTGGGGAAGGAAGAAGTAGAAAAAAGTCAACGCTCAAAGACTGGTTCATTACTGAGGCCTTGAAAAGATGCCAAATCCTGGAGGTTTCCTCCATATCAGGGCCAATATATGTTGCTGAGTAGGTCATTCCCATTTGAAGAAGCATACAGAAAATAATAAAAATAGCTCTAACCAGTGAAGAATTGTGGAATAAAATAATGGAATACAAACAGTAAACCCACTTTTAATCACGTTTTTCTTAACATTTTCGATTTAGCATTTATATTTTGTAGTGATTTTCAAAATGATCCACTGTTAGACATTGTATCTTGGCAAGCCTGTTTCCTTGTCAGTGTACTTAATTAATGACCCCACAATCAATTTGTAAAATCTGTAGGTATTTGAAGCAGTTTTAAAGTTTGCAGTAACATATTTAAATGAATGATGCTCCATAATCCTTTCTTCCTGTAACTGAGAAGGAACCAAGATTTTTTTTAACCAAGATTTTACCAAGATTTCAGAATGCAGTTTATTTCCCTTTACAAAGAATAACTATTCATGATGAAAAACTGGGAAATGCAAAACAAAAGAAAAGGATAATGGAATGGAATCGCATCCCTTTGGACCATTGCTGATTGTACCCATAGCTGCCATTCCCATCAGTGAACAAGCTCAGGCTCCCCTTGGGTTGTCAGCATCATCCCTCAAGCATCTAAGGCGTGTTTCTTTGATTTTGGCCCCAGAACTTCTGCAAAGTTGCAGGAACCCACTCAGCCCTTGTGTAACCATGACCTAGAAGCACAGGAAGTCAACCATCAACCAAAGAAGGATGGGAGGTAATGGATAAATGTTCCAACCAATGGTCCTTCAGGAAGACATTCTGAACATTTCTCAGGCAGTTCCAGTGGGATAGAGCACCTGTCTCCCACAGAGGTATCTTTATATCAGCTTTTCCACCTTTTCTGTCTCACTCTGCCCTCACTCCAACTTCTGGTTTCGCCTCCCAAGTAAACTACCTGAGTGCAAGTTTTTCCCTGAGACTGTGCTTTTAGGAGAACCTGAGCTAAAACACACAGTAACAAAAAATATATCTATGGTTATAATAGATACAGATAAACAGTCCGAACATTTTGGTGGATATTTTTCCAATTTGGTTTCTTTTTATGAAAATACTTCAAACATTACCAAGTTATGTACAGCAAATGATGAAAATTTTCTTCCTGATGTCTACCCATCCCATATCCAACTATCCTATCTCTGTAACAGTAAGTCTTGTTAAAGCTTGACACAGATTCTGCCTGTCACCTTTTTATGCACTTCTATATATATAAGTGTATATATACTCTTTCTCTTTCTTGGTTAATATTAAGAGCATTTATAATGACATCTATTTCTGTATATCTTCGACCACTTTTCATAAGATACATACTCTTCATTTTTGTTATTGTTTAAATAGTATGTAATTGATTGATTATCTCGTTGACCCACGACATTTCTTCAGTAATTGAGAATAGCCAAATAGATCACTAATGGATGACATACAATTTTAAATTTTAGAAATATTAAGTGAATACAGTGTAAAATTCTAAGGAAATGTAACTTAAAATTTCAATAAAATAACCCATTTCAAGTGTTCTGCATCTATATCAAGCAGCAATTGCTGTATAATAAACTGCCCCAAAATGGTGACTGAGAACAACAGTCACCTCGAGCATCTGTGGTTCGGATGAGGATCAGCTGACCCAGGCTGAGATTGGTGGCCAGATTTGCAGGTAGTTGTGGTATGGCTGCTTCAGGTTCTCAGGGCAGGGATGGCTCTGCTCCACGTGTCTCTCTTCCTTCTCCAGAGAATGCCAGTATGAATGCTTGTTCTATTGGGTAGACTACCTCCCCATGAGTAGAAAGCAGGCAACAAAACTACCTAGTATAGAAGGAAATGCTGAATGATGTTAATTACTACCCTAACTTAGTCTCTCTCTATCATCAGTGCCATATTGCATTATGTATTGTTCCTATTATCAGAGAATAACTTTTCCTGTATACGTTCCCTTTTACACAAACTTTAATCGTAAAGGGATTAAATTCATGACAAGTCTTAGAAATTTTTTTGGAAAAATTTTTATTTTAAAAAAAAGCAAACATTCAAATATACAAACAAGAAGAAATGTTTCTCACGACTGGCGTCTAAAAATTCATGCCAGTGCTTCTCTGAAACACACAAGGTTTTGTGGAATGGAGTCTTCTTACGTAGTGCTATTAGGTACTACACAGAACAGTCTGGCTAATTGAGGACATGATACTTCCCCATGAAGATGAGGTCTTCAAATCTTCCTTTTATGGTTATTTTTTCTCCTGCAAAATCTAGATCATAATTCAATGCACATCACATTCTTGCTCCAATGGAAAAGCGGCTTTTAGTGATAACTTCCCATGTAAGCCATTACATAGGAGTTCACTGCTTCTTTCTTCTCCTTCTGTCAAATGCACTTAAAAGCAGCTATAGCCGTTACAACCAAGAGGAGGTATTCAGTGATTTTGAGCTGAATGGGCAGCCCTTCCATACTGACTGCATGTCTTGCTTGGGCTGTAGTTTCTATTCACCGGATGTATCTGAATACCAATGCTTCTCAAAACCATCACAGCATCATGGTTCAAAATGAGGAAAGGGAAAAAATGGTACCCTTGTGCAATGCAATTCTGACACTAATTAGCCAGTGTTCAGCCAAACTTCACGAATTAAAGGTACATTCCTTCACAAGACTGCTCCCACTTCAGACACAACACACAAGCTTGGGGCTCCCCAGGTCACTTATACTTGTAACCAACCGGCTACAAATCTGGGGGTTCCCACAACCCTCTTTGGCTTGCTGATTTGTTAGAATGACTCACAGAACTCAGAAAAGTGCTATGCTTAAAAACCACCGTTTTACTATAGCACAAGAGGATACAAATGAGGACTAATCAAAAGAAGAGATGCCAAGGGCAAAGTCTGGGAGGGTCTCAAATGGAAAGCTTCTGCGTCTACTCACTGTGGAGTCCACACATATCACCCACCCAGCACATTGAGGTGTATTACCAACTAGAAACCTCACTCAAGCCTAGATGTCCAGAATTTTTATTGGGAGTTCATCATGGAGGCATGACTGATTGAATCACTAGGCATGAGATTGAAATCAATCTCCAGCCCCTCCCCTCCCTGGAGGTTGGGCTGACATCAGATGGCTCAAAGCCCCAACCCTCTAATCACATGGTTGGAATTTATGGCACAACCAGATCCTGTCTTGAGTCATCCCCTTAGCATAAACTCAGGTGTGGCCTGAGGGGCCCATCACGAACAACAAAGACACTCCTACTACTCAGGAAATTCCAAAGATTTAGCATCTTCTTCCCAGAAACTATGGATAAAGGCCAGCCAAATTCTTTATTATATAATACCTTGGTGTATGATAGGTTATCTAAAATACAGCTCTGTTATTTAATCCCTAAATGAAAAAGAAGAGGAGGGAAGCACTATGAATAGAGAAGCAGTGATGTTTTCTGTAAAACTGAGAAGTAATATATAAATATACCAATTAATAATGCTCACATCAGAGCAACACAATCTAGAGATTCAACACAAGTCGAAATACATAATAATAAAAGAGAAACCAAACTTTAAAGTGATCAATAAGAGTCAGAGTATTGGTATTTGAAGTCCAGACCTTTCCCAGCTAATTTGTCTTCTTGACCAATCATTTACACTCTCTGAACTAACTCAATTTCCCTATCTCTAAAATGGGAATACAATCTCTTGCAAGATTGTTGCAAAGAATATAATTAGTGAATGAGAGTGAAGTTCAAGTTAGGAGTAAAAAGCCTTCATCCAATTAAACTCATTAAAGAGGAGTCTGCTTGTGGGGTACAAACTTTTTGCTCCTCCAGTTGTGCGCATTCAGGGCCCCAGTCACGTTCACATGAATTTTGTTCCTCCACAACCCCACATCCACCTAACGTCACGGTTCTTGCTATGAAGATCTGTTTAGAGACAAATAGAGGAAATTAGATCCTGACAAGTGATGCACTTTGTAAACTGACGTTTACCGGACCAGCGGCACATATGATTGGTATCGATTTTTAGCAACATTGATTTACTAAATTTGGTTTCTTTCTGCTATTTGGCCAGGAACTTTGGACATTCTCTCCTGGAAATCCTTCAAGAGTAACAAATAACATAAATCACTGTTCCATCGTCTTGACGGCAATGGAGACATACATCCTGTGAAATTCCGTACACAGTTGATGCTTTCCCCCTAGTGGTCACAGTCTTTTATCAGCGTCTCCTAAACAGTATCATAAATTCCTGCATGCTGTAAACTTGAAGATTTGAGTTTTGTTTTCATACTGTCTCCAGTTCCCATTGCCAAATGATCTGTAGACAGTTAATATGTTCTTCCCCGGGTCTAGATTTCTTGTTGCTAAGGAAATTAAACTCCCTTATCTTCCTTATATGTGAAACACAGAAATGCAAGTCCTGTGATCTCTGAAACTGTAGGGGTGGAAAAATTTTCCTCTTCCCTTCTAGGTTCTTTGGTTGGCCTAATAATTAAATTTATATAAGAAAGATTAACAAAAGAAAAACAAACAAAAGTTTAATAACATGTATACCAACTGTGTACACGGGAGAGATACAGGAAAACTGATTAACTCTCCAAAATGACCACTGGTAAGAGTTTCTAGAGATTTAGAGTCGTCCTTCTCTTCCTGGTACAGAGAGGGAGACACTCCTACAAAAGGAGATTTTGCTTATAAATGTAAATGTGTCTTACAAAAGGATAACTTCTACTTGGCTTTTGGAGCTTTTCCTGTGTCTGCAACTCCTTAAAAAGAATCAGACTAAAATAATCCTTATGCCAAAGAGACATATTTTGGGGTGACAAGTTCTGCTCCCCTACCCCATGATACAAAGTCTTGAAACACGCTTGCTTTGTCTTTATACACAACTGCTTCCGCCGCTTTCCAGCCTTCTAACTGGACCCATCAAATTATCCACCAGCACCTGTGTTCTAGCAGCCTAACTTCCTACAGGAAGTCTCCTTCAGGGGTGGGATGAGAAAAATGTTTAGGAAAGCAGCACTTCTAACCAAGGTAAGAGGATTTATCTTATTGTAGAAGAAAATTATATGAAAAAGAAAGGGTGGGGTGATTGCCATCCTCCATCGCTTAACAACAGGGATGCGTTCTGAGAAATGCACCATTACCTGGTGATTTCTTTGTTGTGATACTGGCTCACGGCAAGGTTGACAATAAGGGAAGCCATATTGCAGAAAAGAAGCCATATTGTAACTTTGAATGACCTCTGATTAACCAACCCAACCGCATATGCACCCTCCAGGAGATACACCTGCTCTATAGATTTTATGGCCCCTGCTTGTGTCTGTACCTCTCAGCTGCGATAAGACGATTACTTTGTTCCTTTGAGTTCCCTAGGAATGTGATGACCCCAGAGAGAGATTCTATGTTGATGTCCATGACAACTGAAAGATCTGGTGTGTTTAACCCCAGTCTGTAACACCAGAGGGTCACCATTCCTAACCCCCTCCTCCTTCCCTATAACCCACTGGCTTATATAACTGCTTCAAGACTCAATTCTCCCCTTAAGATGGTTTTTTAGGACACTAGTCAACCATCTTCCAAATTGCTGGCTCATTGCTTAATAAAGTGTCCTTTCTCTGCCACCATCTTACCTCTTGATGGACTGGCTTTTGTCTTGTGATGAGCAGATCATGCCCTTTGCACTGTAAAGAAATTGGTGACCACAAGGAGACCCAGGATCTGCCTGTAGCTAGCCAACTTTGGGGGAAATTCTTAGGAAAGTCCCTAGCAGCTGCAGAGGCTCTCTTTGCCTCAGGGATGGCCCCTGCTGGTTTCCCTCTGCTGCCAGCTGCCTCAAACACTCTCTATAGTGCAAAAAGAAATGGAAACTTCTGGTGAGTTCACAAGCTAGCATCTGAAGTAGGGTAAGCCACCTTGGGGGTGCCCCACCAAAAACTTTCCTTCCCCTCCATCTGGGATCCCCTCTTTGAGGGAGGGACCATCTGGTTAAGAGGATGCCCTGCCGGAGTGGGAAGAGTTATAGGACTTCTCCAAGAATCTGGGAACCAGTTCACTGTGTCTGGTTTGTCTGTGTCTGTGTCTGTCTGTAAACAGCTCCAGGGTCAGACATCTTTTGGGTGAGTGACCTCGTTAAAACATGCCTGTGCCTAAAATTGTCTAATGTCTCATCAGGATTGTGGGTTAGAGGCCTCACTGGTGAGACTGTTGCTGGGTTGAAGTCCCCAGGCTAGAATTGTGGGTTCAGAGGAGACAATATAAAAGGGTTACAGCTGTTGGGACACTCAAAGGATCAGGTTGGAGGCCTGAACTCTGAGGTAGGGTCCCAGGGCACCCTGGGTTAGAGTCCTAGAGTATTGGATTTCAGTATCTGTTTATGTTTGTCTATGTCTGACTGTTTTATTTGTTAAAATTGACTGTTTGGGGACTGAGTTTCTCATAGATGATACCGAACTCTCTTTAGAAATTACTTTCTTTATTGCAGCCACCTTGGGGAAATCTCCCTGAAATGGAGATACCTATAAATAGCTGGCAAAGTAACCCAGGATAGTTTAAAATTATAGTGGCCACTTTGGATTCCTTTTGACCTTTTGAACTGAGAAGCAAAGAAATCTTCAAAGAGTTGAAGGCTCAACCTTTCAACATAACAGTTCCAGAAGCTGTAAATGTTTACCAAGAGCTGCAGACATTACCATGGTTTTTTTGTGTCCTGAGGGCATGGTTTGACAATTGTCAGGTTAGGGCAGGTCCCAAAACTACACTGGGACAAAAATGCAGTTGCACCCCATTTTGCAGTAAGAGATGGTTCCACAGAAATGCAGGTCGCAATCCCATTTGTGTCTAAGGGTCCTATCAAAGTGCATCAGCCTCAGGGAAATCACACTGGCCATCAGAAGGAAGCCTTGGCTTGGCATTCATTATGAGGGTCTTGATTTCAGAGATGCTCAACATTTTCATGATCTGGTTCTAGCCGCAGCGTAAATGCACTTTTGACTGGCCCTGTCTAAATGTTGAAACAATGGGAAATGCTAATTCGATCTTCACCTGTAGCCCCTTAGGCTGCATTTTCCCAAATTGTGTGACTGTTAGCTGTGAGGATGTAGTTCGAGCTAGAGTACTCATTGGTTTATTGATCTTCTCCTCTGAGAGTTGGTCATTATTTTCCCTTGTCTATGTTTTTTCATCTCTGATAAAAGGAAAAAAAAATGTAGGGCAAGATGCAAGCATCTCCACAAGCCTATTGTCTGGGCAGGCTGCAGTAAACCTTGCTGAAGGGCCCACCTGTTGAGTATGTGCAGAAGGTGGAAGCTGCTGCTAAGGGACATCTTGGAAGCCAAAAAGCCATCAAAATTGGTGGGCACAGGTCGAGCTGCTAAGAGCCTTTAGGGGACTTGTCACCTTAAGAAGACTCCTGTGATAGGATAAGTTGGTCATGGAATGAGGTGAGTGATGACCGGAGATAGGTCCCCCACCAACCTCAAGAAAATGTCCATGCAATGAGGTATTCCGTACAGCACACACAATCCCCGTACAGCACACACAATCCCCAACCCCACAGCACCTCCCTCCTAGGTATTAAACTTGCTCCAAGAGATCCTAGGAAAAGCAAAAGCTATTAATGTGCATATAAGATGAGGTGTTTTCTTTTGTCTTGTTCTATGTCTTGAGAGCTTGGCTTTGTGACCAATTTGACAACTGCCATCTGGAGGATGCATGTACTGGTGTGCATCTTGGTGGCCAATAGAGTAGACTAGGGGTTCTGAGATGTACTTTCTTTGTCTGGCTGTATCAGCTCTCAGGGGAGGGTGCCAGTCCTTCAGGGGCCTTTGTTGTCCCAACCTTCATTGCTGGTTAGTTCACTACCACCTGTGCAGTGGAATCCTTTGCTTTCTTAGACTATTTTTGGGAGTGAACTTTCTGGATCTTGTGAGGGCTTCTTCTTCTGCAAGCTCATTTGCGGACACCTCTTGCATCCATAATTAAGTCATAAATGCTTATTGCTTTGAGTCACTATTAAGATCCTAATTGTCAAAGGTCAGAGGATGGATCCTTAAACTGGAAAAACTTCTAAATTGAAAAATGTAGCTGAAAGTATGGGTCAACCTCTTTTATCCTTTCAAGACATCATTTATTAACCATCAGATGTCCGAGGTCCTTACATCCGCTCCTGGCCCTTCAGCTCTACAGTTCTCTGATCTGATTATTTCCTATTTGTGTAATTATTTTCAACTTTCTATCTTCTTTTGAGCATTCCAGTGGACAATAACTTAATCAACTTAGCCCTCAGAAGAGGGATTTCAGAAGCAAGTTCTTCTCCAAGAACTCCTGACAGAATAGTTTTGTGCACAGGTCATCTCTAGACTCCTAAATAGCCAATAGTTGGCTGGCAGCACAGCATAAACCCGATCCTTCTCCTAGAGCCCTTGGTGAATGGTAACCATATCAAGCTTTGAATATTCACATGAATCTGTTTGGTGTCTCATTTTTTTAAATGAGTTCCTGGGAGTGAGATTAAAGACAATTGCTGAGACTAAAAACTTAACCTGGAGTAACTGTTCCTAGTAATACTTTTGAGACTAGTGTGTATACAACTTAGACACAGACATGGGAACCTCCATAAATCTAGAATAAAGGAAATAACACCAAGGAAAAATTATTAATATTCAAAAAAAAGATGAATTATTTTGATTCAGAGAAGAGATGACAACTAATGCAAAGACATTTTCTTGTCTAACTTTAGATATTTGGCATAGAATATCATCATTAACTACACCTTGTTTAACAAAAAATCAGACTCAGCCACTTTCAAAAGGTGAAATCCAAGAGACTTCATGTCTCAGTTATGTTTAAGCAATGCCTGAGCTCACAAACACGTACGTCAGGTGCTCCCTTCCCAGGTCTTTTCAAGCCATGCCAATACACTGACAGGCTGTGCAGTGAAGGCTTTGTTAAACAAGTTCTGAACATTCAGAAGCCTTCTTTCCTTCATTCTTGGTCTGTCTCTTGTACATCCTGCTCTGGACCTAACCCGTGACTTCAGTTTTTACTTTCAGTATCTTCCTGCCCCTCCCACATGAGAATCACATGGAGAGCTAACTCTGGTCAAAATTTCTTATCAAAATTCAGATCTGTTTTAGAATTTGGACACTCCCAGATTTTAGAGACCACTCATGGTGTATACATGACCATATATGACATTACAGCCCCAAAGGTGCCTTAGGTAACAAACCATCATCAAACATATAAATATTTCTGCAGAGAAACATATGAAAATTCACACTAAGAAGGATAAAAAAAGACCATAAATAACTTCAGATATTTTGGGGTCAGGATTTCTACCAAATGAGTCACAACATACCTTTGGTTTTCATAGATCTGTGGCTATCTAAGTGGTAGATACAGGATGATAGAGCAGCAGTAACTCTACAATGTGTCAGACACTGCTACATGCCGTGTGCTCGTCTGACTTGCTTTGTCATAATACCCTGTGTATTGCTCTCAGTATGCTGGTTCCACATGTAATGGAGATCAGAGAGGTAAAGTTTCTCATCCAAGAACACATAGATAGTAGGCAACACCAGGGCTAATGCCCCCAAAACCTAAACTTTTATACACTTTACCACTGACACTTAAGCGTGTTCTCCCCAGCTTTGATTCTGATTCCTTTCTACTACGGCTGAGGTTATTCCGTGGGATTATATCATAGTAAGAAGTGAGGGAATGAGGTGCACAAGTCATGAGGGTAATTATCTCTGGACCATGATGACATCTGGTTGGGGCTGGAGGGCAAATAGGAAGTTCCTTAATGCTAGAGGAGGTGGTGTGATTATCTCACCTAATCCAGAGGTTATACCAGAAATAATCCCAAATAAAAAAGTAATGCTAATGAATTAGATGAGCATGATGCAGACTGTGTACTGCACGTTGGGGCATAAAGAAATGGAGACAAGACTGAAGTCCATTTCATAGGTGACCCTAACACAGAATTTGGGGATCACAAGGCCACATATGCCAAGTGCCAGCTCATTTTCTTGGGCCTGTCGTCCAGTGTAGATCTCTACCGCAAGGTCTTTGGACCAATCACAGTAATGCAAAGATGGCAGTCAGAAAGTACAGTGGAAATGTTATTTTAATAAGGGATAAACTAAGTTTTAAAAAAATTATGTACAGTTCGAAATTGGGCAAGGCATCTTCTTTCCGCATATACACTTAAATTCAACCTCTTAGCAACTATTTTGTCTAAGAACACTTTTCGGCGAGGACCAACATCGTTTATTTCTGATAAATATCCCTGACAAGGAGAGAGCTAGTGAAGCCCAGTGATTTCAAGAGGCCAAGACCAAGGAAAGCATCTCAGAGTCAGAGTCCACTTGTGGACATTGATAATACCAAGAAGCAAGGAAGGTATGAAGGCTTCACGAACTGGCTCAGGAGTCCTTCCTTGCCTCTGGTCCATCTCACTTTATTTTAAATGGAGAGGACCCAATGTAGTTATCATAAGACTACCCCATGGTGTGGGGCCAGTCCAGACTGATTGCTCATCTCACTCACCATCTGGTATGGAGCATCACTCTGGGCTGTCCAGGCAGGTACACGCTGGCCTGGATCTGAGAGGGACAGACAGAGAATACAATAAAGCTCTTATCTGATGCACCTTAGTCCTCTTTCTTTCTGAAATATCACTCAGAGAGGCTGTCAGAGGCAGATTCTACATCGAGACACTGAGTCCCTTGAATATTGACTAAGGTGCATCAGATAAGAGCTTTATTGTATTCTCTGTCTGTCCCTCTCAGATCCAGGCCAGCGTGTACCTGCCTGGACAGCCCAGAGTGATGCTCCATACCAGATGGTGAGTGAGATGAGCAATCAGTCTGGACTGGCCCCACACCATGGGGTAGTCTTATGATAACTACATTGGGTCCTCTCCATTTAAAATAAAGTGAGATGGACCAGAGGCAAGGAAGGACTCCTGAGCCAGTTCGTGAAGCCTTCATACCTTCCTTGCTTCTTGGTATTATCAATGTCCACAAGTGGACTCTGACTCTGAGATGCTTTCCTTGGTCTTGGCCTCTTGAAATCACTGGGCTTCACTAGCTCTCTCCTTGTCAGGGATATTTATCAGAAATAAACGATGTTGGTCCTCGCCGAAAAGTGTTCTTAGACAAAATAGTTGCTAAGAGGTTGAATTTAAGTGTATATGCGGAAAGAAGATGCCTTGCCCAATTTTGAACTGTACATAATTTTTTTAAAACTTAGTTTCCTTAAAAACGGAAAGATAGGGTTAAGATTCAAACTATCATCCTTACATTCCATGTTCACCTCATTTAGTACGTCCAATTTCCCTTTGAAATGAAAATCAATATGTAAAAAAATCAAGAAAATTCTTTTATTTTTTAAACCAGGAAAATCATCTATATGCCACACATTTGGTGTAATGGACATATGAATGAGTTTTAGCTCCTGGCTGCCCTCAATTTAACACTTCCCACCCATTTTAGTAGCACTGCGAATGTGAGAGAATTATTCAGCACCTCACTTTTCTTATCTGTAACATCTAGGTAACTGCAGGTACTTCATCAAGATCTTTGCAGCACGTGATGTGGCACTTACCTATAACTCAGTATATGAAAGTTGATGTTAAGAATAATTACAATTATTATTATTATTAATGTTAAACTAAATAATGATAGCCAAAGGCCACTAAAGGAAAGGCTAACCTACTGATTACATGCAGAGGAAAAGATTTCCAGGCACTAAATAAATAGACCCATCCGTCAGAAAGATCCAGCTGATGTCCCTAAGTCAAACAACAGGAGCTGGGGTGAGGGAGGACCATCAGCCAGGTGGTTGGCAGATCATGATCCTAAGGAAATCTGAATCAAATGTACCACCTGCTGGGGCTTCCCAGAGTGGTTGATTCATGTACTAAACTATGAAGGCACATGTGGTGGCCACAGCATCCTGAGGTTGCTCATGCCAGTAAACAAGTGGGCACTTCATCAGTTGACCACAACAAAATTATTTATATGTGAGCTTCTATGACATAGGCCCTGGAGTGCTTGAAGGAGGTTTTTCCAGCTCTAACTTTTCTGTACTTCCCAAAAGCAACTGAGATCCTGATTTAGCCAAATATAACTTGAGTGGGTCTAAACATTGTCCTTCTCTCTCCATCAGGATCTAAACACAATATGAGAGAACCCATCTCAAGTCTCACAATAATACTATACATGCAAATTTGTGAAAATAGAGGGAAAATCACCAGATACATGAAAAGATTCAGGAAAACAAGATTATTTATACATGTTCAGAGTAAGTAAACCCAACTAAACAAAATTCCTTTGAAAGAAATTTAAAAACAGAGGCTGGCCTAGTGGCACAATGGTTAAGTTCACCATGGGCGCTCCGCTTTGGTGGCCCAGGGTTTGCTGGTTCGGATCCCAGGCACGGACATAGCGCTGGTCATCAAGCCATCAAGCCATCAAGCCATGCTGTAGCAAGCATGCCACATATAAGAGGAAGATGGGCACAGATGTTAGCTCAGGGCCAATCCTCTTCAGCAAAAAGAGGAGGATTGGCAGCAGATCTTAGCTCAGGGCCAATCTTCCTCGAAAAAATTTTAAAAAATTAAAAAACATAAATATTAGTTTCTAACATTAGAAAGATTCAGGGTATTTTTATCTATAAAAAGGAATAAGTCAAGGTCAAAAATGTTCATTTTGACAATAAAAACATACCTTCTAGATAACAAAATATAACTTGAGTCAGCCTCAAAGATGTCATCTATAAATGTTCAGAATATGACTTAGGCATTACCCTGAGGGAGCAACAAAATACTACCTTTTGACAACCGACGTCCCCTGAAATGAATGCGTATTTTGGGTACTGTTAAAGTTGAACTTCCCCCTCTAAAGGGACCACAATGGGGTGGTTAGTTCTTACCCTTTGGTCCTTCAACAGAACAATATTTTTCCCTAAAGCTGATATAATAAAATGTATGAGAATGGAGGCCAAGTAAACCTTTTAGGATTTCAGTTTATCCAAGATTGGAGATCCTAGAAACTCATCAGAGTAAACTGGTGAATGAAGTGTGCTTAGTAAAGATCCTTCGCTATCGAGTCCAGACATCCTTGGCTGGGACGTGCTTGGCGAACATTGCATGGGGCTGTGAGTGAGAGGATCATCTCTTCTGCTCCTTCAAGAACCACTGTAGCCTGAGCAGAAACTATGTCATTAGCCGTGGCTGAGAGCAGAACCAAGACCCAGCCAGGCCACATCGTACACTCCAGGCCCAGTGGGCATCGAAGTACTTTGTGGATAGCCTTTCCACACTGCCCTGATGTCAGACAGCATGACCATATAATTTTACCCAAACTAGGACGATTTTGAAGTGAAAGGAGAAACATGGGCAAACCAGGACTGTACTTATCACACCTGGACTTGTAAGCACCTGACTAGTGGTGGAGTGTTGGTAAATGATTAAAAGAGTTTGCCCTCCAGACTGACCCAGTGAACCTCTCTCAGCCTGGCGGGAGCGATTCTGTGCAATTAGTGGACTGAGCTTCAGCGATGGTTCTAGTGCCCTGGCGGCTCATTTCAGCATTAGCAGCTTGAACTTGGAGATTGTAAATTACAGCCTCAGCGTGAAACAGCTATCAGCGTAGAGGAACTGGAGAATGTAAATGTTCCTGAGTCTGGTCATATGAAAGCAAGAGGAGCACTCCTGGGCAGGCTTCATCCTCACATCCAAAATGTGAATTAGACCTTCCAGTGGGAAATGCACCAGGAATCACTAAAGAAATTAGAGAAAAGTCCATAGATTTCCCCCTCAAACATCTGTCATGCTATTAGCTGGAAGAAAGATAATACATAAGGAAAGAACTCAAGAACAATATATTCATGTGTGTTTGTGTTTGTGTGTCTATGTGTCTGTGGAGCAGGTGGTGTGAGACACGGGTACAAATTACAGTGGAAGACAGAAGAGAATAAAGTCACTCCAGAATTCAGGGGAGAATTCTGCAACTTGACAAGAGTAATAACAGAGGAGAAGAGTGAGCTGGGTTTTGATGGAGGGGTAGCAATGGCGAGAGGTATAGGGCATCTCCTCTGTTAAGTA